>NC_067401.1:142347361-142999861 GCF_016432865.1 Antechinus flavipes | reverse complement strand
ATGCTGTAAAAATTACCCTGGCATGGGTTCTATCAATAAAAAGTTATTAAAATAAAAAAATTAGGAAAAAAAAGAAAAGACTGGGGAAATTTTTGTAGCAATTTTCTCTGATAAAGGCCTCATCAGAAAACTGAGTCAAATTTATATGAATCTGAGACATTTCCCAATTGATAATGGGAAAGGGATATGGTAAAAGGAGATGAACAGGAAGTTTTCAGATTAAAAAAATAAAAGATATATATATATATACATATATATATATATATATAGTCATAAGAAAAATGCTCTAAATAACTGATTAGAAAATGCAAATTAAGACAATTCTGAGATACCATTTACAGCTATCACATTGGTTAATATAACAGAAAAAGAAAATTACAAATGCTGAAAGGGATGTGGGAAAATGAGACACTAATGAATTGTTGGTGCAGTTATGAATTGATCCAACCATTGTGGAAAGCAATTTAGAATTAGGCTCAAAGGGCTACAAAACTGCATACTCTTTGACCTAACAATACCACTACCATTTGTATCCCAAAGAGAAAAAAAGGAAAAGGACCTATATGTACAAAAATATTTTTATAAGTAACAAAAAATTGGGAATTGATGGGATGCCCATCAATTGAGGAATGAATAAATTATGGCATATGATTATGATGAAAATGTGCTATGATGAAATGAGGAGAAGCTTTATATGCACTAATATAAAGTAAAATGAACAGAACCATGTGAACACTATACAAAGTAACAGTATTATTATATACTGATCAACTGTAACTGACTTAATTATTCTCAGCAATACAAAGATGTAAGACAATTCTTTAGGACCTATGATGAAAAATGCTGTCTACCTACATAGATGGAACTAACAGAATTTGAATGCACATCAAAGCATGCTGGGTTTTTTAGTTCTCAAATTTTTCTTGTTTTTTTTTTTTTTTAATATGACTAATACAGGAAAAGGTTTGTACTATAGCACACATATAACCTTTATCAAATGCTTGCCAACTTGGGAGGGATAAGAGACAGAAGGATAAAAAAGAATTTGGAATCAAAACTGTAAAAAATGAAGGTTAAATTGTTTTAAAAATTTAATTGGATAAAATATTAAATTTCTGAAAAAATCACATTTGAAGGAAGTGTTATCATTCAAGTTTATCTGGGCTTGAAATACCTCTCCATTTCCATTTTACCCTTCAAACAAAAAAGAATCCAAAAAAGAAAAATATTCCTTCTATAAACTTCATGTTATTTTATATAAATTCTCAGTTTCCTCCTGTGCATATCAAGGATTTAGTAAAGCCTGAGCAGCATTTATCTTGCAAGTAGCAACTCAGGGCAACTAAAAAAAATTCACATTGGCAAAATAAACTGTCCCTGAAGAGCTCTAGAAGGGTCTTTCCCATGAAGGTCAGGTGAAGGTGAATCCTGAAATCTTTGAGAGAAATCCTCTAAGAATCAGCCTACTTCAACTGTAACACTTTCTTTATTCAAGCTTCTCTCACTTCCTTGCTCCTATAGCAGCTTTCTCTGACCAAGCTAGGGAAAAGAATTTTGTTTTGTTTTTTACTCAAAGCCCTAATAAATACTACTTATTTCTCTTCTCTTTCATGATGTCAGCTCCCATTAAGCAGAGAACAAGGTACTAACAGGTTCAAGGCACGACTGACTGCCCCAGTAAATCTTGTGTCCTCTAGGAAGCCTTATTTGAATAAGCACAGAAAAGACTGCTTAATTTCCAGGCTATTACCTCCATTCTCTTCTTGGTCTTTACCATCAGCAATTATCTGAAGTACCCCATTCAATAAAATAGCACCAGAAGAGAAAAGTAAGTTTTCCCCTTCTCTTTTCTACTTAAATACATATGACATATTATTAGGAAAATATTTTATAGTAAGCAAGCAAGGATTTTTATCTCAGGTACTGCCTTCTGAGGAGGGTCAAAAACAATCAAGGTCATAAGAACTACCTTTTCAGTGAAACCAGTTCTGTGTAGCAGAACTCGACTCCCTCGGGTCAACTGGAAAGGAAATAGTTCTTGGTCTAGGTTGGGCCTCTGGAGAGGGAGTTCGTGGTGGGAGGGGGTAGCAAAGAGTGTGTTTTGCTGTTAGAAATAAAAAAACAGCACAACTCATTTGTCTGGAATTACTAAATAGGGAAAGATGGAAGGCCAGATTAAAATAATGATACATCTAAAATACAATCCATCTCTGACCCTTTGAGATTGATATGGGAGGAAATAAAGGAAAACATTATGCCTTGGAGAGTGCTGAAAACTAATTACCAGAGAAAGAAACAGGAGCCAATGGGTAAGTTTCCTAGTTTTTTATACTTTCCAATACATACAGAAAGTCCAGGTGAAGACCTAAAGGAGCCCATTTCAATGAATAATAATAACTACTATATAGCGCTTTAAAGTTTGGTACCACAAGTAATCGTCAAGTTTACAAATGAAGAAACCAAGTCTCAGAGATTAAATTTAGGATAATAGGATATCAAATGATCAGTGTCAAAGGTGGGACTTGAAATTAGGTTTTCTTGACTCCAAGGATACCTCTATTCTGGCCATAAAGAGATAAGAAACACTTAGAATTATCATATGATATGTTAGAGGCTATAAGAGAGAAACTTAGAAAAAGGAATACTTCTGGTCAAGTTCTATGTTTAATGTTAGACTGGGAATACATACTGTTTCATTCTTAATATCTGCATCTTCAACACCTGGTGCACTGATGGCTATTGCTGACACTTAATGCTTGGTGATGGACTGAGTGGCCAAATAAATGCTGGCCTTGTAAGTTAGGCAATCTCTCAGTGCTTTGGGCCACTTTATAGGACTAAGCTGCAAAGCAGATTCCAACCTGTATTGGTAGAGAAGAGTCCTCAGTCCAGAATTCTCTATAGTGATAAAATCACAGTCCAAAATAATTTATAAGCCAGTAATGAAGGCTGCCATCTGCTGGGACTAGAACACAGCATATATTTAATAAATTATTTTTTGAAAGGAGGGTGATAAAAATAACTTATTTTCCTATTTGGCTTAAATAGAACTCTGTATTCTTTTCAAACTCCATTCCTCAGCTTGGCAAACTTTTTTTTTTTAAATAAAAGAAGCCTTAGACCCAGGTTGGAATCATTAATTTAAATTAGGGAGGTTTTACTATACTCAAATTAGGCAGAGACGAAACAGAAGTTGTTTTTTTTTTATTAGAGTATCAACTATTTTCTTTATTCTACTCACCTCACTTTGAATTAGTCCCTATGAGTCTTCTTAGGTTTCTCTGAAACCATTCCTCTCTCATCATTTCTTATGGCATAATAGTATTGCATTATATTCATAGTGTATTATCATAATTCATGCAGCCATTCCTCATTTAATGATCACTTCTCCTCAGTTTCCAGTTCTTTGCCACTACAAAAAGAGCTGCTATAAATATTTTTGAATATATGGATCCTTTTTATCTTTAATTTCTTTGGGGTACAGGCTTAGTAGTGGTCTTGCTGGATCAAGGAATATGCAGAGTTTAGTAACTGTTTGCAACATAGGTCCAAATTGCTTTCCAGAATGGCTGGACCAATTAATTCAGTTCCACCAACAAGTGCATTAATGTCCTTCCTCCCTCACATCCCCTCAGCATTTGTCATTTTCTCTTTTTGTCACTTTCACCAATGTGATGGATATGATGAAGAACAGCAATGTGGACATTTGTTATAAGGGTTCTGTGTTTGTTTTTCTTTTTGGTGGCAGTAATGGAAAGAGTAGGTAGAAGGCAAAGAAAGTCAATGATTATTAATTGGGAAAAACATTAAAACATAGAGGAAAGGTAAAGGACTTGTGGAGAAGCCAGTCTGAAGGTTTTGATGATTAGAAGAAAAAGGCAGATAATTTGTGCCATGGGGCCACAAAGATCTGCTTTCTCATTTACTGACCTTTCAAGCCGTGCCCCGTGTCATCTTCGGTGTCCTGCAGCAGAGTATAACCGCCTTGAGAAGCCATGTCTTTCCTCTCTCCTCCTATCTGGAATGGTTCTCCAGAATGGATCTGCTGGTTCCCAGCGTGGTCTTCCATCATGCTGAAGCTTGGTCTTTGCTCAGCCATCCTGTTTAGAGAGTTGCCTGGGGAGAGAATGCAAGGAGGGGAGAAAGTGGAGAGGAGGAAGAAAAAGCAGTCACACCACGAGCCTTCAGAGGTGCCCAAGGAAAACTACCTGCGAGTGTGGACACTTCCAGTGGGGCAGCTGCTCAAGCTTTGTTTGTGGTAGTGCCCCTTGTTCTAGACAACTAAATGTGGAGCTTACTGTATTCTCCCCATACTCTCTTTAAGGCTAATAGGGAATTAGTAGGAACTACCAATAATTTATGCCAGGGGTCCCCAAAACTCTTAAGAGAATAAGGATTCCAATTTTTCTTGTGTAGTAAGACAACAGTATAAATATGTATACATATATTGTATTTAACATATACTTTAACATATTTAACATGTATGAGACTACCTGCCATCTGGGAAGGGGGTGGAGGGAAGGAGGGGAAAAGTTGGAACAGAAGTTTTTGCAAGGGTCAGTGTTGAAAAATTACCCATGCATATGTTTCGTCAATTAAAAAAAACTATTAAAAAAAGAGAATGAGGACTCAAAAATATTTTAAAAAATGTTTTTAGAGACACCTCCTATTAGCATTCATTGATTGAGAAAGCATAGAAGAATAAAACTATATGATAAATTCTGTAATGCTTTAAAATGATTTTGTGTTTTAATCCCTCACAATAGCCAAAAGAAAGATCTTATTTGATCCTAAATGGACAGCAAAAAATGTTTCCTGTTTGAAACAATCCAGGTTAAAATCCCACTTCTAACATGAATAATCAATCAATTAATAAACATTTATTAGTCACTCACTATGCACCAAGCAGTAGACCAGGCAAAGACAAAAGTATATAAATGCAAAGAATGAAACAGATCCTGCATTCAAGTAGTTTATAATCTAATAAGGGATGCAACAGGTACAGGTACAGATACACACACAAGATACAGATAGAATAGATGGAGGGGAAAACTTCTATAAGTCTCTCAGTAATGATATCAGAAAATTATTGAGGCTAAAAAAATTCATTAGTCAGTGGTCAAGATGATAAACTTTTCTAAAGATAGGTGCTCCTCACAACAGAGACACAATCTACCAAGGGGTCCATACTTTTCATCAAATAACCAAAATTACTTCCATGCCATGGTAAAAGTACTAGAAGAGGTTCATATTTTTACATAGTTCGGTTTTTTTCTCTTCATTTTGTTAGTTCAGTTCTATCAGTTCAGTATCTATATTAATATAAAGTACAGATATTTTCCCTAATGTCATGTGTTATTTCCTACATATTAAAAGACAAAGGTCCTATCAGTATTTTACATTACATAATATAATCATAGTAAATCACACCTTTAAAAAATGAGATGAGACTGGAAAATTACATTATTCACAGCTGAGGATTGTGAGGGAATTGATAAAGGACATAAAAGAGGAATTTTAAAGACAAAAGACATACAGTTTTGATTATGTTAAACTGAAAGTGCTATTGCACAACAAAATCAATGCAGCAAAAATGATAAGATGTAGACTGGGATTTTTTTTTTTTGCATTAAACATCTCTGCTAAAACTGACATTAAAAACCTATAGGGATTGGAATGAATTTACAATTTTAGGAGATATCTACCAAAAAGGTGTGCTAAAAGACATATATGCTGGAGCAGCTAGGTGAGCCAGAAGTCAGGAACATACATCTTCTTGAGGTCAAATTTGGCCTCAGATACTTATTAGCTATGACCCTAGACAGTTAACCCTGTTTGCCTCGGTTGTCAAATGAGCTGGAGAATGAATGAAAAATAGCAAACCACTCTAGTATCTCTGCCAAGAAAATCCCAAATGGAAAGAGTTAGATATGATTGAAACAACTCAACAACAGTAACAACAACAAAAGATATGATGTTGGGAAAGACTGAATGCAAAAGGAAAAGGAGACAGAAGATGGGGTGGATAGTGTTTTGGAAGGAGTTTGGAATGGGAGATAGTGGATAGTGATCCATGGAGTCATGAAGAATCAGACATAACTGAATGAATAACAACAAAGAATTTGAAGTTTTCTTCTTTTAATTGTAATTGTAAGAGATATCTTTTGCTTTCTTCTACCTTTATGTGTAAATATATTCCTCTTCACCCCACTTCACTCTCTATTTAGAAAGTCAATCTTTATGACAAAAGTTTTTTTAAAAGGCAGATAAAGGGAAAACTCCCCTCACCACTTCAGTAAAACCAAAATATCAGCAAAATTTGGAAAAACATTCAATTTTTCATATCAATAAAAAGAAGAAAATGGATTTTTTAAATTATTCCCTCTTTGGAGACAATCCTGGACTCAAGAAGATCTGAGTTCAAATCCTGCCTTTGAAATTTACTAGCAAGTCACTTAATCTTTCAACCTCACTTTCCTCATTTGTAAAATGAGGTAGTTAGGGCTCAATGGATCTTTTTCAGATTAAAATCTATGATCAACCAGGATGCTTAGAAATCTTTTAAGCATTACTGCTGAAAATTTCTAGGAGAACAATAAACAGCAATTTCCTAAAACTTTTAATCTTAACAAAAACTGAAATGAAGACTATTAAATGTACCTGTCTGCATCAGCCACCTAAATATTTCAGTCTCAGATTGTAGAGAAGACAAGATTTTCTGTGCTTCCTCTATAATAAGCTACAACTTGATTTGGGTGAATGAAACCATTCTGCAACAATAACTTTTTTTGATCAACGTACAAGATAATTACATGGATACTCCAGGATTGTTGTTGTAATAAGGAAAAATAGGCAAAGGGTTTTTAGATTAATAAAATTTGGAACAGAAATAGTGTTGCTGGGAAAACTGGAGCAGATGGCTTTCATTAGACAGACACAACTCCTCATAGTTTAATGCATAATAGCAACAGATGGGGTTCAAGTTTAAAAATGAACCTTGATTCTAAGTCAAATGGCTGAGATTGATCAGTGGCTGCCTTGGCTTTTCGGTATCTAACCACCACAAGTTGGTGGAGACCAGAAATATATGCCTATTTTCTAAAACGTGCGTGATAATGGTATGACATAATAAAAAATGGGGTATGCTACTAAAGAGGGAAGCTTGATGGAAAACATAGAAAGCTAGTCAGAGAAACTTGAGGTCAACTGTTTCTGACACACACTAGTTGCACAACCATAAGCAAGTTGCTTAAACTTCCAGTCAACTGACTGAATTGTATTTCCTTCACCAACTCATTTGATGAAGGAATGATGGATGAGGAAACAGAGGCAAACTGAGTGAAGTGACTGAAGTCAGGTCTGAACCCAACTCTTGTGGGTTGCCTTCAGACTTCTTAGGGCAGGCTGACTCTATCCTAGCAGCTTTATACTATTTGGCCCTCAGGATGCTTGTTAGGTGAGTCTGTGTGTTGGGCCCAAGGCCAGCTTGATGCTTGGCTTAGACCAGGTCCTTTCATCCAAGCTCTTAGGAGAGCAAAGTCACTATGAGCTTTGTATATGCCATCAAAGTGAGTTCACTGTCCAAGGTGCTGAGAAAAAATTCTAGAAGGGAGAGAGAACGAGGGAGATGGCAAGAGACCTGATAATCATGTTTTCCCTTCTTGCCAAGAGACTTTCATCTTGGAGCCCAGTAAATTGGAAAGAACTTAAGATGTAAAGCCTGAGGATCTGTGTTCAAGTTCTGGCTTATTCCATTACTAACTTTATGACTTTGGCTGAATCTGAAGCTTATTTTTTTTCATGTGCAAATAGGGATGTGAATATTTCTCCAGCCTATCTCAATAAGGTTGTGGCAAAGATCAAATGAGAATGTATGTAAAGTGGTTTTTAACCATAATACAAATACAACATAATGCAAATACAAATGTGAGCCCGGCAGGAGCCATCACCAGTTACAGTGACTTTTGTTTTGTTGGACGCCAGTGACTAGAGGAGAGAGGGAGGCCCAATTCATGTGCAAATGAGGACATTACCCTAATGATACCATTGGTCTTCTTCAAGAATAAAGGATGCACAACAATATTGCTATTTTAAAGTTTTATTGAGATAGCTGTAGCTTAATGTGTTATATTGAAACATGTCATTATATGTGTATACAAATATTTATAGTTTTTGAGATCACCTTTATTTCCCAAGATTTCCCTTCTCCCCTACCCTGTCCCAGATAGCCACCCAGAAAAAAAGGAAAAAAAAGGGAAAAATGCAGGAAAAATAATCAATATATCAATAAGTCTGACATTATATATAGTTTTCCACATTCACAATCCTCTGCCTTTACAAAGCAGCGAAGATTCCCATATCTCTCTCTTTTGTGGTCAAGCATTAACCATTGAGAGATGGCTTTTGATCTTATATATTTGAGTTCCTTAGATATCTTGGATATCAGAAGTAAATAATATAAAGTTTTTCCTCCCAATGGATCACTTCTTTTCTTTAACCTAGTTGTATTTTGTTCATAATTAAAAAAAAATTTCTTGTAACTGAAATTATTTATCTCTTGTAATTGTCTCTATAGAGGCAATGGACTCTAGGCAAGTCACTTAACCCTATTTGCCTTAATCCCTTGGTGAAGGAAATGACAAACCACTCCATATCTCTGCTAAGAAAACTCCTTAGACTAAACAACTGCCTTGATCCCTCATTTGGTTAAGAAATCTCCTCCTGGCCACGATTGTGACAGATACCTATTTGCTTTTCTTCTGTTTTTATAGTGTGATTTTTAACACTTAGGACATATTTCCATTTTGAGCTTTTTGTGCTATATGATTTGATACTGAGCTAATTTTTTCTAAAGTACTTTCTAGTTTCCTCAGAAAATCCTGTTAAATAGGAAGTTTTGTACCTAGTAATTTGTGTCCTTGGATTTATTGATCACTTAGTTAAGATCAACAATTTTTAATTCCCTTAAAAAAGTTTCTTGATATCTTTGTTGTTTTTTTTTTAATCACATAGACTTTCCAATATATCACTGCTTTATTTATCCCTTCTAGAGAGCCATTTTTTTTTACTTCAAAGAGAGAAATAAACAGATCAGCAAAACTGACCAATTCTTTGAAAAGAATCAGAGAGCATGTGCAATATGCTATAACCATAGTACTCCATGTCTATAAGGAAGGCAGGGAGGTGTGATTTTTCACAGCTATTTTCTGAGACCAATGGTCGTCATAATTTGGCAGCATACATTTTGCCAATTTTGTTCCTGTTCTTTCCATTTATATTGTTGTGAGCATTGGGTATATGCACTTTTTCTGGTTCTTCTTACTTCCCTTTGCCTAGAAGTCCCTAGAAGGCTTCCAAAGCTTCTCAGTTTTCATCATATTCATCTTTTTATATCAGTAGTACGCCATTAGTTTCATTTTCAATATCCTCTAAGGCAGAAGTTTCAAACATACTGACCACTGGAACACTTCCAAGTGTGGCCAGAAGATTAAAATGAAATGGAGAAATAACAAAATAACAAAAATATAACAGAACATAGATAATAATAATCTGTGGTTTTCTAAGTCAATATGCAGCATGATATGTGTAGCTTAGTCATCTCACTTCTTATTTGAAAATTTGATATCACTGCTCTAAGGTATCTTTTCTAGCTCAAAATTGATCTTATGATTTATGATCTTGTTTATTCTTGGTATAGATAAATAACATAGATATTATATAAAAACAATTATATGTATATGTATGTATGTATATGTGTATATATTATATTATTAGGTATGCACAGTTGTTATTTGACCATTTACAACCTTGAAGTATGTTTAGCAATGGAATATGCAGACAAAAGGGTAGTGACATTTTGGTCATAATTTTCACATAAATTGCAATTTGTTTTATAGAATGATGGGCTTAATTCATGTGAATTAATTGTTGCTCTGCCAACAGAGCATTAATATTCCAGTTTTTCTACCACTGATTTCACCACCACTGACTCTGGTTATGTTTACCAATCTGCTGAATGTGAGGCAAAACTTCAAAATTGGTTTGCTTGCATTTCTTTTATAATGATTTAGAGTATTCATTCATATGACTGTTAATTGCCTGCAAGTCTTCTGAGAACTGCCTATGAAGATACTTTGACTTTTTTAAATTGAGGAACGGATTTTGTTTTTTTACATATTTCTGTTAATTATCTATCTATCAGATTCCTATTAGAAATATTTGATACCAAGATTTCCCAGCTGACCCCTCCTTAATCTAGTTATATTAATTTTGCAAATGGAATACAAAAGTTTTACTTTCATATAATTAAATTATCTATTTTATCTTTACATCTAACAAAGAAACAAAGGCCTAAATGAGGTGAGTGCTTAAGTACACATAGTCTAAATATAAATAGATGAATATACATGTAAAAGGTGTATTTATATTTATACTTTTAAATACTTAGATGTGATGCAGTTGTGTGTGTGTGTGTGTGTGTGAAGTATGAGATTATTTTACTGCTGGTGGTGCTTTTAAACATAGTATGGTTTTCTTGCTTTCCCTTTAACCATACCTAATTTTTTTTACTGTTGCCTTTTTCTGAGATCATCATTGCTCCTTGTTTTTCAAATTTATCCTAAAGCATACTGAATTCTGTTCCAGTGCCTCATTTCAATAATTTGTGAATCTTTATTCTTCAACTGTGTTTCTTGCAAACAACATATTGTTGGATTTAACTTTTTAATATAGCCTACAATTCTCTTCCATTTTATAGGTGAAGTCAGTCCATTTATGTTCACCCTTATTTTTGTAATTTCTGTTTTCTTTTCCATCATATCCTCTTATACTTTCCCCACTCTTTACTATTCTTTTTACAATAGAGAGTAGTGAAAGAGAAGTATAATTAACAGCAGTGATCTAAAAGTGAAACAATCTTTGTCCATTCCACTGCCTGTGTCTTGTCTTTTTCTTACCCCGATTCCCCATCCATTATTCTTTACCCTTTCTTTCATTCTTTTTAATTCTCATCTAAAATCCACTCTGACACTGAAAATTGCTTTGCTTATGATTATGATTAGTCCTTCCCCAACTTTATCCTCTCAAATACCCTTTTCATCATCTTGTCTCAGTTTTCCTGCTGAATTTTAATGCATTTTTGCATCAATTCTGTGTAGTTCATTAGATGTTTGTTTCCTCCTCTCCCTGTTTGTATATGCTGCTTCTTACATAGCCCACTTATCGAGAAACAGTAAGTTCCATATCTTTTTACTCCCATCTTTTGTCTCCAATCCTAAAACCTTAAAAAAAAAATCAAAATAGAATCAGATTCCCCTATTTATCTCATGTGACTCTTTCTATCAAACCTGAAGACACTGAAAGTTCTGAAAAGGTAGTTGCTTCTTCTTACTTATTCTAATGTAAGTACATCACTGTAAACTTCTTTTCCCATGCTCTAATTTCTTTGGAATAACTTGTTTTTGTGGGTTTCTCTTGATTACTGAGTTTACATTTCAAAGTTTCTACTCAGTTTTGGTGCTTTCATTAGACATTATTAAAATTTTCTATTACATTAAAAATCTGTTTTTCCTGTAGGATTATACTCACTTTTTAAGAGCTAAATAGTTCTTGGTTGTGAGTCTTTATATTTTGCCTTCTACACATTGTGTGACCCTGGCTATTGTTTCTTGGTACTTGAGCTCATTCTTTCTAACTGACTACATTATTTTTTCCTTGACCTAGAAACTATAAATATTAACTACTGCATTTATGAAGGTTTCCATTTTGGTGTTTAACTCTGTATATAACTGGGGGATTCTTTCTATTTTCATTCTGATATCTGATTTTAATAGTTCTGCTCAGCTTTCATTGATGATTTCTTGAGATACAATATTCAGACTTTGTCTTTTAGTTATGGTTTTAGAGATTCTGATTATTCTTAAATTATGTTTTCTTTATTAATTTCCCCAGTAAGTTATTTTCGACAGTAGATAGTGTGCATTTCTTTTGATTTGTTCATTTTTTATTTTGTTCTAAAATTTCTTCTTACCTCACAGAGTTCTATTTGGTTTATTCTGATTTTTGGAGAGTTCATTACTTGGATAAAGTTTTCTCCTTTCTGTTCTATGCCATTTATTCTCCTTCCAATTATTTCCTCCAGCGCTTGTAGTTCACTTATTATTTCGTGTTTATTTTTTGTTTTAACTTTTTGCAATTACTCTTCTAATGTCTATGGTCAACCCACTCTCCTTCTTGAGGATATACTCTTCTTCTAAGTTTTTTTCTTGGGCACTAAAAGATCCATAATATTCCATTAGAGTGTGTGACTACTTTATCTCTCACCCAACTACCATACGTCTAAGAAGGCATGGCATTTTTTTGTTCCATGTTTATTCTTCTCTAATCTTGATATACTAAGAGCAGAAATGCGGACTGATAGACCCATCAAAGTTGATATCCAACCAGCATCCAGAGCTGGTAACAGCAACAACCAAGTCTAAGGAATTAAGGAATTCCTAAGGAATTAGGAGGAGGTCTGATTAACCCAAACCAGCAGGACACTGACTGAAAATAGAGTAAAATGTGCTCTGAAAGGAGCCAGTTCACAGGGCAAGGGGACAAACTCACCTATTGTCAACACCTCTATAGTGAACTTTGCAGAAACTCTGCAAAGTGAGAAAAGGGCTTTCTAGGGTCTGGAGTCTTGAAGTCCCTTTGGCCCTGGAAGTTCCCTACATGCATTCCACACTCTCTGGATTTTAAGTTTGAGCCCACGCTCTATAGGGATGGGGTATATGTGCGTGTGAAAAATGTTGGGGAGCACTATTTTGTAACTACTATTCTTGCTACAGCAGGAGTTTGGAGACTAAGCCCAGAAGATGTGCTATCCGTGTAACCCCAGTTCTCTCCTCTAGTTCCTGGTCACACCTTCTGACCCATGGAGAACCATGAGAATTTAGACTGAACAGTCCTTGGGAGAAAATTTTGATATTTTGCTATTTCTCAATATAGTTTCGCTTGGGAAAGACTGGAATAAATGCCCTGTAAGGATGAAATATGGACTACTGCCAGTCCTATTCATGGTGAATTTTAGTCTCCTGTAGAGGTATATCTGAACTTGTAGGAGGAGATTAATTGGGAGCGCAGAGATGTAACAGAGCCCTAAAAGCTTCCAATTAACTGTATATTGACAATACATTTTGACTTGGTAATTGAACCAGGTGATAAGGAAAATCTAAGAATGATGGAATTGAACTTTAGAAATCAACTAGGCAAAATCCTGTTATTCTACAGATGAGGAAACTGAGACACTGAGAGGGAAAAAGATTTTCTAGAAAGTACTTGTGTTTGGATTTGAACTTAAATCTTCAGGTTTCAAGTACAGCTCTCTTCCTACAATGGTAGGTAGAGGCAATACTATGAAATCACATAATTACAAAATTCTGTTTAGGTAGATTTCTGGTCCCTTTTCTCCCTCATATTTTCTTAAGACATTTCAGTCTTAAGACTCCAATTAAAACTGTTTACAAAAGGGCTATTAACTGATAGTTAATGTGTATTTCTCTAAGGATTCCTAAAATAAACCCCACATATTTAGGCTGCTCATATTCCCTATTCTGCAAAACAACATTTGAACTGGAAGAAAATCAGTCACATTCCCTGCCATAGGTTAGTTGGGATTAACAGATTTGGGATGATCCCCCCACCCCAAGAAATCATAAAGAACATCCTTGCCCCTAACATATTCAGCTCACTTCCAATTTTCTAAATCCTGCACTCCTGTGTCCTCCTCATCCCTCTGAGTTACTTGGGCTTTATATTTGTTAATGAAAATTAGTAATTTTCTCACAGGTTAAAAGTTCATATTCTTTCCCACATTCACAATGGGTGTAATCATTTGTTAAAGGCAACAAGACAAAACCAGGACAGATAATTGGCTATGCTTATTAAAAACAAGGAGCTCTCTTTGACCTAAATAAATCCTCACCCCAAATTAAGCCATGCTTTTTGGCGACACTTCAGAATTTAACTTAAACCCAGCAAATCCAAATAACCTCACATTTCAAATGAGTGGGTTCTTGGTTAGTTTTAACTTTGTGTTTGTTGGAGAGTGAGACCTTCATCTCACAGGGGAACAGGATTCCTAACTTACATACACTAAATCACAAGTCATGCTACTGGGGCCAAAGTCTGAAGCTGCATCTCATCTTTAGAGGGCAGCAAATGCTTGCACTAATCAGGCTATCTATATTAAGTTATTTGGAATTAGGCACTGTCCAGTCAATGCAAAATGACTTGGAGGCTCTCCCACTGTTTCTGGGACACTAAGAGACTGTCTGTGACTCAGCTAAATAATGAAACCTCGAGCCGAGTGTATTTCTGGATTAAAGTAAAAACAGTCTGCAGCTAATGTATCAGATAAAATAACCATCAGCATTATAAATGCATCTCTCTCTCTCTCTAGCCCCTTGATTAAATGAGTCTCAATGAGGGCAGCACCTGGAGTTCTAAAACTATAATGAATACAGTTTTTAAAAAGTTTAGAGTACCCAAGGGTGTGCTTAATTTTCAGTGTGGGCATTTACATCTCAAAAAATGGCAAATGCTTTAAAAGCAGGGCTTGATTTACTGTTTTGTCAATAGATGGTGAAAATGCTAATACAGATTAAACTAAAGTGTGCCATGTGTACTTTTTCCTTCCCAAAGAGCTGGAATGCTAAACATTTACCAACTTATCCCTGAGAGTTCCTCATTCTCATTTCTCTTTGCTCCAAATCCTCTTAGAAGTATTTAATACATACAATGTCATACATTATAGTTTGCAATGTGGAGAAAATCAGAGTGTAGATAAGAGATAAGGGTTATTGAGAAGTAGGCCAAATTGTGCTTAGATAACTGTTTTATTTTAAGACTCCAGCTACTTCATCATTTAATTTTTATAGAAACTATTGTATTAAGGAATCCTTTTTTTTTTTTTAAGATAATTGAAAAGCATGGTAATCATCTCATTTAGTTATACCTTTGAGTAATCTGGTAGTTCAAAAGGCTATAGACAAAGCTTCATTCTTCATAATGGCAAAATATCCAATTGTAGAGATTGTATCTAAAGATCCAAATAGATGGGGGCAGCTGGGTGGTGTAGTGGATAGAGTACCAGACCTGGAGTTAGAAAGACTTGAGTTCAAATTCTGCCCCAGACATTTAGGAGCAGTGTGATCGTGGGCAAGTCACTTTAACCCCATTTTGCTTCAGTTTCCTCATCTGTAAATCAGCTGAGAAAAAAATGGCAAACCACTCACTCCAGTACCTTGGCCACAGAAACCCCAAACAGGGTCATGGAGAGTTGGTCATGAGTGAAATGATTCAACAAAATCTAAGTATCTAAATCAATTGTATTAAATATCTACTGTTATCTAATAACATCGACATTGATTGTATTAAAAATCTAATATCATGTAATTGTTCAGATAAAGACTTTAGATAAAGGACTCAAGGTGCTGATCTTGCAAACCTTATTAATGAAGTGATGTAATCTTGCCCAATGTTTGCTCAATGTTTATTGTTTTTCCAAATGAATATTTGTCACCACAACTGGATTTTAAGTTTACTTACAGGCAAAGACGGTCTCTTTTTATTCCGTTTACTCTTCCCTTCTCCTTTCCTAGTATCCAGCACAGAACTGGATATAGTTCATACACCTAAACAATTCCAGTATGAATTTCAGTAGAGGCCTAATTTCTGAAATTGTGGCTATTATGATAGAGAGATTGCAAATGGAAAACACTTATCTTTAGAGATAAGGAAGCTACAGCAGATATACTGCTGTGTCACTGCTAAAGTCACAGAATCAGACGGAGTGTCAGAAAGGACCTTAAAGGTCATTGAGTCTAATCTTCTTATTTTACAGATGAAGAAACTGAGTCCCAATTAATGAATAAACAAGCATTCATTAAATACTTACCGTGTCCTAGGTCCTGTGCTGAGGGCATAATGAAGGGTAAAAGCAAAGTCTCAATTCTCAAAGAGTTCTCTCTATAACAGGACATGTTTGCAACATGCAAACAACTATATATATTATATATATGTGTGTGTATGTATATGTGCATACACACACACACACACACACACACACACACACACACACACACACACCAGTGTCAGAGACTGTGGAGAAGTCAAGAAGGATGAGAATTAAAAAGGCTTTTAGATTTGGCAATTAAGAGACCGCTGCTGAGTGCTGTGGAAAGAGCAGTTTCAATCAAATGTTGAGAGTGGAAATCAGATTACTGAGAGTTTAGAAGAGAACAAAAAGACAGGAAATGAAGATGTCAACTTTATAAAGTTTACAAATCATTATAAAGTATGTCTTTTAAGTATGTGACCATAATAATCATACCTCTATATTAATCTTTATATTAAATTGGTGAAGAAAATCCTATAAGAGACTAACTGAGGTATCAAAGGGCTATTGAGACATCATGAAGAAAATGAAGTTAGGAAATCATAGTTAGGACATGATGACCTGCAAAATGTAATCTTGCATTATAAATGAATCAGCTTTTGGAGGACTTTGTTGTACCATACATGAATCAAGAGACCTATAAATATTGTGAATTTTCTATCTTGGGATTTCAGGCCATACTAGATAGACTATAGACCCCACCTTTGTTCCTCTTAATAAAGGCTAGTTTCTTTGCCCATAAAGGCTTCCCCGTTTCTTATAATACACACATTAATGGTCCAATTTGGATATTATAATCTGAGCACTAATGCATTTTTCAACCACTTTATTTTTTCAGTGTGGAAAGATAATCTTTTACTGTAGTAACTCTAGATTTTTCTAATGAAACTGTCTTGTTTTTTGTGGCTCAGTGCAATTAGAATCATATTATATATGAAAAGAAGTATTTGAAGAACCTTGCCACCCAAACAAAATCTTTTTTGAATTTGAACTCAGGACAGCTTATACTTGGATAACATCCACCTACTTGTTTTATGATGATTTTCTTGATTGCATCCAGAGCATCTTTGAACAAGGTTATTTCCATAATCACACCTGCTCCTGGATCACTCCCTAATGATGACCTCTTTAGGACAGATCAGTCAAGCACACCGGCTCTGCTCCCTCCTCCCCCCAGCCCCTTTTGGAGTTCATACAGATTTTCTTTGTCTGCCTCAGAAATATCATTCTGTGCAGATACACCTTTCCATCTTCTGACTAGGTACGACTGGCTGAAAGCTGAGGACTGGGGTGAGAAGTTATAATCATTCTGAGAGTCATGACTGCTTAGCATCCCTCTCTCTAGTGGGAAGTAAACTATCTGTTTCATACCTGTTTTAAGTTTGATATATTGGGTATTTTTTTACTTACCCCTCCCTTTGAGTGGAGGTGCACAGGTGTGAGACCCTAGAGAGAAAGGTAGATTTGTTCCTTAGGCATCAAAGGTGGGGTTGGAATGAGATATTGGAGAGCCTAATTCCCCTTTTTGAGAAGAATTCCCCAAAGAAATGAACTTTAGAAAACCTCAGTGGGAGAGAAAAAGCAGGAGTTTATACGGCTCACTAGGGCCTGGCAGCAAACTCACCTTCCTGAGTTCAAATCCCACCTCAGACACTCACTAGCTGTGTGACCTCACCCTGCCTGCCTCAGTTTCCTTATGTGTAAAATGAGCTGGAGCAGGACATAGCGAAGTACTCCAGTGCCTTTGCCAAATGGGCTCACAAGGAGTCAGACGTGACTGAAATGATTAGATAACAAAAGGTTCTAGAGCTCCAGCCAAGCAGTGCTTGGCTACTAGTACCTGCATTAGATATGGAAGATAAGGAGCCTGTTTGAGCAGAGATTTTAAAGGAGCATTTTGTTCTATGGAGTCAGATGCTTCCTAAAACTCAATCAAGGTAAATGATGTGATCTAATTTTCTTTAAACCACTTAATAACTCACTTATAAAACTGTCAATATTATCCAAATACTGCCCGTTGAACCCTGTAAACTGATAACTCAAGCTTCCTTCTACTCCTTTGATCCCAAGGGTAAGAGCACACCAAATGGCTGCTTTCTTTAAAACACAACCCAGAAAACTGCTAACAGGGAAGGCAGTCACTGTCAAAATAAACCACTCATTCAAGCTGTGAGTTTTAGTGATTTCTGTTGTGAATGAGACTGTCCTTATAAATAAAGACATTAGCTCACATGGCAGAACTTTAACCATCATAGATATTCTTCGTAATTTGGAGCACTTCTGAAACCACAGGGTTTTTATAAATTTGTCTAAGCAAAGAACATAATCATAAAACATACAAGAAGGATTATATTCATTAACATCAAAACAAACATATGGGGAAAAAAGCCCTATGGAGTGATTATTTAGGAAGCCTCTCCAATTCTCAAGAGAATGTTGAATTACCATCAGCATATGAGTACTTTCAGAGTTACTGAAGAGACTTTAAGTGATACAGGTGGTAAGAATATTTTATTTCATCCCTCTGTGGTGGGCGGCCACATCTCTAAGTCCTTATTGTTGGGGAGGTTGAGGCTGGTGTTCTGGGCTACAACAGGTCTAAGTTAACCAGGTATGTATGTCTAGCCTGAGTCCAACACAAATAAAGGAGCCACCGCTCTGCCCAAGGAAGCATGCACCAGTCCAGATTGGAAAGGAAAGAGATCAAAGCTTCCATGCTGATCAGCATTAGGATTGGGCCTTTGAGAGGCTAGTCCGGCCTCAGGGAGATAAGGTAGATTCAGTTTTTAAAAAAAAGTTTCACAATGATTTAGAAAGTAGACTTAGTAAATTAGTTTCATCTCTGTGTTCACACATTGCCATTTTTTGAACATGGGGGTAATGTGGATATAATATGTGGATATAATAATAATATTGGAAATAATGTGGATAATAAAATTGGATATAATATAATAGGAAAATTTTCTTAAAGTTTCTACCCTCATTTATCTATTTAATGGATCTTTGATCTCACTGTGGTAAATCTTCCAACTATCAGCGAAGATTATAAACTCTAAACACCTCCTCCACCTGTGCAATTCTCCCATGAATTCAAATGTCACTTCTGGCATTTACTAGCTATGTGACCATGGGAAAGTCACTTAACTCTCCCCTCCAGGATTCAAGTTTTCTTATCAGTAAAATGGGATACTATTAAACATAATTCCTAACTCACAGGACTGCCGTGAGACTCAAATGAAACGATATATAACAATATATGTAAAGCACTTTGCAAAACTTAAAATGATATGTAAAACGTCAGTAATTAATTGTGATCATTACTGTAACTGAGTCAACGCAGCAGAGATGCAAAAGTACTTTGCTACTAGGATCCACTAATGCTCCAATATCTTTGCCAAGAAACCCCATGAACAAGGCTTGGCATGTGATGATCCAGAGGTTAACGGAGAGTCCATCACATCTGAACAACTGAACAACTACAAAGAACTTGATCATTTCCTTTTATAGTAATAATGATTTGCTCCATTTTGCCATTTGCTCCACTTCTTTGTTATGTGGCCACTTCTTTTACTCAGTCAGTCAGCCAGTCACCATTTTACTTCAATATCTGTCACCTCTAAGAAATGATGAGCTGGTTAATTTTACAAAAAAAGCATGGAAAGGACCTGCATGAAATAATGAAGAGCGAAATGGGCTGAACCAAAAGAACATTGTGATAGCAATATTGTTGGAATAATACCTGTAAGTTATTTTAGGTATAATAAATACTCAAAGTAACTACAAAGAACCCATGAAGGAAGATGCTGTCCATCTCCAGCAAGAGAATGAAACAAAGAAGTATGTATAGAATGGTTTTACATATGTGTACTATGTGTATAATTTGTGTGTGTTACATATGTTTGTATGTATATCTGTATCAAATAGTGGCCTTCTCTAATGTGGATTGGGAAAGGAGGAAAGGAGACAGTTTGGAATGTAAAATGTGACCAAAATATAAAATGAAATTAAAAATAAATTTTAAAACCAACAAACAAAGCATCTCTCACCTACATTATTGCAACCTGTAGGGTAAAATACAGACGGCACAGCGCCTTTGTATCCCCCAGCACAAATCCTGGCACAGAGCAGTGTGAAATAAGTGCTTGCTGACTGATTAATAGCTTGATCTGAACGTGCTCTGGGAAAGGCCAAAGACACCCGGAGATCTGACTACATAAAAATGTCAGACAGTACCTGAAGACATCTGGAGGAAGTGGAGGCTGGGGGAAGTGTGATAAACGTGATCCTCTGTGCACTTCAGGGATTAGGTGTGAGCCCCAAACATCTCTAATTTCCTTTAACAAGCCTCGGTGGATCCATTAGTTTATTTAAGCCCTTCTGGGACAAGGAGCTCCATATTTAACTTCCATCTCCCCTACCCTCCTAAAATCATCCTTAAGGTAAAAATTGCTAGAAAAGAATAAATGATGTTCATATTTTTGATTTGTATTTTTTTTGGGGGGGTATAGTTTCATATATTACTGTGAGAAAGTCATTTATCTTAAAACTTTTGAGGCAGTACAGTATTCTCAGTCATGTCTGATTGTGACCCTATTTGGTTTTTTTTTTTTCCTTGGATAAAAAAATACTAGAGTGATATGCCATTTCCTTTTCTGGCCCATTTTACAGACCAGGAAACTCAGGCAAATCAGGGTTAAGTAACTTGTCCAAGATCACGCAGTCAGTATCTGAGGATAGATTTAAATTTATAAGATTAAGTATTTCTGATTCCAGGCCCGGTGCTCTATTCACTGCAGCACCTTGCTGCCCTCGTCCCCAAGAGAATTCCTTCTAAATTTAAGGGGGTCTTCTCAGCCCCATTATGAAAGAGGAAGATCTATTCTTAGAGCTGGCAAGGTCTAAGATAGACGGAGGCAGGCAGTCACCGAAAACGCGAATTAAGAGACATAGGAATATGACTCCAGTGGATGTGTGTTCTCAGCAATATGGTTCCTGCTTCGGAGGATACAATTCACAATGCACTCACGCCTGCCTCTCTTCCCCGTGTCCTTCCAGACTCACACTATGAGAGAGCCATCCAACATGCTGGAAGCCCTGTTCTTCTTCTCTTAGCACTGCACGAATACCAACTGAGTCTCTGGGCTATGAAATGGCTGTCCACACCAGGTCCTCCTCTGGAGTTTCATGATGGGGGGTTCTTGGAGGCTACCTCGGCGAAACACAAAGTCCAAAATATCCTCTCATACTAGAAAGGCTCTGAGCATGACGAGGAACTGAGGGAAACCACAGGGACGATTCTTATATTCAAAGGATTTAACTTCGTTAACTAGCAGCTCTCCTAGGACACTGGGAAATGTGCTTATAAGCCATGAACAATTCTAAAAGAGAACTGGAGAGGTCATAAAAGAGGCCAGAGATCATACTCGCTGTAACAGTGATGACGATAACTGCCACTGATGTTTATGCAATGTTTTTAAGTTTTCTAAAGCATTACACACACACACACACACACACACACACACACACACACACACACACTCTCATTATCTCCTTTGAACCTTACAAAAACCTTATGAGCTAGGCACTACAGGTGTATCAATATAAAGCTAAGGAAACTGGGGCTATGAGAAGATGATTGATTTGATAAGGATCAGGTGGCTAGCAAGTTTTCAGAGAAGGTGAACATAAATCTTTTTGACTCCAAGTCTAGCATTCAATACATGACACCAGGTTGCATCAAGTTCTGGAAAGAGATGTTTATCACCATAGGCTTGCTACTTGAAGATGAATTTTTTGACTTTGGTCATCCATGAAACCTTTTAATAACTTGCATATATTTTAATGCCAACAAAGTTTGAATTCCATGATCCTTAGGCATTTTTTAAAATAACTTTTTATTGACAGAATCCATGCCAGGGTAATTTTTTTTTACAACATCATCCCTTGCACTCGTTTCTGTTCCGATTTTTCCCCTCTCTCCCTCCACCCCCTCCCCTAGATGGCAAGCAATGCTTTACATGTTAAATAAGTTACAGTATATCCTGGATACAATATACGTGTGCAGAACTGAACAGTTTTCTTGTTGCACAGGGAGAATTGGATTCAGAAGGTATAAATAACCCGGGAAGAAAAACAAAAATGCAAACAGTTTACATTCATTTCCCAGTGTTCTTTCTCTGGGTGTAGCTGCTTCTGTCCATCATTGATCAATTGAAACTGAGTTAGATCTTCTCTTTGTTAAAGAAATCCACTTCCATAAGAATACATCCTCAAAAGTATTGTTGTTGAGTATATAATGATCTCCTGGTTCTGCTCATTTCACTTAGCATCAGTTCATGTAAATCTCACCAGTCCTCTCTGTATTCATCCTGCTGATCCTTAGGCATTTTTAAGAGATCTTAGGTTCAAAGCCTACTCTTAAGACCAAAACACTATTCACACTTTTGTTGTGGGATGCAAGAAAGAGAACTTTGCAAACCCTGCTCTGTGTGAGCACAAATGCCTTTCCCTGGTCATGGGTATTTATTTATTCTGCTCTAATCTCAGCACTGGAGATACTCTGCAAAAGCTTGTGACCAGTATTTGTTTTCAAAAACATCCCACTGCACGATAGCCACAATCCTCCACAAAGTCCCAACACTTGCTCAGCCCATCACCCATTTGTAATGTTAATGAGACTGTTCTCGGGGAGCACATTTTCAGGGGTACATGGTGTTCTCAAAGAACCAATTAATGGTTCTTCTGGGCTCTGAATATGAAGGGAGAAGCTGGTCCGAGGAGGGGGGGCCATCAGGAAGCAAAAATAAGATTGTGTTCATCATACATCTGGGGTTGGCACTCATACATACAGATATATGCCAACTACACATCTGGACAAAGAGAAAGCTTCTCTTTTAAAAGCACCATCAATGGGACTTGACCACACAACACAGAGGACATTTAGGGTTTCCCATGGCTCTCCCAAGGCCCTCAGCCCTCCCCCTGGCAAGCGCAGATGGCTTACTATGCGATATCCCTCACTCCCTAGCCCCATGATTCCCTAGGGATGGAGCCCAAGCACACGGGATTCATGCACAGCTGTGCCCCCGTATAAAAATCCAACCTTATAAAACAGATGTTAGCCACTGTGATTATTCTCATTTTCAAAGGGCTTGCTTTAACCACAGGGCTTCTTAAAATGGCAGCTCTCCTAGCACGCTGGAATAACTGTTTTATAGACTATGGACAATTCTTAAAGAGATCAGAGAGGTCGGCAGGCCATAAAAGAGGCTCAGAAGACTTGAAGTTAGTGTTAAGCATCAACTAACAATAAGAATTCAAGCATTTTTCAAAGGAGCCAGTTAAAATGAGGGGGAGAAAAAAGACTATAAAATTTTGTTCTATACGTGATTTCTTAGGGATACATGCTGTTGTAGTCCAGGTACAGGTGTGGATGACCCTGATCCCCCCTTTGAGAGGACAATGAGTATTATTGGAGTTTGAAGCTCCCCTGTCTTCGAGGCTTTGTTAAGGTGAGGAGCTGGGCTGTCACGAGAGGGAATACCTCAGAGACATGCCTGGGGGATCATAAATGCTTTATATTCTGGTGTATGTATCCCGATTAGTCAGGGTCAGACATTATCCAGCTGGAGGGAAATCTGGATTCTCCAGAGAGCTGTTTCAAATTCCACAGAGCTACACTTGATGCAGCTCTTCAGAGTCTGGGAGGAGGGGAAAGGAGGAGAAGGGGCAGGAAACAGAAAGGAGTGGATGACCAGCCTCTGCGGCAGAATGTTATATCCCAAGCTGAAATGGACCACTGTCACATCCCTAATCACTGAGCTTTAGTCCTATTTAGAGAAAGAGGTAAGTAGATAAATTTGGAGGCTCAATTTTGATGCTTTGGGGTTTTTATATCATATTCTTTTCTGAATATGTCCATCCCTCTTCCCATATATACTTAAGTCTTCTCGTCTAACAGATTTTAAAAAAAAGCATCCCCCCAATACTTCAGCATAGATCACAGCTACAATAAAATAAGTATATTTTTTCAACTTTTTTCCAGAGCCAAACTTGGTCTTTATAATTATATACTGTTTACTTTCATTTAATTTTTCTTTCCATATTATTTTCCTGGATCTACTTATTTCCCTTTGCATCAATTCATCTGTTTCAATGTTTGTATGAATTCCTAATATTTGTCATTTCTAATGGTGCAATAGCAACCATTATATTTGTTTACCATAATCTATTTAGCCATCACCCAGTCAACGGGTGCCACTTGGTTTCTAGTTAATTGTTATCATAAAATATTTTGGTGTTCGAGAGTTTTGTTTCTGTTTTTAACCTCTTTGGGATATCATCCATAACAAAGTATCTCTAGATCTAGAGGGTCAAAAAGAATGGAGATTTTAGTCACTTTTTTCCCTGTATAATTCTAAACTGCATTCTAGAATGGTTGGACCAATTTACAACTTTACCAATAAGGAGGCTTATTCCTAAAGCCCTTCAAAAATTCTAATCATTCCATCTTTTGTAATCTTTGTCAGTCTGCTGGATATGAGGTGAAACCTCCAAGTTATTTTAATTATCATTTCTCTTAATATGAATTATTTAAGGCAATCTTTCATATTGTTGATGATAATTTTTTTTTAAAGAATTCTTTGTTCATATCTTAGGAATGGCCTCTTAGCCTTATGTGTGTCACTTCCTGAGTTCAAATACAAACTCACACACTTGTCATTTTATCCTAGGTAAGTCACTTAACTCTGTTTGCCTCAGTTTCCTCATCTGTCAAATGAACTGAAGAAGGGAATGGCAAACCCCTCCAGTATCTCTGCCAAGAAAATCCCAAATGTGGACAGGAAGAGTCAGTCATAACTGAAAAATGGCTGAACAGCAAGAACATACAGCTTTAAGAGTTGCAAATCCCTTTATGTGTTATTTCATTTGATCTTCATGACTCTGGGGGATTTATTCTCATTTTATAGAGGAGTCAACAGAAGCTTAGAAAGCTCCTTGCCTCTTAAAACTATTTGCCTAGGTTTACACAACCAAATAAGTGTCTGAAGCAGAATTTGAACTTAGCTCTTCCTGATCTCAGTGCCAACACTCTATCCAAGTCTCCCGCTGATGCCTCAATGTGAGGTGGAGGTGACCTGGATTTTTAAAAAGCCTCTGTCAGCAGAATACAAGCTCTGGCAGGTCCTATCCTATGTGGCTGGAAATGTTTCAAAGTACAGGTCACAAAATGGACTGTATGACTGTCATCCAAGGGCCAGCCTAGCAAAATTTAGAGTGCTGGCCACCTGGTGCTGAATTTCATTTATTTATTATTTATTAAAGCTTTTTATTTTCAAAATATGCATAGATAGTTTTCAACACTGACCCTTGCAAAATATTGTGTTCCAAATGGTTTTTTTCCCCTCCCTTGTCACAACCCCTTCCCTTAGATGGCAAGTAATCCAACACATGTTAAACATGTGCAATTCTTCTATACATATTTCCACAATTATGCCATGCAAGAAAAATCAGATCAAAAAGGAAAAAATGAGAAAGAAAACAAAAAGCAAGTAAACAACAAAAAAAGTGAAAATACTAAGCTGTGATCCACATTCAGTCCTCTCTGGGGGTGCAGATGGCTCTCTTCATCACAAATCTATTGTGATGCCTGAATCGTCTCATTGTTAAAGAGAGCCACATTCATCAGAATTGATCATTATATAAATCTTCTTGTTGCCGTGTATAATGATCTGGTTCTGCTCATTTAATTCAGCATCAGTTCATGTAAGTCTCGCCAGTGCTCTCTGTATTCGTCCTGCTGGTCATTTCTTACAGAACAATAATATTCCATAATATTCATATACCACAATTTACTCAGCCATTCTCTCACTGATGGGCATCTGCTCAGTGTCCAGTTTCTGGCCACTACAAACAGGGCTGCCACAAACATTTTTGCACATACAGGTCCCTTTCCCTCCTTTAAGATCTCTTTGGGATATAAGCCCTGTAGGAACACTGCTGCATCAAAGGGCATGAACAAGGAGTTAGCCCTGGTGCTGAATTTCTGAAGGTGTGACAACACAAGGTGACTAGCCCAGGTCTAAAGCACAGGGAAGCCCCCTTTACGCCCCCTAACAAAATCACAGCTTCTTCACGTATTTAAAATGAACACACACACAGAACCATAAATCTACAAACCAATCTCCATGCTGGGTGACTGAAAGAGAGGGAGGGAGGGCAGGAAAGTGAGGAGGCAGCAGGGAAAGGGGCGGGGAGGGAATGCTATCCAGAATGACTGACCAGAAAATGGAACTTTTGGGAAAATAGCAAAACATCCCCCAGGTGGTAGGAAGGAGTTAAAGGGAATCTCAAAGCAGGTCACTGAGCAGGGGAGACACACAGAGCAATGAGGAAGGAGATGGCAGAGTGCCTAGGACTCTCCGCCTTTCTGGCCTTTAGCTGATGAGGCCCCATGATTCCAACCTCGTCCAGAAGCCCCACCAAAAATGTCAAAAGTCAATTAATGTGGATTCTCTTTATAAAAACATGGCTGTGGCAGTTATATGAGATGAATAGTTCCCATAGCTTCTCTGGGCAGCTGGGACAAGAAGACTCTGCTTCCAGAGTTCAAGTTCAACACACTAGCTGTGTGACCCTGGGCAAGTCACCTAACCCTGTTTACCTCAGTTCCTCATCTCTTAAATGAGCTTAAAATGGAGCAGACCCCAAGAAAACCTCAAACATGGTCACAAAGAGCCAGATTGGACTGAAACGACTCCAGACAACAAAAGCTTCTTTGTGAAAACTTGTAATAAGATAGGAGGTACCTCCACCTGAGGTGGCCCGTTCTATCATGGGGTAGCTTTCATTGTTTGGGTAGCTTTCATTTAAAAAATTTTTTTATTTTTTATTAAAGCTTTTTCTTTTTCTTTTTTTTAAGCTTTTTATTTTTCAAAACATATGCATAGTTAATTCTGCAACATCAGCCCTTGCAAAACCTTGTGTTCCAGTTTTAGCTTTCATTGTTAAAAAGTTTTTTGGACATCAAGGCTAAAACTGTCATCTTTATAACTTTTAATTATTGTTCTGGGGGCCAAATAAAAAAAGTCAAGTCCGTTAAGCATTTATTAAACACTTATTGTGTACCAAACCTTGAGGAGGATACAAAGAAAGGCAAAAACTGAGTCTCTGCCTTCAAGGAACTCACAATCTACTATGGGGAGTAGGGATGTCAGTAATTAGATACATACATAATTTATTCAAAATAGATAGTGATCTTAGAGGATCTTCACTAGATCTAGGGAAACCAAGCAGAGCCTCCTACAAAAGGTAGGATTTAAGCAAAGTTTTTAAGGAAGTTGTAACTAGGGGATATGGGTTCAAATCCAAAGTCTTTTGACATTATCTAGTGAAGATGTTCCTATAATCAAAATTTTCTATTTTGTGGTCAATAGTAATCTCTAGTTCTTCTTTGGTCATAAATTCCTCCCTCTTCCACAGGTCTGAGAGGTAAACTATCCTATGCTCTTCCAATTTATTTATAATCTTATTCTTTATGCTTAGGTCATGAACCCATTTTGACCTTATTTTGATGTACGGTGTTAAGTGTGGGTCAATGCCTAGTTTCTGCCATACTAATTTCCAATTTTCCCAGGAATTTTTGTCAAATACTGAGTTCTTATCCCCAAAACTGGGGTCTTTGGGTTTGTCAAAGACTAGATTATTAAAGTTATTGGCTGTTTTGTCCTTTGAACCTAACTTATTCCATTGATCAACTAGTCTATTTCTTAGCCAATACCAGGTGGTTTTAGTAACTGCTGTTTTATAATATAATTTTAGATCTGGTACAGCTAGGCCACCCTTCATTTGATTTTTTTTCATCAATTCCCTTGAAATTCTTGACCTTTTGTTTTTCCATATGAACTTTGTTGTTATTTTTTCTAGGTCATCAAAATAGTTTTTTGGGAGTCTGATTGGTATAGCACTAAATAAATAGATTAGTTTAGGTAGTATTGTCATCTTTATTATATTTGCTCACCCAATCCAAGAGCATTTAATATTTTTCCAGTTGGTTAGATCAGACTTAATTTGTGTGGAAAGTGTTTTGTAGTTTTGCTCATAAAGTTTCTGATTTTCCCTTGGCAGATAGATTCCTAAATATTTTATACAATCAGTAGTTACTTTAAATGGAATTTCTCTTTGTAACTCTAACTGTTGGGTTTTGTTAGTGATATATAAGAATGCTGATGACCTATGTGGGTTTAGTTTGTATCCTGCAACTTTGCTAAAGGTGTGGATTGTTTCTAATAACTTTTTAGTAGAGTCTCTGGGGTTCTCTAGTATACCATCATATCATCAGCAAAGAGTGATAATTTGAATTCCTCATTGCCTATTCTTGTTACTTTAATCTCTTTCTCAACTCTTATTGCCAGAGCTAGCATTTCTAATACAATATTAAATAGTAACGGTGATAGTGGGCAACCTTGTTTCACTCCTAATCTTACTGGGACTGGCTGCAGTTTGTCCCTGTTACATATGATGCTTACTTGCTGGTTTTAAATAGATGCTACTGATTATTTTAAGGAAAAGCCCATTTATTCCTATACTCTCAAGAGTTTTTAATAGGAATGGATGTTGGATTTTATCAAATGCTTTTTCTGCATCTATTGAGATGATCATATGGTTTTTGTTAATTTGATTATTAATATGGCCAATTATAC
Organism: Antechinus flavipes; assembly: GCF_016432865.1. Lineage (NCBI taxonomy): Eukaryota > Metazoa > Chordata > Mammalia > Dasyuromorphia > Dasyuridae > Antechinus > Antechinus flavipes. The sequence goes on along the minus strand of NC_067401.1, from coordinate 142,971,220 downwards.
TGATAGTTTTCCTAATATTGAACCAGCCCTGCATTCCTGATATAAATCCTACTTGATCGTGGTGTATTATCCTGGGGATGATTTGTAAAGATGTTCTTAATCTGATGTCTGGTGACTTTAACTATTTCAATATAACTGGTTTCTTTTGTAAGTCTATGTATTTTATTTGGTGCATTTAACATCATGAATCTGAGGGATCCCAGAGCTTTTCCAGCCTGCCATAGGGATCCAAGACACAGAAAAGATTAAAATTTTCTTGATTTTCTTGATCTCTTTTCACTATGCCATCTGCTACTATCTCCTATAGCAAACAGACTGGAAATAATGATGCACTCTAAAGATGGTCTCAAATTTCCAAGCCCCCAGTGGCCGGCTGGGGGAAGGTCATTAATAAACCTTGCCCAATTCAAAGAGAACAAAGGCTGAGGCAGAATGAAATACAAAATTATCTTATCTTCCTCATCAATGGCACAATGATTTTAATCTGCCTGATACTATGAAGAGAATAGATTTAGGAACCTCACAAGAAAATTATTAATCCTGCCAAGCTGTTTCCTTCAACTCAGAAACAAGGATGGCAAAATCCAAAGTGTTGATCTATTCCTGGGGTTGACTGAAATAATGTCTCCTTTTCCATTCATTCACCATCCATTTGGTACAACTTATGTTAGGTGCTACAGATGGGGAAAATATAGTGAAGGAGGAAACCTGGCTGTTGTTCATAACGAGTGTAAAGTCTCAGTTTCCTAATTCCTGAAGATTATGAAACCAGTCGTTTCAACAGTCTGACAAATTTTCCCTACAGTTTTTTGTTTGCAAAAGCCCCCGAAGTCCATCTCTGATGCCTTGTTTTATTTGGCCCCAGAGCTCAGAAAGAGAAGCAATAGTTAGAAGTTACAAAGATGACAATTTAGGCTTGATGTCCAAAAAACTTCTTAACAATGAAAGCTACCCCAAAATTGGATGGGCTGACTCAAGTGGAGGTGCATACTACCTTATTCTAAGTTTTCAAGTTGGGACTTTTGTTGTTGGGTCGTTTCAGTCATATTTGGCTCTTTGTGTCACCCAAAGTGACCCTGGGGTCTCAAACTCTTGATAGAGGAACACAAGTGGTAATAAGTCCTACTAGGAGAGAATGATATAGGCCTGTGATGGTTATATATGTCTCCTGTCCCAGGACCACTCTCAATTTTGAAAGTATGGGGGTTTTAATTAACCACACAGGGAGGTGACTTTTTTTGGGCATAGCAACTCTTCACTAAACTACTAAATCATAGAGAGGTAATACACCCACAATTATGAAATCACTGCTCCTTGAATTATTTAACAAATACGTATTCTTAATCAATTTTAAAATTTTAGATCAAAAGGCAACATACTTTAAGAAGAGAGATTATTTTAGGTATTGGAATTTTTTAAATTTAAGAGCTTTTAAAATTTTTAAAATGCCCTGCACAAAGTAGGTGCTTAATAAATGCTTGTGTTGAATTGAAAAACTTGCTAATAACTTCATATAAATGAGCACTAGTCCATATCTTCTCAGATCTTATTATAATCAGTAGTAACAATAACTGACATTAATATGTCATGTTCAAATTTGCAAAAACACTTTTCACATATTATTTTATCTAATATTCACACTAGCTCCAGAAGAATGTTGTACCAATTATGTTATCCTTAATTTACTCTTCCCTTAAAATAAGCAATCATATTTTACTTCATTCTGAACTCAAGAATAAATAATGGTGTTTGTTTAAACTTTGTATCCTAGGGTTGAGTGGTATTCTTACAATACAGTGGATGTGTTCGATAATGATAAATATAAAGGAAGCAGACTGTACCCACAGAGATTCAATATGTGTAGATGCAAATGTGAACTCATATGGACATATTTTAATCAAATAAATGTTTTCTGCATATGGTGCTAATTGGAGGAAATTCACAGTTAGTCTCACTTTTATAGATGGAGATTTGGATTTCACTTTCATTGACAAGAACAAATGTGTTTATGTTGAGCCAGTTATCTACTAACTTTGGCAATGGTTTTAGGTCTCTTCCCACCCCATATAAGGAGGGTTTTTTTGGGGGTGGGCACCCCATAATTTGGAAATTTCAGCCTGAAATCTCTCACTACTCTCTCCAATGATGACAAAGTTCTCCCCTCTCTCTTTGGTACACCCTTCCTTAGCCACTGTCACTTCCAGACCCCTGTTCTCTGCCCGCACAAGACATCCTTTCCCCTGCCGTCCACCCATCTTGGTCACTGGTCACTTAATGACATTCAGAATTCTTCTCTCCTCCTTCACGTGGGAGGATTATAGTCCTCCTTAATTCCCTGTCCCTTGCCAGGATCCTTAGCAATTTCAAGGTGTTTTCTTCTTTTAAATTTTTATTTATTTTTTCCAAAGTATTTTCAAAGCAAATACTGGGCGCCCCCTTGGCTTCTCAAAGCCTCAGCTTTCTCAGCTCCATTTCTCTACCACGCACAGTGGGGCTGTGCCCTCGACTTGAAGATCTTGGGATCTGAGTGATGAATTCCCTCCCTCTGGGCCCACCTCCTGGTGCTCTTACCTAACCCATGCTCTTAGCCCCCGGAATCTCCTCTTTGCCTTTATCACATCATCTCAGGGTCCTCTGTAGCCATTGTAGCCCTCCACTGATTCCCAGTCCGCATTCTCGGGCCAACCCTTATTCTACACTCTCTCCAATTGCCAGTAATTCCAGGGTGCACTACGGGGGACCCTCTACAATCTATCTTATCCCCATTCTTCCTTTTATAACTGCAAAAAGGCTTCCAGGTACACATTTACTAACAGCTAGCATGGATATAGTGCTTTACAAATATCTCACTTGAGCTCTACTAGAGCCCCTGGGGTAGATGCTATTATTTCCCCCATTTTAAAGATTAGTTCTGGGGCAGACAGAGAATAAATGACTTGCCAAGAATTACAAAGTACTTGAATCCAGTATTACTGGATTTTTTGGCTTCAAGTCCAGTGTACTAACCACTTTATTTATGGAATAAATTTATCTTAACAGGGTTCTCTCGCTGTTACATGAAAGTCCTTTTATTAATTTCTTACACAATTCCCAATCACACAGCACAGTGGCTATTGCAAATCTCTCTACTCAAAACCCCAATTCCAACCCAAATCCTCTCTTTTCTTGTAGATGATCTTGCCTACTTAATTAAAAAAATAAAGGGCATAAGTTTTTTCATCTTCTTTCCTCTATAGATCAAACCTTCTCTGGCTTCTCCCATCCTTTTCTTCTTTTATTTAATCTCAGAGTTGATGTGGCCCTCTTTCTTGCCAAAGCTAATTTCCTCTCCTTGTTGCCATCTCTTCTGTCTCTTCCAAGACCTTGTTCTGTCAATCATCCTCAGTTTCTCTTTGCTGATTCTTTCCCCTTAGAATTATAAACATCCTCAGGCCTCTCCTATTCCTACAAAAAAAGCATTTGCTCAACTTTACAACTCTTCTCTCTTTTTTATGTCAGAGGATATGAGTTTTAAATTTGGTTCTGTCTTTCTTTTTTTTTAGCTTATTTATTCTTAATACATATTGTTTTATGAATTGTGTTGGGAGAGAAAAATCAGAGCAAAACGGAAAAACCATGGGAGAGAGAAAAAAACTGAAAAAAGAAGTGACCATAACATGTATTGATTTACATCTAATCTCCATAGTTCTTTTTCTGGATGCAAATGGCATTTTCTGTCCAAAATCTATTGGTATTTCCCTGGATGACTGAACCAGAGAAGAACCAAGCCTTTTATAGTTATCACAGCACATCTTGATGTTATTGTGTACAATGTATTTCTGGTTCTGCTTGTTTCATTCAGCATCAGTTCATGTAAATCTTTCCAGGCTTTTCTATAATCTGCTTTTTCATCATTTTAAAAAATAGAACAATAATATTCGATTACCTTCATATACCACAACTTGTTCAGCCATTCCCCAATTTATGGGGATCCTTTCCCAATTCTTTGCTACCACAAAAGATCTGCTACATTTTTGTACACATGGGTCATTTCCCCTCCTTTATGATTTCTTGAGATATAGACCCAGTAATGGCACTGCTGGGTCAAAGGGTATGCCCAGTTTTATAGCCCTTTGGGCATAGTTCCAAATTGCTCTGCAGAATGGCTGGATCATTTCACAATTCCACCAACAATGTATTAGTGTCCCAGTTTTCCCACATCCCCTCCAACATTTATCATTATCTTTTCCTATCATCTTAGCCAATCTGAGAAGTGTGAGGTGGTACCTCAGAGTTGTTTTAATTTGTATTTCTCTAATCAATAGTGATTTAGAGTATCTTTTCATATAATTATAAATGGCTTTAATTTAATCATCTGAAAATTGTTCATATCCTTTGACCATTTATCAATTGAGGAATGACATATATTTTTTATAAAAAACAGTTCTTTATATATTTAAAAAATGAAACTTTTATCAGAAACATTGGCTGTAAAGATCTTTTCCCAGATTTGTACTTCCCTCTTAATCTTGCTGTAGGTTTTGCCTACCATCTTTTCAAGCTTTATCTTCTCCACTGATATCTCGGCTAACCTTCTACAAAGAGTAATCTATAATCAACACTTTCACTTCCTTACCACCCCACTCATTATTCAATGTCTTGCAGTCTGGCTACTTACCCACCTGACCTTACATTAACCATTAACTATAAACCATTACAAAAGCTTTACTTGTACTCCACTCCTCTGGAGGTCTACTGAAACTCTCTCCAAGGTCAAAAATTACTCCCCTCCCCCCCAAACAAAACCAATGTTCTCATCCAATTTTTAACCTTCCAAGACTTTTTTTTTTGTTGCAGCATTTGATACTAATGGCCATTTTTTCCTTCTTGGTACTCTCACCTTTTTTGGTTTCCATAACATTTCATCTCAGTTGTGACTGACTCTTTGTAACCCAATGTGGGGTTTTCTTGGCAAAAATTCTGGAATGATTTGCCATTTCCTTCTCCAGCTCATTTTACAGATGAGGAAACTGAGGCAAAACAAATTAAATGACTTGCCCAGGGTCCCCCAGCTAACAGGTGTCTGAAGCCAGTTTTGAACTCAGAAATCTTCCTGACTCCAGGCCCAGCACACTATGGCACCCCTAGCTTCCCTTTTCCACGGCATTATTCTCTGTTATTTTTCTTACCTTTTTTCTTAGGATAGCTTCCCCTCTTCTTCCCTTTCCCTAAGTAGGAGCATACCCTACAACTCTATCCTTCACTTATAACTCAGTAATCTGATCCACCTCCTGACCTCCAATATCTTCTTTTAGCATTTGTTTCACAAATCTCTCTCAAGGAATCCTTTTTCTCAGGAAGTTCTCAGGAAGGAGGTATCCTTTTGGATACCTCCACTTGCAGCAGATTGAATTCAATGTCCCCTCTAAAATGGGCCTTTCCCCACTTAAGTAACCCATTCCTATTGATTCACCATCACTACCCCGACTCTTTCAGGCTTGAAACTCGAGTTCTCTTTGACTTATGACCCTTTCTCATCTTCCCACTGATTTATAATCAGGTGCCAATGCTACCTCTGAAACATTCCTTGCATTCATCCACTCCCTTCTATTCCCCCACTGTCGCCATCCCAGTTCATGAACCCACCAACTCTCCCCTGAACCACTGCCATCTTATCTACAAGAGTCACCCATTTCTCTATTCTTTAATTCATCCTTTTCTCCATTCTCAAAGTAATCTTCCTAATGTGCAGGTCTGGTCACGTTTTTCCCCCTGCTCAAAAACATTCACTGGCTCCCAGCTACCTCCAGGATAAAACACAAACTCCTCCTTTTGGGACGTCTTCAATCTACCTTTTAAAACTTATTTCATGGTATTTCCTATTATGTGTTTTTTGCTGTAGCCAAATTTTCTCTTAGCCTAACATGATTTTTCCTGCTTCACATTTGGAATAAATTCTTCTCCCATCTCTGCTTAAAGAAATTCTTTCTCCTCTTATATGGCCTAGTTTGGCTACCACATTTCCTCTTTCATGTTATTTACCCTTATTCTCAAAATAGGAGTTTTCCCTCTATCTTTTAAAAGTCTCTCAAGCTAGTTAGTTTGTTCCATTTATTTGACCATTTCTTAACTTGTATGAGACAGTTAGATAATACAATGAATAGAGTAGCTGGCCTGGAGTCAAGATGACATCTTCCTGAGTTTAAATCTGTCCACAGACACTTAACTAGCTGTGTCCCCCGGCTGAGTCACTTAACCCTATTTTGTCTCGGTTTCCTCACTGACAAATGAGCTGAGAAGGAAATGGCAAACCACTCTAATATCTTTCCCAAGAAAACCCCAAATGGGATCAGGAAGAATTGGACAGAGTTGAAATGACTGCACAACAACTTCTATTAGCGGTTATGTGCATAGACTCTCTATAAGATTATAAGCACTGGAAAAGCAGAGATTATGTCTTATTTGATCTCTGTATCCCCAGGGCTTAGCACAGGATGTTGCACATGCTAAATATTTAAAAATACCTGTTAAATTACATCAATAACATCTGAATCAGAATGTGCCCTAGAAATATAGTGCAGCAAAATCTAGATATAAAGTTTTTACTATGAAGTTACTTTTAAGTTAAGTTAGGTTCCCCATGGACACAGGATAACATAGAAAGCATGTAATCGCTGATAGGATCTGGGTGAGATATTCTATACAGGGGTCCTCAAACTATGGCCCTCGGGCCAGATGCAGCAGCAGAGGACGTTTATCCCCCTCACCCAGAGCTATGAAGTTTCTTTATTTAAAGGCCCACAAAACAAAGTTTTTGTTTTTTACCATAGTCCGGCCCTCCAACAGTCTGAGGGACAGTGAACTGGCCCCCTATTTATAAAGTTTGAGGACCCCTGCTCACCCCTCTCCTCCTACCCTTCCCCTTCCCCAGATCACAAGGAGAATGCAGGGAACTACTACTGATAGCCTTGCCCCCTACCCTGCCTCAGACTGTGCCTTCTATCTTCTTCTTCCTTGCAATGCCCCAGCTTCCTAACAAGTGAGATGGAAACGATCTGATTTTATCGAGTGTACACCGACTAGCCCCAGACAATAGCAATATGCAGTAAATATTTAATAACTGACTCTCCAAGAAATTTTTCAAACAAGCCAAACACTTAAATTTAATCTAAATTACCACTGTCTCTTTTACTACTTTGAGTCTGGAAGATGAGCAAAGCAAGAAAGAAAACCACGATTTGTAGCGTTTATCGATTTCCAACATGTCCTCCGTATGAGCTGGCTCTAGCTTACCTCTGAACAACCACCAAAACTACTCTCTCAGGGCAATCCACATCATCCCACGAGGCACCTCCTTTTTTCGTGATGACCAGAGACAGGAAGGAGAGGAACAAACTTCACTGCCTCCTATGACAAACACGGTACAATATTGTGTCATGATGCTATCATTATTTCCATTTAATAGCTGAGGAAATGGCCAAGTGATTTGTCAGAAATATCCGAGGCTAGATTGGGACTCAGCCCTTCCTGACTCCAGGTCCAGTGCACCACATTGTTACCTTGCTGCCAAGGTAATACTGCAAACACTGGAAGAAAAAAGTTACTCTGGACCAGATGCATGGCCTATCTACCCCACAGTCCATCTTAGATAGCTGTTCCCAGGCCATTTTTGTGGGAGAAGTAGAAGCCCCGCGTCAGAAGGGACAGCAGGACTCATAGCTGAGGGAGAACTTCGTTTGTGGTATTTCCAAGTGGTTCTATATCCCAGTGGTCACGAAGTTCATTAGCTGCTTTCAGTAACATTAGTCTTTCAAGGGTTTAGGGATGTTGTCCAAACAACATAATAACCCATTATGGATTTCTCATCCAAGAGTTGGAACAATTATTCAATTCTAGTGAAGGGGCAATATTTTAGTAATGAGAAACCTCCTTCTAAAAGCTCATTTATAATTGATGGAAGCCCTTAATTTCCTTCTCATCCTTATTGTTTACCTTGTACATAACATTTTCCAGAGTTCTGAAATGTAGATTTACAGGCAACATGCCAGTTACAGGAACTTTCTATACCCATCAACGTGGGGTTTAAAGTGTCAAGGTGCAAAGATGCAGGATGGAACAAAAAGCCACAGAATTCATCTATTTAAGGGAAACCTGATAACAATTAAACACAAGAGCATACTGAAGGATATCAGCAAGAATGATCCGATTTGTTTTTTTTCCTGGCAATTTCTTTACTGCTCTTAACTCTTTTTTTAAAAACAAAAAAATTTTAAGGCCATTTTTTCTTAAATAGCAGCAAATATTTACATTTAAATTGCTTCCACAGGGTTCTGTATCAGTGCTGATTATGGTGCTTCAACAGACATGTCATGTGGTAGTGTCCTCCTGACTTCGTTTGGGGTTTTCTTGGCAAAGACACTGGGATGATTTGCCTCTTCCTTCTTCTGCTCATTTTGCAAATGATAATGCAAACAGTTTTAAGTGACTTGCTCGGGGTCACACAGCTAGTGAGTGTCTGAAGCCAAATTTGAACTCAGGATGATGAGTGTTTTTGACTCCAGGCTGGATAACTCTAGACACTGCTCCAGGAAGCTGCCCTTCCATTATCTGGTGTGCAGAGTTTATTCCTCTGATGTTGAAAAGCAATATAAGCTCAGTGCCTTGCTGTCTCATCTGCCCTAACCTACTGCCCTCCAAATATCAAAGCTCCATCTAGGCCCCTAATCATGTCAGAAAGTTATTCTCAAGGCACCGTGGGACCACATCAGCAAGGTTCGACCATTCCAGGGCCCTCTACTTCAGACCCTCTTCTCCTGGACTTCCAGAAATTAACATACCCATAAAATAAATCTAAAGCAAAGTTCCTTAACTTGGGGTTCCCAAATTAGTTGGTTTTTAAAAAATGGTTCATCCTCCCCCTGCTCACCCAAGTAGAAGCCAAATAAAAGTACAGTGAAGTTAATAAATCAACTTACTGGCCATGTCTGAAAAAGTAGCTATCCCCTCCGACATGTGGGCCATACATGTACCTGTACTGCCTAACTTTGGGCATATCCAGTCTCTGTCACTTTATCATACTCCTCAGGGCAGGGCCCCAGTCCCCAGCCCCAGATCGAGAGGAGTTTTGGCCGGGGACAGGCTCTAGTCCAGGCCCCTCACATGCTCGATGGGGCAACACAAGTTCATGAAGATCAGGTAGTTGGCTTGAGGTCACATATATTGTGAAGGGTCAGATGTCTCTCCAATCTGAGGACAATCTTTGATCCAGCTGCTTCTTATACCTCGACTCTAGTGTATAAATTGGTATTATTAATAAATAAATACCAACAACCATGTCATGAACTGGATCCCAAAGGGGCTTTGATTCTCTTTTGGTCCTGATACACTAGGACCCTAGGAGGGAAAGCTTCCAGTGATTCTGGCTGTTGGATCACCTCCAAGGGCCCTGCCAGTTGCAACGCTCTTCTACGAGTCTTCAGTGTGTTTACATGCACTTGAGGATGGGGGAATGGCTAGAGATGCGGGAATGGCTACCCAGGCAGCTGGATGACTGACGGGTGAGCCGGCCCTTCCCCTGCTGCTCAGAGAGCACACTAAACGCCTGGGCCATGTCGGAGCTCCCTGCTGGAACATGTGAAATGTTGAAGGAATCCAGGCTTGTCCATTAGCATTTTCGTTTAATATCATTTTAAAATTGGAAAGCTGTAAAGCTCTGGTATCACTGAATATCTATTATTAACTAGACAAAGTGAAAACCAGACTCCAAAGTGAACCACTCTCCAGGCTCCCAGCGAATTAGGAGGAGGATTTGGAGCTTATTCAAACATGTCAGCTGTATGATAAATTACGTTTACAGCCATTTCTACATGCAAAAAACCTATTACGGATGTGAGTAGACTGGGGGTATGTAAGCCTGGCCTCCCGAGTACAGCCTATGGTCTCAGAAAAGCCTACCGACGCTTGTTTTCTGGAGGGCCGGCCCTGACAGGGAAGAATGATGTAAACATAATTAACCATTCCAATCAGCTTGCCCTGGTCAGCAGCTGCCTCTAAACATGCTGCTGAGCCAATTTAGTCCTGAAAAATACTCCTGGTTAATTGACACATAAACACTGTGCTGTCCCCTCCCCCCCTTAATCAGGCAGCCAGAGTGGCTTGATTTTGGCAGATGACAAATTAATATACATTGACTGAGCTAAATAAGGAAGTTAGATAACAATGGTGGATAGGGTTCCGGGCCTGGAGTCAGGAAGACTCATCTTCTAAGTTAAAATCTGAGCAAGTCACTTGCGTCTGTTTGCCTCAGTTTCCTCATCTGTCAAATGAGCTGGAGAAAGAAATGGCAAACCCCCTTAAGTCTCTCCACTAAGAAAACCCCAAGTGAGATCATAAAGTGTCAGACATAACTGAAAAATGACTGAAAAACTGAACTACATAAGGACATAATACCAGTCAATTCTGGGGAACACAAAAACAAAGGAATGATGTGGATCCGGCCCTCTGGAAGCTACGGTCCCGTTGGTGAGATAAAACACAGATCCACGTAAGCCAACAGGAGAACAATCACAAAGTAATATACCCCCACCCCACCACAAACAACAAGCACTGAACCCTTACTTTTGTGCTAGACACATGTCAGGAAGGCACACGCATTCACACACACACACTCCCTGCCCTCAAAGGAGTTAAAATCAAGTAAACTTGACTGCTTAATTTTACTGTACTTATTGGTTATTAAGCTTCTACTTGGGAGTAGAGAGAAGTCAACAGATAATGATAGAAATCCGCCCCTATTATAAAACAAACATTTAATAATGCAAAGAAAAAATAAGTAAGATAGTAAACACAAACGGGGCAATTTTGTATCTTCCTTGTTAAATTTAATAAACATTAAAAAATACCATATACAACAAAAGCATACAGTTCCTCAATATGTCCTTCTTTTTTCTTTGCATATTTAAATGTTCGTATTCAAATTCCTAAAGTCATTAAAAATTTAATGCAAAAATTCATTTTGCGGCATCCCCAATATCTGGAACAGTGGCTGTCTTCCCCACACCTGTCTCTGGGGACTCCCTCCCCTCTCTGACTGATGGAGAGCAGAGAATCTTGTCAATCAAAAACCGTTTGCTGAGAAGGACTTGGGGGAAGGGTCCTTCCTACCCCAAACTCTAAGACAGAAGAAAAGAATTTTCTGGCTTATTAGAACTCAATTCATCTCTCTCCTCTCCTATTTTAAGTTTTTCTAGTCCAAATTTTGGGTTCCACGAGATGGATATCCCATTGTCCCCTGAGAACTCACTTTCCCAATATGATTGGGAGATCATACATGATTGCTCGAATATGATTGCTTCAGCTAATGCCATGTGCCATGTTTTTACAGAATTGATTAACCATATCAGGTGTGGTGTGTCTTTACAAGGTAGCATACATTTAGAATCAAATGAGTGAGGCAGTTGGCAGTGTTGTAGGGAGGGAAGAAATCAAATACAGCCCGAGAGAGGGGATGACTCCATAAAAGGGGCCTTGATCTGAGGCTCGAAACAGAAATTACTTAAAGATGAAAAAACAGTATCATTCAAATTGGGAGATACCAAAAATGGTGTCAGAACTCTGCAGAGGATCCAAGTGGGGATAGGATTTCTTGGAAGAATTTTGTCTTAGGTGTCAAGTTAGTTCTTAGTTAAAAGTCATAAATAGTACAAGGACTCAGTAGCAGCCACATGATCAAAAATGCACAAAACCAAAGGTGAAGAAGGGCTCATAGCCAAGAGAGCTGTTGGGAAAAAACCCCCAAACACAAGGGGACACAGAGCTTTCTGAAATTTTGGCTAGGGCTCCAGAATCAGCCTCAATGCTTGCTGCTGGGTACCAGGGAAACAATTCTCTTAGTTTAATCATTCTTAACAGATAAAGAAACAAAATGTATTTGAGTTAAATGACTCCATATAGTAAATTCTGAGCCTAGAAGAATTGGAGAACTACATAACTAACCTGAAACTAGAGTCCATGTCAAGGCCCTGCTCATCAGAAAAGATTACTGAAACATAAAGTCCTTTTGAAAAGAATAAGGGAGTGGGGGTTGGGATGGGAATCAGAGAGTGCAGCCAATGGCCCAGGAGGAGGTTGGGAAGATTTTGCCATGGGAATGAAAAGGGCTCTTCAGAGACCTAAATTACAGCCTACCATTGGCTGTCAATGCTAGCGTACAGCGCAGAAACCCATTTTCAAATTCCAGTGCTTCATTTCCTAGTTACAGCACCTTCTCAAAAGGCAGTGGTTTTAGAATTTCGTAACAACTAAAACCAGACAGTTAATATTAATAATTAACATTTGCATAACACTTTAAGGTTTGCAAAGTGTTTTTACGTATACAGAGTGACCCCATAATCCTGGTGATTATTAATTTTTTTTGATATTTTAGCTATTTAAGTTTTATTAGTCTATGGTTGCTTAAAGACTTTTGGGCTACCCTATATTATCTCATTCTTGTGAGTCAGGTGAAATTATTGTCTGCAAGTTGGTGCTGTGAACAGAGGGTTAGGCCTGAACTCAGGAAGGATTGAGTTGAAATTGGGCCTTAGACACCGTGTGATCCTTTAGGCAAATCATTTAAGCAGCATCACAAAGTTTTCCCAGGAGTTAATCAAATAGCAGCAGTATTTTAATCAAATAGTTTTTAATAAAATACAAGGAGTAGATATCCTTGGACTTAGCAAACATTGTGCTCTTGTGCTGTAATTTTGTTTACCTAATCTATTCTAATCATCAACTTTTTCATCTTTAACCAATATTAAATGATTCTGATGATTATTGTCCTTTGAGTTCGAGATCAGTTTGAGATCTCATAGTTCTAGGCCTTCTTCAGTCCTAGTTTGTTTACAATTTTCCTTGAGATTCTTGACCTGTTCTTTTTGCTTTTGCAAAATTCTATAACTGGCTCATGGTCACAGTGAATGATACAAATGGGTTTAAACTCTCCATCTTCTATCAAGTGTGAAGCTCTTTCTACCACCTACTGCCTCAGCAAAGTAGTATATTAGCTATCATAATGACTTGCCCAATCTAAGTAACTAAACAATCTCTATTAACCCAGCACTTAACTGCTGATCCACATTTGATTCTGGCACTAAAATTGGTCAACCAGCTAATGACAACCATTAAAGTCCAAAAAAATACTGGATAGAGACTCCTATTCTTGTTCTCAGGTTTCACTTAACTCCTATTCCATTAACAAGCTGGGTTTTGAAGTTAAAGAACGAAAACAATTAAAAATTACCTTTGGAAAACAAGAGTAAACACACAACACAGCTCAGGCTCCACAAAAACTGCCTGTCTGATGCTCTTACAAGGGGGTTATTAAAGAGCATAAATAATTAGGTTAAATATAGATGCCCTGCAAATCCCTTGCTTATTTCAGGCAGACAAACAAGGAAAGCACCAACCCTAATAACAACAGCTCACATTTACCTAGCCCTTTAAGATGTAAAGGCATGTTTCTCACAACAAATGGAAGAGTCTGGGAGAACAGGTTTCAAACCCAGAAAGTCCTGTTTCTGATCCTGCCTCTGATCTGTGTGACCCCGGTTGTTAAGTCATTTTATTTCTTAATGCGCTAGGAAACTCTATAAGATTATTGTAAATAGCAGAGGAGATGCCGACCTGCTTTGGTAAAGGGTTGTTTATACGAATGAGTGAAAGGATAGGGCCAGTCCCTATTCTTTCTAACAAATGCTTTGAAATGTAGATATAATAGACATTATAGACATAATAATAAAGTATAATTAAAACCATTTTACAGATGAGAAAAAGGAGGTCCAGATTTTCCCATGTTCACAGAGTAACTAAGTGTTGGAGCCAGTATTTCAACCAACATCTCTAAACCAAAGGCCAGAACACTTTCCATTTCTCCCTCCCACAATTCTCGATGTTTTCCCCGCCAGTGGTCACCCTCTAATCTGAAACCTCTCTCCCTCCCCATTATCAGCCCCCCACAAATTATAGACTAAACCACTTTTCCACACATCCCCCTTTGTCTCCCACTAGATGCACTCTTGACCATCACGTGTACAGCCACAAGTGACTGACTGTGAATTCTAAAACTTTATAGACCCCACGTGCAGCTTTAAGGAAAGATGCAGCCCAGGGCCAGGATCTGCAAACACCAGCATCTCCTGCGGCAGAAGCCGGTGTGCTTCTCAAGGCCCTTGGCATCTCACCAACTTGAAGCCACCGTCAGCCCATCCCAGTTGGCCAGTGTGCGCAATCTCCTTCAGCAGTGACCTACATTCAGATTTTCTGGTAGGCTCTGCATGTCTAGGGCAGATATGACAAAGCAAAACTGAGCCCACTTGCAAAGGGCCCAGCCTTTAACAAAACAAAGCCCCTAGAGAAAGGCGGTAGAATCTCTCTTTTGAGCTTTTGGAGGAGAATGAGAAAAATGGCAAAAACAGAAAGTCTGTGCAGATGGAGGGAAATTAGGGGAATGAACTGGAATATTCTTTGCAATCAAGGTTCTTTGAATACGTGTAAAGACTTTTTCCAACTATACTGTAAAGTCTCAAAGGACAGGACATGGTCTTATCTACTCTTTATCTCTCTCCCAATGCCCAGTGTAATGCTGTGCAGTTGTTAATCAATAAGCATATATCCATCCAACTAATTAATTAATGCAAAATCATAATGAAGCAATGAGTAAAAAGGTTATTTATGAATTTCATCCCATAACCAACTAATCTTTAAAAACCCATTCCTAATAATTGTTGTTTTGTGGAGTTTTTTTGCGATGTTATTCTGGTATCAGGATGAGAACAGTCTTTAAAGATGTTTAAGCACTCCAGTCTGTGGGATTATAGAAGTGCTTTATATTTAAAGGCTTAGTATTAACAATCTGAATAGGAAGTACTACCTTCAGGGGGTAACTTCACAACAACAAATAGCAACATCTATTAATCATTTTGGGAACCCTACTCCCCATCATATGCTGTTTAAAAAGAAGTTTTCTCCTAAATGTTCAATCTAGCATTTGTTGCTATGGAATTTTATTTGTTGCTGAATAAAATGTGGTCAGGTGTGGTGCTCTATATTTCAAAGGGACTTAATGAATGCTAAATGTTTAGCAAATTCTAAATTACTGAACAGCCCATTCTGGACATCATAAGTATCAACGTGGATTGGGCAACACATGACTGAGTCAATTGTAAAGAATTCCACATGATCAGATAAATTTAAGCCGTGATACATTTCAGAGTGATCATAGAGACAAGAATAGAGAATACATCATAGCACTCATCATTTCAATGTAATTTAGATATTTTATGAATTACTCTACCTGTAAAAAAAAAAGTCATACTTTACGGGTTATCGTGGGAAATAAAAATCCAAGGCTTTCAAATAATAGGTTATCTGAATAATGGAAGTCAAAGTATTTTTTCAGCTGGAGTCATCAATCTCCTCTCTACCTCATATAAAACCACAGTTAACAATCACATCTTGGGGATTGAGGGACTCCTTCTGAGCACAATGTTATGGCCTTATTTAGTGTCTACTATTGCTAAAAAAGCAGAGAGGTAAGAGGCCACCAGTGAGTATATTCTGAATCCTCAAGTCCCACCATATTCTACTAATTGCAAATGAGGAGATCTCTAGTAGCACCCTTACTACTGTTCACCCCACAACCCAAGGCAGAAAAGATACTGACACCATATTTATTGTTGACGGGCCACAGAAAAACAGTAAAAGTCAGAGACTTCAGACTCCTTAAGTTGGAGAGATGAAAGATCACAGAGGAGCCCATTTATCCCAGATATACCGCATCAAAAATCACAAAAAGATTCAACAATGATAAAGAGAGTGAAAGCGAGACCAATCAAGAAAGGAAAAAAGGAACCACCATAAAATTGCTCTGGGAAGTTTATTAAAGCTGTTTTTTGTACAGTGGTAGTTTTACCAGGGGTTACATCCCTTACTAGAGTACATTTTCTTGGCTATTCTAGAAATCATCTAAACCCAACCTCTCATTTTGCGGATAAAGAACCGAGAAGTCGTAAGGCCTTCCCGAGACCACCCGCCCAGGACCTGAGTTAGGAAATCTGATGTTCTACTCTTTCACCCTGTTTCCTCTCCGAGGGGACTGTGTCTTGTTTCACATCATTTTTTTGTCATAGATTTAGAGCAGGTAGGATTTCACAGAAAGGGAAAAGAGTGATGAGCTCTGGGGTCTTGTGTTAACATCAGATCTACATTCTGATGAGGGAGGAGAAAAAAGGAAGGGTAAGAGATGGAATATCTCAATTAGGAATAATATCAGCAAGGACGGAAAGAGAAAACAAGCCCTCTCTGGCAATTTTCAATCTATTAACATGACCTGAATTCCCAGAGAAAGCTATAATTAGGCTCCAAGGCTCCCAGTCAGACTCCCAGGAATCCAGGCGAGGGGAGAGGGGGACTGCAGAGGGCGGGGGTTCCCCGGGCTCACCTAGGAGAAGTGCGAGCTGCGCGGCCCCGCTGAGCGCGGTTACCAGAGTGAACAACGACCACTCCTCTCGGCGCCGCGGGGTCGGACCGTGCCCCGGGCCGGCTGCTCTTCCATAAGCTGCTTGTGCTTCCCACCGGGAGACGGCCCTCTGCGGGAAGGGTTACTTAGGCCTGCCGATGCTCTGAGACTCCAGCACACACAGCTTCATGTATCCGGGTGGGAGTGTGTGTACGGTGTGTGCCCTGCGTGGTTGTGTGTTTGTGTGTGTGTGTGTGTGTGTGGGATACGTGTGTAGGATAGATGAAGATGAAGTTCGCAGGCAACTGTTTCTGGGGCTGCACACACTGATGGAATGGTGGGAATGACATCACAGTGAGCCCAGAAGGCCGCCTGTGGGCACCTCGGGTCTGTGAGGTCACCAGAACCCCAGCGGCCTTTTTAATCTTTCCTCTTAGTTCTCCTCTGACGCGAACAATGGCTGCGATAGAAATACTCAGGGGTTCTTGAACATCCCCTTCCCTTAATCGCCCACACTGCCGTGGATAAAGACAGAAGGGAGACCGCACAAAGCTCCCTCTCTGTCTGCTCTCCAGGGGCTTCTGGGCTGATCGGGAGCGGTGTGGGCCTCTGGCCTTCGGGAGCATCCTTCCGAATCTGTGGGGCTGGTCCTCCAGTCGCTTCAGTCGTGCCTGACTCTCTGTGGCCCCACTGGGGCTTTTCTTGGCAAAGTCACCAGAGTGCTTCACTATTTCCTTCTCTAATTCATTCCTCATCAAGGAAACTGGGGCAAACAGGGCTAAGCACCTTGCCCAGGAACACGCTCGTGTTTGAGCTCATGACTCTCCACTAGGCCACTAAATAACTGGCCCAAGGTCCCACAGCCAGTAAGTGTCTGAGGCTGCATCTGGCCTCAGGCCTTCTTGAGGCAAGGCTGCACCACCCAGCAGCCCTCCCAATTTATCAGCTGTATAACTCTGGGCTCCACACCCAACACTCCATCTTTTCTCTTTCTGTGAAATCCTACCTGCTCTAAATCTATGACAAAAAATGGAAATTATGTTATGAAAGCTGGGAAGAGACTTCAGGTATTCACTTAATCAGACTGCTTTATTTTATGGGCTAATAATGAATCTTCTCTAATGCAGATAAAAGGCAAGTTTTCTTTTTTAAAATTTCATTATTTATTAACACTTTTTATTTCCAAAACATATGCATGGATACTTTTTCAACATCGACCCTTGCAAAAGAAGGTGAGTTTTCTTGAAGACAAAGAGCACCGTTTTTCCTTTTGTCTTTCTTCTTAGCAAAAAGGCCTTATATGTGATAAGAGGCTTAATAAAGATTTGATTAAATTATAGAGACTTGCTACATATAGAAAATAAATGGAGGTGGTGGAGAGATCAACACAATATTTAAATAGAATAAAATTGATGAGATTTTGACATAGAGCTGTATACTGACCAAATTGGTCTATCAGTACAGATATCTTGGATAGTCATTGCAAATGGACAGTGGTCCAGAACAAAATGAAAAGAAGATTGAGCTGGATTCCCATCTTTTGGATACCAGTTTTCTCCCAGGTGGTTGCAGATCACAGCATATCACAATATCAGAAGAATAAAAAAAGTGATTCTGATCCAAAGGGCAGTAGAAAGATATACCATAGATATAAGTGAGCCAAAATATATTACTCTCAATACTACAGAGATGACATAAAGAACATCAAAGACATGTGACTGAAAAGAAGGTAGGTTGGCCAGGTGGCAGGAGTGAGAGAGAAAGAAAAGATGCATCGGTGGTAGACATGAAATATCAAAAGAATAAGAGAAAGGTCTCCAGGATTGCTGGATTGATCTTCTATTGTAAGTTACAGAGGGACAAAGACAAAAACCATGCAAGATGAGCAGGCGAGGCTGGGCTGTGAGATGAATTGGCGGAAGGAATATCCTATGAGTGCTATTTAAACCTATTAAAGTACTAACGAGATGGAGGGCAATGGCATAGAAAAGCAAGATTCACCTCATAAGTCACTCTGAAAATAATCTGCCACTTAGGGCTTGGCAGCTGATGGGGTCTTGAAACAGTGAGACAGTATAATCTTACACTAATGGGGCTCCATCAATAATTATGGGATACACACACATGAAGCAATTAAGTGGTAAAGAAGAAGGTGGGAATATCGCTACATAGAGGAAAGAGACCTTACAGGCCATTTAGGTCTAAACCCCTCATTTTACAGGTGAAGAAAATAAGGCTCACAGAGGCCATCCAGTGACCTAAATATATGGTCCCATAGCAGGGGCAGAGGGTGAGAATCCAGGTTTTCCTGACTCCAAGTCTATGCACTATACTATGATGTCATACTATGAGGGTAAAAGAAGACTTCTCTTGGGGTCCTGGAATCCTCAAAGGCCCTGCTGTTGTTTACTGACCTTCTTTCAGTGAAATCTGCCAAGTGAATTCTAATTTTCTACTGACTTGTGTACAAAAGTAACTAATAAAGATTGGGACTAAAATGGATATGATGTTTAGTCACCCCAACTAAAGCAATGGTCACATCAATATAAGTGGAAGAAGAGTTGGAGAGGACTTTGATCTGTTCACTGATTGACTAATTTTGGTCACCTTGATAAGGTTTCTTTTAAAAGGGATGGGGGTGTTGCACATGTTTAACCCATCCTGGATTGATTGCTGTTGCAGGAGGGGAGAGAGGGAGAAAAATTTGGAACACAAGGTTTTGCAAAGGTGGATCTTTGCATGTCTTTGGAAAAATAAAACATTATTGAAAACAAAATAATTTTTTTTTTTAAAAGGGGGAGTGTGGACTGGGGTAAAGAGAAAGGCATGCAGGTGACCGTGCTGGTAAAAAGTCCATAGAGGAATATTCCCCATCCTGGTCACTACCTGACTCCTCCCATGGAAACTCCAACTGTGATTGGAGGAGCCTGGCAGCCCAGGCAGCTAAATTTAGCTTGGCAGCCTGGACAAAGGGCACAGCCAAGAAAGCACTGGGGTCCGGGCTGCCAGGACTTACTTCATCTTTTCATCTGTTTCCGGGCCTGGCTTCCGAAACCAGGTATCCACTCCCTGGATCTGCCCCTTCGGGCTAAGCCAGTCCAGGGTCAATAGTTAATGACTCCCTGAAAAGAGGCCGAACGCCAGGAAACCGTCGGTGCAACAAGAGACAGTCTGTTCTCCGGGGACAGCCATCTGCTTGGCTCTGTTCGTGACCAGGGGGTCAGCTCGGATGCTGCTTGTGACCCCCGGGACTCGTCCCCATCTTGTTCCTGGTTGGGGATTTGTGGCCTTGACTCCCTCTCTCAGACTCTCTTTTTTCTGGCTGGGCCCGATTTCTATCCACCTCTGACCCTGAATCAGGACCTGGAGGGACCTCACTGTAAGGGCCCCCTTCCCACGGGGAGGACACGGACACACTGCGGACCCCCTGGGCTTGCACAGAGGCCATGCGGGAAACAGGGAGCCCTGAACTGGGGGGAGCACGAGGCCTGCGGAGAGCGCGGCTCTCTGGGAGACTCAGCCGTGTGGCTGTGAGCCTCAGTGTCTCCTCCTGAAGTGGAGATGAGCACTGAGATCATCCTGTGTTTCTGTGATCTTAGAAATTATTGAGTAAAATAGTCTTTCATTACTACTACTACTTTATATAATCTTAGAAATCAGAGTCAAATGTTCTCTTTTCATTACTACTACTCTCCACATAGAGGGCAGAAGCTTCAAGCTGGCAGGAGCCTGGGTTCAAATCCCATGAATGATACTTAACTAGCTCTGTAGGCCTCTGGGCCTACACTTGCTGAGCCTCAGCTTCCTCATCTACAAAATGGGGACAATAATACCTTAGGCAAAATATACGGTAAATATACTTTGGTAAGTATACTTTAGGTAAAATATACTTTGAGGGGTCAAACAGAATGTTTTGTAAACTTCAAAGCACTGTGTAAAAGTCAGCCTATTATCATTAATAATTTTGTTTTGTCAGTTGTTTTTAGTCATATTTGATTCTTGGTAATATAATCAGGGTTTTTTTTTTTTTTTGTTTTGTTTTGTTTTTTGCAAAGATACTGAAGTGGTTTACCATTTCCTTTTCCAGCTCATTTTACAGATGAGAAAACTGAGGCAAACAGGGTGAAATGGCTTGCCCAGGGTCACCCAGCTAGGAAGTGTCTGAAGCCAGATTGGAACTCACGAATTTCCAAGTCTGGCACTCTACAAGCCATAAAACATTGTAGATTGAGATAATAGTGTCATTACAAGGCTATTAGCTTCAGAACGCCCTTTCTTTGCTAGCTTTTCAGCCATATATCAAAACAATTGACTAAGGCTGACCAGCTGATCCATCAGAACAAGGGCAGATTTTGTAAAAGGTAACTAGATAACATATTAGACAGCGCTGGATTTGAGGAAGAGTCAGATTCAAATCCTGCCTCAGACACTTCTTAGCTGGGTGACCTTAGCAAAGTCACAACCTCTCAATTTCAGTTTCCTTATCTGTAAAATGGGTTGATGATAGGATCTACCTCATAGGCAAACTGAATATCAAGTAACTTGTAAAAGTGCTTTGTACCACATAAATACTAGTTAGTAGTAGTGGTAAAAGTAGTAGTAATGAAAAGAGAACATTTGACTCTGATTTCTAAGATTATATAAAGTAGTAGTAGTAATGAAAGACTATTTTACTCAATAATTTCTAAGATCACAGAAACACAGGATGATCTCAGTGCTCATCTAAGTTCAGCCCACATCTGACATTCCTGACAGATTTCTCATAATGTTAATTTAATATATTTAATATAGATTTCATTTCTGAAATTCATATATATGCTTGGATTTCAGAAATGTGTATCATATGAATACATATATTAATATGTGTGTATATACATGAATAAATGTAAATACATATATATTTTTACATAGACACATTATGTATGGTATTCTCCTCACCCACCAGTCTAGGAACCCTATGTAAAAAGGAAATTAGGCCAGTCTATGCTTGATGACTCCATATTAACTCTTACTGACCATTCCCTCTTTCCAAAAGTGCTCTCAAGCCATCTTTTGCAGTTTGAGTATTCTCCGAGTCTGTGAACTCTCATACAGAAAATTATATCCACACTGAATTAGATCAATACATATATATATATAAATGTCCACACTGAATTAAGTCAATACAAATCCATACAAATGTCTACACTGAATTAGGTCAATACAGATCCATACAAGTGTCCACACTGAATTAGGTCAATATAGATCCATACAAGTGTCCACACTGAATCAGACCGATACTGATCCAATATCAACTTCAAGATGCCATTTAGCCATTAAAACATTTATTGAGCATTTATTCAAATGCTCTAACAAAGAGTAAGTTATTTAACCGCCTTCCCCAACCCCACCTTTTGTTTTTCACAAAAAAATCATACCAGGGAGGCAGTTACAAGCTTTCTTAACAACTTCCTTTGAAAATATAAACATCTCAAAAGTTCTTACAAGCATTTTCTCATGCCCAAACAGAATTCCCCCATACAAAGACCAAGTAAGGGAAAGCTAGGTGGCACAGTAGATAGAGTATCAGCCCCTAAGTTGGGAGGACCTGAGTTTAAATATGGCCTCAGACTTAACAGCTGTGTGATCTCGGACAAGTCACTGGACCCCTCTTGCCTCCCCCTCCCCCTCCCCCAAACATAAAATAAGACCAAGCTTTTGAAGCCTTCTTGTTCTCTGAAGAAAGCAGAGAATATTTTTATTTTCAGTTATATACCTGAAAACTGTCATTAGATACTTTTTTCCCTGTCTAGGATAAATAGCAATAATAAAAACTTTATCATTGACATAATGATTTACAGTAGGACAATGGCTGATATAATTATACATCGATCTAAATTTTTTATTAATTATTTTGATCAATATCAATTATCAAATATAACAACACAAGGAGATGAGGCATGCGAATAGTACAACCCTTATTTTATGGAAGAGGAAAACCTTTTTAGAGAAGTGAAGAGATCTGAAAGAGTATCAGAGATGGAAGTGAATTCACAGATGTTCTAAGTTTAGGTTCTAGTCTATTCCCCTCATTTTAGACATGAGAAAACCAAGGTGAGCCAGCTTCTCTAAGATCAAACACCCGTCCGTGGCCGAATCAGGACTCCTACTGCTCAGGTTCTTTCCTGGTCGGGCGAATAGGCGTCCACTAAAGAAAGAGCAGCCCCTACAGTGCTTCACAGACCGGGGCCGGGACACCGGGCTGATAATGAACCTGGTCTCGGGAGGAGTCTTTCCCCCCAGCAGCGCGAGAAAGCCCCTGGCTCCTCTGTGCTTTGATGCCAGACGAGTGAGCAAAAATGTCTGGGGAGAAGAGAGAGAGCAACCCAGGGGCGAATGGGCCCCCTCCTGTGTTTGCAGCTTTTCCCGCCCCCATTTACCTCCTGATCTCACCAACTGAGCTAATTCTCTTTTTATAAATGCCCGTGTCTAAAGAGAGCACTCCTTTTGGCTCCTTCATCTTCCGCAGGGACAGGGGGAGGAAAGTTCCCTTGTACAACTTCCATCTCAGACTTAGACTGCTGAGGACCTTTGTCAATCTCCTCCTTCCTCAAGGAGACTCACTGTTAAGGGATTTCCCAGAGTTTGGATAGAACCAAACCACCAACTTCTTTATTATCACTTTGTGTTCCCATTAGGTCCCCTGTGCCTCTTACAGCATGATGCATGACCTACAAATCTCCCACCTGCAGCTCTCCTTATTATTTGTTAGCAACTTAATGAACATTACGAAGGACTCACAGTGTTCAAGGAGGATGAGGAACTTGTGAAGCTTGCTTATTTTTCTGCCTCTCCATCATTCAGGTCTTCTTCAATGAGATTTTAAAAGTACTTACTAATTGCCTCCTACTGGCAGGATGTCAGGATGGGTATTAAGCCCTATGAAAAACAGGCCCTGCCCTCAAGGGGCTTACACTACCTGGGTTAGTTCTGCAAGGGGATCTCACCTGAATCCCTCTGCCCTCAAAGAAACTCTCCATCATATACCAATTCAGCCAGGAGGTGCAGTGGATAGAGCATCGGGCCTGGAGTCGGGAAAATAGTTCATATTCAACTTCAGACACTTACTAACTTACCTACACACGTCCCTTAACCTTTGGCTGCCTCAGTTTCCTCATTTGTAATGTGGGGATGACAATAGCACCCACCTCCGAGAGTTGTTTAGCGGACTGAATGAGTTAACATGCTAAAATAATTGCTAGCTATGATTATTTTTACTTTATTGCATGGGGAGGATATCTTGAACCAAGGTGTATGGGTTTTATTTTGACACACAGCAGGAAGGGAGAAAAGTGAGAACCCGAGCAAAGGTTATGGTGGCTGGACAGCTCCTATTTCAGTATCTTGGGAAGAGTCTGATGTTGGGAGGTGGAGGGGGGGAGACAGACTCCACCAGCAATAGCTTCCTTGGCAGTAGTGGGCTTGGGCTCAAGATACAGAGAGGTAGGTTGGAGTCATGGAAGTTCTTAGGCAAGGAAGAAATGTGATAAAAACATGGAGGAAATTAACTGTCAAGGAAGTACCTAGGCAAGGGAGAAATATGATAAAAACATGAAGGAAATTAACTGCTGGGAGACCTTTGTGATATAAAGAACAATGATTATGGGAAAAAAAAAGGAATTATGAATAGCCAAATTAACTATAGGAGACATATGAGGGAGGATGCTACCTGCAACCAGAGAGGGAGCTGATAAATAGAATTATGTATGGAATAAATTTATATGTATATATACATATTTGTGAAGCGTGATACCTGTTCTTTAGAGCATGTGGGGGGAAGAAGAGAAGGGAAGAAAAAACAGAAGGAAAAAAAGAAAAAAATGTTCATAATAACTTTATTATATAATTAAAAAGGCTATACATAATAGTCTTACAGTTTCATGTGCAATTATATTGTTTTTATTATAACATGTTTTTTATATGCCCTGTTCTTATTATACCATTTTAAGGAAATGTTTGTTTTATTTTATAAATTAAAAATAAAATAAATAAAAATGTTTTTTTTTTTAAAAGGAAGGAAGAGGTGGGTCCAGCAGTTATCTACTAGAAGTAAATATCTACTGGAAGTAAGATTAACAGGATATCTGATAGATTAGATAGAAAGACAAAAAAGAGAGAATAGTTCAAGCCATTGTGAGAGGATCTCAGTTATCCTAAGCATATGGCAAATCAAATGAGTTTCTAAATCTCTAGTTCTGTGCCAAGGTCCTTGATAGTAACAGTAAACAGCTTGTATTTGTATAGATCTTTACAGTTTACACTTTGTATCTATTTCCTTATTTGAGCCACAAAAGCACCCTGTATATTGTTTTGGGGGATAGTCCCAACAAGGGAAACTCCCTCCACAATGACCACTTGGTCACCAGAAACTGAGGGGTTTAGAAAATTATCTGGAGGAAGCAAGAGGATTTACCTATAGTCACCCAACTAATTAAGCAGACTGAACTTGGATCTTTCTGATCCCTCTATTTCTTTAGAACATGTTTTGATTAATGAGCACAACTCTTATTATGACCCTATTTTACAGATGAGAAAGCTGAGATCTAGAGTGATAAGATGACCCTGTCCACTCCTGTCTTTCTAAAGCCAAGAAACTAAAAAACCTAATCAGTACTGCTTCCTAATTCCAATTTCTGTTCCTTATTTCTGAGACTGCCAGGGAAAGGTTAAATCTATTCATAAATGTTGGGGTTTTCCCCTGAGCAGGAGTTCTTAACTGTGTATGTATGTATGTAGGTGCACATAGACTTCTATGACAGTCTAGGGAAACCTATGGACATTCTCTCAGAAAAAATTGAGCAGATTACAAAGGAAATCAATTGTGTTGAAATATAGATGCCATTTCCTCCTTCTAACCTGAGAGACCCCTTAAAACATCTCCACATCATGGATCCTAGAATAAGGACTTGTATATTAAGGATTCCTAGTAGAGATATGATGGAACAGTTCCAAGAACAGAGATCCAATTGTTAATTTTCAGTGTGATCATTTACCTTGAGTGGCAAATGCTACAAATCAGGGTTTGAGTTATTATTTTGCCAATTATCTAGACTTAAATAATGGAGAAAATATCAAGAATGTGTATTAAACCTAAAAGTGTGTCCTATACTCTGCACTCCCCTCCAAAGCTGGTTGTTAAATATTTTCTAGTACACCCCTCATTCTTGGGTACCTTCCTGCATTGTAATGGTGCATATACGAATGGCTTTCAAATGAGGAAAGAATGAAAAATCACTGCTAAACGAAGTACTAGAGGTGCAATAAATGAACCAAATGCTGTCCCTGACCTCAGGGAGCTTCTATGGTCAGGCACGGGTGTTCTGGTTTTGAAAGCTGAGGGGCTAACGAGGGGAACCACAGGGGACTCTACTGGATAAATTAAGGCTTCATCTACATGAATTAAAATGAAAAGAAATGCTAACTACTCCATCTAAAATTCGTGCTGGAAAGGACCCAAAGCATCTTCCTTGAATCAGAAGGGACCTAAAATCACCTCCAAGTAGACCTCGAGGGCTGCCCTGTACCCCAATACTTTGGACTATTGTCCACAATGAATTAGTTTTAAACATTCTTCAAAGTCCTTGGGGATGCAAGGAAAGAAGGACGTGTTGCTAGAGTTTATAAATGCCGATGGACCACGAAGCCTAAATTTGGCTTTGCTGTCACACTTGCCATATGAAACGGTCGGCCTGTTTTAGAGTCTTACTTCCATCTTAAAAATACTTTCTCCAAAGCCTCATCTGACAAGGGAGCCATTCATGGAAGCCAGAGTCTCTGAGGTTCTTTCCCAGTGACTCAGGTAGCTTTTTCTTAGGGACCATATTTTAATCAGAATAATGAGAAAATGGGAACAGTTTTTGTTCCAACTTACAGGAGAATGTGACAAATTGAGGAGAAGGGAATGTGCATCAGTCTGAATGTTTGAAAAGTTTAAATGGAAAGTAGTTGGGTTACTTTCAAGCAAATTGAATGCCTGCTTTAATGAATAATAAGCTTTAATGAGGGTAGTGAAGTGGTGGAGTAAATAGAGTGCTGGGCGAGTTAAAATCTGGCCGCAGATACTTACTAGCTGTGTGACACTGGCCAAGCACTTAACCCTGTTTGCCTCAGTTTCCACATCCATGAAATGGCAAACCACTCAAATATCTTCACCAAGAAAGCCAAGAAAATGGGGTCATGAAGGGTTGGACACAACTTAAAAATGACTGAACAATGACAAATCTTTAATGATAAAGATTGCTTTGACATGACCTCATTTAAAAAAAAAATTAATAGCATCTATTTTCTCTGCAATAAGTGTTCTCACCAGGAATTCCTTGTGCTATTGAAATCACAAATTTAGACAAAAAAATAAAAATAAAGTATCTATTGGTGCACAAATATACAAAATCTTTATTGAGAGCTTATTACTTGACAAATACTGTAAAAAGAAAGTAACAAAAAAAAAGCATTAAACATGCTCCCTCCCCTCAAATAGTTTTATGATATAATTAGGGAAATAGCCCTGACTCACATGAGAATAATGGAGCATTTTCTTAGAATGCAAAATTTTGAGATTGGAAAAAATACATCAGGTCCTCCATTTCAACCTGTACCTGAATAGATATCCCTTCTATTGCCCCCCCCCCCAAAAAAAAAAAAAAAACAAACTTCACAAAAAGACTTCCAGGTGTCTGGAACCTCAATGAAGGCAGTTCATTCCACTATTAGACAATTTTGATTTTCAGAAAGTCTTTTATTATATTAAGTCTAAATTTGCCTCTCTACAGCTCCCATCCATTTCTTCTTGTTTTGCTCTTTGTGGATAAACAGAAATAACCTAATTTGTCTTTCAAATACTATAAGACAGCTATCATGGTGCTGCCATGTCTTTTCTTCTCCAGTTCCTGGAGATCCATTTGGTGTTTATTCATCCATTCATATGATGAATTTCATTTTTATTTTATTATCTTGGTCAGGCTCTCCTGGATGTTGTCCAGCTTATAAATGTCCTCTGTAAAATGCTGTACCCAGAACTGAACATAATACTCCAGATGTGATCTGACTAGGGGAAATATAAGACATTTCCCTTGTTCTAGAAAGTATACCTCTCTTAATTATTAAATATTGTATTAGTGTCTATAAGGCAAAAAGAGTAGGGATAAGAGAGAAATTATTATGGGCTAAGGCAATTAGAGAGATATTCATAGAAGGACTGAGACCTGAGCAGGGCTTTGGAGAATTGAGATAATTTAGAAAGGAAGATTTATTCTAGGCTTGGAGAACAGGAGGGAATGATCAGTCTATTTTAGATGGGAATTATTAAGAGATCTAAAAGAATATAAGGTTAGAGAGATAAGGGGAGGGTTCAAGCTATAGAGGAATTTAGCCTTTATGTAATATGCAATATGACTATATATTGTTAGCCCTTGAATAGGGAAGTGACCTCATAAAAGTTGTCTTTTATAAAGATTAATTTGGCACCATTATACAAACTAGATTGAAAAGAAAGTACTTAAAATTAGGAAAACTATTTTTAAAAAATTTATATACAAGTGTGTAGAATTCTAAGAGAAGTATCATTGTGGCATCTGGCACTTAAAAATGTTTAATGATTAAGTAATTGATAGAAATCTGGATTTAGAAGTAGAGGACTTGAATTCAAATCCTGATTGATCTTTGGGCCAGTTATTTGGATAACATCCTCCAATCTCTTAACTTTATGTATAGCCAATGGCTATGTTTCCATTTCTTTTGTATTAACCCTCTTCCTTTGTTCCAACCTATACAGAGATAGCCAGGCTAGTACTAGGCATTTGGCAGGTAAGGGGTTAAGAACCCTTGTGTGGTGGATTGCCACAGGTGGCAGCCTGTGAAACCTACAGATCTCTTCTCTGAATAATGTTTTTAAATGTAAAAATAAGATATATAGGATCATAATATATACATTTATATAATGCATAATAATATAATATATAGGGTTACAAATAAAAATTAAAATAAAACAATTAAAATCAAAACATATTCAAAGACCCCTAGGCTAAGAACTCCTACAATAAATGTTCAACAGATGCTAATTAGCATATTCTTTAAATAGAAAATTACTTAAAATTATTATTTTAGGAAGGCAGTTATTGAAGGTATATAGAATGCTTGGTAGTATATTTACTAAGATAGCCCAACCAAACTTGTCTTGGCTCCTGCCCAATAAATAAAGGGAGGATTCCCAAGGAAATCCTTAAGAATCACAGAAAACTAGGCCAAGAACATAGTCTAAGCCTACCTCAACACAGTAATCAGTTTATCAAGATCACCAATGTAGAACTGAAAACTGGAGCAGATCAAAATAGTTGGTCTTACATAGGTTAAATACAGCTGTGAAATTACATATTTCTATAAGCAGATCATGTCTTTATTGTGCAAAGGTAAATTTTAGCCCAGTAGTTGGTCTTGATAGAGGTTAACTATCATAGATTTTAAATCAATGAGATCCAAGGACACAAGTTAACATCTCATTAAGTCATTAAGTAGCCATCAGAATATCATATTATAGGAAATCAACTCAGTACTTTAAGAAATAACTCAGTAAATCTATTCTGTGTCACATGCAAAAAGCTAAGACAAGAGAGGAAAGAATGCTTCTGGAAAGAATTAGGATGCTGAATGCTTCATCAGTTTCCAACTTAATTGTGGCAAGAAACAGGAGATGGTGTAAAAGCTAAAGGGCTTTTAGGAAACTACATCTGAGTTTCAAAGTCTGAGCCCTGAAACAGATCATGCTCTTCCCTAAGAGAAGTCTGATGAATCAGCATCAGGACCCTATCATCAGAGGTTAGGACCAAGATTTGACTTCACTATATACCTTCTGCACTTTTGCACTGAATTCCATTTTGAAAAGTAGTCAGGTAATTTTCTGCAAATTTCACGCTGCCTATGAGTAGATGGTGCTTGAGAAAAAGGCTCCTGAGCCAAGCTAACTAATTCAGCCTGGAGCCAAGGGACTGCTCTCAAGTTGGCTGCTCTATTGCAGGCTTTCAGGCCCCATGAGAATGTCTGGCAATATATACCTGACCTTGGGTATCTGTCAAGTTTACAGAGATGACGGCAGTGTGATAAGTCACATGATAGACAGTGAGCATGGTGAAATAGGCAGGAAACCTGACCTAGAACACATCTCTGACATTTATTAATTGCAAGACCTCATGGCAAGCCATTGTTTTCCAGTAACTTTATTTAAAAAAGTGTGAACAAAAACACTTATGTTACCTATCTTAGGGGTATTTTGAGGGGAGCACTCTGTAAGTCTTGTGTCGTTTTAGAAATGTGACATGAAAAAGAACCTATTTTGTACAAAAATATTTAAAGCAGCTATTTTGTGGTAGTCAAGTAGTGGAAATTAAGGGGGTGTCCATCACCTGGGGAATGGCTGAACAAATTGTGACATGTGATTGTAATGGAATATTATTTTGCTATTAGAAATAATCAGTGGGATGATTTCAGAAAAACCTGGAAAAACTTATATGAATTGATAGAGAATGAAGTAAGCAGAAAGTACACAGTAACAACAATATTATGTGATGAATAACTGAATGACTTTAGCTATTCTCAGAATTAACAATGAACCAAGACATTCCCAAAAGATTCATGATGAAAAATGCTGTCTGTCTCTGGAGAAAACTGGTGGCAACTGAATATAGACCAAAGCATATTCTTTTTCACTTTCTTTCCATCTTTCTTTCTTTTTTGGGGGGGGTTGAGTTTTCTTCCACAAAAGGACTACTATGGAAATATGTTTTATATGGTTACACATGTGTAAACTATACCAGATGGCTTACTAATCCAAGGATAGAATTTAGAACTCAAAACTTAAAAGAAACTCGAATGTTAAAAATTGTTTTTATGTGAAAGTGAGAGAAAATATAAAAAAAAATTTAAATGTGAGCTGTGATTATTATTATATGTTTGGTTTTTTTGTCAAACTTACCTAGATTTAGGTAGGGCATGAAATCAGTGTGGTGGGTGACAAATCACATGATAGAATTAGGAAGCCAGCACTCAACTATGAACATTATACCCAGGTGACCATGGACCAGTCTCTACCTCTCTGAGTCTTAAGTTTCCTCATCTATAAAATCCATAAGATGAGGATATTAGACTGTTTCTAATAAATGGTTTTGGCAAATCCCAATTGTTGGGTGCTGTCATCCAAGAACATAATTTATTATAAATTGGATTTATTAGATGTAAATTAGATTCAGTTATTATTTATATGGTGCTTTAAGGTTTGCAAAAGTACCTCACATATGTTATCTCACTGAACCCTCACTATAACCCTGTTTGAGGGAATTGTTATTATAACCCCATTTTACATACACTAAAAAAATCACCTAATCCAATCCTCTTATTACATAGATGAGAAAACTGAGGCCAGAGAGTGACTTATTCAAGATCACACAAGTAGGTAGCCCAAGTGTTTTGATTCAAATCTAGCACTTATCCCTATGATATCAGGTTTCCTCACTGAGAACTGACTGATTAAACACTAAGAAACTTGAATTATCTATGCATAATCAATAGAGTCATAATAGTTTTCTGAGTTTTCCCCCCTGAATTTTCTGGATGAGATGGCAAGTCATCTGCGTCTTAAAAAAAAGTCACTTTGGGAGCTATAAAACTGGAGTGGGGAGAGACTTGAGGCAGTAACAATCTATTTCTATAGATAAGGTGAGGAATGATGAGCAAGATTCAAGAGGTTGTTGTTGAGTCCTTTCACTTTGACTCTTCGGGAACCCATTTGGGGTTTTCTTGGCAAAGATACTGGAGTGGTTTGCCCTTTCCTTTTCCAGCCCATTTTATAGATGAGGAAATTGAGGCAAACAGAGTGAAGTGACTTGCCCAGGATCACACAGATTTCCAACGTATGCCCAGGATCACACAGATTTCCAACGTACCACCTAGCTGACCTAATCCAAGAAGAAATAGAAATAACAAGACTATATGTGTGAGCTATATGGGAGAAAGTCACACTGAGGTTGTGAACCTGGAAGGATGCTGGTACATGGGGCTAAAAGTTTGAAAGAGGATTTTGGTTTTAGCTTTTGGTCTTGACATCTCAGACAGGTGGTCCCTCATTATCAGTTTTTGAAGCTAAATATATTAAAAGGTGAAATGTTCTCTTCACCCTCCTTTCTTCTCTGGCTCCAAGTTGTTCATCCCCTGGGTTAACCCATGAGTTCGTTTTTTTGGACAAGTTAAATTTGAGATACTGATGGGATAAACCAGTTTGAAATATCCAATAGGAAGCTGGTGATGCAAGAACAGAGCTCAGGAGAGAGATGAGGGCTGGTAGGTAGATCTGGTCACGATTTGCATTTATAGGATAGTGAGACCTGTGGGAGCCACTGAAGTTGGCAATTGGAAGAATAAGGAGAGACCCAGAACAGAGCCTTGGAAGATCCCCATGGGGAGGGAGCAGGATATGATCATCCAACTAAGGAGACTGAGTGGTTGTCTGTCACTAAGAGGAAAATCAAATGAGACTAATGTCATGAAAACTCAGAGGAGAGAAGTGATGATAACCAATTGTCACATGCTTCAGGGAAGTTAAGGCCTTTAGATGGGCACTTAGGAGATCACTGGTAATTCTGGAAAGTGGTTTCAGTTGTAATGAGGATGGACTATAAGGCAATGAGATCTACCTTCTCTCAACACTTTTATGCCTGCTCATCTTGAGCCCAATGAAAAGGCAAGGCTCTAATGGGTCACTGTCCTGGAGTGTAGAACTTGTCCCTTTATAAGTACTTCTGTAACTATGAAGTAATGTAGATAACAGGGGTGGCATTTTGTGAGGGAAGAAGGAGTTCCTAAGTGAGCCCTATGTAGTTGCTGCTATGAATATCCCAAGCTACCCCGAGGGGCTGCCATCTGGCTCAGAAGGGGACAGACTGGAAAATCTTGGCCACTGTGGGGTAGGTGGGATGCAATTCATCTTTCCACTCTCATATTGATTGATCCCATGGCTCCTCAGGCAGCCCCGACCCTCACTTTGGGGACTGTGACACTACATCACTTTATAGGTTAGACTAGACAATTCAAGATGACTCTTTCAACTGAGATTTTAATTATGCTACTCAATTGCAAGTTCAGGATTAGAAACTTCTGTCAAAAATATATGCTTCAGGGATGGATTGTGTTCCAAAACTTTACTTGAAATCAGTTGTTTTGAATTTGGAATGCATTTTCTTATGGAAATAATTTTAAATATGGCTGTTGGGATTTCTGGTCAGGCTACAGAAAACCAAAATAACCCACATGTAGGTGGGTGGTCTAGTGAATAGAGAGCTAGCTGGGTATAGAATTAGGAAAACTCATCTTTCTGTTTTCAAATCTTACTAGCTGTGTGACCCTAAGCAAGTCACTTCACCCTGTTTGCCGCAGTTTCCTCATCTGTAAAATGAGCAGGAGAAGGAAGTGGCAAATCACTTTGGTATCTTTGCCAAGAAAACCCCAAAATGGGGTCACAAAAAATTGGACACAATTGAATAATACTGGACTCTTCACACATCCCCCACTCCTCCACCCCAGCTAAAATATCACAATGTTTCTATAGATGAGTTTTCATTGTGCTAAAAGCATCCAGTAATTTGCCCCTTCCCTACTCCCTACTCCAACAAGGACTTCTCCACCTTTGTCTCTCCTTATGAGAGGCTATAAGACCAGAGCCTATCCTATCTCCAAGTCACTGGTCATGGAAGAAGAGGGACTTAAATTCTAGTTGGGGGGCAATTACCCCCTCATTCTCGGGGGTGGGGGGAGAACATTCACTTGTTCAAGACTATTTTGCAGCTTATGAATTAAGAGCTAGATAAAATAGTAAACTGGATGAGCACATTTGTGCTGAGGGAATTTGGTGAAGAAGCTCCCTCAGTTAATAGATGATGTAATCTGATATGAAGGGAGCTAATATGCCAATTTATTTAAACAAAAGAAACCAAAAAGTGCTAATATATACCTTTTCTTAATGATTCAAAACAATTGAAACTTAAGTCAAAACATATGTATTTTCTTTTTTGCAGTTTGTCTGAAATGTGTTTCTTTTGTCCTTGTCAGAAGAGGCATGCTTAATACAAGTTATTTAAAAGCCACACCCTTCCAGTCTCCATTTGTGCTGATAGCTTTTTAAGAACTAGGAAAGACATTCATTTAGGAGCACATATAGTAAACTGTTGCCTCCACCTCCTCCTATGGGAATAGGCTGACGGTAAATTAGAATTAAGTTTAATGGATCCATGAAACTAACCTATAGGAAAATGAATGGCCAGTTGCATAAGAATTGTTACTACAAATGAAAGGGGGAACAAGGAAAGGTAGGAAAGAAATTCAAGAGATGTGGACAAGAAAAGATAATAGTAAATACATCTGGGAAAGCTTAACTTGAAATAAGACTTTTGGGACACCTTGTACAAGCAGCATTGAAATTTAAAGATATAAGAAGACATTAAATGAAATCCCAGGACTATGAAAACAATTATTTTTCCTCATCAAAATATTTCTTAAACTACCTTTTAAAATTAAAGATTTTTCTAAAAAGTTATTTCTACCATAGATGTTATTTAGCTGAAACATATAATATTCACTAATTTGAATGTCGCTCACAGCTAATTCTAGAAATGAACAATACACTAGGGTAGCAGTTTCTTCCAAGGAGTACATTAGAAGGCAGGAAAACAAGGAGGGAAGGAAGCCAGCCCTGCCCCTCAAAGTAACGACCCTTTGATAGCGGAACTGTCAGTGCAAGATTGAAGAATCTAAGAAAACAATTGGGTATTAGCCTAGTAGACTGGGTACCTTGCATTTTTTCAATTTTTCTGGGGATAGGAAGGAAAAGAGGTACATTAACGTTCTTGGAAATTCTACCTAATAGCTTGTCATCTTAAGGCCCTATGGAGGTCCTCTAACCCTGATAAGCAGCTACAATACAGTTGTTTCAGTCTAATATATCTCAGGCTTGCCTTAAAGATGAAACAATACTGATTATTCCATTATCCATTACATTTGGTGAAAGTTTAAAAAAAATTCAGTCATTTGAAGTCCAAAGCTAAAATTACATAGCAATCATCCTTTGATTGGGAAATGAAATGCAATACAATCCATTACTTATCCTTCAGCAAAGTTCAGAGTTTTAAAGAGTCATAATTTTTTAAAGTCACATTTTTTTAAATCATCCCAATTATTCTTCCACGGAGAGCTGTCCTAATCTTTGCCAGTCACTACTCAAATATTTGAAGAGGGATTTCAAAATTAAGTAGCATTTTAACAATTTAACCCATGCTTTGATTTAGGGTTTGGTGAACTAAAGATTTTAGCCCTTTTCATCCCTTCTGTTCTGCAAATCAATAGAAGCTGAGAACAATTCATTTAGTAATAGCAGCCTGTCAAAAATTACAGAATCCATCTTACTGAGATAACCCTGGCTAGTAGGAGCAGAATAATCCTCATTCTTATGGATACATGCTTTGGGAAGTGACTAGCTAGTTCCCCCTCCTCACAGACTGGAAATGGGGTTGGGTGAGGTGGAAAACAGTCAAAGCCCCTTCATTACCTCCTTTTCTGTCTTTAACTTGGGTAGGAGATGCAGGGCTAAGTTATTTCAAGTATGAATGTTCAGATCAACTTAGAAAGCAGATAGTAGAATACTTCAGACCCCACTTCCCTGCTATTCCCTACCGCACCAAATCCCTCCCTTACAAAGATAGTGTTTATTCTTTGTTAACTTCCTTCCCGAAAAGAGAATCGTCTAGAAAGCGCTGCTGATGTAGACGCCGTGTTTGTACTGCTCCCTCCTGGTGGCTGTCTCCCTGATGTCACCCCACCCACTTTTCATGTCACAAGGCTGCAAGCGATCTTGACCTCCTCACTAGTTCTCCTGGGAAGTATTGGGGGGGAGGGGAAAGAGACAGAAACTTTCTAAAAATAAATGCTTGTTGCCAATTAATTTATTGTAAAGATCTGTCCAAAATCTGTTCCTCTATGCATCCCCTCCTTCCTCCCCCAGTGAATCTGTGGTGATTTCCATCAGGAGAGCAAAAGACACCATCAGGCCTTGCTTCTTGGTGGGCGCCTCCCCTATGGGAGAAGGTTCCGATTCTCCAGCGAAGCCTGGAGATGCCTCCTTCACTCCTTGTAACTCTATCCCTAAAAAAAAAGATCCTAAACGTCTGGGGTCCTTGCTACCGAATCTCCTCGCATTACTATCAATTCTTCCTTGCCCTGAACCTCTTTCAGCAAAAGGCCAGCCGCCTTTCCACCTCAGCCCCAAGCACGGCTCGCCCAAGGGCGCCGGAACCAGAATACTCGACATTACATAACACGCGGACATGTAGGCGTCCTTCTGCGCAGCGCGCGCAAACCTGCCGCTCCTCGCGTGGATCTGTCCAGTGAGAAGAGTAGGACCTTTGGTCTGTGTGTGGATTAATATGCAGAGGGTGTGTGTATGAGCGCGTGCACATGGATGCGTACACGCGCGCGCGCGCGCCGCGAGGGGTGGTGGCCACGGGATAGTGCCCCGGCCCGGGAATGAACTAGCGGGACTCTGCGCCAGGGCGCGTGCGGGTATGGGAGCTCCTGGCACGGAAGGAACGACGCAGAGAGGCAACTCCCTCAAGTCAGAGGGATGGGTTTGGGGAATTTGTTTTTGGTCATTTTTTCAAATCCTAAGCAGCGTCCCCGCGGACGAGGGAGCACCTGTGACCCTCCCCTTGGCCAGCCTGGGTGGTCCAGTTTGGCAGCCGCGCGTGCCCGGTCCTAAAAGGGGCGTAGTCCCGGCTGCGCGCTGCTGACAGTAGAGGTTTGCGATGATGGAAAGCCTTTGCTGTTCCCATACACGGTGGGAAAAGAAAACCCTCCCCGGGGAATTTGGGGACACATTCTCAGAAAACCCCGGAAACAGCGAAGAGAAGCGCCTATTGTAATCCCTGCCATCGCTGTCACATTGCTTCCTCGGTTATTAAGGGGGGGGGGGATCAATTCAACAAAAGCCTGCTGATTCTAGAGTGACAGTCTTGGGGGTGGGTGGGGTGGCAGGGTTCGGGGGAGACACCACCCTTCTCAAACGAGATTTTAAAACCATAGCGGGGAAACACGAAACATTTAACAGAGAGACACAAAGCGGCACAATCCTCTGAGAACGATTCCCTAAGGCCATCTCTCCTGCGGTTGCAAAATGTTAAGATTTCGTAGTAGATTTCACCCCTTCTCGCTTTTAACTATATCACCACATGCCGCCCTGTTCCCTACAGAGAATATGCCAACGGGATCACAACGGCATTATAAGGACATGTCAGACTGCAAAATATGGCACCAGCGATTTGAAAAAGAGAGGAGGGGTAGAAAGCCCATCCCTCCCTCTCTCTTCTCCTTTCCCCCCTCCCTCTTTCACACACTCACTCCAGATACACACCTACTGCAGCATCCAGAGACAAGCCCTTACCGCCATCACGGCCAAGGCGAAGGGCCGGCTCCAGAACGGACAGCGCTACCCGCTGCGACTAAGCAAGGAACGAGAACCCGAGAAAGGAAAAGAAAGAAATCCACCCTTTCAGAATGCACCTTGCAGCCTGCAGCCCCTAGTGCGGCAACTGACGTTTGCAAAAAAAAAAAAAAAAAAAAAAAAAAAAAAAAAAAAAAAAAGGCAGCTCGATTTTCCAAGTGACCAAGGCGGGGACGCAGCCGCGGTGCTGGACACACACACACACACACACACACACACACACACACACACACACGTCCTAATTTTTTTTTTTTTTTTTTTTTTGCGGGGGGAGAGAGCGAAACAGAAAAAAATACTTGAACCCCCTTAAGAAAAATC
Source organism: Antechinus flavipes (assembly GCF_016432865.1). Taxonomy (NCBI): domain Eukaryota; kingdom Metazoa; phylum Chordata; class Mammalia; order Dasyuromorphia; family Dasyuridae; genus Antechinus; species Antechinus flavipes. Next base: position 142,933,862 of record NC_067401.1, on the reverse strand, counting down.
AATCTCAAAATTCATGTTTTTCGATTTTTAATTTTGGGAACAAGAAGAGCAGGAATTAAGGATAAACTTGCCATCCATCCACCCACCCACCCATCCATCCATCCATCCATCCATGCATCCATCCATTCACCCACCCCTCCCAATTAAGCGAATTCACTCTATCATAGCCAACATGTCTCCTGAATTCTGGGAAAGAAAGCCGGGTTGGGGGTGGGGACCCTAGTAAGCGTTCCACCTGAAGCACACTTGTGCAGCCAAAGGAGACCTAGGGTTGGGAGGTATGTTGTCGAAAATCCACCCCACGCCCTTCGAGGGCTGAATGCAAACGGGATGCAGGTTTCTGGGAGACTGGAGATTTCTTCTCCCTCATCTTCAACCAAATTGCATCTTCCTCCCCTGGACCCCACCCCCTCTTCGTCGCTGGAATTGGAAAAGATGCCCCTCGCTCTACTGCGGCAAGTAGTATGGGGGAAGGGAATAGCAAGCCCCCCTCCCTTTTTTCCTCCGAGGTCATTGCAAGCGGCGCCCCACCCTGTGCATTCAACACCTCTCCCCAGGTTAATAAAAAAGCTTTTACGCTTAACCCCTTTTTCTTTCCTCCACACACGCTTCCCTTTATGAGTCTACAGTGAAATCCTGCCATCCTTCCCCACTCAGGTCTGCAGTCAACAGGGTTGGGTGCGTGTCAGAAGGCTAGTTAAAAGACATCCCTCTTTACTCGCCGGGAGCCCAGCTCTGCAGCCAAGGATAGTCGGTTGCAGGCTGGTGCACAGATGGAGCTGGGGGGTGGGGAGCAGAGCAAAACAGTTTCCCGAAGCCCCTGCGCTTACCTGCTTGGCCGGAGCGAGGTGAGTGCGGAGCGCGGAAAAGGTGGTGGCGGTGGCGGATGCGGCGGTGATGGGTGGCGGTGGATGGTGGGCGGAGGTGGGTGGTGGTGGGCGAAAGCGGGCGCGCGCAACCGAGGATCAGAGTGCGCGACCACGGCGCCTCCCCGCGAACGGAGTAACTCAGCAGCAGCAGCAGCAGCGGCAGCAGCAGCAGCAGCAGCGGCAGCAGTAGTGCGGGGGCGGAGGCCCAGAGTAGGCAGCAAGTGGAGAGCCGGAGAGCGAGCGCGAGCGCGAGCGCAAGCGCGACTCCCCGCCTCAAGCGCCCTCCCTTCCCCGCCGCCGTCTTCTCCTCCGGCCGCCAGAGGGAGCCCTCAAGCGACCGGGAGCGCGGCCCTCCGGTCTCTCCGTCGCCCCTACCGCAAGTCTTCTTTCCTTTCCCCCCCGTGGTTCTCTCTTTCCCCCTCCCCACCCCGTGAATTTCAACCCCAATCCCTCCCTTACCCACCCTAGAGCCTGGGTTCCCCGGCACTGACAGGCGCGCGCTCGCGCCCCAGCGCATGCGCACACACTTCTCTCCCACCCCATACACACCCCCTTCTCCCGACAGCCTGGGGCCTTTGTCTCGTCAGAGGGACCTGGGGGCTTTTCCCTGAGGGAAAGGGGGGAGCGGTGCGGGCAGCCAGCCCAGACTTAACCCAGACACCCCCAGAGTCACAAAAGCACGGACAAGAGAGGACCCCTGTATGCCTCCTGCATCCCTTCTGCAGCCTTAGCGCCTGCCTCGCTCCCGCACCCACCCACGGTCACGGTCACGGTCACAGTAGCGTGGGTTTGGCGCTGAGGGGGTCCGCAGGGTGGTCTCATCCACCCCACCCCTCCTTTTTACAGATGAAAAAGCCAGGCCCAGAGAGAGATTACGGTCACAAAGCAGCAGATTTACAAACATGCCAACGTCTCCCCATCTTCAAAAAACCATCCTTGGTCTATCCATCCCTACTAGCTTGCACCTTACATGTCTTCTCTCTTTTGTGACTCCTTGAGAAAGCCTTCTACATACAATCTCCTTTCCCCTACTCACTTCTTTTTTAATCAGAATATGAATCCAGGTCTACTGGCTGGAAGTCAATCCCACACTGCTTCGGCTGGAGTGCACACTCCTCCACTTACTTCCCTTCTGCTCCCAAATAGTCATTTCTGACTTTTCAGGTGGCTCACTGGAGAGAGCACAATTGGGAGTAAGGAAGCCGAGTTCAACCTTGGACTCTTTACTAGCTGAATGATCTCGGGCAAGTAAGTCACATAACCTCTGCCTGCCCCATTTTTTCCTCATCTGTAACTTGAAGATAATAATTCTTTCTTCCCAGAATTGTTATGAAGATAAAATGAAATAACATTTGTAAAGTGTTTTGCAAACCATTTATTTTTATTCCTGGGCTCAAAAATCACTGCAGCTAGGGATTGCTATGGAATTAAATGACCTTGCTCCTTGGAAGAAAAACATGATAAATCGGTACAGCATGAAAAAGCAGAGGCACTATGTTATCTACAAAAGTCTGCACAATCAAAGCTATAGTTTTTCTATTAGTTGGATTATAAAGAAAGCTGAATCCCATAGAATCAAGGTTTTCAAATTGTGTTGTTGGAGAAGACTTTTTTGAGTGCTTTGGACAGCAAAGCCAAATTAGTCAATGCTTAAAGATATTAAGATGAAATTTTGGGGGGTCATTTGACCAGCTCATGTTACAGAGTTTATGATAAGCATACACAAAAAGGACACTTTGCCTACAAAGGTCTGCACAGTCAAAGCTATGGTTTTTCCAGTAGCACTATATACCAGGGAGATTTAGATTATAAAGAAAGCTGAGTCCCACAGAATCAAGGTTTTCAAATTGTGTTGCTGGAGAAGACTTTTTAGAATCCCTTGGACAGCAAGGTCAAATCAATTAATACTTAGGGAAATTCATTCAGATGAAATATTTGTTGGATCACTTTATCAGCTCACTTTAGAGAGTTTATGATAAGCATATACAAAAAAGATGGCCTTAAAAATATTTGCAACTTTTGCCTTAATATCTGTTACCAGAGGTAAGGAGGTAGATAAATCATATAAAGAACTAAAAGGAAATAATCCAAATTAAATCAATAAATATTTTGGTAAAAAAAAATAATGTGGGTTACATTGGAAGATCAAATACTGAGTCTGAAGCTTAAATACTTTGCCCACATAATGAGAAGATAGGACTCCTTAGAAAAGACCCTGATGTTGGGAAAAATTGAAGACAAAAGGAAAAAAAATGGCAGAAGATGAGATGAGTAAATAGTGTCATGGACAGCGACACTTTTGCAGTCACCACAGCAATTTTTTTAAAAGCTTTTACTCTTCTTTATCATTCAACTTTTCCCCTGTTGCCTTTAGGACAAGAAATTGTTGGACATTTGCTAAGAACTACCTTTTCTACTTTCCTCTTCATCTCAAATTACTCAGATTCCTTTTGCATTAACTGTTCTCCCTTACTCCTGTCTAACATGAAGAAGTAGCATAACTTCTATATATATATATATGAATATATATATATACATATATATATATGTATATATATATGAATAACTCTATATAGACTAGTGAGTACATTCCTCGTCTCTAGCAGATTGCTCTCCTTTGACATCCTTATTTTCTCATAATGTTCAATCTTTCCTTGTCTACTATCTACTTCCTTTACTATTTACAAACATGTCCATGTCTCTTCAACCTCAAAAAAACCTTCGTTTGATCAGTCTGTTCCAACTTGCTATCACCCCCCAATTCTGCATCTTTTTTTGTGGATAAATTCCCTGAGAAACTCATTTATTGCCAATGCATCCACTTTCATTTTTCTCATTTTTTCTTAATCTTTGTATCCTTATTTCTGATATTATTGTTCAACTGAAATTGTTCTCTCCAGTTAGCAACAATAGCAACGATCTTTTCTTAATCATCAATCTAATAGCCTTTTATTTGACCACTCTGCAGCTTTGACCCTATTGAACACTCTCTTCCTGATACTCTCTTTTCTCTAGAGAGGTGTCCTCTTCTAGAACTTCATCCAGGTTATGCTTGTTAACCATAGGTGTCCCTGAAGGTTCTGTCTTAGGTCTTCATTTATTCTCCTCATACTATTTTCCAAGGTGATCTCCTCAGCTCCCTTGGATTCAATTATATATTTATGCAGATAATTCTCAGATCTATTCCTCCAGTCCCAACCTGTTTCTTGACTCTACTTTAGCATTTCCAACAGCATGGAAATGAACTGGATATCCTGTAAATTTCAACCTATCTAAACTTGAACTTATTCTTTTTTTTCCTCCAAAACCTTCTTTCTTCCTAATTTGCCTATTATTACTGTCAAGAGTATCTCCATCCTCCAAATTGCCCAAGCTTACAATTTAGGTATTATCCTCAACTCTCCATTCTCTCTTATTCTTTATAGTCAATATGTTGCCAAGACCTGTCTTTTCTATTTGTAACATCTCTCATATTAGCTCTCTTTTCTTCTTTGATACTGCCATCATCCTGATGTGGGCCTTCATCACCTCCACCTGAACTATTGTAGCCTACTAATTGACCTGCTTGCTTCAAGTCCATACTGTCAAAATGATCTTCCTTAAGTGAAAGTTGACTATGTCATTTCTCTCTTTATCATTTAACTTTTTTCCTTTCACCAATTACTATTTTTTTCAAGTGTACATTTTTTAAATTAAAGCTTTATTTTCAAAATCTATACATGAATAATTTTTAATATTCACCCTTACAAAATCTTGTGTTCTAATTTTTTCCCTCCTTTCCCCTCATCCCCTCCCCTAGACAGCAAGTAATCTTATATGTTAAACACATACAATTCTTCTATACATATTTCCACAAATATCCTATGGCACAAGAAAAATCAGATCAAAAAGGAAAACAATGTCATTTAATTTTTTTCCTTTTTTGCCTCTAGGATCAAAAATCAAAAATCAAATAAATCCTTCACTTGGCCTTTAAAGCCCTCCATATTCTAGCCCTTCTGAACTTTTTAGTTTTCTTATATCTTCTTCTATCTATACCCCTACTATCTATCTATCTATCTATCTATCTATCTATCTATCTATCTATCTATCTGTCTGTCTGTCTATTTATCTATACCCCTGGCCCCCAAATACTCTGTGACACTGGTTTCCTTGCAGTTCCTCTAAGCATACATTCTGTCTCCCAACTAGGCCTTTTCCTTAGCAGTCTTCCGTACCTGGAATGCTCATCTCTACCTACTGTCTTCCTGGCTTCCTTCCTTCCTTTCTTCCAAGAAGCCTATTCTGTCCTTCTTTTTACTGCCTTCTCTCTAAGATTATTTTCTACTTATGCTATACATATTCCTTTCGTACATAACTGTTTGCATTTTGTTTACCCCCATACTTTAGGCACACAGTAGATTTTAATAAATGCTCACTGAACTTCAGTTTTTTCCCTCTTGTAAAATGACTACATGTTATTTCTGGGGATCCCAGAGAAATATTTCTTGGGGAGGGAAGCCTATCATAGGCTCAAATGTGGTACCATTTTTAAGTTCATGCAATTAATTTAATACCACTCTTTCCCTGATATACTGATTTAGAAATCATTGTAATCATATTTTCTTTTTTTGCTGAGGCAGTTGGGTTAAATGACTTGCCCAGGGTCACACAGCTAGGAAGTGTTAAGTGTCTGAGATCAAATTTGAACTCAGGTCCTCCTGACTTCAGGGCTGGTGCTCTATCCACTGCGCCACCTAGCTACCTCTTTTATCATATTTTCAATAACTTTAGTACTTTGTTCACAGTTTCCAATTCACATTACTCCTTCTCTTGCCATCACTCTGAGTATTAAAATTTTTATAATGATAATCCCTTTTGAAAACACAGTTACACAATTTACTCATCTCAATTCCAGTTCTTAATTCTATACACTATTTCAGTCACACAATACCATGGTCACATAGACTTCATCATCTCTTGGAATTGTATTTATTTGTCTATGTATTCGTTTAATTTTCTCTTCCCTCCCTCAGAAGTAAACTTCTCAAAGACAAAGACTTTTGTCTTTGCATCTTTGTAGGCTAGGTGTCTTGTAAGATGCTTTGAGCCCCTGAGTCAACATTTATTCAGTGTTGGTTGAATTGAATTGAGAACAAAAATGGATTCCTCAATTGTCTTAACTCCAATTTTGTAGTTACATCTTCTCTCATCTCTCACATACCTTATACTTTAATCATTTCAGGGAACTGCATAATCTCCAAGATCCAGAATTTGATGCAAATGAACAGACTTTTATTGAATGCCTACCATGTGCACTGCCCTGAGCCAAACCATAGAGAAAACATTTTAGAAATTGATAAAGTCCCTACCTTTCAAGGAGCTTTTGTTCTAGTATGAGGATACAATTTGTAATACAAATTAGATTGTGATAAATGAACAGAAGTCAAATAAAGAGGAATAGGAAGCTGGGGAAGGATCATTTCAACTGGGGATATCTGGAAAGGTTTCATGCAGGATGTTTGTACCTGTCTAGGTCTTGAATGAAGAGAAGATTCCCACATATAAAGAATCTTTTCCAGGCATTGGGGGGGAATATTACCAAAGGGGAAGGATGGTCTGTGCAAGGGCAAAAATTGAGAAAGAGTAGGCTAAAACTGCAAAGAGGAATAGTATAAATAAGGCTAGAAACATAAATTACAGCCAGATTATGAAGGATTTTGAATACTAAAAAAGGAATTTTTATTTTTTTCCTGTAAGCAGTGGGAAACCACTGCAAGTTTTAGTGAAGAAACATATGATCATATATAATCATCCATAGGGAAAATGTCTGGCAAATTATTCTCTCTATCTGAAAATTCCTAACCCTTCTACCTCTTCTACCTCAGAACACTTACTTTTCCTTTACTTTACAGATTCCTAGTGCTGAGACCCTTCCTTCTTTGTTCTCCCATTTTGTTTTCCTTACTAAAGACAAGTCTGTAACCATTTATTAAGTCCCTAGTAGTAGTAGACACTGTATTAAGTGCTGGGATACAAAGAAAAACAAAAACAGCTCCTGCCCTCAAGGAGCTCACAGTCTAAAGAGACACCATGTAAACAATTATGTATAAACTGGATATATACAAGATAAAATGAAGATAATTTTAAGAGAAAGGCGCTAGTATTAAAGGAGACCATGAAAGGTTTCTTGTATAATGTGGGATTTTACTTAGGGCCTGAAGGAAGCCAGGAGATGAGGGGGAGAAAGAGACACAGACATAGAGAGAGACACAGACAGAGAAAGAGAGAAAGACAGAGAGAGAGACAAAGAGAGAGAATTCCAAGTGTAGGGGACAGTCAATGAGAATGCACAAAGTGAGGAGATGTTTGTTCTTGTTTTCAAAGAGGACCAATGACATCACAAGGGGAATTAGATTTGAATGAGGCACTTACACAGTCTCTAGCCACTCTTTCTTTCAGAATCATTTTAATCTAATGCCAAGACAAAAGTCAGGAGGACTAGTGATGGCCCGTGTTGCAGCAGATGACCTTGGCATCTTTATGGTCTGACCAAGCCCTAAGCTGTCTTCATGGCTGTTGGAACACATAATTCTCATCCACCACTTGCACCTCAGGATTGTCTTCTCGTGCTTGGGATAGACACCTTCTTACTCACCAACAGTTGGAGGCCTGTTGGTTATCCTCAATCACCAGCCCAGATGAATTACTGGGTTATGGCCACTGCATATGCTGTAGCATTCTGGGAGCCACAGGTGAGAGTCAGGTGACTGGTTGGACACCAAAGGTAGATTAGCAGCCCTGAAAGGGCTCAGCAAATCCTCACATTAGCAGTGCCAGTGCTCCCTTAACATCATATCCCAGGGAGATGTAATGTCACTGGATTATAAAATTTGTGAAAAGAAGGAATATGTAACAAGTCTGGAAAGGTAGGATGGGATCAAATTGTGAAGGGCTTTAGCAGAAGATTGCTTCATGTTTCTCTCTATCCAGGCCTGATCCCATGCATTTGCTGCTTTAAAGATTTATTAGCCACCATCCTAAAATTCTCTGATGGCCTGGCCTTATTTATTTATTTATTCCTCAACTCTGAAGAACCCTAATTTCTGCTTTTTTCTGTTCTTGTTCCTCATCTTCTAATCATCACTGATGCTTTTTATTGATTTTCCTCCTAGCTGTCTGATTGCTCCTTCATCATCTTCCTTCTATTTACGGAATATAGGTGGTCACCAAGGTTCTGTCCTGGTCTTCCTTTTCTTTTCTCTAATACTCCTTCTGAGACCTTACCAGCTTCCATTATCATTCTTATTGCAAAGGACTCACATATCTAAATATGCCTAAATTCTGTCCTAAACTTCGTCCTCACATTTCCAACTGCATCTCTATATGGATATTTTGTAGTAATTGCAAACTCAACATGTTCAAATTGGAATGCATTATGATACCAGTAAGCTGTATCAAAATGTTAATTGTCTCAGGGAGGGAGATGAGGAGCAAAGAAAAGAACTGGGAACTCAAAATTTTAAAAAGTGTTTAAAATTGTCTTTATATTTGGGAAAAAATAAAATATAACAAAACAAATCAGAAAGTATCATGTTTTCCCCTAAATTAGTACTTTCTCCAAATTTTCCCATTTCATTTAATGGCATCACTAGCCTTCCAGTCATTTAATATGTTTTTGATTCTTGATATCATTCTTGACTATCCCAATTTTTTTACATTATTATCATTATTATTATTATTATTTTTGCTGAGGCAATTGGGTTAAGTGACTTGCCCGAGGGTCATACAGCTGGGAAGTGTTAACTGTTTGAGATCTGATTTGAACTCAAGTCCTTCTGACCTCAAACTGGTGCTCTATCCACTATGTCACCTCGCTGCCCCTTTTGACTTATTATTTACCCAAGTTTTGTTGCTCTGGTTTCCATAGCACCTCCCATATCAGTTTTTTTTCTAGTTCACTCCCAGCTTCTTTCCTACATTAGGTTTTCATTACCTTTCATCAAGATTCTTGCAATGGTCTCCTAATTAGCCTTTCTGCCTCAGGTCTCTTTTCTTTCTGATGCATTCTCAATACAGCTTTTTTTATTTTTCCCTTAATTTTTTTTTAAGTTAACAGGTATTTATTTTTCTCCTTACCACTTTCTCCATGCAATAAAATTCCTAACAGCAAAATACATATTCAAGCAAGATGTATACCCACATTGGCCATATCCCAAAATGTGTCTCTGCATATTTTGACCATGGCCATTCTGTCATAAAGTGAGTAGCATTCTTCATTAACTAAAGACTCCAGAAACATGGTTGTCATTATGTTACAGACCACAGTTCTTTCAAAGTTGTTCATGTTTACCTTTAGAGTACAAATCTTTTTCCTGGTCTGCTCACTTTCCATCATTACATACAAATTATTCAGTTTTCTCTGAAATCGTTTATTTAATCATTTCTTAGGGCACAATAATATTCTATTAAATTCATATGCCATGCTTTGTCTAGCCGTTTCCCAAAGGATTGGAATTTCTTTAGTTTCCACTTCATTGACCCCACAAAAAAAGAGCTGCTGTTCATATTTTTGCAGCTATGGATCTTTCCTCTCTTTTTTTGACTTCTTTGTGGTATAGACCTTGGGTCAAAGAATACGCACAGTTTAGCAGTTAGGGCACAGTTCCAAATTGCTTTCCAGAATAGACAGACTAATTCAAAACTCTATAAAGAGCACAATTAATATGTGTGTTTTCCCATAGCTCCTCCAACATTTGTGATTTTTCCCTTTTTTGATCAATAATGCAGTTTTATAGGTATTAGATTAAACTACTGAATTTCCTTAATCTATTATATTTCTCTAATTTTTAGTGATTTTGGAGCTTTTTTTAAATTGCTAGTAATAGCACAAGTTTTTTTTCCCTTCAGAATTACCCTTTCATATCTTTGACCACTTATCAATTATTGACTATCAATTGGCAAAAAGCTCTATTAAAAATTCAAATCAGTTCCACATATATCTTAAAAATGAAAACATTATTAGAGAAATTTGATGCAAAGATTTTCCCTTTAACTGTTTCTCTCCTAATCTTAACTTCATTGGTTTTATTTGTACAAAACATTTTTAATATTATATAATCAAAATTGCCAATTTTATCTTCTATAAGCTTTGTTTTGTCATGAATTCTCTCCCTATCCATAGATATTAAAGGCAATATCTTCTTCTTTTCTCTAATTTATAATTAAAATATTTTTTATATCTAAGTCATGTATCCATTTGGAGCTTATCTTGATATTGTTCTAAACCCAATTTCTGCCAGACTGTTTTCTAATTTTCCTTACCAAGGTAAGAATCCTTATCCTAGTAGTTAGGGACTTTTGATTTATTAAACACAAGATTCCTAAGTTTTTTATGGCTATATGTTATATTCTTAAGTTGTTCCATTTACCAATCTCTATATTTTTAAATCAGTACCAAATTGTTTTTAATGATTGCTGCTTTATAGTATGTTGAAATCTGATACTGATAGGCCTACTTTTTTCATTATTTACCTTAAGATAATTGAGTGCCTCAGGATGAATTTAATCAACACTTTTTTAGTAATTTTTTGATTGATTGATATGGTACTGCATAAGCAAATCAATTTAAATAGTTTGCCTTTGTTATAGTGACGCAGCGTACATATGAACAATGAAGGTTTCTTAATTATTCTGTTTTGTTTTTATTTGTGTGAAGAGTATTTTGTGGTTATATTCACATAGATCCTGTGTTACAATAAAATCTAGCTGGAAGAGAGAAATTCCATTTAAAATAATTTCCATGTGTTTATGTGTGAGATTGTGTATGTGTGTGTGTGTGTGTGTGTGTGTGTGTGTGTTTAAAACTTCTTAGTTATGTATAGGAATGATAACGATTAATATGGGTTTCATTTACATCCTGCAGCTTTGCTAAAGTTATTAGTTGTTTCAGTTAATTTTAAATTAAATGGTTCTATTTACAATGGATATCCTTGCTTTATCCCTGATCTTACTGGAAAGACTTCATTAAATATAATGCTAGATCTTAGTTTTTAATACATTACTTAAGGAAAAGTTCATCTATCTCTGTTTTCTAGGTCTTTTGTTTTTTAAACAAAAATGGGTGTTGCATTTTGTCAAAAGCTTTTCCTTGCATTTGTTGATTCCTCATAGTTATTAAACTAATAGTCTTAAATTACAGAGCTAGTTATGTTACCTACCTGTTTAAAAATCACCAATGGCTCCCTCTTAGGTCCAGGATATGAAACCAAATGTTCTTTCTCAGGCCCTCCACAATCTGGCTTTCATATATCTTTCTATTCATATTTCTTATAAGGTCTCACATTCTCCATGCCAGGCAAATGGACCTTTTTGGTTTTCTATCTGTGTGACATTCATCTCTTACTCGTACTTACTGCACAAATCTGGATTATATTTCCTACTTATAGAATATCTAGCACCTTCAAAATATATCTCAGAAGCCCCTAGTCTTATAAGTTTTTGAAATAAGTGTTTCTTTTTTAACCAGAGCCCATGCCATCTCCCCCCAACTTCCTCCCCCAAGGTCATCTCTGCCTGGGCTCTACGTGGCGCTTCGGCCTGAGCCCAGCGGGATGGAGGCCGGCAGAGTGGCCGAACCTCTCCGTCTCTTGGCCGCACAGAGGGGAAGTGCCCCGCCAGCGGCCCCAGTGTCCCCAGAAGTGTCTGTGTTGATGTCCTGCGTGTGTCCTGGAGAGGCCCGGCCCGGCCGCTACCGTTCGCTGTGACTCCCGTGCACTCGGCCCCTCCAGGCTTGACACTCCTGTCCACAGCGCAGCCTCGTGCTGCCTCTGCCAGGCCCCCAGTCCCAGCACACCAGCCCAGCCGTCCCTCTACGCTCTCCTGCCCTGAGGAGCAGCTTCTTAAACTGGGCTGAGCCCCTGCCCTCCCGTTCCAGCCTCCTCTGACGTCTGGGTCCCAGCTTCCCCCTCCCCTCATCCGAGTCTGGAGGATTTGAGTCCACGTGCTGGGGACGTGGGGGTGGCGCACCGAAGTCAGTCCCGAGATTCTCCGCATAGAGACCCAGAACTTTGCCCTGGAAGGTGTCATCCTGCCTCAGTCTCCTATCCCCTGCGGTCCTTTTCCTCAGTCCTCCTATCCAAAGCACCTTGTCCTGGCTCAGGGGGCTCAGCGGCTCTCGCGGCTGGGGCTTTGGCTATGGGGTGGGGGTGGGGAATCGCTATTGGATTTTTCATGCATTAACTGGTAATTTTAAAAAGAGTTTTAAAAAAACCCTATCAAATCAAATCAAACCAAAAGCAAAAAACAAACAAACAAAAAACACCCCCCCCCCCATCTTTCTCCCATCTGGTCGGGTTTATTTGATAACCAATAAACATGTTATCATTATGTAAAGGATAATAGGGGCAGCTTGATAAACAGGAATTCAAATCTGGCCTCAAACACTTATTAGCTCTTGGATGATGGGCAAATCACTTAATCATGTTTGCCTCAGTTTCCTCATTTGCAAAATTAGCTGGAAAAGGAAATGGCAAACCACTGTAGTATCTTTGCCAAGGATACTCCAAATTATTTCATGAAGAGTCAAACATGACTGAAACAACTTAACAATCACAAAACTATTAATCACTTCTCTCTTCCCCAAGGAAATGGTTTACTTAGGAAACTAGGCGGCTCAGTAGTTAGAGCAGTGTTAGAAAGATTTCAAATCTAGCTCAGAATACTAGTTATGTGATGCTGGGCAAGTCACTTAACATCTATTTGTCTCAATTTTCTTATCTGCATTATGGGGATAATAATAACCCCCATCTCCCAATGTTGTTGTGAGGGAAAAAAAATAAATATTTGTAAAGTAAAATCACAAATCTTACTGCACTCTCTAAATTCTAGTTATTGTTGTTGTTATATTCCGGATTTCAGGAATGAAGCTGCCTGAGAGGAGTGTCAAAAGAGGGGTAATATTTGAGCACTAGTTTGCTAGATGCACTAGCGCCTAGAGTTGTGATAAGTCTACTATGTGAGCACACTACTTCATATCTGAGTCTCTGCCTGTCTTACTGTACCTGGAATGCTTGCTCCCTTCTTTTCCCCCTCCTAGCTTCCTTCAAGTCTGGGCTAAAATCCCACCTTCTGTAAAATGACTTCCTTGCCCTTCTTAAATCTTAGTGCCTTCCATTTGTTGATTATGCCCAAATTTTCCCATTAGATTATAAGCTCTTGAGGGAATGTCAGGTTTTTTTGGGGTCTTCTTTTTGCATTTAAAAGCTTAATTAGCAAACTTCCTGACATTACCAAATGTTTATTGATAGATTATATAGATTATTTATGAATGGTTGTTTTTCTTTGGAAATTTTTCATGTTTTTTCCCAATTACATGTTAAAACAATGTAATTTCCAAATTCTCTCCCTCTTGAGAAGATAAGCAACTTGATATAGATCTTACATGTGCAATCATGCAAAACATTTCTGTATTTTACGTATTGTTGTTTTGCAGGTTGCACCCCTCCCCATTAGATTATAAGCTCCTTGAGGGAAGGGGCTGTCTTTTGTCTTTCTTTGTATCCTCAGAATTTATCAGAGTGCCTGGCAGAGAGGTGGCCCTTAATAAATGCTTATTTACTACCTTGCCTTCTTTGATGTGCAGAAGTATAGATACACTTGGCTGTTTCCAGGTGAAGCTAGGCACAGACTACTAGTAACTGACATTGATTGAGGTGCTTCAGCCACAGCCTGAGATGTTTCCAAATGCCATTTGGGTGCAAGGGCAAGAAAACTGAGACGATTGGGCTGAGCTGCCAAGCAACTGCTGGGGCCTGCCGAGATCAGAGGGAGCTGAATCCCACTAGGAGTCAGAACAGTCAGCTAGGACTGTGCGGCCTTGAATCTGGCCAGAGAGGAGAGCCAACACAGTTCCCCCAAACCATTCCAAACTCTTGGCCCTCCCTCTAGTGCTTTTCCTGTTTTCTGGGACCCAAACAGGCAAGTCTATCCTTAATCCTGTCCATAATTTGTTTGATGAAATAGTTGATAAGGGAATATCTCTCAGGCACCCCGAGAAAGTGGAAAGTAAACAGATGGAAGTTCAAAGATGATTGGGCAAAGCTTTCCATGAGAATAGAATGCTTGACAATTTCTTTTTTTTTAATTTTATTTAATAATTACTTTATATTGACAGAATCCATGCCAATTTTTTTTTACAACATTATCCCTTGCACTCGTTTCTGTTCCGATTTTTCCCCTCCCTCCCTCCACCCCCTCCCCTAGATGGCAAGCAGTTTTATATATGTTAGATATGTTGCAGTATATCCTAGATACAATATATGTTTGCAGAACCGAACAGTTCTCTTGTTGCACAGGGAGAATTGGACTCAGACGGTAAAAATAACCCGGGAAAAAAACCAAAAATGCAGATAGTTCACATTCGTTTCCCAGTGTTCTTTCTTTGGGTGTAGTTGCTTCTGCCCATCATTTATCAATTGAAACTCAGTTAGGTCTCTTTGTCAAAGAAATTCACTTCCATCAAAATATGTCCTCATACAATATCGTTGTCTAAGTGTATAATGATCTCCTGGTTCTGCTCATTTGCTTGACAATTTCTTTGCAATATTACTTAAAACATCAAAAAATGGACCATGATTTTAATGGCAAAGGAAACTTCTCTACTACTGAAGACTTATTTATTACTTATTTTAATTAGCATTTATATGATTCTTTAAGCTTGGACAAAGCACTTTTCATGTGGTATCTCATTTGGTACTCAAGATAACGCTATGAAGTAGCTGCTATTATTATTATTTCCATTGTAAAGAGAGGTTAATGACTTGTTTAGCTGGCAACTTAAAATCAATTCTTGATTCCAAGTCTATACTCTATCCATTGCACCACTTCTCTGTCCCATATTTTTAATTACCTGGGGCACTGAGAGGTTAAGTCATTTGCTAGAAGTCAGCAGCTAGTATATTTCAGAGGTAGGATTTGCTGACTCCAAAGCAACTCTCTATACTATATGCACTGCCTCTTATTTAACTTATGTATTTATACTTATATCTTAACTATATAACTATAGTTATTTAACTATACTTTCTAAGCCACAAAGCCACAAGAAAGTCAGTTGCCTATGACTAATTAATATAGAAGGAGCAAAGAATTTTCCAGAGGCAAGCAAGAGCCATGAAGATGTATATTTTAATCTTTCTAACCCATATTGTATATAACATGCAATAAATTTGTGCAGAACCTGAATCATTAAGAGTTTCTCTCTGCTTAATTCTCTGAGGTCAGTCACTTAGCAGAAGTGGGCTGCTTGTGTGTAAGTGCTGAGGGAATCTTCTGGGCTTGCTTCAGGGCTGATAGAACCAGTAGTTTGAGTACAGCACCACCTGGTGGACCAATACTATGTTATCGATTCGCTTGATGGTCGAGGATAATGTGACTGACAATATTTCTGGAAGGTGGGCCCTGAGCCACACTACTGTCTTTAACACCTCATGTGACATTTGGGGTACCCACAAAATAAGAAGGCCATTTATAATACCGCCACAGTTGAATTGAAAATCATGTGAGTGGGAGTTTTCAATTCTTTTCTTCAGAATAACTCCAATCTCAGCCTTCAACTCCAATTCATGGGCCTTCTTTGAACCTGCTTTACAAGACTTGAATAACAGGAAAGGAAATTTGTCCGAGATCACTGCCTCTAAGGAGAGTAGGTGAAACAAAAAATTCCTTTACTGACTTTTCTCCTTAACACTGCTGATTTATTTCCTTTTGCTCAAGGAATCTGTAATAAGCTGGATTCACATGTCCTGTTTCTGCTCCCCCTCTCCTGTTTCTACTCTGCTGGTTTTGAAGAATTATAGTATTTATCAATAAAATTGCTGATTTTCTCAAGCCACAAGCTGGTGAAAAATCCCAGAAAATTAAAGAATTTCCTTCTGTCTTCAAGTAGCTGATCAAAACCTCCTACTCGACTGCCTGTGAGCAAGAAAAATACATACATTTTGGCTTTTAGAATCTTGATGAACAGCAATATCAAACACAAACTTTAAAGAAACAGTAGTAAGCTTAGAAATAAATATGCACTGGGAAGAAGTTGGGGAATAGAGAATAATTTTGTCATCAATACTTTCAAGCAAACGAAGACAGTTACACTATGTTCTACTATGGTTAACTGGTTTCAAATCTCAATTTTGCTTGTGACAGAGATAGTGGCAATAGCAACTGTTACTTGTATTCAGCCCAAGGAGCTTCTCCAGTCTTTCTCTTATTTTTATAAATTTGTTTCATTTTCTATATATTTGAGAATTGAGGCCTTTATCAGAAAAGCTTGCTGTAACCACCCCCACCCCCTACTTTCCTGTTTTTTTTTTCTAATTTGGCTGCATTAATTTTTGTGCAAAAGAAATTTTTTAATTTCATGTATAAAAATTATCTGTTTTACATTCTTGTAATGCTTTCCTCTCTTTTTTGATCCTAAATTCTTCCATTATTCATAGATCTGAGGGTAAAATTTTACATGCACCTCTTATTTACTTGTTATAGCCCTTTATTTCTAAAACATTTATCTATTTTGATCTTATGTTGGTATAAAGTGTGAGATGTTGGTCATTGCATAGTTCCTGCCAACCTGTTTTCCAGTTTTCTCAGCAATTTTTGTCAACTAGTGAGTTCTTGTCCATAAAGCTTGCATCTTTGGGTTTATAAAATTCTGGATTGCTATAATCATTTACTGCTGTGTTGTATATTTAGTCTTTTCATTGATTCACCACTATTTTTTTTTTTTTTGTTTTACCAAACTGTTTTGATGATTACCACTTTGTAATATTGTTTGAAATCTGGAATTGTTAGGCCACGTTCCTTCACATATTTTTTAAAATAGCCTTTTATTTTGTCAGTTTTCCTGGCATATGAACTAGGCAAAATAACTGCTAATAGATGTTTTAATTTCATCTTCACCAATGGTACATCAAATCTTTTTGTTTTTGATACTGCTAATTTGGTTTTCTTTCTTTTTAAAAAATGAAATCACCCAGTGGTTTATCCACTTTATTGGTTTCTCAGTTTTGTTAATCTCACTTTTGATTTTCAGGATTCCCAATTTGGTGTTTGATTGGGGATTTTAATTTTTTTTCTTTTTCCAGCTTTTAAATTGCATGCCCAGTTTATTGATCTGATTTTTCTCTCTCTTGCTGATGCATGCATTTGTACATATAAATTTTACTGTACTGCTTTGGCCGCATCCCACAAATTTTGAAATGTTTTCTCACCATTGTTATTCTTTTTAACAAAATTATTGATTTTTTCCTATTTTTTGTTCTTTGACCTATTCATTCTTTGGGATTAGATAATTATAGCAGCTCTTTTTGTGGTGGCAAAGAATTGGAAATTGAGGGAAAACCCATCAATGGGAAATAGCTGAACAAATTGTGGTTTATGAATGCAATGGAATATTCTTTTGCTATAAGAAATGAAGATAAGGTAGAGTTCAATAAAACCAACCAAGATTTAAGATGAACTAGTAATGCAATGTAAAGTGAGAAGAACCAGAATACTGAACACTCTTAACAAAAATGATGTTGTGATGATCATCTGTGATTGACTTGATTTTGAGCAATACAAAGATCTGAAACAATTTCAAGACTCATGATTGAAAATACTATCGTATTCAGAGAAAGAACTAATGGAGTCTGATTGCAAATCAAAGGATTCTATTTTTGCTTTCTTTATTTTTTCATAGTTTTTTCTTTTCGGTTTGCTTCTTTTACAACATGAAAATATGTTTTACACCACTGCATATATACACACATTATATATATATATATATATATATATATATATATATATATATATATATATATATATACTATCAAACATAGTAGGGAAGAAGAAGGATGAAAGTTTGGAACTCAAAATTTTATTTAAAAAATGAATGCCAAAAATTACCTTTACATGTATTTGGGAAAAATAAAATAGTATTAAAAGGAAAAATGATTAAATTATTTAGTTTTAATTAACTTTTAATCTATGCTCCTTTATTTTTTTATTAAATGTAAATTTCCTTGTATTATGGTTTGAAAAGTGTGCTTTTTAATATTTCTACTTTTCTGTATTTGGTTGTTACTATTCATACATGTTCAGTTTTTGTAAAGGTGTATACTATTGAGAAAAAGGTATAATCCTTTCTGTTCCCATTCAATTTTCCCCAGAGGGCTATCTTATCTAACTTTTCTTTTCTTTTCTTTTTTTCTTGTTTGTTTGCCACAAGAAACTTTATTTCATCTACACTGACACTCAATACATGGACACTTCATTCATATTTCAGGAAGTTGTTCCATGCAATTTTTTTGCAACATGGATTTCATATCTTAAATCTTTGGTTCATCCTTTCATCTATCCCTCTTTTTCTGGACTTCTTTCAGTCTTCTTTTCAATCTTTTTTTCAATCTTCTTCAATCTTTTCTGTATTCTTTCTTTTTTCTTCTCTCTTTTTCCTTCCATTTTCTTCTTTCTTCATCTCTCAGCCTTTTTCTTTCGATCTCTCTACACCCTTTCTCTTCTCTCTTTTCTTCTCTCATCCTCTGTTAATTTTTCAAAAAGTTCAAAAGGGGAGTTGTCTTCTTGGCTATTACCTCTTTATTTCTTCCTTCTATTTCTTCTTACAGAGTCTCCAGGATGGATGTCCGTTTCTCTTCCTTTGCACAATAACTCTCCAAAAATTTCTTGTACTGGGGGTCATCTTCAATAGTCCCAGTTTTGGCATTGTTCTTCTTGTTCTTGTTCTTTTCTTTTTTTTTTTGCCAATTTTTGGAAAGGAGTGAATTCCTCTATGGTAGCGTACTCCTGACCTTGTTCAGCACCTGCTTCTTTTTGAATCCTTCCAGCTTTCTATCCTGGGTCTTAGAGCAATTTGCTGCACTGCCACTGTCTGTGTTGGCTGCTGATGGAGCTGGAACTGGAGCTGGGGTTGGAGTTGAGGATGGGATTGAGGCCTGGCCGGGATTGGAGCTGGGGCCTGGGCTAGGGCTGGGGCCGCAGTTACTGGCACTGCTGTTGCAGTGATTGCTGCTGTGGTGACTGCGGAAGCTGCTGCTGCTGTAGCTGGTTACAGATGAGACTGAAAACTATAGTGACCACTTCTCCTTGGGCCACGATTTCCCCTTATCTTCTTTCCTAGCCCAGCCTATACCCAAGTGAGCATCAGGATGTCATCACCATAAACCGTCTAATTTTTCCAAGAATCTATTTATTTCTTTGACTTTATTATTATTCAGTTTATGGTGAGATTTATTTAGTTCTGAGAGGGGGAAGTTGAGGCCTCCCACTAGTATAGTTTTATCACCTATTTCCTTCTATAATTCATTTCACTTTTCCTTTAAGAATTTTAATGCTCTGTCATTTGGTGCATAAATACTTAGTATTGACAATACTTCATTGTCTATGGTTCCTTTTAGGAAGATGTAGTTTCTCTGCTTTTTTTTCTTCTTTTTTAAGAGTCTATTTTTGTTTTTGCTTTGTCTAAGAATCATGATTGATACCACGACTTTTTTAAAACTAAAATTTAAGATTACTTATTACTAATAAAATTATTAGTAAATAATTAGTAAAAGTATTTATTGTTAATAGATTCTGCTTCAGTCCCCCACTCTTTTTTTTTTTTTTTTTAAATCTGTGTGTATTTTTCTGTTTCAAGTGTTTTTCTTGTAAACATCATATTGAACTCTGGTTTTTAATCCATTTTGCTTTCTGCTTCCATTTTATAGGTGAGTTCATCCCATTCAAATTCATAGTTATGATTATTAAATGATTATTAATCATTTAATGATTATTATATAGTTTTTTATTCTAGTTTTTAAAGTTTATCCATATTTTTTTCCTGATCCTGTTCCTTCCTTATAGTCTGTTTTGCTTCAGACCATTGCCTTCTTTTATCTGCTCTCATTCTTATCAACCTCTCCCCTTTTTGAATATACATAAATGCACACACACACACATACATACACACACACACAGAGAAATATAATTTCCTCTTTGAATCAATTTGGATGTGAGTAAAGTTCAAACATTGCCCCTCATCCCCAATTTCCCATTACAATATAAAAATTATTCTTTGCATATTTTAATGTAATATGATTTCCCCCATTCTTCCTCTCCTTTCCTCCTTCTCCTAGTTCATTCTTTTATATTACCTATCCATTTTTGGTATCCCAATTTAATTGATTCACTTCCATACTCTCTTTCTATGTAGAATTCTTCTAATTGCCCAATGATGGTAAAGTTTTTGTAAGATACATGTATCATTTTCCCATTTAAAAGGGTAAACAGTTTAATCTATTTGAGTCTCTTATGATTTTTCTTTCATGCTTGCCTTTTTTTTTGCTTCTCTTGAACCTTGCATTTGAAAGTAAAATTTTCTATTCAGCTCTGGTCTTTTCATCAGGAATGCTTGAAAGTCCTCTATTTCATTAAATGTCCATTGCCTTCCAAAGGATTATCCTCAGTTTTGCTGAGCACGTTATTCTTGGTTGTAATCCAGTTTTTTTTTTTTTTTTTTTTTTTTTTACCTTCTGGAATAAGCTGTTCCAAGTCCAACACTCCTTTAATATGGTAACTACTTGGTAAATCTTGTGTGATCCTAACTGTGGCTGTTTTTCTGCTTGCTTAAAGTATTTTCTCTTTGACATGGTAGCTCTGTATTTTGGCTATAATATTCTTGGGAGTTTTTATTTTGGGATCTTTTTTAGGTGGTGATTGGGAGTTTTTTTCTGTTCCTAGGTTACGTCTGGTTCTAGGATATCAAGAGAGTTTTCCTTTATAATTTCTTGAAATATGATTCCTAGGTTTTTTTGTTTGGTGATAGCTTTCAGATAATCTGCTAATTCTTAAATTATCTCTATTCAGTCTATTTTCCAAGTCACTTGTTTTTTCAATGAGATTTTTCACATTTTCTTCTATTTTTTTATTCTTCTGATTTTGTTTTATTTTTCTTGATGTTTCATGGAGTCATTAGTTTCCACATATCCAATTTTAATTTTTAATGAATTACTTCTTTCCATGAACTTTTGCATCTCTTTTTCTATTTGACCAATTATATTTCTTATATGTATCTTATTTATTTTATTCTTTTTTCCCCCTCTCTCTTTCTTCCTCTCTACCATTCCCAAGCAAAATACAGTTAAGAAAAGATATATTACCCACATGTGCAAAAATGTGGCAGCCCTTTTCATAGTGGCTAGAAACTGGAAACTGAATGGATGCCCATCAATTGGAAAATAGATGAATAAATTATGGTATATGAATGTTATGGAATATTATTGTTCTGTAAGAAATGATCAGCAGGATGATTTCAGAAAGGTCTGGAATGACTTACGTGAACTGATGCTAAGTTGAAACAAGCAGATCCAGGAGATCATTGTACATGGCAACAACAAGACTATACAATGATCAATTCTGATGGACCTGGCTCTCTTCAACAATGAATTGATTCAGAGAGCCATCTACACTGAGCCATTCACACCCAGAGAGAGGACTGTGGAAGCTGAGTGTGGACCACAACATAGCAATTTCACTCTTTCTGATGTTGTTTGCTTGCATTTTTGATTTCCTTTATAGATTTTTTTCTTTTTAGATCCGATTTTTCTTGTGCAACAAGATAACTGTATGGATATGTATACATATATTGGATTTAACATATATTTTAACATGTATTGGAATGCCTGCCATCTAGGGGAGGGGGGAGGGGGAAGGAGGGGAAAATTTGGAGCAGAAGGTTTTGCAAGCATCAGTGTTAAAAAGTTACCCATGCATATGTTTTGTAAATAAAAAGCTATGATAAAAAATTTTAAAAATATATATTAATGTATGCATATATAGATACATACATATGTACACTCACATACACATCCCCCCATCCACATATGTCTTTCCTATCCCTGCTGACTCTTTAATTAAATTCTGCTCCCGAACTTGCCTTATTTACTTACTTTTCCCTTACCCATGGGTCCCTCCCTTGTCTTCTTCCCTCACCCTTTGCTTCCCCATTCACCTATTGTCCCCCCATATTTTTTTATAGATTTTAGAGGGTGTTATACCTCATGGTATATATGCAGTGTGGCTATTGATTGAACCCATTTCTGATGTGAGTAGGTTTTCAGAACAATGAGTTCTTAAAATTGATTTTTGATATTGACTCATATATTAAATTTTCTGTTAAAATTTGGGCTTAGTTGATAGAAAGTCCTGAAAATCTGCAAATTTTTTGAAAGTCTATTTTTTCTCATTCAAAATTATAAATAATTTTGCTGGATATGATATTTTTGACCACAGACCTAGTGATCTTTTATTGTAGCTGCTGATAAAGGTTGTATAATTCTAATTGTAGCTCCAGTATATTTGAATTGTTTTTTCTTGTTTCCTGAAAAATTTTCTCTTTGATCTGGGGGTTTCAAAAATTTCAATAATATTCCTGTATGTTTTTCACAAAAAATCTTTTTGAGGTGGCGACTGGTGGATTTTTTCTGTTTCTACTTTCCCTCATGTTCTATCACTCCAGAACAATTTTCTTGGATTATTTTCTGCATTATTGTGTCAAGGTTCTCTTTTTGGTCACAACTTTTCCAATTATTACATTTTATCTTCTTGATTTGCTCTCTAGATCTGTAATTTTTCTCATTCTGTTCTATTTTCTCATTCTTTATAATCTGTTTTGTTATTTCTTGATTTCTCATAGCTTCACTGGCTTTTCCCTTGCCCAATTTTAATTTTCAAAGAATTATTTTTCATCTTTGAGATTCTGTACCTCCTTTTCTAGTTGGTTAAATTTTTCCCTCATAGTCTTCATGTTTTTCTTGGATGGCTTTATTTTATTCTATTTTTTACTTTCTCCTCAATATCTCTCATTTGATTTTTTAATTCTTTTTTTGAGTTCCTTATAATTTCCCTCTGGGCAGAGGGCCATTTCATGTTACTCTTTAAAGTGTCATCTTCTGAAGATGAACCTTGGTGTTTTCCCTGTTCCCATAATATGTTTTAATGATGAGCTTCTTTCTTTTTTGCTGGTTCATTTTTAAAATAAGAGGTAATAGAATCAGTCCCTCTAATTGTGGGGTGGGAAGATGGTGTCTCAAACTTTCATTCAGCTCTCCACTCTGACCAGGAACTCCAAACCATCCTCCTGCAAATGCCCACACTTAACAATCTACTCTACCATCTTCCCAGAATCTCCCCCCACCCCAATTATATTTCTTAAGATGTCCTTTTCTTCAGTATTTGTTGTGCATCTTTAACAAGGAATTAAATCTTTTCATAATTTTCTTCCTTTGCCCTCACTTCTTTACCTAATTTTTCCTCTACTGTTCTTATTTCATTTTGAAAATTATTTTTTAGCTCTTCCAGGGACATTTTTTCCCTTTGAGTCTTCTTTGCCTTAGTTGTTTGGATTTCTTTTTATTCTTCTGAGTTTTTGTCTCTATCTTCCCTGTCATTATAGTAGATTTTTATGATCATGTTCTTTTTTTTTTGTTGTTTGTTCATTTTCCACCTTATTTCTTGATTTAGAACTTTATGTTAATATTGGGCTCTGTTCCAAGAGTGGGATGGGAGAGGGACACTATCCCAAACTTTAGACTTTTTTAAACAACTATTTTCAGAGTTACTTCTAGGAGTTCAAAAATTTTCCATGCTTCCAAGGTGGTGTGATCTGGGGAGAGATGTGGCCACTGCTCTCCTAAGAGGGCTTTACCCAATTGAGACCAGAAAAAATACTGTTCCTCAGAGTCTGATTTCTTAGTAATGGAAAAGATATATCCTTGAGGGCTTCCACTCCTTCTTGACTGAAAGTGGTCTTCTCTTCCCTTGGACTATGACCCAAAATTGGCAATGGAGTCACCAAATAATATCTGACCTTGTACTAGCATAGGGGTATCCTGTAATCTCTTTATTACTAGTGACCAATTTATCTGTCTTTGGCTTGAGAACTCCTGCTGCTGCTGCTGCTTATATTGCCATCATCTACTCCTCCCATTTGTATTTCATCCATGTGGGTTGTGGACCAGCTTCCTCCCCCTTGTTACAGATCCTTCTTTCTGACCTTCTATGTTATCTTGGGCTGGAATAATGTCTCACTCTGACCTTTTGTTGGCTTTGTCACATCAGAATTTTATTTGAGGCATTATTTTATTTTATTTTAATTTTTTTATTATAGCTTTTTATTTACAAGATATATGCACGGATAATTTTTTAGCATTGACAATTGCAAGACCTTTCGTTCCAACTTTTCCCCTCTTTCCCCCCACCCCTTCCCCCAGATGGCAGGTTGACCAATGCATGTTAAATATGTTAAAGTATAAGTTAAATACAATATATGTATACACATGCCCAAACAGTTATTTTGCTGCACAAAAAATATCGGACTTTGAAATAGTGTACAATTAGCCTGTGAAGGAAATAAAAAATGCAGGTGGACAAAAATAGAGGGATTGAGAATTCTACGTAGTTATTCATAGTCATCTTCCAGAATTCTTTCCCTGGATGTAGCTGGTTCAATTCATTACTGCTCTATTGGAACTGATTTGGTTCATCTCATTGATGAAGAGGGCCAAGTCCATCGGAATTGATCAACATAGAGTATTGTTGTTGAAGCATATAATGATCTCCTGGTCCTGCTCGTTTCACTCAGCATCAGTTTGTGTAAATCTCTCCAGGCCTTTCTGAAATCATCCTGCTGGTCATTTCTTACAGAACAATAATATTCCATAATATTCATATACCACAATTTATTCAGCCATTCTCGAATTGATGGGCATCCATTCATTTTCCAGTTTCTGGCCACTACAAACAGGGCTGCCACAAACATTCTTGCACATACAGGTCCCTTTCCCTTCTTTATGATCTCTTTGGGATATGTGAGGCATTATTTTAAAGTTGTTTGGAAAAGAATGTTGGGAGAGATGAGTGTTTTTTCTACTCTGCCATCTTTTCTCCATTTTGTTGCATAAATGGAATGAGAGGATTGCAATGAAATGAATTTAAGGTCCCTTCTAGATCTGATACCCTATAATTCTAAAAAGGTTTGTTCTGAGTCCATTTAGATAAATCATGAGTCATATCCTGTGTCCTGAAATATCACTTAACACAACAGCAGCAGCAGCTACCACAGCTGTTGTCATGGCAACAATTCATGTCTGTGTAGTGCTTTAAAGTTTACAAAGCACTCTCCTTATAACAATTTTGTGAGATAAATAGTATAAAGTGTCAAGGTTCCTGTCCTTGGAGATGGAGAAACTGAAATGACTTGTTCCATTGGGGATGATGGAGCAGCAGGAATACTCAATCCCAGTATCACCAAGGGAATGCCTCCCCTCCTACCTTTCCCCTCCACCTGGGCTGCTGGATTGCTCTCAGAGCTTGGATGAAATGGTATACAACAATCTCTAATGAAATTCAGGATCATCAGATCTCCCATTTGTTCTGCCCCTGCCTCCTTAGGCTCTCCAGGATCAATATATGTCCTAATCTATAAGCACTATCGTCTTCTTAATTACAAAACTTGAGGACTCTTGGGCCTTGCCATTTATACCTCTACTATGCTCCTAGTATTCCTGGCCTTTCTGCCTTCCCTGCAGATAAAATTTTTATGTTGTTTCACTCAATTATAAAGTGGGAAATTTATAAAGTGAGCAGAGACTATCTGCATTTTTCTTCTTGTATTATCAGCACTTAGTATAATGCTTGGCATATAGGAAGGTCTTAATAAGTGCTTTTTCCATCTATTTATTCTTTGTCTATGATGATGCAGCAAATAAGAGTCGGATCCAGGATTCGCATTTTAGTAAGGCTTCCTTACTCTCAGATCTGTATTCTCAGCACTCTGTACTGCCTCAGCAAAAATCAGAGAACCTGGGTTTATATCCCACAGCAATTACTTACTCCCTGTGCAATCCTGAGCAAGGAAATTGCCCTTCCTTTCTCAGTTTCCTCCACTGTAAAATGAGAGGTTAGATTAGGTGATCTAGAATTATGTTAAAAAAAGACCTTATATTTCTGTGTGTATTAGTTTTTTAGCATAAGGCACCTTCCTTATATTCCCTGAAAGATAAGTAGAACAAGTATAATTATCCCCATTTTGTAGATAAACTGAGAAGTTTATATTTATATATATATTTATATTATTTATTTTATATATTATATATTATTTTATTTATATAACATATATTATTATATTATATATATTTTATTATATTATAAATTATAAATAAATAAAAGATAAATCAGAGAAATTGAATGACCAGCCCATTGTCAAACATAATAGATAAGACTTGAACTCAGATCACCTAATTTTTAAGTCGTATACTTAATGTTTATAACAGACTGAGCCTCAGTTCTGTATTTGTAACTTTGTGCTGGACAGCTACACTCAGATTTTCTTTTTATCAGCACTTCAAACTTTGTATCTCCAAACTTAAAATCATTGTCCTTGTTTCCATAGCCTGCCTTCCTTCAGTGGTATTATAATTTTCCCATTTATCCAGGCATATCACTTGGAATATTTTATTTATTCTTCTCTTTCTCTTGCCCTGCACTCTTTCCCCATTCACATAACCCTTCTTTCTTCACAATAGCCTTACAATGATTTCTTCTAATCTCTTCCCCATTCACTCCTTTAATAAAAGTCTTATTGGTGAATTTGACAATATTTTCCAAATCTCTTTATGATCACATTAGAGTAATCTTTATAAAGTACAACTCATGTCACCTCCATCCTCAAATCAAAATTTTTTTTGTTGCTCCTCATTACTAACTTCCTTAGTTTGATATTCAAGTGTTTGTAGAAACTGAACCTGTCATGAAAAGCTCCCTTTCCTCTCCTTGGATTCCTTTAAGGCTCAGCTCAAAACCTACTTTCTACAGAATGTCCTGGTCCCGTAGCTACTAAGACCTTCCTCTTTCAGATTTCCTTCATTTACTCCACATATTTCTTGTGCCTAATTATTTACATATTGTCTCACCTATTAAAATGTATTTCTTCAAGTTAAGGACCATGTTTTCACCCCTTTTTTGTATTTCTAAAACTTAGCATACTGTCCAGAATATAGTAAGCACTTAATAAATGTTTGTTGGCTCATTATCATGACATGAGTTCCAGTATTCCCCTTTACATGGCCTTTGTTTGTTCCAAGAAAGATACACAACATTCCTTAAATGTGATTTATACTTTCTTGCCTCCATGTCTTTGCTAATTCTACTCTTTCTACTCAAAATCCCTTCCTTCTCATTTCTTCTGATCAACAGCCTATCCATCTTCAAAGCTCAGCTCAAATACTACAATTCAGATGAAATCTGTTCATGCTCACCATGTCTGATGAAAGTGATTCCACTGAGGGAATCAAGATGGTGGATTAGAGGCTGGAATGCACCTGCATCTCACCTCTATTCTCCTTTAAACAACTTTAAAATAATGCCTCAAACTAAATTCTGGAGTAGTAGAGCCAACAAAAGATTGGGATGAAATATTTTTTCAGTCCAAGACAAATTAGAAGGTTGGCAGGAAAAGTCTATCACACTGAGGTAGTATGGCTTGAAGCACCAGCAGGCCTAGGAAGTATCTGCCACAACAATAGCAGCAGGTTTCAGGAGTCCCCAGCTCACAGATAGTAATGGGGGTTGGACAAATGATCAGAAATAGATTATAGGGGACCCTTTGTGGGCACTGAGTTTAAGACTGTTGCATTGCTTCTACTCAGTTTCTAGTCACAGATCCAGAGTGAAGAGGAACACTAGCAATTGTGGCCACAAGGGAGCAGGGGCCCTGATCTCAGTTTCAAGGAAGAAAGGAATACTAGCATTTGTGGCTACAGGGGAGGAAGGGCCAAGATGAGCTACAGGGAAGCCTTACTGGTTGAAGACCAGAAGATAGGCCAGGAGAGCAATAAGCATAACTTTTCTTAGATCATACCAATTTGAAAGCACCAAAAACTTATAAACCCCCAGAACTAGTTCTGAAAATGGAAGCCCAAAAAACCTGAACTTGGGATGGTGCTCTCTCTATCCTGGGAGCAAAATCCAACTTTAATATAAGGACAAATTCTCAAACAATAACAACAAAAACCTTAATCATTAAAAAGTTACTATGGATTTAGGAAAAACAAGACAGAAACTCAGACGAAGACAATGATATCAAAATCAAGTAAAACCTCAAAGAAAAATATGAATTGGACACAAGTCCAACAAGAATTCCTGGAAGAGATCAAAAAAGGTTTTTTTTAAATAAAATAAGAGAAGTAGAGGAAAAATTGAAAAAAAGAAATAGGAAAATTATAAAAGGAGAGTTAACAGCTTGGTAAAAGAATACTGAGGAAAATAACATCTTAAACACCAGAATTGTCCAAATGGTAAAAGAGACACAAAAATCTACTAAAGAGAAGAATGCCTTAAAAAGCAGAATTGGTTAAATGAAAAAAGAGCTACAAAAATTCCCTTAAGCAGAGGACTGCTTAAAAATAGAATTGGCTCAATGGAAAAAAGAGATATACAAAGGTCACTGAAGAAAATTTTAAGCCCACTCAAAAATTAGAATTGAACAAATGAAAAGTAATGACTCCATGAGAAATCAAGAAACAATAAAACAAAATCAGAAGAATGAAAAAATACAAGAGAATGTGAAATGTCTTATTGAAATTAACAACATCTGACCTAGAAAACAAATTAAGGAAAGATAATTTAATACTCATTGGACTTCCTGAAAGTTATGAGCAAAACAAGATCCAAAACATTATGAGGTAATAGTCAAGAAAAACTTCTTCAAACAACAACAAAAAGGTGAAAATACTGTGTTATGATCCACATTCAGTCCCCATAGTCTTCTCTCTGATTCTAAATGGCTCTCTCCATCATAAGTCTGTTGGAATTGGCCGGAATCACCTCATTGTTGAAAAGAGCCACGTTCATCAGAACTGATCCTCATGTAATATTGTTATTACTATGTACAATGTTCTTTTGGTTCTACTCACTTAATTTAGCATCAGTTAATGTAAGTCTCTTCAGGCCTTTCTGAAATCATCCTGCTGATCATTTTTTTTTAGTAATTTTACTTTAGTAATTTATTATAGTAATTTATTTTAGTAATATTCCATAACATTCATGTATCATAATTTATTCAGTCATTCTCCAACTGATGGGCATCCACTCAGTTTCTAGTTCCTTGTCACACAAAAATGACTGCTGTAAATATTTTTGCATTTTGGGGTCCTTTTCCATTTTTTATGATCTCTTTGGGATACAGACCCAGTAGAGCTACTGCTGCATCAAAGGGTATGCACAGTTTGATAGACCTTTGGGCATAGTTCCAAATTGCTCTCCAGAATAGTTGGATCAGTTCACAATTCTACCAACAATGTATTCGTGTCCTATCTCCCTAGCATCATGCAAGATTTAGCACCTATTAGATTATAGGGATGGAAGGCTTGGAATATGTTATTTTAGAAAACAAAAGGGCTAGGATTACAACCAAGAATAACCTACCTACTAAAATTGAGTGTAATCCTTGAGAGAAACAAAAATGAATATTTAGTGAAAATAGAAGACATTCCTGGTGAAAAGACTAGAACTAAACAGAAAATTTAACTTTCAAACAGAATACTCAAATAAAGCATAAAAAGGCAAACATGAAAAAGAAATGAGATTTAATAGAAATTAAACTGTTTACATTCATATATGAGAAGATGATACTTTTTTTCTTTATAATTAGTTTATTTAATTTCCAATTGCTTTTTAGTCTATCTTTCCCTGGCTTTTTATCATTGGATATTATTTTATTGCATCACAATCTGAAAACAAAACATTTACTATTTCTGCCTTTCTGCATTTGACTGTAAAGTTTTTATGCTCTAATATATGGTCAATTTTTGTGTAAGTATCATGTACTGCCAAGAAAAAGGTGTGTTCTTTTCTATCTGTATTCCATTTTCTCCAGATGTTTATCATATCTAGTCTTTCTAGAATCCTATTAACCTCCTTATTTTCTTGCTTATTTTGTTGTTAGATTTTTCTGTTTCTGAGAGGGAAATTTTGAGGTCCTTCACCAACATAGGTTTGCTGTCTATTTCTTCCTGTTACTGGATTCATATTTTGGAATGTGGCTGCTCTACCACTTGGGGCACATACATTTACCATTGTTATTACTTCATAAAACTGAGACAAACAGGGTGAAGTAACTTGCATTGCATTGATCAGAATAGATAAATCATTCACAGTTGATCACTATATAATATAGTTATTACTGTGTGCAATGCTCTCCTGGTTATGCTCAGTTCAGTTTGCATGAGTTATCTAAGTCTTCTTGGATTTTTATGAAGCCATTCTGCTCATCATTTCTTATAGCACAATAGTATTCTATCACAATTATATCACAATATGTCCAGCCATTACCCAATGGATGGAGATCCCTTTAATTTCCAATTTTCTGTCACTATAAAAAGAGCTACTGTAAATATTTTTGTACATATAGGCCATTTTCCTTTTTCTCTGATCTCTTTGGGACACAAAACTAGTAGTGCTATTGCTGGGTCAAAAGGTATGCACAGTTTTAAAACCCTTCGGGTCTACTTTCAAAGTGATCTCCAGAACAATTGGATCATTTCTAAAATAAGTTAAGATAGATGTTTATATCCAACTGAGGATGTGTATCGTTCCTTCTTTGAGCCAATTCTAGATGAGAATAAGGTTACCTGCCATCCCCCTCCTTGTAAAAGCTCTTACTTTCATATCTCTTTTATATGATATATTTTCCTCCATTCTTACTCTCCCTTTCCCCTTCTCCTAAGACATCCCTCTCTCACCCATTAATTTTATTTTTTAAATCATTCCATTAGAGTTAACTCACATCTGTGCCCTCAGCTATGTATACTCCTTCTGTCCTAATAATGATAAAGTTTTTAGGAATCAAAAGTATCATCTTAAAAAAAAAAGAGACAACAAGACCATATACAAGGGAGGAAATAGGATGAAGGGAAATAAAGAGCTGAAAATCATAACTGAGAATGTGAATGGAATGAACTCTCCCATAAATCAGAAGAAGCAAATAACAGAGTGAATTAAAAGCCACAATCTTACAATATGTTATTTGCAAGAAAAGCATTTGACACAGAAAGACACATACCACGTAAAGGTGAAAGGCTATAATAGAATTAATTATGCTTCATCACCTTTTATTGAGCTCTGCATCAGGGTCTGCATTTGCAAGTAAAGGAAAAACAGGAATTTGCAATTAAAAAAAAGAAAAGAAAAGAAAAACTGCAGTTAAGGGGAGAAATTGTTGCCTTGTACTGCAATTTTTTTTCCTTCAAGTGATATCTATCTTGCAGCTCTGGTATCAATCAAAATGAAGAATTTCTTTAAATCTGAGCTCAGCATTTTCAGGAATAACTAATGAAAAGTCTACATATAACCTTACAATGGCAAAAGAAGATAAAGGAGGCACCCAAAATTTTGAGTGCATTCCTCTTGTGAATTTATAGGAAGACATGGTGAAAAGTAGGAATTAAAGGCAAAAGTTTTAAATATCTGTATCATGTACATAGAGATGGAAAAAGAAATAGTAAACCACTCCAGTGTCTTTGCAAAGAAAATCCCAAATGGGGTCATGAAAAGTCAGATATGATTTAAAACGACTGAACTACCACAACAAAAAGGACAATTCCAAAGGATTTAAGATGAAAAGTACTAGACATCTCCAGAAAAAAAAATTGGTGGAGTATGAATGTATTTCAAAACATAATTTTAAAACTTCTTTATTTTTCTTTAAAACTTTTGTTTTTATTATGTGTTTTCTTTTGATAAATGGCTAATATGTTTTGCATGATTTCATATATATAATCTACATCAAATTGCTTGCTTTTTCAAGGATCAGGGCGGGGAGGGAGGAAGAGAATTTGGAACTCAAACTTTTTAAAATGAATGTTAAATTCTTTTACATGTAATTGAGAAACATTTAATGAAATAAATAAAAACATATTGGAAGATGAAATAAAAATAAAGAAAAAAATTCCATTATGCATTTCCCATATGGATGAAATCAAAGTCCAGGTCATAAAAAAATTATCTGTAGTATTCTTCATTGGCTCAAATGAAACAATGTAAATATGATGCTTTACAAATTGAGAAACATGATTATAAATAACAGCTAGGTGGTATAATAGATAAAATTCTTGTCTCAATCTCAAGCATCAGGAAGACCTGCCTGAGTTCAAAATCAGCCTCAGACACTTACTATCTGTGTGATCCTAGGTATGTCATTTTTAATCCTTATGAATACTAGTTTTCTCCTCTGCAAAAAAAAGGGGAATAATAGCATCTACCTCACAGAATCCTTGTGAAACTCAAGTGAAATGACATGGAAAGGATTTTGCAAATCATAAAGTAGTATGTAAATTATTAGTATAATTATTGTTGTTATCTGTTCTTCCTCTACTCCTCAAAGATATCTCTATTCATTCTCTTTTCTTTTGCTCCAATCTTGGAGTAATAAATGGTTCTTCTTGGAAAATATTAATGCTTTTACTTGTGCCTTTAATTCCTACTTTTCACCATGTCTTCCTATAAATTCACAAGAGGAATGCACTCAAAATTTTGGGTGCCTCCTTTATCTTCTTTTGCCATTGTAAGATTATATGTAGACTTTTCATTAGTTATTCCTGAAAATGCTGAGCTCAAATTTAAAGAAATTCTTCATTTTGATTGATACCAGAGCTGCAAGATAGATATCACTTGAAGGAAAAAAAATTGCAGTACAAGGCAACAATTTCTCCCCTTAACTGCAGTTTTTCTTTTCTTTTCTTTTTTTTAATTGCAAATTCCTGTTTTTCCTTTACTTGCAAATGCAGACCCTGATGCAGAGCTCAATAAAAGGTGATGAATGAATACAAGGATGCCCACATGTCTAATTAAAATGGTGACAAAACATCAGCAAGCAACATAGCTCTCTCACAAACACTCCAGTAATTAAAAATATAATTTCCATTCAATAATGAGAGAAATGATTGTTAATAACCAATGATTTGGGGAAATAGAGTGTTCACCCTTTTTTCTAAATTCTTTATTTCAAGATTCAATCTCTGAAGGACATTGCTGATGAGATTGAATTAACTTTCTCCTCAATCTTGTTCAGACCCCACCCAGTTTGAGAAGCCCACTGTACTCTACACAGGTATGGGAAAGGTTAAATAATTTGATTAGATTGCCAAGGTTAGGCAATTTAGAAGTAAATGACATAATTAAAGTTATATTCCCCTTACCTCTCATTAGAATAGGTCCAGCTCTCATTGTAATATTCATCCTCCAGAATTAAGTGTTAACCAATCAAAGTTGATTACCATTCTCAGGAACATCCACTCTTCCAAGGGCATATAAACTGAGTAGACCTTCATGATTCAGTGTGTCACTGACCCATTTTATTGGTAATATACTAGCATTATTAATAAAATGATTAATTATCCAGAAATTAGGTCTTCTGAACTTTTTAAACATCACAATAACTGTTTATTCTGTATTTACTATATTCAAGGTATTTTGCTACTAATTATGGATACAAAGACACATATGACTTTTTTTTTCCTTCTAAAATGTATTGTGTTTTGTTGTGTTTTTGCCTAGCTGTCTGTTGAGGGATAAGAATCATTGAGATATTCTCTTGTCTTATTTTAAAAGAAACCAGTATACACAATTCCCAACTTGTAGGAAGTTGAATTTGTGATTAAGAGAGGGAAGAGCAGGAGATTTGAATGTCCTGAGGCACTGTACTATGCATTCCTGGGTTTTGAAGTTCACTAGGAATCTGAATAATAGAGTAATAGTTACTCAGTTTTCCAGCAATAAATGGAAGTTCCTAACTGAGGTCAGCTCTGATATTACCTTGGGTGTATTTTACACTATGACGTTTTCCTGCACTACCAATATTTCAGTTATTAAAAACAAACACACAAAGCCCACTTCAATTTCAACCAAATACTTGGCATTTCATCCAGCTGGTTGCCTTGGGCTGGCTAAATATATTTAACTATTTATATACCATTTCCCACCACTGCCCTGACATGATTTTATTGATAAAGAACTGTGCCACTGAAATTAATTGTCCTTGTCATCTTTCTGAGTGTCTGACAGCAAGCAGCAGATTCAAAAAGCAATGATTTCCTGATACCCCTCAGTATTAAAATGTGAGTGTCAATGATGACAGCTAGTATGCTAGTAATATCCTTTGGGACTTCTGTAGTCATCAACAAGCTCTTACTCTAAATGTGTCTATTACTATTGTCTAGATTCTACTCTTTAGGGAACGAGAGTCACTCTCTGATAGGTCATCATTTTTTTTTTTTAAGAAAGATGCATTTATTAAAATCTGGCCTCAAACACTTACTAGCTTTATGACCCTAGGCAAGTCCCTCAACTCTATTTGCCTTGGTTTTCTCATCTGTAAAATGACTTGGAGAAGCAAATGAAAAACTTCAGTGTTTTTGCCAAGAAAACCCTAAGTGAAGTTATAAAGAATCATACACAAAGGAAATGACTGAACAACAACAAGGACCATTAAGAACTGAACACCAAGGAAGTGGGTCCAGAGTGTGGAGACTGTAGGCAATTAAATATCCCAAAGGACAGTGAGATAAAGAGAAGGGAAAACAATTCTCTTCTCTTCCCTACATCCATTTACTACTCCTACTTTCTCAGCATTGTTTTAATGAGGCATAATACTCAAAATTAGAGGTATATAACTCTTCCATTTATTTCCTTTCCGTGATTTTGTATGTTGGAAGATTTGGAATAGTAAATGGATGGAGGAGGAGGACTCTGTGTTGGAGCATCTAATTTTCTTTCATTTTCATTATATCAAAAAAATTACATGGCCACACTATGTTGAATACCTGTATCCTGTGAATATTGACCATTGGTTGAGAGTGAGATGGGGGCAATGCCATAGATTTCCCATCTTTAATACTTTAAAAAATAATTTCATATATTTAAATTAAAAACCTGTATATTGTGGGACTTAAATTGTTCATCTGATGGAATTTTGGGATGGCATTCAAAGTTTTTTCACACATACATGATTGAAGAAATTGTTTGAGACCACTAGGTTTAAGTAGAACATCACCTATTGGAATATTTAGATATTATACCATTTCTTTCATATAGTAATTCATATAGTAACATACTGCCTTTCTGGAGTTCCATAAAAGTGATAGTATACACAGAAAGTGTCATTCATACATATCTGTCTCATGTACATAGCTCTAAATCTGTAATCTAGCCATTACTCTTCATTGTCTAGTTAAAACACATTTTAAATACTATATTGTCTCTTTTTGAATACCCTAGACATACAGAAAGGGACTGTTAGAGGCTGCCAGGTGATCATCAGCTTCAAATATCCAAGAATCTTGCAAATTAAGAAAAGGAATAGAATATATTGTTTTCTTGCCTCCAGAAATTTTTCTTACAGTCTTTTTTTCAGAAGGATCTTTGTAGTTGATAGAATGTTGGACTTGGAGTCAGAAAAATTTGGGTTCAAATTTTGCCTCTCTCACTTTCCAGCTATTTAACTTTCTGAGCCTCAGTTTGCTTATCTGTAGAATGGGGACAATGCTGGCAGTACCTATCTCACAGGATTGTTGTGAGGATAAAATGGGCTAAGGTTTATAAAGTGTTTTGCAAACCTTAAAACCCTATGTAAATATTACATTATTATTGATCTGAAGCTGGAAGGGAAGTTCAGAAGACTTCCAGTTCAACCTCCTTCATTTAATAGTTGAGGAATCTGAGGCATATGATATTAAATGACTTGCCTAAATTTTAAGTATCAAAGGGATTTGAATGCAGGTTCTTTGTCTTCAGAATCTGTGCTTCTTTCCATACTTTCTTTGCTGTGCCTCAGTAATTATTGTCATTGTTCTTATTGTTATTTTTATTATCCTCTGATGCTTTTTGTTCTTCTTATAAAGGAAGAAGATGGGAAGGAAATAGTTTCATTGCAAAATTAACAGCTTTCCAGGATAGAGGAAGTCCTTGGGTTCAATCTGCCTCAACCTTAATTAGGTTCATATTATGTGCAAGATTATGTTATATAAGTGCTTGTTGACTTGGTTAATTAATATTCAAATCAAGAAGAAAGTGTATTTTAAGTTGTACAGAAAGTGACTATTAAGGACTTATGTCTAGACTTATTAGGATCTTGATATTAATAGCTAGTATTTAAATTGTGCTCTAAGTTTTGCAAAATCCTTTACATATGTCATCTCATTTGATCCTTGCAACAGCCCTATGAAGTAGGTGCCATTATTATCTCCATTTTATTTATTTATTTATTAAAGCTTTTTATTTTCAAAACATACATGGATAATTTTCAATATTCATCCTTGCAAAACCTTGTTACAATTTTTTCCCTCCCTTCCCCTCAACCTCTTCCCCTAGATGCAAGTAATCCATTTTATTTTAAACATGTACAATTCTTCTATACATATTTCCATAATTATCATGCTGCACAAGAAAAATCAGATCAAAAAGGAAAAAATGAGGAAGAAAAAATGTAAGCAAACAAAAACAAAAAGAGTGAAAATACTATGGTGTGATCTACACTCAGTTCCTCCCATTTTAGAGATGAGGAAATTAAGGATAAAGAATGTTGAAATTTTTTACCCAGTGATACACAGCTAATTAGTAAGTGTCTTTCAAAGAATTTGAACTCAGAGGGATGAGTTGACACAATAGTGTCATGGAGACAATGAACGTGAACTTGGACAAATTTAAAGAGATAGTGGAAGATAGAAGAGCTGATATATTGTAGTCATGGGGTCATGAAGTGTTGGATACAACTGAACTAAATAAATGAATAACAACAACTATCCCCCTTCCAACCTCATAGGCCATTTATATAATGACATATATATATATATATATATAATATATATATATATATATATATATATATATATATATATATATAAAATTTTTATTTGTTGATTTAATTTATATATGCTATAAACTGAAAAGATTTTAGAGGTTTTTTAAAGTCCAACATATTTTTAGAGGAGAAATGAAAGCTCAAAGTTATGAAGGTAGGAAAGATTGAGAGTACTCAAATCCATGTTCCTTGACTCCAAATCCAACATATTTTCTATCATTCCCCCACTGTCTTTAATTATGCCAGACAGTATAACTTTCTCAAAAGATGCCTTCCTCTTCAGTGTTAGCTTGGGTACCAGTCTTGGAGTCATCTTCTGAGGGCTTGAGCATGTCATTTGTAAACATCTACATTTAGTCCGCTTTGACTTCATTAAAATCCTTCCTCAAGGCCTATCTATGGCATGGGCTCACAAAGGCTTCCTAGCACCAGGTGTTCTGGTAAGTCCTATCAAACCAGGGAGGCTTGCAATATGCATGTACCAATGAATGAAAAATCAATCCAGCTAAATTCAGAGAGCTTCATCATTAAAGTGCTGAATTATCACACTTTTTCATGGTAATTCATGGAAATAGACATTAAAAGAGGTTGTGCTCTGCCATGATGAAGAGAATACTAACAGTCATGAGGATTTACTATTTTAAATCTTTGCTAAATCTTGGGCTTCAACCTTTAAATTCCCTATTTCCCTGGGTGCCTAATATTAATATTGTTTTGGTTCTACCAATTCCCAATCCTGGGTTACTTCAGGGCTTTGAGATGTTCCTGTTGGCAGATAATATTTTGCTGATTGCACAAAGCCTGGAAAGATTACAAAGACTTGAAGTGAAATTTGTAATCACTCTAAAGAATGTTCAAAATATCCTATAGAGTTGAACACACTGATACCACAAATAATAATAGCTGGCATTTATATAGTGCTTTAAGGTTTGCAAAATGCTTTATAAATATTATCTTATTTGATCTTCATAAAATCCCTAGGAAAAGATACTATTATCCCTATTTTGCCATTGAGGTAGATAGAGATTAACTGATTTGGCCAGGTGCGCAGTTAAATTTTGATTTTTGATCTTTGATCAGATCTTGAATCGAAGACTAAGATGCTATCTAATGCTTCACCTTCTGCCTCTAAAATATAGAGTAATCTGGGCTGGAATTGAACAAAAGAAGCCACGCAACTAGATTACCTTTAGGGATCTAAAGTTCTTTTAGTGACTACAAGCATCTCCTTGAAAAACAGTTCCACTATCTTTTTAAAGACCTGTCTTGGCTATGTGAGTCACAGAACAATATTTATAGTTGTTTGATCATTTTATAGTCATGTCTGACTTCTCATGATCCCATGGGTTTTCTTGGCAAAGATATTAAAGTGGTTTGTCATTTCCTTCTCCAGCTCATTTTACAGGTGAGAAAATTGAGTTAAACAGGGTTAAGTGACTTGGCCAGGGTCACACATAGGAAGTGTCTGAGGCTGAGTTTGAATTCAGGTCCTTCTGACTTCAGGTCTGGCATTCTATCCACCTTGCTGCCCTGTAGCCCAATATACTCTGAAAAATTCAAATTGAAGATTGACTAGAGGATAATGGAGGGGCCCCATGGTGGGTATGAGCAATCTGCAAACCATTTCAAACAAGGAATTACAGATGCAGTGCTTGTCCTCCCAACAAGGCAAATTCTTTTCAGTCTGGATAGTGCTGCCAACATTAGGGGGTGTTGCTAGGAACAGCTGTTTATTGCTAAGATATGTGCATAACCTGGCTCTTTCCTTTGTTGTTGTTTGGCTGTTCAGTCATGTCTGTAGCTCCATTTGGGATTTTCTTGGCAAAGATACTGGAATAATTTGCCATTTTCTTCTCCAGATCATTTGCAGATCAGGAAACTGAGACAAACAGAATTAAGTGATTTGCCGAGGGTCACAGAGGTAGCAAGTATCTGAAGCTGGATTTGAATTCAGGTTTTCCTGACTCCAGGCCTAGCACTCTATTCATTGTACCACCTAGCAGTCCCAACTGGTACATAATAGGTACTTAATAAGCTCCTCTAGACAGATTGTCTAATTAGTGAATTAGCTAAATGATACTAAAGAAAGTGAGGATTCTTTTTTTTAATTTTTAAAGCTTTTTATTTTCAAAATAGATGCATAGATAATTTTCAGTGATCATCCTTGTCTAAAACCTTGTATTCCAAATTTTTTCCCTTCTTTTCCCCCATTCCCTTCTCTAGACATCAAGTAATCCAATATATGTTAAATATGTGCAATTCTTCTATACATATTTCCACATTTATCATGTTGCACAAGAAAAATCAGATCAAAAAGAAAAAAAAATGAGAAAGAAAACAAAATGCAAGCAATCAACAGCAAAAAGAGTGAACATTGTATGTTGTGATCCACATTCAGTCCCCACAGTCCTTTCTCTGAGTGCAAATGGCTCTCTTCATTACAAGACCATTGGAACTGGTCTGAATCACCTTTCTGTTGAAAAGAGTCATGTCTGAAGTGATTAAATTCTTTGGGAAATAAGTCAAGAAACATAAGCCAAGAGTATGTGCCATTTTTGAAATGAATCTATATTCCTAGTTTTAAACACAGAAGTCCAGGCATTATGGCACATACCTAATTCAATTAGCTGATTTACCTCAAGTTTTGTCTACCACCCAAAATATGTAGTCTTTTAGAAAAATGTAGATAGTCTAGTCCTAATAACTTTCATGCAGTTATTTCTAATAAACTAATTTTGTGATTTTTGATGCCATCTTCATTTCAAGAAATTTCATAAGTTGTTATAAATACTCAAATACTATACATGTGTATATATGCATATTTAACATATTACACACATATATTTTATATATTACATTATATATTACACACATTCTTTCAAAATCCCAGTAAATCAATTCTTGAACTATAGATTGTGTACATTAGTTTTATTATTTCACCACAGAAGTTTCCTTATTTTCTCGTATGAGGAAATAGCCTTTTTCTTCACTAAGACCAAACCTTGTACACATACCCTTGTTCTCTTATTCTCTTGTCTTTTTTTTTTTTTTTTTTTTGGCAGATTAACTCCCAAAGCACGATCATCACCATCATTTTTTTCCCCTTATATCTTCTCTACTTTGTTGCTTTCCTACAAATCTACCCATTCCACCCCATCTTAAACAACAATTTTTTTAAAATCTTCATTAGATTGCAACATCCCAACTGGGACTATTCGCAATTAGTCCCCATTGAGAGAACTCTTCTTCCCCCTCAAGGTCTAAGAGCAACCCTATGGGACTAGGTTCCTCTGGGCAATTTATCATCACAATTCTTAAATGAGCTGCTCCAAAACCTCCTCATCCCCACCCCAGGAAGTCCATATGGTCATATACCTTTTCTAAATTTCTTGTTGCTTTGTCATAGCCACAGCCTGAGTGGCTGAGTCAGCTAATTAAGCACTTACTATGTGCCAGGCACTTTTCTAGGAACTGGCAAAACAGAGACAAACAAAATTGTTCCTGCGCTCAGGGACTTTATATTTTATTGGGAAGGGATACAATTTATACATAGGTAATTAAATACAAGATAATTTGAGGAAGGAGAAAACATTGATAACTCATGTGTAAAATGAGCTGGAGAAAGGTTTTATGTAACAGATGATATTTTAGCTCAGCCTTGAAGGCTGCTAGGTTTCTGAGAAACCCAGTTAGGGAAATGTAACTTGGGAGTGTATTGGAGACCCGAGGGATGCTATGTAGAACATAGGGGACAGGAGAAGTGAAAGATTGGTATCAGTAATATTTGATCTCTATACTAATGGATTGGGCACCATCCCTAGAGAGACAGGAATTTTTCCTGCCTGGTGATCTTGAGGCCCCAAGAAATCCTAACTGTTCTGACTTGAGTTTTTTATTTATTTATTTTTATTAAAGCTTTTTATTTACAAAGCATATGCATGGGTAAATTTTTAACACTGACCTTTGCAAAACCTTTTGTTCCAAATTTTCCCCTCCTTCCCCCCATCCCCTCCCCTACCTGGCAAGTAGTCTAATACATGTTAAATATGTTAAAATATATGTTAAATCCAATATATGTATACATAATTTATGAAGTTATCTTGCTCCACAAGAAAAATCAAATCAAGAAGGAAGAAAAAAAACTGAAAAAGAAAATAAACTTCAAGCAAACAACAACAGAGAGAGTGAGAATACTATGTTGTGTTCCATACACTATGTTGTGTTCTCTCTCTGGGTGTAGATGGTTCTCTTCATCACTGGACAAATGGAACTGGTTTGAACCATCTCATTGTTGAAGAGAGCCACGTCTATCAGAATTGATCATCATATAATCTTCTTGTTGCAATGTATAATGATCTCCTGGTTTTGCTCACTTCACTTAGCATCAGTTTATGTAAGTCTCTCCAAGCCTCTCTGAAATCATTCTGCTTGACCTGGGTTTTTTAACCTATTTTTAAAAGTTTATTTGATGTAACCTGTGTCCTCACACCTCTGGCTCTGTGCTTACACAGTCCAGGTTCAATCTTAGAATTTACTCCTTTCTTTTCTGGACTCCACTTCTGACTCCTTAGACTTCTTTCTCCATCATGACTCCTAGCCTTCTCACCTTGGAAGATTCCTCTGATCTTGGGTCTCTCCTATTATTAGTCAGTTTTTTCTGGAATCTTCATTTTAGGGAAGATGCTCAGGCCAGACATGTTCATTTCTTCATTCTTCTCTGGAATTCCTTCTCCACCATGATCCCACATGGAAATCTTTCTCTCCCACTTGTCAATGTCCATTTTTGTGTTGTTTTCCCTCATTAGAATGTAAATTCCTTGAGTACAAGAACTTTCTTTCTGTTGTATTTTTATGACTAGCATGTAGTGTGTGACTGGCTCATAATAAGATCTTAATAAATGCTTCTTGACTTTTAAGCCCTGTAAACCACATTCCCCAGGCTCATTTTACCTCCAGCCACAATTTTCTTTGATAACCTCAAAACATAACTCAAATAGCTTATAGATAGATTTCCCACAGAACTGGATAAAGGTTTCTCCAGCTCCCATATTTAAGGCAATAAAGCATTTCAGTGTGAGGAATCTGATAATTATTTTATCTTACAGAAAATTTGGAAAATATTGTCTACCCCAAAGAAATTCTTCTGTGACCACAGAAACTTGGATATGTGTTTTATACTTAGTCATGGGATCTGACCAGATTTAGTCATTGGGGAGCCCTGATGGGCTCAGAAATACTTCCTCAAATTTGTGTGTGGAGATGGACAGAATACTTCTTCCAAGATCAGGTAAAGAGAAGAGAGAGCCCAAAGATATACTTTATCTGCATGTGATTTTGGCCATGTGGAGGCTGGGCTGGAGAATAGGGTCAGGCTTCTTTCCCCACCAGGACTCTTAAGTTACAACTTGAAACAGTATTGCATGATTAGCAGATGAAAGGAAGAGAGAATGAAGTGTGGGATGCTTCCTCTTGTACATGCACTGATTATCAACCTCATAGGCAAAGAGGATGGCTCTTTGTCACCTCATAGTATAAGGTGAGTTAGAAAGCCTATTAGAGATGCCATAGATGGATGCAATCAGCACCCTTCCTCTCCTCAAGCTTCCACATGGCTCTCTGGAACCCGCAATTGATAATTGATCATATTTTATGTCCTGGGAATGGATGGAAAGAAATGGTACCTACTACTACAAATAAAGAACTTACAATAGCCCAGAAACAATTTACAATTCTCTTCCCTTTCTGATGAGTTCTACCTTCTCTCCAAGAGCCTATCCCATCCTAAACACAGCACCATCCTACAATTTGGATTCCTCTTGGAAGAGAAATGAACTTTGAGTTCTTTTTAGCAACCCTCCCAGAATTTTAACGAGTTACACTTTTTCCTTGGAATAAATGCAGCACTCTAGCTTTATGATACTATTCTAAAGGCTAGGTTTACTCTGGAAGTAGGACACCACTGGACCTGCACAGTGTTGTTATTTTGTCATTCTAGTCATATATGATACTTTCTTTTGGGATTTTCTTGGCAGAGATAGTAGATTGTTGTGCTATTTCCTTCTCCAGCTCATTTTATAAATGAGAAAATGGAAGCAAGCAGGGTTATACAATTAGTGTTTCAGGCCAGATTTGAACTCAGAACTTCCTGATTCTAGATCTGGCCTTCTATCCACTGTGCCTGCTAACTGCCCCAAACTGCACATAATGGAAGAGAAATGAGTCCATGTTTTTTACTCCCCAATATTGTATTTTAGTCTCTTATTGGGCTCTCCAGTTCTAGGGACCAAAAAGAATGAACAATATTAAGTACTACAAATGCCTCCTTTCAATCTCTTTAAGACTCTCCAAGTTGTAGAAAAGATGTTGATCTGCCCTGGTAAAGAAAGTTCTTCACCAGGAGCTCCCTTCATTGATGAAATTATAAGTCCTGTCATAAACAAAACAAACAAATAAATAAGTTCCACCAGGGAATTCAACAATATTGTTAGTTCTGACAACTGCCCTTTACTATAATATTCTTGGAGCCTACTTCAGCTCTGTATTTCCATTTCTCTTTGGTATATAAGATAAGGAAATAGGTGGTCTCTGGATTTTGAAAAGTTGCATCAGCAAGGATTATGTAAAGGAAAATTTTTCATAAAAG
This sequence comes from Antechinus flavipes, assembly GCF_016432865.1. Classification (NCBI taxonomy): domain Eukaryota; kingdom Metazoa; phylum Chordata; class Mammalia; order Dasyuromorphia; family Dasyuridae; genus Antechinus; species Antechinus flavipes. The sequence goes on along the minus strand of NC_067401.1, from coordinate 142,890,433 downwards.
ATGTCAACAAGGAAACATATAAGCATATGAGCAAAGAAGAAGACTGATCACATGGGGAGACAGCCCATGTTTGACATTGATGTCATTGAGATGTCGAGTTCAAGGAGGAATCCCAATCTTGTGGTGACTTATTGGTACACATCATGGAGGAGTTAAACTCCACATCACTGGAAGGAATGCCCACCCTGAGGAGAGCACAGTATTTGAGAATATATGTGTATTTCTCTATTTAGGCAGCCTGCCATAAGGAAGACTTGCCTCTAACAATTATTACATGTGTAACCCTGAACAAGTCATTTTTCATTTCTATATAGCTCAAATTACTCCCTGGGACTTACCTACTAAGTCCTTCCTTTACTGGTAGATAGAAATCTCACACAGAAAGTTTCACCACACTAATACAAACAAATGTGAGTATGCATTTATGTGGGTACATATGTATACATATATACATGCACACACACATCCCACAATATATGTGCATATGTGTATGTGTGTGTTGTTCGGTCATTTCAGTCATGTCCAACTCTTTGAGACTGCATTTGGGGTTTTCTTGGCAAAGATATTAAAGTGGTTTGGCATTTCCTTCTCCAGCTCATTTTACAGATGAGGAAACTGAGGCAAACAGGGTAAAGTGACTTGCCCAGGGTCACACAGTTAGCATCTAAGGTCAGAAAGAGAGGTTTTCCTGATTCCAGGCTTGAACCTTCTATGCACTATGGCGTCACTCAGCTGCCTCATATATATGTGTATGTATAGAATTTATGTATTTATGTATATACATGCACAAAAATTCTTTTCCAAGAGAAATTTTTTGATTGCCACCACTAACAAAACAGCAATAATAATAGTTAAAATTTACATAATAGTTTAAGGTTTGGAAAATGTTTTAATATGAGTTACCTTGTTTGTTCCTCACAATACTTCTCTGATATAAATAAAATTATTATCCACATTTTACAAATAAGGAAAGTGATGATGAGAGATATAAAGTGAGTTGAGCAGCATTATCCAATCTAGGAAGTTCCTAAGATACTTTCCTGGAATCTTTCTGATTCTGCTCTATTGAGCTGCCTCCCAATACAATATAGAAGTTGCCAAACATCTTTGAGTTAGGTCCCCATCAAATAATGGGCATCATTACAAGCATTTCTGAGAAATAGGAGAAAACCTCTGGAGAATACAATGTAAATTGTGGGAAATCAATACATTAGCAGCAGTAGGAAAGTTAATGGATCTTAAAGAAAAGGTATAAATTAGGAGAAGACAGAAATTCCTACCATGTAAATCATAGGTTTCATTCCATGTACAATGATTGGGACTATCCAGCTTCTCTGTCTATGCTTTTTAAAAGGCCTGCATCATTGCTTTATTAAATATCATTCCCTTACAAGTTTAACATCAAGCTTTATTGAATTTTGAGATGACCAGGAAGGGGGAAAAGGGGGAGGGAAGTCATGTGTGTTTTCTATCTTTCTTAAAATTATATTTGAAAAAATTTCCAGAGGCTAATAAGTGACTGGCAAATCCAATATTCTAAAGGAAAGAAGACAGGAGAAAATGCCAGCAGTCATAGCTAAATTAAAGTTATTCAACCACTCCTGCCAGCAAAAGACTTGCACAGGTAGAGATGATTCACAAAGATAATTTTCCTCCCTTCCTATCACATTGTTTTCTCTGTCTTAAATGCTTGTTATTTTCCTCTATCTCCCTGTCCTTTATCTGCCTCTCCCTGTACCTTAAGCTACACGAATGCCAACTCATGGGAAGATCAGGATAAGATCTGGACTGTGGAGCTAAATGCTGGCTGGTGGTAGCAGTGAATTATAAGGTGTTAGTCCTTTAAAGAGATCTTAGAACATAATATGCTAAAACAGAATGTTAGAGCTGGAAGGGACCTTAGAGATTTTTCCAGTCTAGTGCATTCCTTTTGTAGTGGAAGAAGCTAATGGAGAAGGAAGGAATTTGTTGAATTTGTACTTATTATATGGTGGGTCTGATTCTTCTCATGAGACAGAGAGTTCACTAAGTGCATTGCCTATGCTGTGCTATACAGAATCTGCTAAATCTCTGGGAGCCCTCACCCAGAGGGGATTCCTCAATTATTTTGCTCATGAACTTAGATATGAATTCTCTTCTGTGATTCTTATTGCCTTTTACAAAACTGCTTTGTGTTTGATGCTTTTGTAAGTCTGGATGTTTATAAAGAAATTCAGGGATCTTGGAAGAGGGAGGAGTTCCATATTTTGATGTTCTCAGGTGAGACCCCAGAGAGGACTCAAGTCAGGGAGAGGGGCTCCTGAGATCAAACCTGGTCATCTGTGAAAGATGTCAGAGTCTGATGCACAAGGTAAAAAAGTATATGGGATAGATTGAACCAAGTGGGCTGAGAGACTACAGAAAAGAGGAATCAATTATTTTTGGTTGAGGACGACTAGGGAAAACTTCACAGCAGAATTCAAGGAAGGGAAGGATAATGGATGGAAATTGGAGAGACTTCTTTTCTATCATGGAGGACAAAGCACTTTGCAAAAAGGCATGGAGAAAGGATAAGATTAGGGAACAGCAAACAGTTTAGATTTGCTAGAACATAAACTGAAAGAGAAAAAGGAGCCTAGAAAAGCCCATTGGAGTTGGGGTATGGCCTTAAATGCTACACTAGGGGATTGTATTTTTATTTTGTAGGCAATGGGAAGCTATTAAAAGTTTGTGGATTATTGTTGTTTTGAGCGGGTAAGTGACATGATCAAATCTGTACAATAGGATGCTTATTGTTGCAGCTATGTGAAATATGGATGGGGAAAAATCGTAAGCAAGAAAAACAGAAGAGGATTTCAGTAGCCTGGGGATGAGAAGGATAATGAGAATCTGAATTAGAGTGGCAGAAATGAAAGTGGGAAGGAAGAGGTGAATACAGGAGATGTTGCCAAGGTGGAATCAATAGGACTTAGCAACTGATTGGAGGGGGTGGTTATGGAAAAGGATGACTCTAAGGCTTTGAACCTGGGAAAATAGTTCTTCCCCTAACAGAAATGTGAAGGTTGGAACCCAGAGCTAACTCTTTTATAGGAAAATGATGAGTTCTGTTTTGGATATGATGAATTGGAGGCTTTGATGGGACCCTAAATATAGATATATTAACTTGGACCATGAAGGAAGAGCCAGATTTCAACAGAATTGTTACTCTACATGTGTGTGTGTGTGTGTGTGTGTGTGTGTGTGTGTGTGTACAAAGATATAGGAGTAGGTGAGGGAAATAAGGTTAGAAATATTAGAGTCAGGTGGGAAAGGACTTTAAATACTAGTCTAAGAAATGGGCATTTTATTCATTGAGTTTTCCGCCTCCTGTTTGTGATCATGTGGTAAGAAATGTCTATAAAAAATAAAAATTCACCTGACTTATTGGCCCCTCCCCCTCACATCTAAGGAATGTGTGTTAAAACCTACATGTGAAAGCCAGCTCATTTTCAAACAGGTCAGGCTGTGTGGAAATGGGCAGATGAGATTCATCCAAGTACAGAAATAAATTCAGAGCTTTCAAACACAACCAAGGGGATAGGGACTGGACTTGAGATTTATCAGTACAAGGAATTCCCAAATGAGGACACTCCTATCAGTATAGATGGGCACATTCTTTTCCCACAATTTTAAGTTTTACAAAACTGCCTTGAGTACTGAGCAGTTAAATCAATTGACCAAAGTCACATGGCTAGTATGTGTAAGAGGTAAGATTTGAAATTAAGTCTTCTTAGTTCCAAGTCCAGCTCATTATTCATTACATACCACTGTCTTTTCGGCATTAATAAATTAACTTTGTACTAAATACTAACCTTGAAGTCAGGAAGCTTTGAGTCCAAATCCCATCTCTAACACAGAAGTTAAGTTGAAGACTCTCTAAGTTGAAGAACAGAATCTATATATCTCTCTCTATATCTCTATATAATTATATAATTCATATGTATGATATATGAATAATGTATATCAAAGTACTTGAATTCTCAATGAGGAGAGAGGAGAGGGAGAGAATTTAGAATTCAAAAATAATAAAAAATGAATGTTAAAAATTGTTTAATACATGTAATTGAGAAAAAAAATTCTTAAAAAAAAAAAACCTAAATTGCAGAGAAGATACCCAAAGATAGAAGAAATTTCTTCAGCCTGGGAGTTCTTTATGCCAATGGATTCAGAGGTCCAGTCCCTTCAGTTCACATCCCACCTCAGATAGTAGCTATGTGACCTCTGGAAAGTCACTTAATTTGTCTGTTTTAGCTGCCTCAAATGTAAAATTGGTATTTTGATGGCACAGAAGTGTGAGATTCAAATGATTTACTTGTAAAGCACTTAGCATTATTGTTATTCAGTAGTTTACAGTGGCATCTGACTCTTTGTGACTCCATTTGGGCTTTTTTTTGGACAAATATACTAGAGTGGTTTGTCATTTACTTCTCTGGTTCATTTTACAGATGAGGAAACTGAGGCACACAGGATCACACAGTTAATAAGTGTCGGAGGCCAGATTTGAACTCAGGAAGATGAGTCTTCCTGACTCCAGGCCTGATGCTCTATCCAGTGTGCTGTATAGCTTTCCTTCCTGGCACATAAAAGGAGCTTAATAAATATCTGTACCCTGACCCCACCCCCTCCACTGGGTTAAAAAACACAGATCAAGAAACTGTGTACATGCTATTATGTGTTGGTTCAATGAGTAGTAAATACACAAGTTCAGCCTGTGTTGTTTTCCTTTTTGTGTCTGATGTGGGAGGATTAGATCTCACAAGGATAGATTGGCCTTTGTGTCCACCACAGCCTTCTGCAGATTCACGTGCTCTGCTTGTTGAGCTATAATGACTTCTTTCACTCCCAGCTTGATGCCAGAATGTAGAAAGAAAGGGTGTGGGTGCAGGAGAAGATGCAGACATGATATTCATTGGAGATTCCCTTGGGATGCTCAGGGCTCATCAGGGAGACAGCTGAGTCACCAAAGCTAAGCTGTTCTGTTGGAAGGCATTTGGACTACTCGGGATCAAACTGGCTTATGTATGGTTGTGAATAGAATTTATGCTGAAGATAAGTGACTTGAATATAGTGGGGAGAACATGAGACTGGGAGGAGCAAAGCAGCTATGTTGAGGTCATGGATTTCCTCTTCTTGTATTACCATTGTCTTTTATTTTATTAGTAAGAATATTAAAGTCTAGACATAAAATGAACCTGCCTGAAGTCACACAGCTCCCAGAGAAGAGATGATTTTAGAATTATCTTCGATACCCAATCCATTATTCAGTACTCTACATCTTGATGCTGCCATCATACCCATCCTCTGAGTCAATGAAACTACAACTACCAGAGGGCAGAATCACATTAGATGTTGAACTTCAGGGCATAGAAGCAAGACAAAACTCAGCAACCAAAATTGTATATTTTTATTGTCGTGGACCATATAAGCAATCTGGTGAAGCCTATGGATCTCTTCTGTGAATAATGTTTTTAAATAATTGGAAGAATTGATAAATTTCATTTGGAGGTTAGCAAAAATAAAGATGTGTTTTTTGGACATCTATATGGTCAAGGGAATCATTCATAGGATGCCAGAGATGGCAGAGTCCAGCATTCTTGGCAATCTCATACAACCTCCTAGTTTTACAGAAGAGTACCAGAGAGAAATTGCATTATAAGGTCACACAGAATGGTGATCTCAAAACTAGGAAAAAAACCTGACTGCTTACTCTGAGTCCAGTAGAAGAGTAATTTACGTCACTTTGCCTATCACAGACTTCAATGCTGGACAAAGCTCAGTTGGCTTCATGAATTCTGTGCCTATAGCTGGTACTGTGGAGAGAGGGGAAGTGGAAAGGAGAAGACAATGTTCACTCTGAGATCTCCCTAATGAGATTAGAGCAGTTGGAAAAGAACCAGCCTCTGAGTTTACCCATAGGATAGATGAGAGTAACAAAAGAAAGACCAATAAGGAGAAATGGATAGTGCTAACTGTAAAATTTCTCTGGAAACTCTTAAAAAATGTGAAGACTTTAGCTTAGCACAGAGTTATGACTATCAATGAGTAAGGATTGCGAGTCTAATAGAAAAGAAAAAGAATGTAAAAGAAAGAATTACAAGTGGGGAGAAAAACTCAGAGGAGGGATGTTAAAAATTTTTTAAAAGAGAAAAGTGAGAAAAAAAACATTTTTTTCATCTACTGCTGCTCCCAATTCTGCAGAACTCTTCCATATGATAGACTTGCAAATATTCAAAGGTATGGTCCTCTCTCCTTTTCCCTCCTCCAAGTCTTCAAGCAAAACATCTGGAATTTTAGATGATGCTCACTGTATATACTTGCATTCTTTGCCATCCAGGTCACTCCTTAATCTGAATGCTTGCCTGCTTAACAAGCTCTTCTTAAAATGTAGTAGCACCTAGTACTGAAGGCAGTACTCACCCATGTGTTTTAAGTAGGGTACAATCTTTGATCTGGACATTAAACATCAGTTAATTCTACATCTTAGAAAAAAGTCTATTGTGGTGCTTAGGTAGCTAAACACTAGCTTAGTGCTAGCTCTTTTGATCCTCTTTTGGAAAATGAAACTATTAGACAAGATTAGTAAGGGCTCTGGACTCTACCAACTCTGATGTCCTATGGATGATTCCTCTTTTCCATATTGATGTCCCTATGGCAGGAAGCCTGTGGATAGACTTCAAGGGGTCTGTGAATTGAATAGGAAACAAACACCATCTCATCTTTATTTTCCCTAACCTCTAAGTGAAATTTATCATTTCTTTCAACTATTTAGTAATAGTGGGACAAAATGTCACACCTCAGTTGGACATGACTAGGTATTGATTGAATGGCAGGAAGATGGCCCAAACCATCAATGATCCACCTGCTGGCAATTTCTGAACTTGTCAGCATTGGGATCAGGAGGCAAGAGCCAGTCTCTGTGGGATGCTTTGAAAATACAAACTGTATCTGTGACTGCAGCTGTCTTAGCCCATGCAGACTGTAGTGCTCACTTGAGATTTGTTCATGCCTTCCTGTTGTTCCTCATTGTCTTAGGCATATGTTTTCTATTCACCGAAAACTCCTTGAGGGCACAGGGTTTGTGTATTATCCTTCTTTATAGCCCTCACAATTCTCCATATATGAAGTAATATGATTTAGAACAAGGAGACCATCCCATTTTAGAGAAAAGAAAATTCAGGTTTAAATATATTAAGTGATTTGCCTGGGGTCAAACCATCAGTAGCAAAATCACCCAAGACAATTATCCAGGTCTTCTGACCTTCTCTTTCACTTCATCTTGTATGGGTGGTATCAGGGAACTTATTAAAAAAAACCAATACTAGGAGGATGTGTCTCCCCAAGGTTAGAGGGCTCTGTACTAAATAGAAATCTAGCCTTCACATAGCTGTTGAAATAATTTTTCCTAAATCACAGTTCAAGAAACTTCTGTTATTGTTATTCAGTCATTTCAGAACTCTTTGTGATCTCATTTAGAGTTTTCTTAGCAGAGATATTGGAGTAATTTGCCATTTCCATCTCCAGTTCATTTAACAGACGAGGAAACTGAGACAAACAGGGTTAAGTGACTTGCCCTAGATCACACAGCTAGTAAATATCTGAGGCTGGATTTGAATTTATGAATTTATTTAAGAGCCTTCCTGACTCTAGACCTGGTGTTCTATCCACTTTGTCATCCAGTTGTCTATCAAAAACCTTCAGTGGCACCCAATTACTTCTAGGATAAAATATTAACTTTCCACTTTGTTTTTAAGTTCTTTATGATCTGACTCTAGCCTACTTTTTAAATATTTCACAATATTCTCTTGTTGTCTAGATGATAATCAATCTAACTCATTTGCTGTTCTCCAAACTCAGTATTCCTCCTCTCTCATTGGATATCTGCCATGCTTGGAATGACCTCCTTCTGGGAGGTGAAGGAGGGAGGGAAAAAATTTGGAACCCAGATTTCTTAAAAAATGAATATTAAAGTTGTCTTTAAAAGAATAAAAAAGGAATGTCCTCCTTCCTCCCTAGAATTCTTAGTTTTCTTCAAATGTTCAGTGTGGAGACCACTTCTACAGGAAACTTTTCATAATTCTCCCAGGTATTGGTGCTTCTCCCTCCTCAAATTATACTATATTTACTTGTCTATTCATATGCTGTATCTTTTAGTAGAATATAAACTAGTTGAAGATAGGGACCAATTTTCGTCTTGTCTTTGTATCTCCAGCACCTAATAAAATATTCAACGTCTAAACATCAGATTTCATAAATGCTTATTGTATCCATTAGTTGTATAACTAGTGCAGATTAGGAAAATTCATTTGAAATAATTTCCTTGTGGATTTCATTACCTTTTAAGTCAGCACTAACTTATTTTTTATTGAAGTTTTTTTATTTTCAAAACATATGCAAGGTTAATTTTTTCAACATTGACCCTTGAAAAACCTTGTGTTCTAATTTCACCCTGTTTCTCCCCATCCACTCCCTAGATGGCATATAACTCAATATATATGTCAAACATGGCAAAAATATATGTTAAGTCCAAAATAGGCATATATATTTATACAATTATCTTGCTGCACAAGAAAAATCAGGTAAAAAATGAGAAAGAAAATAAAATTCAAGCAAACCATAATAAAAAGAGTGAAATGCTATGTTGTAATCCACCCTCAGTTCTCACAGTCCTCTCTCTGAGTATAGATGGCTCTCATCATCACAAGATCATTGAACTGGCCTAAATCAGAGTTGATCATCACATAATCTTCTTGCTATGCACAATGATCTCCTGGTCCTACTCATTTTACTCAACATCAGTTCATGTAAGTCTCTCCAGGCCTCTCTGAAATCATCCTGCTGATAGTTTCTTGCAGAACAATAATATTCCATAACATTCATATACCATAACTTATTCAGCCATTCTCCAATTGATGAGAATCCACTCAGTTTCTAGTTTCTTGCCACTACAAAAAGGACTGCCACAAACATTCTTGCACATGTGGATCCCTTTCCCTCCTTTATGATTTTTTTGAGATATAAGCCCAGTAGTAACACTGTTGGATCAAAGGGTATGCACAGTTTTATGGCCCTTTGAGAATAGTTCCAAATCAGCACTAACTTCTCAACCAGGAAGGCAATGGATAGAGCAATGGACTTGGAATCAAGAAGACATCTTTGTGAGTTCAAATCTGGTCTCAGACACTTACTATTTTTGTGACACTGAGCAAATCACTTCATGCTGCTTGCTGTGATGGGCCAGAATTCTGAATTTGAAACAAAGAATTCTTACAAGGAGCTAAGTCAGTGGAATTGATAGAGACAATAGTTATCTAATTTAGCATGGTTCAGTATCATTGATTTAATCCTACAACAAATAATGGTTTCCTAGCGATATAATGATTGGTTTATACTCAGTGTGGAGCATATAATAGGGACTGAGAGCCACAGAAGCGAAGCTGGCAGAGGCAGAGAAGACAAAGGACTGGAGGCAGGAACTTAAGCTCTCAGAACCAAGGGGAGAAATTCAATTTGATCTTCGACCTTCCTGGAGGCTAGCCTGGCCTCCTGCATTTCCCCCACTAAGACCAAGGCCAGACTGAAAGGCTCTCCAGAAAGCTGCCCAGCCCCAGGAAGGAGATAATAAAGGATTTGGACTTTAACCCCTGGCTAGTCTTGTGTTGATGACTGAACTGAAATGAAGGCTTCTCCCAGAGACCCCAAGAAAACCGAACCAGAGGACACTATAGCTTGCCTCAATTTCCTCATCTGTAAAATGAACTGAAGAAGGAAATGGTAAAGCACTCCACTACTTTTGCCAAGAAAACCTCAAATAGGATCATGAAGAGTTGGACATGCCCGAAAATAACTGAACAACAGCAAAAACTCATTAGAAACAACGACAGGCATATTCTCTTCCTGAAGTTTTGACCCAATCAATTAGTTATTTTGGTGTTCCAATAGATGTGCTGTGAACATCAAATCTTTATTTGAAATTTCTTGCCACCCAGCTTTTGAGTAGGTACCTTCTAGCCCATCAGAACTGAGCAAATGTTTGTCAAATAGATAAACAAATGAATAAATGAATGGATTTCCTGGATCATCATGGACTATATTAGTTAGAATTTCCAAAGAGTATTCTTAATTTATATTTTAAAATGCTGAGTGTTAATGACATTGCTGGCTCTTTGCTGACTATGATTGCTTCCTAGATTGTCTCTTTCTCTCTGGTCCTAGGCCAAATACCATAGAAAACTGAGTGTACGTGCCAAAAATGTTCCATTTTATTGGTCATATTTCTTACTAGCAGACTTGGCCAGGATCAAACATCTTGTTTTGTCAGGGCAAAAAGGCTACAACTTGGTAGGTGCAAGCATTAATAAGACTCCTTAGGAACACTGTGGGCCTTGGAGTTCTTTCTGAGAGGCACCAACTCCACCAAGGCCTCATTAGCACCTATTTTAACTATCTCTTCAGAAGATACCATCTTCCTTCTCCTTTATGTGAGATGAGAAGCAGAGGGTAAATCCAAAGTAGCATACCTGGAATGGTGCAGTACTTAAGAGTCTAGAGCCAGAGGTCCTCAAACTTTTTAAATAGGGGACCAGTTCACTGTCCCTTAGACTGTTGGAGGGCCGGACTATAGTAAAAACAAAAACTTTGTTTTGTGGGCCTTTAAATAAAGAAACTTCATAGCCCTGGGTGAGGGGGATAAACGTCCTCAGCTGCTGCATCTTGCCCGTGGGCTGTAGTTTGAGCACCCCTAGGAGAACAGCATCAGCTTAAGGAAGTAGGAGTTTTTCATCAAGAGAATCTAGGTGTAATTAATAGTTGTCTCCAAGCATTTAACAGGCTTTTGCTGGAAGAGTGACACAACTTATCCTATGTGACTCTAGAGGATCAAATTAGTCTCAACTAGTATAAATTTGAGAGAGGCAGATTTCAGCTCAATATAAATAAAAAATTTCCTGAGAAGTAGAGTTGTCAGTAGGCCAACAAACTTTTATTAAGTCAATATGCTGTAAATTGTTATTAAATTTTAAATTTAATAACATTTAAAATAACATTTTAAAATATTTAATTTAATAATTTATGCAAATATTTATTAAATAAATATGTAATTATTCCAAGCACTGACCTTGCCTTCATAGAGCTCACATTGTGTTAGGAGAATCAGTTATGTACATATAAATTAATATGGTGGTTGTCCTTCATTCTCAAAGAGAATCAAAATGGCATCATTATGTTGGGGTCAAGGTGCACAGTGTATTCAACTGATTGATTAGACCAATATAAGCTTGGGAGGTTCTACCACAGGTTGGGAACAAATAGCTCATCTGAATATTTGGAGTGGAGATGGCTCTAAATTTGTGCACCTCATGTTCCTTCTATTTTTTTTTGTGATCCTTCACATCTAGTATGGAAACATCATGCTAAAGACCCTTATATGTGGGGCTTAGCATTAATGATTGCATCCATGTGAGTGAATCACTGCTTACACAGAGGTGAGGGAATCTGTAGAGTATATAATTACTGATTAATTTGTAATCAGTGATGAGGGAGGGGGTTCCACAGTAAAGAAATTATATGTCTTTGATATAATCTTGGAGAAGAGGGCTCACATCAAGGGGAAAAAACAGCCATTTCCCCATGATTTGGCCCTATAAATTCAAACAAGTGGATGATATGATGTTGCTGGAATTCATATAGTGTACTAAAAATTATGTCTCTCTCCCCATTACTTTCTTTTAAATTTTTTTATTAAAGCTTTTTATTTTCAAAACATATACATGGATAATTTTCAATACTCATTCTTGCAAAACTTTGTGTTCCAAATTTTTTCCTCTTTTCCCCCAAGTCTCTCCTCTAGATTACTCAAGTAATTCAAAATATGTTAAACATGGGCAATTCTTCTATACATATTTCCACAATTATTATGCTGCACAAGAACAATCAGATCAAAAAGAAAAGAAAGATCTTTACAATGATCTCCTGGTCCTGCTTACTTCACTTATCATCAGTTCATATAAGTCTCTCCAGGCTTCTCTGTAATCATCCTGATGATCATTTCTTACAGAACAATAATATTCCATAACATTCATATACCATAACTTATTCAGCCATTCTCCAATTGATGGGCTTCCATTCAGTTTCCAGTTTCTTGCCAGTACAAAAAGGGCTGGCAGAAACATTTTTGCACACGTTCCCCATTACTTTCTCTTACAAAAAGAGAAGAGGTGGGAAAGAAGAGAGAGGTAAGTATTTATTAAGCACACATTATATGCCAGACACTGTGTTAAGCAATTTACAAATATTATTTCATTTGATCTTCATAATAATTCTGGGAGATAGGTGCTACTATGATCTCCATTTTACAGGGAAATGTTTCAGATAGAAAATAACAGCAACAATATTTGCTTAGCGCTTACTATGAACCAGGTACCATGTTAAGCAATTTACAATTATTATCTTATTTGATCTTCACAATAATCCTGGGAGATAGGAGCCCATTTTACAGATGAGGAAGCTAAGGCACATCTAGAGTCACATAGCTAATGTATCTGAGGCCAGATTTGAACCCAGGTTTTCTTGAGTCCACTGGGGAAAGAAATAGCAAAATACTCCAGTATTTTTGAAAAATTTTTTTCACTCTAGTACCTTTGCCCAAGAAAATCCCATACAGGGTCACTCAGAGGTGTAGAAGACTAAAACAACTGAACAACAATAACTTCCTGTCTCTAGAACCAGGACTTTATTCACTGTGCCACTTAGCTGCCTGAGCCAATACTGAGATGCTCAGAAGTTGATAGGAGACAAAAATAAAAAAAAGAAAAGGAGAAAATCGTACACTCATTATTGCCTCAGATGTCTATATATAAATGCACAAAGTTTAGGTATTAAGCAAGATGAGCTATAGGTTCTAAATCAAGGAGGAGAATTTGACTTTACCAAGACTTGATATAATCTTATCCATGGCTAGAATGTGGATCATGATGAATGAATATACTTTACTCAAAATGAATAGGACACATAAGAAAGGCAGATGAGGTAGTAGAGAGGAAATCTAGAAATGGGGAAAGGAGAGAGGGAAGAGGGAAGCATGATGGAGAGATTTGAGTGGAGATCAACAAATGTAAAAACAAAAAAATTATTTTTGATATTATAGTAGTTACTTGAACACAAAGAAAAAATAAATGTGGAATTCAGGAAACAGATTACGTGTAGAAGTGACAAGAGACTTCAGTTATCCAATTATCTATAGAAGCTCACTTTCTGTCAAATGAAGAACATCTGACTACTTATACTTGTGGCCATTTTAATGGGAATAAAAGTCAGCAGTTGTAGCAAATATATTAATATAACTAGTGTTTTCACACTTAATTGCATATTAAATCAAGACTAAAGGAATAATAATTTTTTTAAGCTTTTTATTTTCGAAACATATGCATGGATAATTTTTCAGCATTGACACTTGCATAGCCTTGTGTTCCAAATTTTCCCCTCCTTCCCCCAACCTTTTCCCCTAGATGGCAAGCAATCCAAAATCAGATAAAAAAGGAAAGAAAATGAGTAAGAAAATAAAATACAGCAAACAACAACAAAAAGTGAAAATGTTATGTTGTGATCCACATTCAGTTCCCATAGTCCTCTCCGCTGCAGATGGCTCTCTTCAACACAAGATCACTGGAACTGGCATCAATCATTGTTGGAAAGAGTTATGTTCATCAGAATTGATTGTCATATTACACTGATGTTGCTGGGTACAATGATCTCTTGGTTCTGCTCATTTCATTTAGCATCAGTTCATGTAAGGCTCCCCAGGCCTCTCTAAAAGCATCCTGCTGGTCATTTCTTACGGAACAATAATATTTCACAACATTCATATTTCATAATTTATTCAACCATTCTCCAACTGATGGGCATCCATTTAATTTTCAGTTTCTAGCCACTACAAAAAGGGGTGCCACAAATATTTTGGCACATATAGGTTCCTTTCCCTTCTTTAAGATCTCTTTGGGATATAAGCCCAGTAGGAAACACTGCTGGATCAAAGGGGATGCACAGTTTGATAACTTTTTGAACATAGTTCCAAATTGCTCTCCAGAACAGCTGGATATATTCACAGTACCACCACAATGTATTAATGACCGAGTTTTCCCATATCCCCTCCAACAATGAATAGTAGTTTCTAAAGTTCAAAAAGATCTTCTACAAAGTTCTTAAAAACTTAAGACATGAAGTTTATTTAAAGGACCTAAAATAGACTGCACCACACATCATCAGATTTTTTCTAAATAGAATTAAGTGGAGTCTGGATAGAATTATAACAATTGTATCAGCTAATAACTTCTTGACTTGTATTAGTGATAATTTGATCCTTCAAGAAGTGGAAAAACTAACAACAGGAAAAGGGGCATTATCTCCTGACTCTGGGCAGTTTCACTGTCTGTCCCTCATACTTGAGATGCTCTTACTCTTCATCTCTACCTCCTGGTTTCCCTGGAATCCTTCATATTCCACATAAAATCCTACCTTCTATGAGAAGCCTTTCTCTATCTCTCCTTAATTCTGGTGCCTGTTTTCTGCTTTTTATTTCCAACTTTTCCTGTCAGGACCTTGTTTGTGGACAATTATTTGCATATTTTATACCTTATTAAACCATGAGTTCCTTTAGAGAAGACTTTGTCTTTTGCCTTTTGTCCACACTTAGCACAGTTATCTGGCACATAATAGTTACTTAACAAATGTTTAGCTATTGGTTGTTCTAGATCAAATTCTTTTTTTAAAATAATAGCTTTTAATTTTTTATTAATTTTATTAAAATGTTTTTAAAAGCTGAAATAATTTAACTTTTGTCCTAAATTCTGAGGCAATTGGAGTTGTGACTGGCCTAGAATCACACAGCTATTAAGTACTAAATATATGAGGCTTGATTTGAGCTCAGATTCTCCTGACTTCAGAGTCAGTGCTCTATCCACTACACCATCTAGCTGTCCTATAGATTTTTATTTTTCAAAATACATGCAAAGATAATTTTCATCATTCACACTTGTAAACCTTGTGTTCTATATTTTTCTCCCTCCCTACCCCCCCATCCTCCTCCCCTAGACAGCAAGAAATTCAATATAAGTTAAACATGTGCAATTATTTTAAACCCATTTCCACATCTAACAGGAAGCATGTTTCCTACTTTCTTCCTTATACCAATAACTTTTATTTAAATTTGCATTAATTATTGGTTTTCTTATTTTGGAATGCCAGTACTTAATGCAGTTCCAAACATAAAGTACTCTTCCTCCTCCTCATGACACAGTGGAAAGCGCACTAGATTCAGAATCAGAAAATTTGCATTCAAATCTTGGCTTTCTCTCTTACTGTCTGTGTGACCTTGGATAAATCACTTCATCTATGCTCTGTTAGGTTCTTTTTTTTTTAATTATAGCTTTTTATTTTCAAAACATATGCATGAATAATTTTTGACATTCACTCCTTCAAAACCCTGTATTCTAATTTTTTCCCTCCTTTCCCCCAGCCCCTCTCCCAGCCAAGTGATCTGGATCTAATTCTTGCTAATAGGGAGGAATTGGTTGCTAGACTTCTAGAATGATTGGAACTGGTTGCTGGAAATGCTGGGGGGAAGTGACCAATTCATCCTAGACTATGTGATAGAGGAAAGGCAATCTGAGCATAGTCTGACATGAACTTTAAATTTTGAGAAAGCAGATTTTAAAAATGCATAATAAGGATTGGTAAGATTCCATGAAGTAAAATACTTCAAGGAAAGTATGCCCAAGAGTGATGAGAGTTCTTTAGAATGAAAATCTGGAAACAAAAGAGGAATAATTACCATGAGAAGGAAAAAAAGGGATTTCTTGATGTGATTACACAAAGATCTCAAAAATAATGGTAGTGTAGTGATAGTGCTTTGGGGTTTGAGAAGTTATTTACAAATGTTAATTTGATTTTCATAACAATCTGGTAACACAGGTGCAATCATTATCCATGTTTTATAAATGAGGAAATTGTGGCTGAATAAGATAAAGTTGACCAGGACCACATATCTAGTAAATATCAGAGGCAATATGTGAATTCAGGTCTTCCTGACTCCAAATCTTGAACTCTATCTACTATGCTACTGAGTTGCCAACTTAGATTTTAAAATGAAATTTGTTTAGGCATCCTCCCCAACTAAAGAACACCCTATTGGTCTCCTCCCCTCCTTTTTTGCTGCATCGAAAAAAAGATGGTATAAATATTTTTGTATACATGAGTCTTTCTCCTCTTTCTTTGGAGTGCAGTAAAATAGATAGATCAAAAAACATTCTCAATTTAGCATTTTTGTAACATAATTTCAAATTGATTTCCAGAAGGTCTAGACTAATTCAAAACCCACCAATAATTTATTACTAGACCTATTTTTCTACAATGCTTCCAACAAATGTCATTTTCCATTTTTTCCCTATTTGTCTTCTTTGGGTTCCTCAAGGGCAATTAGTTGCTTTCTTAACTATTTTAGTATAAACTCAATATGAATCAACAACATGATGTGATAGGCAAAAAAATCTAATGTCAACTGGGGCTGCATTAACAAGGGCCTAGTTTTCAGAAGGCAACTAGGAGGTACAGAAAATAGACAAGTGGGCTTGGAATCAGAAAGATTTATCTTCACAAGTTCAAATCTGGCTTCAGACACTGATTAGTTGTATGACCCTGAACACATCACTTAACTCTGTCTTAGTTTCTTTATCTGTGAAATGATATATAAAATTTGATACCCAAATGAGGTCACAGTGAGTCAAACATAACAGTTTCCAGGAATAGAGAGGTGATGCTTCCATTTATATTCTATCTTTGTCAGACTTCATCTTAAGTACTGTGCTCAAGTTATTGGAACCAATAAGAACATTGATAAGCTGAAGAGCATCTAGAAGATAGTAAAGAACCTTATGTCCATGCCATATGAGGGTCATTTGAAGGAAATGAGCATGGTTAACCTGGAGGACAGAAGATTCAGAGGGGGATATTGTTCCACTGTGGAAATCAAAGGTTTGTGCATGAAGGATTGTTGTTATTCAAACATTTCACTTGTGACCAATTTATTTTGTGACCCCATTTAGAGTTTTCTTGGCAAAGCTACTCGAGTGGTTTGTCATTTCCTTCTCTAATTCATTTTACAGAAGAGGAAACTGAGTGAAATAGTATTAAGTGATTTGCTCAAGGTCACACACCTACCAGGTATGACATCAGGAAAAATTCCTAATAATTAAAACTGTCCAAAAGGACAATGGGATGCTTGAAGAGGTATTCAAGGAAAAGCTGAATGAACTTTTTTTTCCTGAGGCAACTGGGGTTAAGTGACTTGTCCAGGGTCACATAGCTAGAAGTGCAAATGAATATTTTTTATCTGATATGTTATATTGAAGAACTCCTTTCATGCACCAGTTAGACTAGGGGATTGCTGTGATTCCTTCTGTGAAAGTTATTGAACCAAGTCTAGCAAGGAAATCTGAGGACAACAAAAGGTTTTTCAAAAGCTCTTTAATGGGACTGTAACATACTTTTGTGGAGCTTTGTTGAGTTCCTTTTGGACTTCTTAGACTGGATGATGCAGCAGTCCTTTGGTTCTAGTAGTAACAGAATAAAGAGGCCAGTTATATGCTTTTCTTTCCCTCATGAATTGTTGTTTCTTTAGCTAGGCAAACTTGCTTGCCCCATGGGCAGCAATTAATGGGGATGAAGAGTTGCCCAACTTCATAGGATTTCCTTCCCCCAGTGGTGACTATGATTGAAGCAGGACCAACTTTTGGGAAGGACATATCTATTTGAAGGACTCTTGGGTATAGGATCCTGCACTGCTTCCATTAGGGTCTCAGGGTAAGTGGTGATTGAGATGGTGGTAGTCCTTTGATACAACTGGCTCAAGCTGCCTCCTGTCTCTCAGTGGAACTTAACTTTAGTAAAGAATACATGAGTGGCTAGAAGAGAAAATGTTCCAGTTTTTAAAAGTAGATGAGAATGGAGCCTACAAATTATAGAGCAAAGAACTTTAGTTTTTATTTCTGGTAAAATTCTAGAAAATATTTTTAGGAAGATGTTTTTTCACTGGCCTAATTATAGCACCAAAGCAGCTTTACTGTTGACATATATGCATAATAATGACAGGATTGGGGGCTAGATAGAGAGTCAAAACTGACTGAGTCTCCTTTGGTCACTTTTTATTGTGGTTTAAATTCATTATCAGTCAATTCAGAATCTTGGAAGTGTGTCCAATTGTCTAAATTCTAAATGAGCTAATTGATTGTAAAGAAAACTTTAACCTCTAATCCAAACATAGGGGTAACAATATTTCCTTTGGGACACCATCTATATTTTGTAGGAGTAGAAAGGGATTTAGTTGCTATGATTAAAGAACTGTCAACCTTTCAGAGAGTTCTAGTAACCACACCTTGCTATACTTTGGCTGAGATGGCTTGGCTGGCTATGAAGAAATAAATACAGACAAGATAATAACAGAGGAACAGAGCAACTCAAAGAAGAAATTGGGTAGTGAGTGTATTGGAGTAGTGTGCCAAATAGGCCTTTGAAAGCCTTTTCATGACATCACAAGAAGTGGATTAGAGGTATGAATTACCCCTCCATAATTAATCCTCTATGTGGACTTTTCTGCTGTATATACTAGCTTGAGATATGAACTATGAAAAAAAATGGGGCAAATCTACATGTTGTTTTCCATGATCAAATGTAAGTTCTTCAAAGGAAAAGACTGATTGGTTGGTTTTTTTTTTTGTTGTTTATTTTTGTATCCCTAGTGCTTAGTATAGAGTCTGGCATATAGTAGGTACTTAATAAATGCTTTTGCTTGCTTGATATTTATGAACATGAGGTTCTTTCAGTATTCACCAAATAGTATCAAAAACATTAACATTTTACTTTGCTTATGACTTGGACTTGGCAGGAGAAAATGTTAGAATTAGGTACATTGGTACCTAGTTATAGTAGGATGCTTAGTAATCAGGTCACAGATTTACTACCCTACTGAGTCTGTTTTCTCTCTACTTTTCTTTTCAAACCACCTTCTCCTCTTAATATTAGTCTGAAATGTATGGCTCTGACTCCCAAAGTCTCTAGTCTTCCACAATTACTTACCTTAATTTAACATTCTGTTTTACACAAGAGGCATTCGAGGCCCACAGAAGTCAAATGACTAGCCCAGAATTGCACAGGAAGGAAAATAGGAGGATTTGAACACAAGTTCTCTGATCTGAGGTCCGGTCCAGTGTTCTTTTCCCTATAATGATGCACAAGTTCTGACATGTATACTGTTTTGGATATGTGAATTGAATTATTAGAATATTAGAATCTATATTGTATATTAATAATGGGAAAAAAAGAATTATCACCTTATGGTGTGTGGAAATGAAATATGTGTATGAAACAGGTTTATATGCATGACACTCTCTGTGTATACTGTCATTCTTTTAGCCCTAAAAATCAGTATGTTACTATATGAATTATGCAAAGAGGTGGTATAATAATTAAATTTTCCAACAGATGATGGCCTACTTAAACCACAAGCTAAATTGTTTCAAACAAATTCTTTAATCATACGTGAGAGAGCCTTGAATACCATCCCACAGTTCCAGCAGATGGACAAAACAACAAGAAGTCACAGGGTTTTCATAATGATGCCTTTGATATTTATTGTCTTCCCATTACTTCCCCTAGATCTGTGCCTGCCTTGATGCCAGCAGTCTAGGGTCCCCTTTCCAGAAGTTGCTTCTGGTTTATCAAAGCTAGCAACTCCTGCATCTTTGGGACATCTTCCAGGTGTGTACATGGAGACAACTGTAAAGCGTTTCAAAGGGTAAACCCAAAATTGTGGAGTATAGTATGTGCCATTACTGAAAATTCTATCCTTAACTAGAAAGCCCTAGTACTGCTATAAACATGAAATATAGCAATGGAGACTTGTAAAGATTTGTACATTCACTCTTTGTGTATACTGGTCTGTGTGTATTGGTTGGTAATGTAACAATAACTTAGTCCCTCACTTTAAAAAATGTTTTTTTTTATTGATGTCCTTTAGGAAAACCAAATGAACTCCTTTTTAAAAGAGAGAATATCTTAAAAGAGAGAATGTAGGGCAACAAAATCAGAAGGCAGCTCCTGTTAAAGACCTTCAGTAAATCCTTGCATTGCAGTGAGAATTCTTTCCATATATATCCTAACGGAAATTGACTAGATAAAACAAAAGTCTCAGATGTCTCCTGAACTTGCTTAGGGAATTTTGTTTGAGAAGTCTACATTGGTTTGAGCTCCAACCAAAACTTGTATTGTATTGCCTGAACCAGAGAAACACAAATACCACCCTAGCTATAAAACTTCAAAGTTACCCACTCATTTCTCAGAAGTCTCTGCTTAATAAAGAAGGAAGAGTTTCATGATTCATAGTTCCCCTCCCAGAGGAGGGCCTTCTTATTTATTATTATTATTATTTTTTGGCTAGACAATTGGGGTTAAGTGACTTGACCAGGGTCACACAGCTAGGAAGTGTTAAGTACCTGAGGCTGGATTTGAACTTGGGTGCTCCTGACTCCAGGGCCAATGCTCTATCCACTGAGCCATCTAGCTGTCCCAAGGATACAAGAAGATATAAGATACAAAGGATATAAGAACCCAAAGAGTTCTTAAAGGAAGGAAAGGAACCCACATGTGCAAAAAATGTTTGTGGCAGCCCTTTTAGTAGTGGCAAGAAACTGGAAACTGAGTGGATGCCCATCAATTGGAGAATGGCTGAAGAAATTATGGTATATTAATGTTATGGAATATTATTTTTTGTAAGAAACGACGAGCAGGATGATTTCAGAGAAGCCTGGAGAGACTTACATGAACTGATGCTGAGTGAAATGAGCAGATCATTATACACCGCAACAAGACTATACGATGATGAATTCTGATGGACATGACTCTCTTCAACAATGAGATGGTTCAGAGCAGTTCCAATGGTCTTGTGATTAAAAGAAACATCTACCCCCAGAGAGAGGACTGTGGGGACTGAGTGCGGATCACAACATAACATCCTCACTCTTTTTGTTGTTTGCTTGCATTTCATTTTTTTCATTTTTCTTTTCTGGTTTGATTTTTCTTGTGCAGCAAGGTAATTGCATAAACATGTATGCATATATTGGTTTTAACATATATTTCTACCACGTTTAACATATTTTGGACTACTGTAGGATGAGAGAAGGGGGAAAACTGGAACACAAGGTTTTGCAAGGGCTAATGTTGCAGAATTATTTATGCATATGTTTTGAAAAATAAAAGGCTTTAATAAAAAAGAAAGAAAGAAAATGGTATCATAGAGAGTTGGACATGACTGAAATGATTCAACAACAACAACAGAATAGAAAGCCCACTTCCTATTTCTGCAAAAACCAGGTAAAAGAACAGACTTGAAAAAGAATCCTAACAAAAATGTATACAATAATTAAACAGAGAAATCAATACTTCCCCATCAAAAAGAAGGAAGATTGACAAATTGCAATCAAAACGCAATACTTTTTGGGACAAACAGATAACAGTTCACTTAGCAATAGTAAAATAAGTTTTAAATAGATACTTGCCCCTGGCTTTGTCCAACGTATTTGAAAGTGATTAACCTCTGGGGGAAGTTATAAAATGGCTAAAAAAGAAGAGCAGAGTCCAAATGCACTCACAGGGAATATTCCACTCAACCAATAGATTCAGGTGGTTTTGTTTATAGAAATGGAGGGAGTTGCTGATGGCAATTCCGCACCAGTCATTGTTACCAGAAATTATAGAAAGATTGTGCTTAAGGAGCCCAGATTTATTAATCAGCACAGATTATGTAAAGAAATAGTAGAAACTAACCAACACATTGCAGGTTGGAAAAATAAACCTAATGAGCACTTAACAAGACATGAACTGGTAGCTATAATTGTACATCAGAAGTTCAATGTCTTACAAAAGTTAACAGGTGACAAATTTTCATGTTAGAAATGAAGATCTTAGGATATCCTTGAGATAGTCAATAAATAAATTGTGCTAGAATTGGAACATTGTAATGTATCAAAGCTGTTGTCCACAATCTCCTAGTTATACCATTGTTCCATAAAAGAACAATGTTTTTTAACAGCATGCCCAGTTTTCCTTATTTCTAAGCTTTCAAAATATAGAGATGTAGTAGAACAAGTCAGAACTATGGGAACAGCATGAGCAACATATTATTCCCACAATTCCTGTCTGCTATTGGAAATTATCTTAAAGATGTATTCATCAACTATGCTCAAAAAGTTATCAAATTGTGCAAACCCTTTGATCCAGCAGTGTTTCTATTGGGCTTATACCCCAAAGAGATACTAAAGAAGGGAAAGGGACCTGTATGTGCCAAAATGTTTGTGTCAGCCCTGTTTGTAGTGGCTAAAAGCTGGAAAATGAATGGATGCCCATCAATTGGAAAATGATTGAGTAAATTGTGGTATATGAATGTTATGGAATATTATTGTTCCGTAAGAAATGACTAGCAGGATGAATACAGAGAGGACTGGTGAGACTTACATGAACTGAAGCTAAGTGAAATGAGCAGAACCAGGAGATCATTATACACTTCGACAACGATATTGTATGAGGATGTATTCTGATGGAAGTGGATTTCTTTGACAAAGAGACCTAACTGAGTTTCAATTGATAAATGATGGACAGAAGCAGCTACACCCAAAGAAAGAACACTGGGAAATGAATATAAACTACTTGCATTTTTGTTTTTCTTCCCGGGTTATTTTTACCTTCTGAATCCAATTCTCTCTGTGCAACAAGAGAACTGTTTGGTTCTGCACACACATATTGTATCTAGGATATACTGTAACCTATTTAACATGTATAGGACTGCTTGCCATCTAGGGGAGGGGGTGAAGGGAGGGAGGGGAAAAATCGGAACAGAAGCGAGTGCAAGGGATAATGTTGTAAAAAATTACCCTGGTATGGGTTCTGTCAATAAAAAGTTATTAAAAAAAAAGAAAATTATCTGGAGATGAATACAACAAAATAAGGTTTTATTTCTGAAGATTTCTCTAAAGTTATAAGATATCAATGGGAAAAAATACTTTAAAAGTTATTCCATATAAATAAACTTGCTTCTGAATAAAGAAAAACAAAACAAAACAAAACAAAAAAAAAGATGTATCCATCAAGCCTGCAGCAGGTGAATTAATATCCTAATACTTTTATTCAATTACAAAAAACAGTTATTCTATATAATTATCTGAAGAACATTAAACATAAAAGAATAGCAGGATATGTAAACTCCATCAAAAAGATAAAAAAGTAGAAAAACTATAATAAACACTTCTATGGTGCTTTGAAATTGGAAAAAGTACTTCATGTTGTAGTTTAGTTGCTGTAGGCATTATCCCTCTCATTTTTAAAAACAGATATTGAAACTTAAGTTGAGATAACACAGTTTAAGTCACACAGTTAATAATGCAGGACTTCGATCTAGGTCTGCCTTACTCCAAAACCAGTTCTGCCTATCCACTATGCCAATTTACTGTTGGTCTTCCTTTTTCTCAAACTACTTACTGAATTTCACACTCATGTCTTCATTTTTTAAAAAAAGTGTTATTGATATGCTTTGATTTTATATTATAAACAGTTATAAATAATCCCCACTCTGTCAGAGGACTCTTGTAACAAGCAAAGCAATTAAGCAAAAGTAACAATATAATGACTTCATCTGAAAGTACTTAGAACATTCCACATCTGTAATATTACCAATCTCCTTTTTAATTTTTTTAATGAAGAGAAATCTATTTTTTTCCTTCATTTAAAAATAGGAAAGAAAATCAAACTCTTGCTAATAAACATCCATAGTTAAGCAAAACAAATTTCCTCGTTGGTTGTATATACAAATATATGTTATGTACACAGGGATAGCTAGGTGGCTCAAAGTGTAGAGGGTTGAGCCAGGAGTCGGAAATGCTCAGATGTGACTTCGGACACTTACTAGCTGTGTGACTCTGGGCAAGTCACTTAACCCTGTTTGCCTCAGTTTTCTCATATGTAAAATGAACTCGAGAAGGAAATGGCAAACCACTCCAGTACCTTTGCCAAGAAACCCCAGATGGGGTCATAAAGAGTCAGACATGACTGAAATGATTCAGTAACAGCATACACACACACACACACACACACACACACAAAAGTTTTATAAATATGTATATAAGTTATATATATATATATATATATATATATATATCTATCTATCTGCCTCCTAAATCTGTCACATTAAGGAAGATAGTATGGTATATCATTTGCCCATTGGAAATCAAGGATAGTCATTATTTTGATCATAATTCTTACAGTTTTCAAAATTGTTCATCTCCATATTGTTTATAACACTTTGCAGTGTTATTAGCATATAAATCGTTGCTTCTACTCATTTCATTCTGCATCAGTTAATAAAAGTCTAATTTTAAAAAATATATTGATGTTATAATATAAATTGTTTTTCTGGTTCTGCTCACTTCATTCTGTATCTGTTCATATAAATCTTTCCATATCTTTCTGAAACAATCTATTTCTTCATTTCTTACAGCTCAATATTCCCATACACTCATAATAATGAAAAGTTGCTCTGAAGCAAAATGTTTGTCGCTGTCCCTTTTAATAGTGCTGACTTGGCTTTCAGTTCTTAGTTTCCTTGTCACCCTTAGGTGCAATTCTGATGAACTCAGCAACTTATGCTTAGATTACTGCAGTGTTCTAGCTAGGGCTCCCCCCTAGATTCTAAAGAAACCTGGCTGCTTTTGTTGTGACATGATGAACAGCTGCAAAGAATCTCATTTGCACCATATTCAAAGTCATTTACTTGTTTTAGAGGACTTCTAGAATTAGATTCATTCTCTAGCTTTATTTCCATCTTTATTTCCTACTGTTCTGCAATATGAGAACTCACTACAATCATATGGGGCTCCTCATTGTGTTTCACATAGGTCACATTCTTTCTTTTCCTACCTCATTCCTATCTGGTATCATTCTATTAATTTCATAGGCAAGAAGACACATCCCAAGTTATGTTGGGACTCTGGAAAGTGAACAAGTAGGTGTTTCCTTAACCTGGAAAACTCTTCTTCTGCTCTTTCATTCACCCAGGAAGATAGTAAGCTTCTGCAAAGTAGAACATAGCTGTGTTTTTGTTGTTATTGTTTTTCCTTTTCTCTCTTGGTTATCTTCTATTTATTCCACATGCCTTTTATGCATACACTTACTTTCATGCTTTCTTTCACATTAGACTGTGAGTTCCATGAGATTCGAATTCAAATCTGATCTTAAATATTTAATGCTAGCTGGATATAACCCTGGGCAAATCACTTAACTCCAATTACCTTGCAAAAAAAATAATAATTGGTTTACACCGCACTTTAAGGTACTTCAATATGTTACCTCATTTGGATTTCATTTGAAACTTGTGACATATATACTATGAAGGTATTATTACTTCTATTTAACA
This sequence comes from Antechinus flavipes, assembly GCF_016432865.1. Lineage (NCBI taxonomy): Eukaryota > Metazoa > Chordata > Mammalia > Dasyuromorphia > Dasyuridae > Antechinus > Antechinus flavipes. The sequence goes on along the minus strand of NC_067401.1, from coordinate 142,864,911 downwards.
GATGGGGAAACTAGACTCTGAGAGATAAGTGACTTGCTTATGGTCACATATCTGACATGAAAATGTCAGAAGCAGGATTTCAATTTATATCATCTGATTCCCAGAACAACAAAATTATTGATATTCCCAAAAGGTTCTTTACCCAATGACTCCTTAAGATAACAGATTTTTCTAATGCATTTAAAGGTTTATTTACTAAACATTAAATGAGTCAGTAAAGCTGAGAGGTAGGTTAGCTAGGTGGCACAGTGGATAGAATACTGGGCCTAGAATCAGGAAGACTCTTTTTTCTGAGTTCAAATATGGCCTTAGACACTTACCAGCAGTGTGACTTTGAGCAAATCCCTTAACCCTGTTTACCTCAGTTTTCTTATTTGAAAAGTGATCTGGAGAAGGAAATGACAAACCGCTCCAGTCCTTTCCCCAAGAAAACCTCAAATGTGATCATGAGCAGTCAGATATGAGTGAAGAAAAAACTGAACAACAAATGTCAGAGAAGCCTGAAAAGTTGGAAGTGGTTGCCCAATAGAGAATTTGCCCAACAATAACAACTTAACATTTTCATAACACTTTCTGATTATGAAGCACTTTATTATTTCATTTTACTTTATTCTTATAATGACCCTGAAAGTTTTATTATTGCCATTTTACACAAGAAGAGATAAAGGTCTAAAATGTTGGTGTAGCTCACCTAAGGTGATACAATTAAGTCAAGTGAATGAGCATTTATCAATCACTCACTTTATGCCTCAGTTTTTTTATATGCACAATGTGAAGAAATAGTGAAGAAATCTACCTTACAGAATAGTTGTGAGGCTCAAATGAGATTATTCATATAAAACATGCTGTACCTGTGGCTATTAAGACTGTAATTCAGTCCCTTTCTACTTTTCCAGTCTTCTTAGACCTTATTTCTCTTTATATACTCTTTGAACCAGCTCCTTTCTGTTCCTTAAACAATACCCTTGATCTCCCAACCTCTTGATTTTTCTTTAGCTCCCCTTATTCCTGAAATACCCTCCCTTCTCATTTCCATCTGGTGATCTCTTCCAAATCTTATTTATAGTAACAACTTTTGCAAGAAGGCAGTTGTGGTATAGTCAGAGTACCCAAGTACTCTTCCCAGTTCTGCCACTTACTGTCTTTGTGACTTTGGGCAAATGCCTTAATTTTTCCAAGCCTCACTTGTAAAATAGAGATAATAATACTTATATTATTTCTATTTGGGTTTATTCTAGAAGATCAAATGAGATAATTTCCCCGAATGCTTTGTAAATAACAATATAATTATCAATAATTGTTCTTTGTTGAAACAAGTTATTATGGACAAGCTTGAAAAGTGAACAAACTGGGTTGTTTTTAGCTGTAGTTGGAGGGATGGGTTGCTTCTGGTTCCAAAATTCTTGCTAACTTGTATCCTCTAGGATTCTGGCGGGATGCCAGTAAGTATAGTACACACATATTATTGTCCACTAGGTGGTAGCAAAGGCAAACTCATGCACAGGATTTCCCTACATTGTCAGTCCCGATTAGATTAAAACAATTATCATGATTTCCTAATCCTCCCTACACAGACATCTAGTCTACTTTGTGCCTTCCCACATCACACTGTACCTTACCTAAAGTCCTCTTGTCCCAGTTTTTTAGTATGTAAAATGAGATTGTTAAAGTAGATGATGATCAGGGTCTTTTCTATCTCTCGGATTCCATGAAATCTAATTGGGGTAATAAGAACTTTAACCTGACTTTAAAACCTTCTCAAATAGCACAAAAATAAATAAAATTTGGTATTTTCACAACCACAGAGTGAAAGATTACTCAAATAGTGGGATTAAGGCAGGAGGAATTCCTGAAGGAAGATGAATCTGGAGTCATTTCTGGAAGGGACATGGAATGGTAAAGAAGAACAAGGAGACTATTTTCTTTTGTTCCCATTTAATTTTAATTTTATTTTTTCTTAGTCATATGTAGACAAGAATTTTAATTTTTTTTTTTAGTTTTGGTTTTCAAATTCTCTCCCTTGATCTCCTTCCCTTCCTTAAAAAGGCAAGCAATCTGATACAGATTCTACATGTGTAGGCATGCAAAACATTTCAGCTTTTTTTAAATTACAGTTTTTTATTTACAAGATATATGCTTGGATAATTTTTCAGCATTGACCCTTGCAAAACCTTCTGTTCCAACTTTTTCCCTCCTTCCCCCCACACCTTCCCCCAGATGGCAAGTTGACTAATACATGTTAAATATGTTAAAGTATATGTTAAATACAATATATGTATACATATCCAGACAGTTATTTTGCATGCAAAACATTTCCATATTAGCCACATTGCAAAAGAAAACACAGATCAAGAAATAAAGAATGAAAAATAGTTTAAAAAATGCTACAACCTGCATTCATACATCCTCAGTTCCTTATCAGGAGACATAACATTTTTCATCCTAAGTCCTTTGGAATTGTATTGGAACTTTGTATGGCTGAGAATAATCAAGTCATTCATAGCTGATCATCATACAACACTGCTGTTACTGTACATAATGACCTCTGATTCTTTTCACTTCACTTTGCATCAATTCATATAAGTTTTGCTATGCTTTTCTGAAACCATTCCCTGATCATTTCTTTTTGCACAATTAGTATTCCTTCACAGGCATATACCACAACTTGTTCAATCATTCCCCAATTAATGGGTATCAATTTCTAGTTGTCTGCCACCACAAAAAGGAGCTTCTATAAATATTTTTGTACATATGGGTTCTTTTTCCTTTTCTTTGATAATAGTGGTGTGATTGGGTCAAAGGTATGCACAGTTTGATAACCTTTTGGGCATAGTTCCAAATTACTCTCTATAATGGTTGGATCAGTAAAGAGACTATTTTTAAGAGATGGGGACCAGGGAGTCATTATCAAAAAAAATAGGAACAAGAAAAGTTAATTGTGTGGTGTGTGACTGAAATGGGGTACAGAAGAGTAAGCAATGTGATGAATAGGTTTTCTCTTGGGCCTGTCTACTGCCTTGATCACCTCCCCAGAAGGGTACCATTTTTCTCTTCTAAGATCATCTCCAGATCTTCCCTGCCAAGACCATTGTTTTGTGGAAGATAAAATCTCCTGATGGAGTTTTACCTGAAGGTGGAGGTGAGTCACTATGACCTGGAGCCTGGCACAGAGTTCTGGTTGCAATCACCTGCCAGTTGTTCCCATTATCACCAAGTATAAGGAAGGCCTTGAAGAGCACTAGACTCATTCCTTATGGCCAGCAAACTCATACCACCTTCTTCTCTCTTAAAACCTATAATATTCAAAGAGCAATTCATCTCCTCCATAGTTCCCAATATTTATAGGCACTTCAGCTCTGTTCCTTTAATGTCTCATGCTAGCTCTTCTTGATCTGATCTACAAGAAAGTTATAGGAATAGTGAATGGAACACTAGAGAAGTAGTTTGAAATTCTCCATTTAGGAACAATGGCAGAGTTGATAGTTCTAGAATTGGAAGAGGGAGGGAGGAAGAAAGAGAATTTAGGTAATAAGAAGGAAAAGGAAGTTCAAGTGACAAAGTGGTTAGGCTGTGGAGGAGATGGTCAGAGCAAGGAATGAAATAAAGCTGAAAAAAAAATCTCCCAATAGAAAACCTCTCTAAACTTAGTGTCCAGCCTGAAGTCAGGAAGGCTCCGCTTCTTCAGTTCAAATCTGGCCTCAGATACTTAATAGCTATGGGATTCTAGGCAAGTCACTTAACAACGTTTGCCTCAGTTTCCTCATCTGTAAAATAAGTCAGGGAAGGAATTGGCAAACCACTCCAAATGGGGTCACAAAGAGTCAGGTAATATGGTACAGCAGACAGAGCACTGACTGAAGAGTCCGAGAAATTAAGTTCAATTCCCATCTCTGATGCTAATTGACTATGCAACTGTGGGCAAATCACTTTAACTTTCCTAGACCTCAGCTCCTCCTCTAAAAAGAGGGCCTCAGTGTCCACTGAACATCCTGATCAAAATGAAAGATCTTCAACTAGATGGCTCTCTGAGAATCTCTTCCTCCTCTAAATCTATGATCCTAGAACTTATCAAAAATTTATGTTTCTATGCCATAGCCTTTGAGTCAGCATAATATTGTGGAAAGAATACTGAAATTTTTTCTTTTGGTTAGAGAATCTAGGTTAAAATCCTGCTTGTCACTTACTATCTAATGACCATGAACCAATCATTTAACTTTTAGGCTTTGGGTTCCTCAATAAATGAGGTTAGAATAAATATCCTCTAAGATCCCTTTCTATTTTAAATCTATGGTCCTCTGAATCCAGGGTCAGCCCTATGATACTATACATGAGATTTATATATAATTTGGAGATGGGAAGAGAGGTATTCCAAGACTATCATAAATCTGGGCCATTTCCCTTGGACTGCCTTTGCCTATCCTCAGCTACAGGATGCTATATCTATCAAATGTCTCAAGAGAAACTGGGACTGGTAGCCTAGTTCCTCTCCCCCTCACAAACCATTCCCCTCACTCTGCACTTTTATTATTCTTTCCTCCTTCCCTTCCAAGTCTAGTCTTGGAATTTTTTATGACTGATTTCAACTGTATATAAATGACAAAAGTCTGGGAGGAGAGATAGTATGATGAGTTTTGGTACTCTTCTCCCACCCTTTCTTGTCAGGAATTCCATGAAAGAAAGTACCAGAGCAGGAGATACCATCACCAAAATGAGCCATTCTGGAGGTCAGCCAGACTACCAGGCCCATGGTCTTATGTAGGCTTAGGCCATGTTGTTCAGTTATTTCAGGAATGTTCCCATTTTCATGACCCCATTTGGGATCTCCTTGGCAGAGATAGTGGAGTGGTTTGCAATTTTCTTCTCCAGTTCATTTTACAGATGAGAAAAATGAGGTAAACAGAGAAAAATGACTTCCCTACCATAGCCACTGAGTGCAGGAGGTCATATTTGAACCCATCTTCCTGACTCAGACCTGGTACTCTCTCTACTGTGCCATCTAGCTTTCCTTGGCTTAGACTAGTTTTACACAGACTTAGAATAGCATCATGGGCTTATAGACCCTCCCTGGAAAAAGGGACATAGAGCAGGCTCTTCCATTCCCCCCATCTCTCTTGTTTTCTGTCTATTTATCTTATCTAATCTAATCCATCTCTTCCTTCTCTCTAATATGAACTTGCATGTGCACCACACACACACACACACACACACACACACACACACACACACACACTCCAGGACTCAGGGATACACTTCATTATGCTGGGTAGGGAGGTAATATGTTTCTGCTGGCCACTTTCCCTATTGGACATAAGGGTTCAGTGAGTTCTTGTCCTCTCCTGGGTCTGCCTGCCTGGCTAAAGCTTCAGTGATGTGAATGCACAGCAGGATGGGGACGGGGACTGGGAAGGAGCCAGTTTCCTACAGTGCCCCCTCTGTCCATCACCAGATGGCTGCTGGCTGTGGAGGCAATGGGTGCTTATCGAGCCAAACTATTACCCCTCCTTGTGCCAGGACGAGGAGAATTCTCTGTTGGTGTCCTGGCCCCAGACCTTTCCTCCCACACTTAGTCTGCCCTCTCCCACCGGGTTCCTGCTGTCTTCCAGAGACGCCTCCTTGGATTTGCTAAGAACCCAGAGGCTAGAGGTGCCTCAAGATTTAACCCTTCTCTCCATAGGAGGAGGGCTACTAGGTTTTAAGGCTCTGGCCTGAATATAGAATTGTAGAATATTAGAACCATCACTTAGAGCAGGATTATTTATTTTTCTGTGTTATAAGCCTTTTTGGCAACCCAATAAAACCCTACAGACCTCTCTTCAGCACAATGTTTTAAATACATAAAATCAAATGCATCAGATTCCAAGAGACCAGTTATATTGAAATAAAATCCTATAGACTTCTCATCCTAACAATGTTTTAAATACATAAAATCAAATGCATCAGATTCCAAGAATCCAATTATATTGAAATAAAACCCTATAGACTTTTCATCCTAACAATGTTTTAAATACATAAAACCAAATGCATCAGATTCCAAAAGAAACCAATTATATTGAAATAAAGATATATATTTTTTTCCCATCTAAGTTCACAGATTTCTTGAAATCAAGCCATAAGAAACCCTATCTAGACCAATTTCTTCATTTTACTGATTAAGAAACTGAGCTGGTACTTTCTTGTGGTATTTGAGAGATCCTTAAATGGTGACTGCCATGATTCATTTTAATGTCTGATTTGTGGTTTCTATGACCTTTCTTAGGCTGAGTATGAGGATATGTTTGTGTCTTAGAATCTTATTTATATCTGCAAGTGCTATCCTTCCTCTAGAGAATTCATAGGATTGGATATCACTTGCTGGAGAATATATGAAAAAAATACAAAATTTATATATTGCCATATTAATAATTGAGGACTTTCCTCCCCGATGTTTTGACTTTTGTGAATTAGTTTATTTTCTTTTATAGTAACTGAATTACCATATAGCACAGTGGATAGAGAGCTGGGCTTGGAGTTAGAAGACTTGAGTTCAAATCCTAGCTCAGACATTTATTAGTTATGTGACCCTGGACAAATCACTTCATCCTGTTTATCTCAGTTTCTTCATCTGTAAAATGATCTGGAGAAGGAAAAAATAAAAGAGTCCAGTAACTTTGCTAAGAAAACCCCACAAATGGGGCCAGACAAGACTGAAACAATCGAACAACAGAAAAGGTATTGTAAGAGGTCGAGGGAAGAAAGGCATTCATTTTAGGCACGAGCACCAGCCAGTTTGAAGGCCTGGAGATAAGAAATGATACCCTCATATTTAAGAAAAAGCAAATAGGTCAATCTGACCATAATGAAGATTTGAGCAAGGTGAGGAATGTGTAAGATATCTCTGGAAAAGCAAGGTGATAACTTTGCATTCCTCTGCCTCACTTAAATCCAATATTCATGATGTCCTTGATGATCTTTGAGAATGAAGGATGAACAACAATGTGTAAGAATATTGGAAATAGAGGGAGGGTCCAAGGTGTAAAGAATTTTAAATGTGTAAATGGAGTAGTTTATATTGGATTATAGAGTTAGTAGGAAACCCCTGTAATTTATTGAGTAGGAGTGTGTTATATAATCAGAAGTGCAATTTAGGAAAATTACTTTAGTGGTTGTGTGGAGAATGGATTGGAATGGGAAAAGACTAAGAGGGAGGTAGATACAAGAGGAGGTCATTGCTATAGTCCAGGGGAGAGGTAATGAGAGTCTAGCCTAGGAATGATGACTGTGTGTAAATGGAGACAATAGGACATAACTGAGAGATATTGCAGAGTTAGGACAATATTTGGAATTAATTGAATATCTGGAGTGAGGAAGAGTAAGCAATAAGGACCATCCTCTTGGTGTTGGCTGACAAATTTAGGGACCTGAAAGGCTCATGTCCATATTAATTAGCTACCAACCTGTCTATGTAGATAGTTTTAGGTGGACTTAGTTCATAGGGCAAGTAAGTGGCACAGCAGATAGAGTGCCCAGCTTGGAATCAGGAAGACTCCTTTCCGAATTCAAATCTGGCCTCAGACACTTCCTAGCTGTGTGATTCTGGGCAAGTCACTCTACCCTGTTTGCCTCAGTTTCTTCATCTGTAAAATGAGCCAGAGCAGGAAATTGCAAACCATTCCAGTGTCCTTGCCAAGAAAACTCCAAATAGGGTCATGAAGAATTAGATTCAAATGAAATGACTGAACACCAACAAGGTAGTCTCTTGGCTTTTACCCTAAAAATAGGCAAGATGTTCTGCCCTCCTAATTATAACTTCGGAAGATAAGCACCTATCTGGGACTAAATGACCTTATGGCACTTGAGAGACAGCAGAGTGAAAGAGGAGACCAGTGGAGAGAGCACTGGCTTTGGAGCCAGAGGAACTGAGTTCAAAACTTGTCCATAGAGTTAAGTATCTGCATGGCCTTGTATGACCAACTTAACTTCTCTGGGTCTTAATTTTCTTCTTTGTAAGTGAGATAGTACAGTGGATAGAATGCCAGGTCTGAAGAGGGGAAGATTTGAGTTAAAATTCAACCTCACTTATTTTACTCATTTGCCTCAGTTTCCCCATTTATAAAAAATGAGCTGGAGAAGGAAATGGCAAACCATTCCAGTGTCTCATTCAAGAAAATTCCAAATGGGTCATGGTGAGTCAGACATGACTGAAAAATAACTGAAAAAATGGGGAGTGTTGGACTTGATGGCTATTGATGTTTTTTTCAGCTTTAAACTATGATTCCACGATCTATTCCTTCCTCTTTTTATCTAACCTCAAATAGATTGGGAAGCATTTAAATCCCATGTTCTCATTTGCTCTATCTGTTACTAGACTCAAAGAGCCCTGCTCTGGAAGGCAGAGATAGCAGATTATACTGTGCTCCTCACCAGTTACCATGCCAGAGCCACTAAAAAGGAGGGAGCATCCGTTATATATATCAGAAATGGAACTTTACTTATATACAAAAGGAAAGTTGGAAAGGCCATGTTATAGATGGGGAAACTGAGGCAAATAAAGGTTGTTGAAGGTCACATAGCACAGAGGAAGCAAGAGGACCAGAATAGGAACCTAAATGGGTTCAAATTCAAGCTTTAATATTTATTACCTGAATAATTTTGGACCTCAGTTTCTTCCTCTATAAAATAAGGTGTTAAGGCTAGATGACCTCTGCAGTCTCTTTTAGGTTTCAGTCTAAGATTCTATGAATCCTATTACAAGGAGCTTCCATTAACACCCCATCTGAGTGTAGCATCTCCCTCTTTATCTCTAGACCTACTGAAGCTTCATTTGTATAGAATTTTTTGTTGCTTAGTCCTTTAAGTCATGTCCAATTTCTCATCATTCCAGTTGAGGTTTTCTTAGTGAAAAATACTGGAGTGATTTTCCATTTTCTTCTCTGGCTCATTTTACAGATGGGGAAACTGAGGCAATTAGAGTTAAATGACTTGTCCAGGGTCATACAGCTAGTAAATGTCTGAGAACACATTTGAACTCAGGAAGATGAGTCTTCATGAGAGCCAGCATTTTGTCCACTAGATTACCCTAGCTGCATCCTTCATACAGAATATCCTTTAATAAATCTCATTTGATTAGATAAGTTTTGTGTGTGGGTTTTCTCCTTTTCTGAAATGTTTTCCCTTTACATAAGTTAAGGAGTCTAATCTTGGCTTTTAGTGATCTACAGGGATAGGAATATTTAAAAACCCCACTGATATTAATTTGGTATCCCTGAGGTTTGGCAGAGTTCCCTCTGCTCTATGTTATTATTATTATTGTTGTTGTTTTTGTTTTGATCTGGTGTTACTGTCCTGAGGAATGCTGAAACAGAAGGAAGTAACATTTTTAAAAGTAATTACATTAGTTGAATCATTTGTTACCAGTAAAAATAATTTTTATTGTATCTGTGTGGTTCACCTATGTCTCATTGCATTCTTTTAAAAATGGATTTTTATTTACGTATTTTAAAAATATTACTTGGCTTTCTTCCTGTGTCCTTCCTCCAATACTCCACACTTCAGAACTGTAACTTATAATTGAAATTTTTCACCTTCTTGTGTTTTGTACCCTTGTGACAATCGGGTGAAGCCTATGAACCCCTTTTCTGATAATCTTTGTAAATGCTTAAACACACAGAATTACAAAGAAATCAATTAAATTGAAATACAGTTATTAAGATATTTTTGAAAAAAGCTAAATTCATAGATGCCAGGTTAAGAATGCAGTCTTATATAACAAAGTTTTTTTTTAATTAAAAAAATGGAAGAGAAAAAAATCAGCAAATCTACTCAATAAACACAATGGGAGGGGTAAATCTAATATAATAGAATATATGTACATATACATATATATACGCAGCTGTCAGCACCAGAACTCAGATCTCTTCTAATTGTGCTCCAATGTTCTTTCTCACAACAACACACACACATACATACATATATACATATATACAGAGAGAGAGAGAGAGAGAGAGAGAGAGAGAGAGAGAGACAGAGAGACAGAGACAGAGAGAGACAGAGAGACAGAGACTGAAAAAAGATCCAAAGATGTGAATATCAACATTGTGATGGGAATCTTTTATTTACCTATTTTGCTATTTCTCCTGGATATCTGACTGACTCCTGGAACCTGTTTCCTGTTAATATTATCCTTTATAATTCCTATCTTGTGATAGATGTATTTTGGCAGCAATCACCAACCACACAAATTCAAAAAGGAGATATATTTACACACACACACACACACACACACACACACACACACACACCAGACACAAATAGTTGTCTCAGTTCACATTAAACCGACTCTGGGGAGTCTTTGAATCTAAATCTAGAGCCCAAAGGGACAGTGCCAATTAATGTCCAAGGCACCTAGAGTTTAACCAACACCTTCTTTCCATTGTCTCAGCCCAGTTTTCTTTCTATAGGAGGAAATGGTAGATAGAGTGCTGCATCTGGACTCAGGAGAAAATTAGCTTCAAATCTCAGTTTTTATTTACTTGTTGTGAGACTCAACAAGTCACCTCTCAGAGTGTCAATTTCCTCTTTTCTAAAATGAGGATAATATTTTTATTCAAAAGTTATAAATTTCAAAGATGATACAACCTGCTTTGTAGAGTATTCTCACCTGGCACTTCCTTATGTCAATGAATTCACATGTTTAGTTTCTATCCTATAGTTTCCAATAACTTATTTCCACCTTTCTCCCCTCCCCTAATTTTTCTCTGTCCTTTGTCTGTTTAAAACAACATTCCAAAACAATGGAGTCTTGTATTCAGGGTAGCTAGGTGATTCAGTGGATAAAGAGCCTAGTCAGGGACTTAAGGTCAAATCCCCAGCCTCAGAAACAAGCTGGGCAAGTCACTTAATTCTGTTTCCCTCAGTTTCCTCATCTGTCAAATGAAATGGAGAAGGAAATAACGAACCACTCCAAGGTCTTTGCTAAGAAAACCTTAAATGGGGTCGTGGATAATAAGATATGACAGAAATGACTAAACCACAATAATTCTGTGTTCAGGTCTCAGGGACTGAGTTTTCCATTGATGGAGTGTATGGTGTTTCTTGACCCACACATAGTACAGACAGCTTTTATATACTAATTTTTATTTTAAGGGAAAACGGGTATGCAGCCTATGGGCTTGCCCCTCCTCCAATCAGCCAAGAAAACCTTTGTGAGGACATACACAGACTGCCCAAACCTGGTTTTACAATCCAAGTTTCTAAAATCATAGAAATGTCAGGTATGGGAGAAGACTTAAAGACCATCTTGTCCAATTCCTTCATTCTACAGAAGGGGAAACTGAGGTCAAGAGATGATTCTGGGGACTAAATAATTTCTCAAAGATAAGTCAGTTAGCTAAAGAGCATTTATTAAGCAGCTACTATATGCCAGGCATTGTGTTAAGCTTTCAGTTGACAAAGAAAAATTAAAAACATGGCCCCTGCCTTCAAGGAGATTACATTCTAAAGAGGGAGATAGCATATAGATAATTAAATATATACAAGATGTACGAGGATGTATTGTGGCCAGCCGAGTGAGTCTTAGAGAGACAGTTATTAAATTTTCATTGTGAGCATTTACTCCTCAGAAATTGGCAAATGCTCAAAATCAGGGCTTGATTTATTATTTTGTTGATTGTCTAGACTTAAGAAAGCAATGAAGATTAATAATGCAGTTTAGTAATTCAGATTAAAGTTAAGAGTATTTCCTATTAATGCTTTGTTTCTACAGAAAATGCTTGTAAAGCACTTACTAGCATATCCCTTGAATATACAGAATGGATGGCAGATGATCTGCTAGGGAAAGATCCTGGAAACTGAGGGATCATGGTGGGACTGAGAAGTCCACTTAGTTAGGGTCAAAGTAGGATCCTAGATCCTCTAGTGTCAAGGGTCCATTCTCTTTCTGCTAAATCACATTATTTTTGGGAAATATATTTATATATATTTATAATTATATAAATTATATAAAAATATATAATATAAATAAATAAAAATATATAAAATAGAAATATAATTAATAATATATACTTATAGAAATACTATATAATATTTTATATGTAATAATTTATATATTAAATAATATTTATACATAATGATATAATGTTTAATGTTTAAGATTTTATATAATATATATATACTCTGGTAAAGAGTAAAGGATTGGAGATTTTTCTTTCCAAAGTTATCTCCTTCTTCTAAAAACCTTGGCACCTATTTAGTGTCCCTCTTCCTAAGGGACAGTGGTAGGTATAGAGACTTTCTTGATGCTATGTGCTCACTTACTAGTTGTGTGATCTTAGGGAAGTCAACTGCCTACTTTGATTTCTTCATCTGTGAAAGGGGGATAATAATAGTACCATCTGCCTCCTAGGTGAGGATCAAGTGAAATGATTTTGTAAATCATTGTAAAGATTTATAAAGAGCTTAGCACAATTCCTGACACATAGTGGGCACTATATAAATGCTATTATTATTATTACTATTATTACTCAGAATGTGCTCCTCCTTCACTGCCATTAATGTCACTTTTCTCCAAACTCACCTTCTCCATCTGATGATTTACTCTCTTGTGTCACCTCAGGTCTTATACATCAGCTTGTGCTTGTTGGTATAAACCTTTATCCATAGAATGGATCTTTTCATATCAGTCTGCTCTGAGACTGTTACTGTCCCCAGTTTATAGATGGACATACTGAGATACAAAGAGGTCACACTTGGCTTGTGGCAGATTTAAGACCAGAACCCAAGCCATTTGACTTGATTTTTCAGTTGAGTCCAACTGCTTCATGTATGAAGCATTGACTGGTTAAGAATTTTGTCTAGGGTGACACATGAAGTGAATGTCTGGGGCAGGATTTAGTCAGCCTATCCATTATCACATGTAACTGATTTATTATATTTATATCTTCATCACCTGACACAATGACCAGCACCTAGTAGATATTTGATAAATACCTGTTGATTGATCTGTTGGTTGATAAATGTTTGTTGATTGATTTACTGGTTCTTTACACTGCCCCACACTGTCTCTTTCCATATTGCTTTGTCTTGGTTTTCTAGCTGATCTATGAATCTACAATTGGAGAGTGAATTATTTCTGTAAACAATTCCCTACTTATCCCATCCCACAAATTCCCAACATAAAAGGGAAAGCACACAGAAGATGCTCAATGTTTGCTGAGTGAAAGAATTTTGTGCATTTTGAATGGAGGTAAAATCTGGTTTGAGGGAACATTAAAATCAAATCTGGTGTGTGTGTGTGTGTGTGTGTGTGTGTGTGTGTGTGTGTGTATGAGGATCCTGAATAGGAAGCTTATTGCCTTATAGGCGAAATTCAAGCTCTATCTCCAGGTCTTAGAATCAGGAAGAACTGAGTTCAAATTCTGTTTGCGATGCTTATCAGTATCTGAGATACTGGGGAAATCATTTACCTTCTTTGCCTCAGTTTGCTTATCTGTAAAATAAGGGGGTTGGACTCAATTATTATCTATGTCCCTTCCAGCTCTAAATATATGATATCATGTTCCTATGACCTATTATTTCAAGATCACGGTTCCCTTACCTGTGGAGTGGAGCCAGACAAGAGGACGTGAGTGGAAGGGTATTGTGGGGCAAGGGAATGGCAGAGACACAGAGGGAAGTGAAGAAGAGGATTGTGTCATTAATGAAGTTATTGAGATTTCTTCAAAAGAAACCCTAAAGAATGGATTATCAAGTCAGGAGTGAACTGCTGCCATAAGGGGGAAGTAAAAGGGTAGCTGCATGAAGATCAAGGACTCTAATATGAGAAAAAGGTCTAAGATTTTATCAACAAGATTGAGTTCAGTGTAAGGGAACTTGTGTTCTCTGTAGAATTCTAGCTAGAAATTAAGTTGGGGGAAGGTACCAAATAGAGGGAAGCTTACTCCAGGTCTGATCAAATCGAGGACTTCTCTATCTCTTGCTCCCTCTGGCTCATCCCTTTAGATCATGGTGGATGATTCCTGACTCTTACTGCCCCCCTCTCACCTCCAGGTGGAAGCCCATCAGCCCAGTGGCAGAGGAAGGCAGTCCTCAGGACTCAATGACAGGATCCTCTGGGGAGTGGTTCATGGTTATTAACAGGGCAGAGCTAGTTATGAGCCAATGGAAGGCTAGATAGACTCCTGGCAATGTCACAGTTCTAGGACAAAGCCCCCATTTGGAAATAATGATAAACTGCTTGTACTTCCTTCCCTTCTTCTTTCCATTATGTTGTCTGGGAATCTTAGAAAGCACATCAAGCCATGGTCTTTGGAACCCCTAACCCTCATCTGGACCACCATACTAACCCATTACAATTCTTGATTCTGAGAAGGTTTTTTTTTTTTTTTTAGCATCTGCTCTTAGTGATGTAGATTGAGAATAAAGGTAGAGGACTCATTCTGCGAGCCTTTATCCCCTTTAAAGACACCCAGACATGACATTAATGGCACAGAGAAGCAAGCCATTGGGACAAATGGCAAAAGTTCATCACCTAGGGACATTGATGTGAAGAAAATAGGGTAGCTATATGGAAACTGAAGAGCAGACCACCTGGAGCATGTTGACTCAACCAGTGCCCCTTTCTAGGGAAAACACACACACACCCAGCCTGAAGAAGACAAAAGTAATAGGTATAGACCAGAGCTTTTTAAAGTTTTTTTTTTAAACTGGTGACCCCTTTTCACCAGACAAATTTTTACACAATTCTAGGTGTATAAATTTAAAAAATAGATATACATTTGTTGATATTAAATAATAAAGAATTTTTATTTTAAAACAACTCTTTGGCATACAAACAATTTTGCCGTTATTAAAGACAAAAATAAACTTGCCTACTAGTGAAATAGATGTGCTGATTTATTTTTACAAAAAGAATTACATTTTGGTGGAATATTTGATACTTTTTATTGCTGTCAAATTTTTCATAACCACCATACTCAATTACAACAATTCCATTTGGAGTCACTAGAAACTCAGCAAAGTTTAAGAAGTGTTGTTGTTAGATTGACTCTAGACACGTATTAATTGTGGATTCTGGGCACATATGTACATCATTTAACCTCTATCAGCCTCAATTTCTTAGGAATTAGCAAGGAATAAGTCTTTGTTAAGGGCTTTTCAAGTATTAACTCATTTGATGAGAATAACAGGAGTACTGAAGGTTATTGTGGATCAAATGAGATATTTATAAAGCACTTGGATAGTAACTAATATATATATATGTATATATACATACATACTATATACTAATACCATAGTACTAGTACTATATACTAGTAAGCCTTTTATAAGTTTGTTCATTTTTCTCCCAAAACAATAGCATGCCTGTGCAAAGAACATAGGACATAGTGCCGTCCACCATGATACCCTTGCTATCATTTGCATTTTCTTATAAGTGTGGGGTGCGTATGTGCTGCTAGAAAGTTTTTCTGTATTTCAGACCAAAATCTGCCCCCTCTGCTTTTTCCACCCTCTTGCTCCTAATTCTGCCCCATGAAACTCAGGGCCAATGGGACTGGAGGTCTCAAAGTGTGTCATACACACAATGCAAGATAGAGGCTAGTGATCATTGTAGTTTTAGATCTGGGTTCTAATTTAAGCTCAGACAGTTACTAACTGAGTAACTCCAGGCTAATCTCTTAATTTATCTGAATCTTAATTTCTGTAAAGTGGGGATACCAATCAACCTCATGGGATTATTCTTTTAAGCCCTATAGAAATGTACTTTATTAACTAGTGACCTCTAGCCTTAGATATATGACTATCATTGCCAGGGTAAGACTTTGTAATAAGGAAGTTCTATGAAAGTGATAATTTGGGAGTTCTAATCTTTCTTCCCTAGTGTATTGATTATATTCTTCCCCTGGGGCCTTTCCCAAAGATGTTGGTGTTTAGGAATGGGGTATCCTATTTGTGTTTCCCTTGGAGAATAGGACATTTCCATTTTGGTTCCAGGCTGGGCTAATTAAGCTTGAAGCTCAGATGATCTCCCTGAGGCTTTCCTGAATCCATTTTAGAGGGAGTTATCTAACTATACCTGGGGAGTTCCTAAATCAAAAAGGGCAATTGGAACTTTGCCTCAGGATGGTGAATTTAAAAGGGGCTGAGGAACTATAGAAATTAAGTGCATAGAGAATGAGTTCTTTCCTTTCCCTCCCAAGGCATTCTCCTGAATAATGGTTTGGTAAAAGTATTCTGGGATCTCTGAGTCCTTCCAGCTAAGTTGCCCAGTGGATAGAGAACTGGTCCAGGAATTAGGAAGACTTGACTTCAAATCCAGCCTAAAACTGTCTGATTTTGGGAAGGGCAAGTTATTTTAAATTCTGCCTGCTTCAGTTTCCTCAAAGGTAAAATGAGGATAAAACTAGTATCCAGGATTGTTGTGAGGATCAAATTATATAATATTTAAAGAGTTCTTGTCACATAGTAGGTATTTTAAAAATGTTTATTTCCTTCCTTCTAAAGTGTGGTATCCTGATCTATGGCATTGACATGCTAAAAAGAGAAGCATTTCCTCCTAATGCCTTGAAGTTTCCATTTGCTCATGTTTGAGCATGATTGCCTCTCCAATCTCTCCTCTGGCCATGAGTTACCACTTCCAGTTTCTTGGCCATTTGCTGTCCCTCTCCTTCTCCCATCACTGTTCTCTACCCTTTCTGTACTGTACCTCTACCCTAAGATGAATTTCCCTTGGGTATAATCACTTCTAGTTACAATTCTGTCCCTCTTTTCACATCCTCCCACTAGCCATACAAATCATAACCTTTCTATGACTTAGCAGATGGTCTTAGAGTGTTGCTGTAAATGAAAAACTCATCTTGTGACCATCCTGCTGATGAATATGAATGAATGGCATAAGTCTTCATAGAAGAACATACATGCCATCATATAACCCATACTCCATGTCTTCCAAGGACTTACCAGAGCTTGTGAATCACTGATATGACTTCAGGACTTCAGGGTCACTATCACCTGATAATGATAATGATAAGGCATCAAAAAAGGGACATTCATAGAATTTGTTGAGAAGTTTGCTACTTAAAAGAGCATGAGAATATGAGTCCAGTATGAGTACAAAAATATTTATAGCAGCTTCTTTTTGTGGATAGAAACCACTGTCTGCCTGCCCCTGACATACCAATGGGTTAGAGACCTATCCCTTTCCCTCAGTCTGGTTTAGCCCATATGCTGAGCTGATTTAACCAGGGCTGATTGCTGCACATGCTCCAGCTTCTAGGAGCCACAGATGAGAATTGGGTGATGGTGGGAACCAAAGGTGTATGAGCATTCCTGAAAAGGGCCAGATATGTAGTATTTCCAGTGTGAAAATTTCCTTCAATACAGACCATAAAATCAGAGATCTGGAACTGGGAGGGATCTCAGGGGTTACCTAGTCCAACCCCCTCATTTTATAGATGAGAAAACTAACATCCAAAAAGTCAGTTGCTCGAGATTACATCAGTAATAAATGGCAGAGCTGGGTTTTAAACGCAGGTTCCTTAGTTTCAATTTCAGAGTGTTCCAAGTTAAGCATTTTTTCATCTTTAGTAATATTGACAATCCATGTGAAGGTGTCTAGGATCTTACAGAGTTATCTAGGGCTCAAAGGGATTAGGTGATTTGACTATGGCCATGAAGTTAGTATGGGTCAGTGTCAGGACTTATTTGTCTTGATTTAAAACCTGACAATTGTAGAATCACTTGGTCTCATAGAATCCTCATCTTCCTTCATGTAGTCCAAACATCATTTTGTCCACAGAGTCTTTCCTGATCTCAGTGTCCTCCTCCCAAATTGTCTTATGTTTAATGATTTTGCATCTCTTTGTATTTATTTTCTATATCTTTTTATGTATTTTCTCTCTTATTAGAAGGTAGTGGTATTTACATTCCTAGTAGTACTCCGTAGATGCTTCCTTCCCATCTCCTTTTTTATTAATTGTTTTCTTTTTCTGGTTATACATGTATATTAACTTTTTAAATGCACATTTCTTTAGGAATCATGTTGGGAGAGAAAAATCAGGAAAAAAAAGGAAAAACGAGAGAGGAAAACAAAACAAAAAAGAAGTGAACATATCATGTATTGATTTACATTCAGACTTTATAGTTCTCTTTCTAGATGCAGATGGTGTTTTCTATCCAAAATTTATTGGAATTGCCTTGAATCATTGAAGCACTGAGAAGAACCAAGCTTCTCATAATTGATCTTTGCACAATCTTGCTGTTACTGTGTACAATGTATTCCTGGTTCTGTTTGTTTTATTCACCATCAGTTCATGTAAATCTTTCCAGGCCTTTCTAAAACCAGTTTGTTCATCATGTTTTCTATAACAATAATATTCCATTATTTTCATATACCACAACTTAATCAGTCATTTCCCAATTGATGCACACTTTCAGTAGATGCTTAATAAATGCTTATTGATTGGTTAACTAGGCACTTTGACTTTCTATGTGCTTAACATTAATTTGATGGGTAAATTAATAAGTCATAGCAATGTTATTGTTGCTGTTCAGTCTTTTTTCAATTATTGTTCAGTACGTTTTCAATCATGTCAGAGTCTTTGTGACCCCAGTTGATGTTTTTTGGAAAATATACTGGAGTGGTTTGTCATTTCCTTCTTCAGCTCATTTTATAGATTAGAAACTGAGGTAAACTGAGTAAAATGACCTGCTTAGAGACACATAGCTATAAATCTGAGGCCAGATTTGAACTCAGAAAGATGAGTTTTCCTGATTCTAGGTCCAGAATTCTAACCATTGTGTCACCTAGCTTCTTTAGGTTAGACTAATAATGATTATATCTATTATTTATAGATTTTAATTTATATATTTTCATCAATTATTAGAAATTATTTTATCATATTGTTGTAACAATTAATAACTGGAATTTGTATAATGATTTATGATTTATTGCAAGGTAATATAAAAAGCAGAAAAACATTGTATAAACTGGACAGAATTTTATCCAGGATGAAAGGAGGATTTCAAGATTAGACAACAAGATATAATCTCAGTAGATTTTTTAAAAACAGGGTTTGTCTAGGGCACAGTCCTTAGGGAGCACCTTCTTTGTTCTCCAGTAACTTCCTGTCTTTGGGTCCTTGCATAGATTCATGACTTCTTTATAATAATCCTTTGTATAAACAGCTAAACCTGCTGCCAGAACACAGATACAAAGTTGAGAGGTGGCACCAGACCCTACTATCAGATGAATTAATAGCCCAGACCTCTATGAATAGGAGCCTTGTAGTTGTCAGAGAGGTTGGGATGGTTTTTGTAAAGTTGGGCAGAAGCAGGAGGAGGGAAAAATATATATGAGGTCAAGAGGACGGGTCTCAGACCTGAAAGTGCGTGAGAACAGAGGGCTAACTCTTGACTACCACAGGAAAGCAGGTCACCTCTTGGTGGAATTGATGGCACATAATACCATTTAGAAAAGGCATTTAAAAAGGCAGTCCCTGTAGGCTTGCTTCAGCCGCCCATATTTCAGGATGGTCTCCTTGTTCATTTCTTTATGGGGAAAGGGAGTATTTTGTTAGTTTTCAGTACTAGGATAGGACCAGTATTTTTTTCCCCTCTGATGACTCCTGACACAGCTCCAATCCACTCAAAACCTTCACACCCCATCCTTGACCCCAGTTTCCCTAATGGTTTCCCAGATGCAGCTTCCTCCCCTTGTGTCCTGATTGGCCCCAGATTTCCTGACACAGCTTCCTGTCTAGGGGCATAAAAGGTCCCAGTTCAGATGTGGTCTAGTCTGTTCAGTCTTGGAGGATACCTGAGACCACACGAGTTGCCATGCCCCAGTGACTTATTGATCAGATTTTTCCAGATGAAGATGAGGACTGGTCCCAGAGAACTAAGTACCATTGAGACCTTGCTGTCTTAGGGAAAAGAGAATTTCTCTTCTTGTTAAATAGTCAGTGACCTATGAATGCCTCATTTCATTTCAAAGTTTAACTTGCACCAAGATAATTCTGGTGTTAGAACAGTGCTTATGACATTTGGCTCAGTCTTGGCAGAATGGAATGAAATTATGAGATGGCTTGTGGCTTCCATTGGAAAGAACCCTGCAAATTCAGATGGAGGGACCCTGCCTGGCTTCCTGTCACTGGAGAACTTCTGAATTTATGGGGAGTCTTCTTTGTGAGAAAGGCAGCAGGCTCCTGTTTTGTCAGACAGATTAGCATTGTGGGTGCTGGAAGCGGCTGCCTGGGAATGTAAAGAGAGTAGGAATACCAGTATTCCTCAGTTGTTATTAGCTGTAGCACACAAATTGGACTGCCAGAATAGTCAGACTGGGAGGCATGTGAGAGAATAGTCACAGACCAAGACCAGAATTGATCAAAAGACGCTTTGCTCCTTTCCCCTCTTCCCACACACATCCCATATCATGGTGAACAGAGTACCCAGGATTATTCCTAGATGGGGAATAACTGCTTGTACTTGGTCTATTATCTAATCCTTTTAGTTTTGCAAGGCCCCTTTACAAATGTGATCTTATTTCATCTTCATAACAACTCTGGGAAATAGGTGCTATTATTATCTCCATTTCACAGATGAAAAAATTGAGGCCAGGAGAGCTCAAGTGATTCACTCAGAATCACACAGCTAGAAGTGTCAGAGGCTATATTTGAACTCAGATCTTCCCATCTTCAGTACCACCTAACTGAGGTCTCAAAAGGTCATCTCTACTTTCTAGCTCTGAAACAAGGTGACTGTTAACAAAGTCTTTTGGAAAGCATATTTTAAAACAGTATTTTATTTTTTCCAAATACATGTATAGTTTTCAACATTCATTTTTTGTAAAACTTTGTGTTCCAAATTTTTTGCTTTGTCTTCCCCACTCCCCAAGACAGCAAGCAATCTGATATAGGTTAAATATGTGCAATCCTTTTAAACATATTTGCATATTTTGTCATATTATTTAAGAAAAATCAAAGGAACTAGAGACCCCAATGTCTTATATACTTTTATAGATTGTGTAGTTGAGCTAAAAGGGATCTTAAGAGATTGCTTAGTTCAGCTGTTACATTTTTTATAGCTGGGGAAAACTGAGGCCTCAGAAAATGAAATGATCAAAAAAGCTAGTTTCAGAATGGGGTGTTAGAGGCCATCAGCCTAATTAGCACTCAGTAGAGAGATGAAGCTAGATGAAGACATCAGTTTCTTCATCTAGCTTCCTCATTTTGAGAGTGAAGAAACTAAGGCTGAGGAGGAGAGTGATCCAGATGACAGACTTTAAGAGGTATCTTTTCCATCTTTTACAGAAATGGAAACTGAGGCCCAGCAAAGAAGGTGATTGATCTAAAGTCATACAGTGGCAGAGCCCAGACCAGCACTTGGGGACTGCAATACCACTGTGTGTTCTTTCCACTGTGTACAGGGGAAAGTACATAAGTGCATATATATATAAAAGTATATATATATATATATATATATATATATATACACATATATATATATATATATGCACACAGTATGTAAGTAGCACAGGGGGAAATAAATTGTTAAAACTGAATTCATTACCATGGAAAGGGTGTGACATTTGAAGTTAAGAACATTTTACAATCCAAATCCTAATATTGATATCATTTAAATGATGGGTAAATAATTTACTATTCTTGGACCTGTTTCTCCCTCTATAAAACAAGAAGATTGAATTAGATATCTTGATGTCTCTAGGTAAGCTCTATCTAAGAGGAGGTTAAAAGTGATAAATAGAATCAATAAAGAAGCCATTGATAGGGTCAACTACCCACTGGACTTATTGTCAGAAGACTGGTTCACATACTGCTCCCATCCTCCTTTACTGTTTGATCCTGAATTAGTAAATCACTTAACTTTTAACAGCCTCAGTTTTCTCGTGTGTGTGTGTGTGTGTGTGTGTGTGTGTGTGTGTGTGTGTGTGTAATGGTATTGTAGCTCATAGAGTTATGAAGATCAAATGAGATAAATTACCTGCAATGTCTTGGAAATTTTAAAGGGTTATATTAAGTTATTTCACTCCCTTTATAGATAGATGAAAGAATTGTGAAGAGCTGTTTAAAAGATCTGAGAAATCTGGGGGATGGCTCTGGCTTTTCAAAGGCCAAGGTTCACAGAAGGCTACTTTGGCACCCGATCCCCTGTACCAGAATCCTCTTGTGAGAGTGGAGGCCTATTGATTGATTTCTAGGTCCTAACAAGAAACCATAGACAACAGACTTTCTTGCCAGGTGGGTAATGAACCTTTTTAATGCCTCTTTTTCCTGTTGCCATGAATGATTTTGCTCTGTGATCTTCCTTCATACCCCCTCCAAGGGCAAGGATGAGTGGGAGCCTGGGAGGATGGCCGAGGGGCTGGCTGGTTCCCAGTTTAGAGCGAGGCCTGAGCTGACAGGCTCTTCTTCACCTTTAAGCCCTTCCTTTTGTGGAGCCCTGTCCAGGCAGCAGAGCCTTCAGGGGCATTGTTCAGGGGCATGTTGGGGGTGCTCAGAGTTCCTGGCTCTTCATCAGTTTCAATGGGAGAGGTGGGGAGCTCTTCTGGGTCCAGGTTGGCGTCGCTCCAGCCTTCTGAGCTGTCACTGAGGCAGCAAGGGCTGGTGCTTTCATCCTCAGCCGGCAGGATGGTCTCTTCCGAGTGCCCATTGAGGTTGCTTTCTGGGGGGTTGGGCCCCTCCCCAGTGGGCCCCTTGCTCCCCACAATGGGCGGGACTTCCGTTTCTTCTTCTAGCTTCTGGTCCGACAATGGCGATGGCTCTTCCGCTCTTACCCTGCTGCTTGGGGAGGGAGGTAGCCGTATGATGGTGTGAGGAGGTGGCTTAACGAAGCCCTGCCCGGTCCAAAAGAGGGAGAGCTCCTGGCGACAGAGAGCAACAACTAGGCTGGTGATGAGCGTGCAAGACACTAAGTAGAGCAAGGCAGGCTGGCCCATCTGCATGAGGATCATGGCGCAGAAAGTGACCAGCAGGCCTACGGCGTAGGCCACGGTGCAGGCCATGTAATAGACTCGGGAGGAGTGTACCTGGATGTCAAAGCGGTGGCAGTAGGCCACCAGGAAGCCGGGCACCACGATGTCCCCGAAGCCGAGGATGGAGAAGGGCCGGTCACACAGCGTCAGGGGCGAAAAGCTGAGGCGGGGCACCTTCAGCACCATGGGCAGCTTCTCGTGGCTGGTGGAGTCCGAGGGGCCCGAGGCCACCTCCACCATGATGCTCTCGCCGGTCCTCGTGAGGAACGGGGTGATGAAGACGAAGAACACGTCGAAGGCCAGCAGGGCCAGCAGGAAGGAGGCGCAGCTGCGCAGCGTGGGCAGCCTCACCCGGCGGAGCACGAACAGGCAGTAGGCCACCCCGAGCGTGTCCTGGAGAAGCCAGGCCCAGTGCTCCTCATTCCGGAAGATCACCCAGACGGCCGTGATGGAGGTGCACACGCCGGCGAGCAGGATCAGGGACAGCTGCAGGTAGGTCTGCAGCCCCGGCAGGATGAGCTGGCAGCGCCCCAGGGGCAGGCGGCGAGCCAGGGGAGCCAGGCAGCTGTAGAGGCCCGTGCCGGCGCCCAGCCCGAAGATGCCGATCATAATGTAGACAAAGCAGTCGTAGAAGAAGTAGAGCAGCAGCATGATGGAACAGGACATCAGGACCACGGCCCCCGTCATGGCCGGCGTGAAGTCCACCGGCTCTTCCTCCTCGTCGTCCTCCTCCACCACGCCCTCGGCTTCCTCGCTCACGCTCATTCCTCCGCCCCGGCGCTCCCGGCGCCGCTGCAGCCGCTCGGCCTCGCTCAGCCCGGCCCAGTAGCCGCCCAGGGCCACCGTGCCCACGGCCAGGATGAAAATGATCACCATGTTGTAGTCAAGGACGGGCTCCGGAGGCACGTACATGGCCACCCGGACGGCGGCGCCGCCCCGAGCCCTGTCCAAGATGTCCAACATGTCATCGTAGCGGAGCACGGCCACCGGGATGGTCAGGTCAGGGAGCGGCCCGTGGCTCTGATAGGTCGCTGGAACCGGGGTGGTGTCTGAACACTGGAAGCCCCCCGAACGGCTGACGATGAGAATCCCGTGGGCGCCCTGGCCCTGGGCCAGGCGGCCCTTGGCATAGAAGCTGCAGTTCCCCCGCAGGACCATGGCGGTGGTTTTGCTCAATGGTTTCTCAGGGCTAGAGCCTGGGGGGTATGACTGGTGGGTGTTCTCACTGGGGCACCAGGGTGCTTTGGTGCCGTCATGCAGGGGCAGCAGGGGGGCATGGTGGAGGTCCCGGGGCAAGGTGACATACTCAGAACTGAAGAGGGCACAGTAGTCTTTGCTACCCTTCCTTTCTGATACCACATGGACCACGCCATACTCTCCGTGGGCGGGAGTACCCACATGGAGTAGGAGGAGGATGAAGGGGAGGAGGAGGTCCAGAGCCACCATCCTCCTCAGCCACCTGCTTCAGTGTCCTGCAGGCCTGAGTTACCTTGTGAGTGGGCTTTACCCCACAACACAGTTGGCCTGCATTCAACTGCCCCATAGAGGGGGGAGTCCCCTCCCCTCCCTGTCACAGAGCAAGCCCCTGGAAACCAGCGCCCCACCCACTTCATCATAAAACACTGGACCTGAGAGGAGGGAAAGCAGTCAGGCACACTTTGGGCTCCTTCCCATTTATGGCTAAAAAACCCCCCCCAAAACTCATAAATACCCAATATCCTCCATTCCATCGTTTTCCCAATCCAGGCCTTTCTTGTTGCTGCCTGGTAATTCGGTCTACTCTCACATTCTTTGCCTAATACTTTAGGACTGATGTGGGACAGATGCTGGGCTTCGTCACAGATAGGGCTGACAGAATATAGCATTACATAAAGAACTTGGAAGGGGGCTGGAAGTCCAAAAAAACTGGTTTCTATTTCTGACTCTCCCATTAAATAAGCTCAAATGGGCTCAAATTCCCTACCATGCTCTGGTCTCATGTGAAAGGGGGACATTGCACTCAATGGTCTCCCAGGTTCCTTCCAGTTCAGACATTTCTGTGAAATAATCATGTCCGGTTTCTCTAGTTTATCTTACTAGTGAGACAGAGCCTTATGTCTATTACAAGTACATAAAATTAGTACTCTTGGAATCAAGAAGGACTGAGTTCAAATCTTGATTCTTGACACCTGCTAGCTGGGTGATTTCAAGATAACCTCACTTCTGGGTGAGTGCAACTGGATCCCATGGAATGTCCTTGAACATTAATTTTCTCATTCTACAGAATGGGGATAATAGCAGAGGGCTGTTGGAGGATCAAATGAAATAATGCTTTGCCCTTAAAGGGCTCCATTAATGCCAGCTATTATAAGGATGATATTATATCAATAACTGACCACAGTCTTTATATATTATTTTTATATTATTTATATTATAATATACACATTTTATATATTATTTTTAAATCCTGAGCATTTGTAGTGGTTGGCTCACCCTACTTTTTTCATTGTTCTTTCCTTTTTTGTATACTATTTATCCTAAGCTGGCTCCCCAAGAGTTTCTTTCATTTCTGATGGTTAGGACCCCAAAATACACTATATTCTTGTAGTCCATGTATATGATTTTCCAGATCTACTTTGAGTCTCGTCTCTGAAACCCAAATCACTTTCTTTATGACCCCCCCTCCATTTCCCTTTTGTCTCTAAGGATAAACCCTAGAAATAGAAGGAAGGAGATACTTAGGACCAAATATAGAAGAATAAAGGGGATAGAGCTCTCAGAATCTTTAGAAGGAGTGGGTTAAGGATGCCAAAGGACCAAACTTGTCTCAGAGCAGAGGTGGGCTTTTACTAGGGCAAGGAGGGGTCTTGCTAACATGACTTTTCTGGAGTTTTTTGAGCACTCTGTTGCTCTATCCCAAGAGACAATGGTTGTTGAGTTAAGGTTTCAGAGTAGCAGACTTTGGCTCCACAAAAAGAATAACTTCCCAAAATTAATTAGGTGGACTTCTCTATAAGAAAGTAAGTTCTCTGATACTAGAGGGGCTCAAGAGGAGGTTGGATAATTCCCTTTTAGGGATGGTGGAGAGGAGATTCATATATACAAATATATATATATATATATTTGTATATATGTGTGTGTGTGTGTGTGTGTGTAAAAACTATCTACCATAAAGCCCCCTAGGCCTGTAATGTTCCTATGGCTTGAAAAATGGAAGTGATGGGATAGACCGCTGGGAACAGATAGGAGTACCTCTCTGAGGGCTCAGCAATGGTACATTTCAAGAATTCTGAACCTAGTGCAATGTTTCCCACTAAGGGTAGCTTGTCCCTTTCTGCCCCCCTCTCTCTTCCCATTTCAAATCTTTCAAGTAGTGAGGGAAGTGTCAAAACAGCCTAGTTTCAATTTCTAGGTAGGAACTAAGGTGATCCAGAGAGAGCAGGGGAGTCCTGTGTGTTGAATAATAAATATTTGAATATTGAATAGTGAGTGTTGAGCACTGCCCCCCAGCAAATCACTCCCTATCAGTGCTGTTATAATTTTTATTGCATCAGACTTGATTACATTCTATGACTGTCTGATTTCATGTCTCCCTCTCTCTCTCCCTCTCTCCTTTCCTTCCTCTTTCTTTGTCTCTCTGTCTCTGTCTCTGATTCTCTTTTTCCCCTCTCTCCCCACTTTCTCTTCTCTTTTCCCTTCTCCCTCTCTGTCTCTGTCTGTCGATCATTCTTTCTCCCCCCTCTCTCCCTCTTTTTCTTTCCCTTTTCCCTTTCCCTCCCCCGTCTTTTCTGGTCTTCCTCCTCAATAATGTACCTTTAATTTATTTGAATATGATTGCATTTAAATTAATTTAGATTCAATAAAAAAAAAAAACTTTGCAGAGCCCTCCAGCTTATTGTGGATAAAAATACCCCAAGGTGTTTGTTGCCAAATGAAAACACTGAAATCAGAGAACCCACAAAAGACTTGGCACATGTCTAGTGTTCAGGGAGGAGTGGAGAGGCAATCTGCTTTCTTGAATCCCTTCCCCTCCACCCAACCCAATATCTAGGAGGAAGCTTTGCTTCCTGAGGAAGTAATCATTCTCTTTCCCATCCCAATGCCCACATTACACACACACACACACACACACACACACACACACACACACACACAAACATACACACAAAGGGTCAGGGGTATGACATAGATAGGGGCAGACAGCTAGGACCCTGAGAACATTTTATAGAGCTGGGGAACAGCCTGGGGGGTAGGGAGAAAAAGACATTTATGAATATCTTTGACATCAAAATACTCCCCCATTGGAGGAAAAAGTAAACTGAGAGTCTAAAAGGAGAGAATAAGACCTTTCATAATAATAGCTCACATATTTATATAATGTTTTATAATAGAATATTGCTTCTCAGGAGCAGGGATGATTTTATTTGTGTCTCTTTATCCACAGCACCTAGCGCAGTGTCTACCACATGCTTAATCAAGTTCTGTTGAGCTGAATTATAATTTACAGAGTGTTTTTACAAATATCATCTCATTTAAGTAAAATATCCTGTGAGATTGCACAATTACTGATGTCTCTAGGGTTGTTTATTTAAGGTGGAAAAATTCACCTGTCAGTCCACTAGAAGAAGGGAGGAGGGCCCTCTCCCTCCTTTGGCCCCCACCCTTGGAATGTGGGTATTCTTGTCCAGTCACTTTCCCCTCCCACTAAGCAGGATCCACTTTCTCAGGTCAGGACTCTGACGACGCTAAAGAGAGTTCTCTATGAATGCAGAAGAGAGAGGAATGAAGCATGACTCACTAGTGTCAGGTCATATTACTCTGTCTCTCTGCCTTTTCAGTCTTGTGTCTGGTGCATTCTTCCCTCTTTTCAGTGCTATCTATTTCAGACCATATCTCCCAGAAACTCATGCAACTAAACATTGGGCACATTGCTCTGCCTGAAGAAGCTGGTCAACAGATGCTTCACGAGGCTATTATTCCCATTTTGACAGCTGAAGAAACTGAAACATGATTTGGATTAAGAAATCTTAGAGATTCTATCTACAATGGGTCTTTCCTTCTATAGGTGAGGAAACTGAGTCCAAGAGAGTGAAAAGTATCTCGAGAAAGGTAAAATAACTAGTGCCTGGGAGAGTCAAGGCTTGGATTTAAATGCAAACGTATTCAGATAAATAAAAAGTGCATTATTGAGGAGGAAAAACATGAGAAAAAATGGGAGAGAGAAAGGGAGAAGGAAAAAGAGGAGAGAGAAGGGAGAGATGGGGGAGAAAGAGAGAAAATGAGAGAGGGGAGAGGGAGGGAGGAAAAGAGGAAGGAGAGAAGGAAGGAGGGAAAGGAGGGAAGAGAGAGAGAGAGAGAGAGAGAGAGAGAGAGAGAGAGAGAGAGAGAGAGAATATGAGAATGAGAATTCTTTTGATTCCATGTCCATTATTCTCTCCTCTGGATCAGGGATTGTTGCCTCCATAGTGGTCAGATTAAGAGAGGAGTGCCATGGTTGTTTAGGGGGAGGGTACTCTAAGATTATTTGCACAAAGGTTGATTTACCTGCCCATGGGAAGACTAGAAATTTTAGCATACCATATAATTTCAAGAGGTTGTTTTCCCCCAACATCTTCATTCCTGATCAACTTACCCTTGAATCCAAAGAAATGTACCAACTCACCTTAAAATGTAGCAGAATGCCTCTTCCTACCTCTTACCCAGAAGCTTTTACTTGGATGTAATAGAAAACATTCCTTTCAGTTTCAATTGTCTCCTTCCTTGCTATGTCAGAGATCTAGCTTTGTTGTACCTCTCATCCTCTCCATCTTCCTTCAACCCAGTAGAAATCTATTAAAAGGAAAAAAGTGGGGAGGGTTGGAGTCAAGGTGGCAGGGTAGAAAAGAGTGCAGTGGGCTCCTGTCCACAAACTCCTCCAAATAGATCTAGAAAGTGCATCAAATTGAATCCTGATATTGGCTAAGATGAAAGGAAAAGATAATGACGAATGTAGGAGGGGATGTGGGAAAACTGGGACACTGATACATTGTTGGTGGATTAGTGAACAAATCCAACCATTTTGGAGAGCAATTTGGAACTATACTCAAAGTTATCAAACTGTGCATACCCTTTGACCCAGAAGTGTTACTAACTGGGCTTATATCCCAAAGAGATATTAAAGAAGGGAAAGGGACCTGTATGTGCCAAAATGTTTGTGGCAGCCCTGTTTGTAGTGGCTAGAAGCTGGAAAATGAATGGATGCCCATCAACTGGAGAATGGCTGGGTAAATTGTGGTATATGAATGTAATGGAATATTATTGTTCTGTAAGGAATGACCAGCAGGATGAATACAGAGAGGACTGGCGAGACTTACATGAACTGATGCTGAGTGAAATGAGCAGGACCAGGAGATTATTATACATTTCAACAATAATACTACATGATGATTAATTCTGATGGACGTGGCTCTCTTCAACGATGAGAGGATCTAAATCAGTTCCAATTAATCTATAATGAACAGAACCAGCTACACCCAGAGAAAGAACACTGTGAAATGAGTATGGACCACAACATAACATTTCTACTCTTTCTGTTATTGTTTGCTTGCATTTTTGTTTTTTCTTCTCAGGTTATTTTTACCTTCTTTCTAAATCCGATCTTTTCTGTGCAACAAGATAACTATATAAATATGTATAAATAGATTTATTTAACATATATTTTAACATATTTAACATATATGGGACTATCTGCCATCTAGGGGAGGAGGTGGAGGGAAGGAAGGGAAAAGTTGGAATAGAAGATTTTTCAAGGGTCAGTGTTGAAAAATTACCCATGCATATGTTTTGTATATAAAAATCTATAATAAAAATAAAATTAAAAAAAGACAAAAATGAGAGTCAGTTTTTTGACTCCCATGACTCCTGATGGGAGAATCCAGAAGAAGTCCTAATGAACCAATTGTCCGATCCAGTTTAGCAAAAGGAGACAGATGGGAAGGCATGTGAATCTTGGGGATGGGGTGGGGCTAAGAGCACACTCAGCAGGTACTTTAGTGTCTAAGGAGAGATTTCACAGCAGACCCAGACCCATAAGGGTACCACTAGAACTATAAGAAGAAACTATAATAGGAATAAATGCAAACTAGTGACTTTATTGCCCACTACTCAGTTCTGGGCCTCAGATCCAAGATGGAAGACTTAGATGGAGAGTTCCTATGCAGGGTTCCTCAGGGTAATGAATTGAGAAAGGAGAAAGTTCAGAAGCCAGCAATAGAGGAATCACTTTCAGCATCTAGTTCAGCCTGCAAAGAAATAACCAATACAGGAATCCCAAACCAAAAAGGAGTCCATAATTCTCTCTAAACCAAACTCTCTAAACCAAAACACGTTTCCAATTGGCTGATAGGAGCGGAGTCCAGCAGTAGTCCATTCTTACACATACCCAAATATAGGTCAAGAACTTGCAAAGCTCAGACCAGGGGGACAGCATGTAGACTTTGCCTTGAATAAAACACATTTGAGAGCACCAGCAGCTTTCAGATTTCCAGTATATCCTTGAGATCCTTGAATAGCACAACACTCAGTATCTTACGAAAGCTATAAAAGAACCAGCCCAGAGCTTTTCTCCAGAAGTGCTGCAGAACCCGGCCCTAACATCAAGTCTGATGTCAGAAAATAGCCTTCAAGAGTAGTCAAGTAAACAAAAAAGAATCCCACAATAATTATCCATTATGGTTGCAAGGATACTAAAGATACAAATACAAAAAGGAGAGAATTATTCCAGAATATCTATAAGCAATGTCTCAGGGAAAAGCACAGCTTTGACACAAACTCATGGAAGAGATGAAACAACTTTAAAAATTTATAAATGTTTTTA
The DNA here is from genome assembly GCF_016432865.1 of Antechinus flavipes. Classification (NCBI taxonomy): domain Eukaryota; kingdom Metazoa; phylum Chordata; class Mammalia; order Dasyuromorphia; family Dasyuridae; genus Antechinus; species Antechinus flavipes. Next base: position 142,834,114 of record NC_067401.1, on the reverse strand, counting down.
TACATAGAATGAAAGAGCTTGAGAAAAAATTGGAAAAGAAATGAGAAATAAGAAGAAAGAGTTGGAAAGGGAATTAACAGCTTTCTACAAGGGTTACAAAACCCTGTCCAAGTAATAAACACTCTGAAAATTAGAATGGGCCAAAGACAAGTCAATAAATTCATATAAATAGCAACAAGAAAATTTAAAATCAAAAGGCTGAAAAAATAAAAGAAAATTTAAGGCATCTGATAGAAAAGTAGCAGACCTGGAAAACAATAGAAAAGTAGCAGACCTGGAAAACAATTGAGGATAAAGAATTTAAGAATAATTGGACTTTCTGAATATCATGATCACAAAATAGCTTAGACATTATACTTCAAGTAATCATTGGGGTAGTTGGAGGACACAGTGGATGGGGCACTGGTTCTGAAGCCAGGAGGATCCGTGTTCAAATGTGACATCAGATACTTAATATTTACTCACTGTGTGATCCTAAGCAAATCACTTAACCCCAATTGCTTCACAACAAAAACTACTAAAGAAATCATTAAGAAAAACTAACCAAATTTGTTAAAACCATGGGAAAGAATGGAAATAGAAACCACTATCCTCTGAGAGAAATTCCAAAATGAAAACTTGCAAAAACATGGTAGTCAAAATACTGAACTTCCAAATTAAAAAAAAAATACTGTAAATTACCAGAAAAAAAGAATTCAAGTACTGCAGAGCTATAGGTAGGATTGCACACAATATAGCATCTATCACTATAGAGTAGAGGAGAATTTGGAATATGATATCCTAGAAGGCAAAAGATATCAGCCAAGAATACAGCAAAACTGAATATCATGCTATGGGGGGAGGGGGAGAAATAGATGTTTAATGAAATAAAAGTCTTGCAAATATTTGTTATGGAAAAATCAAAAACCATGGAGAAACTCTGAAATTCAAGCACAAGAATAAAGAGAAACATAAAAAGGCAAACATGACTGAATAATAATAAAGGACAAAATACTTCCATTCAGATATGGGGAGATGATACACGTGTCTTCATTATTAAGGTCCTATGAAAGGAGTCCAGATAAATTAGGTCTAAGAATGGCTCTGTTGCATCTTGATGATTTTAAGAAAAGAAAAGAAAAAAAGAAAAGGAATATATGGTGTGGGGGAGGGAAAGGAAGGTTGTGGAAAATTATCTCATGTAATCGGGGTACACAAGTAAGCAAACATACAAAGAAGAAACGGGGAGGGAGTACTTGACATTTGACCCTCACTCTGAACTTGTCAAAAAGAAGGAAAAAAACACAAACATAATTGGGCACAGAAACAAATTTCACTCAACAGGGAAATAGAAAAAGGGAAGAATGGAGAGAGGGAATTTGAGGGAGGATTCAGGGAAGGATTAATATTAAGTAAAACAAACTCTAAGAATGTGTAAAAATATTTATACTTCTTTTAAGAGTGCAAAGCATGGGAATCTGAGGGGGTGCTCACAAATTGAGGAATGGACAAACAAGTTATGGTGTATAAATGTGTTGGAATACTTTTTTTGCTGAACTCTAATCAGCATAATGACCAATCAGAATTCCAGAGGGATTATGATTATCTCACCATAGATTTTTTTTCCCTAGTACTTCCTTCTCTAACCTGTCCCTATTTCTAACCATCTCCATGTAAGAGTTAGATTTGAATGTGTAGTATATGTTAGTGAAAGCTTGGTATAATGCAAAATCCTAATGTTGGAATATGAAGCTGAGAAAATTATTTCTCAGAGACTCAGTTTCCTTATCTTTAAAAGGGAGTGGTAATACTTGCTCTATCCATCTTACAGCAGCACTGTGAGAGAAAGTATTTGGTAGATCTTATTAAAGAACTATAGAAATGTTTTCCACTAAGGCTTAGAGATGATAAATTAATTCATCCAAAATATTAATGACTAGTTAATGATTTAATGTGCTATCTCTCCTTGAGGGATTCATGTTTTAAAAGTCAATGACTGGAGGGTTAACAGAAGAATTGCAGACCAGATACTGAAGGAAACTGAAATGGAGGAGGAAGGCTATTTGGGAGCAGCAGAGCCTCAGACAGTGGTCCATAAATAACTGCCTAGTTAATTATGTAATAAGTTTTCTTGTCCTAAGTAAAGAACCCCAGGCGCCTTAGAGGTCCTGCTCCTTGAGACTGACATTGTAGGAAGAAACATCTTGGAGGGATTCCCATACTCTGGTGAGAATTTCACACAGAATGTGATGCTGTGTGGGCAAGAACATCTTGGAGGGATTTCTATGCTCTGGTGAAAAGTAGAGTGCTGGGCGGTTATCCTAGCCAGGAACACCCATTCCTCCAAGGAATGGCCCTCTTCCTTTTCACATGCCCATATCTGAGGACATTGCTTTGGGGATGAGTGGAGCCAGGTCTAGGCTTCAAAGGGTCTTGCTCCTATTAGATTGTAAACTCCTTGAGGATAGGGAATATCTTTTGTTTTTTTCTGTATCCCCAGCACTTAGTACAATGCCTGATGCATAATAAATACCTAGTAAATGTTTATTGACTTACTGATTAACCTTTGCCATCCATCAGGGAGCATAAGATTATGGGGTTCTCTTGATGGAACTTGAGAAGTCTCTTTATTCTTCTGATGTTAAAGAGGGCAATTAGTATTATGTTGACCATAGTAGTCAGAAGACCTGATATTGAGTATAAGCTCTGTGATTTACTATCTGTGAAAAGAGAATATTTCTGCTCTCTGGGCCTCAGTTTCCTTATCCATAAAATGAGAGGATCAGATAATTCCTAAGATCCATTCTAACTACTGCTTCATGAGCCTGCCAGCAAACGAGAGTGAATGACACTGAGATACTCTTGGGAATAATTCTAAGTGGGATTTTCTGGTTTAGTTGATTATAAATCATGCCATTAGACTGGCAGTTTAGTTTGTTTCCTGATTCAAGGTTCAGTGCTCTAGCTGTTGTCCTATGTAATTAGAATATGCTAACAATGAGATAAATGTCTCAGAGCTCAGCAGTTATACTATTGATCTATAAATTGACTTTTGTCATTCAGTCCTTTGTTTAAGTCATGTCCGACTGTTCTTGTCTCTATTTGGGGTTTCCTTGGCAAAGCTATTGGAGTGATCTGCCATTTCCTTTTCCAGTTTATTTTATAAATAGGGAAATTGAGGCAAAAGGGAAAAAGTCACTTACTCAGGGTCACATGGCTAGATTTAAATTCAGGTCTTCCTGACCCCAAGCCCAGTCTCAGTTAAAGGATCTCAGTCCTGTATTGACTCTATTTATATCCCATGTGCTAGATGCAACCTCCTTGCATTTCTGTTCTCCAGAAATACTCCCTTAGCTTGTACCCAAGAAATTTACATGTTGTCTCCTCCATTAGAATGTGAACTCTTTGAGAGCAGGGGATTCTTTGGGGGTTTTTTGGTTCTTTTTTTAAGCACTTAATAAATTCTTATTGCTGAATCAACTGATTATCCCCATTCCTTTCTGAGATGAGGCAAGCTTAGTCATAGCACCTTAGCTATTCTTTATAAGAGCATTTCAGAAGAGATAAATTGTATATTCAGTCTAGGGACAGATTTACTGTCATCCATGCCCTGCCCTAAAATGGCCAGTGAACCTTCTCTGGATGGGTTCTCTCTCAGTTGTTTCTCCTCCACATTCTACAGTTCACATTCTGTTAATTATAGCAGTTTGTTAATTTACATGCTCATCTGACTTCTCAGAATATAATGGGGGAAGGAACCTGGCTTTCTCCATTGGCCTAATAGTTGTTCCATGTCCTGGACACAGGCCTAAATGGAGTCAGCCTTGGGCTTGCAGCCAGAAACTTTAGACTGACCAGTCTCATAGGTATGAGTTGAAGTTGGTTTTCTGGACACTTCTGATAAGATAGCAGGAAGAATGTGTCAGTTTATTGTTGGTGCTGGTTCTTGCCCACTGCTGGACACAGCTTTGTAGTGAGCCTTAAAGCACAGCTCAGAGGGCAAGAAGTGGAGGGTCTGGTGCTAAACACTAGGTCTTCCTGTTTAGAGTTAATGGGATTGGACGAAAGGCTACCAATCTGTCCCTGACCCAATGCAAATTAAGGATCTATGATTTCCTCAGTGTGAAATTGCCTGCACTGACACAAATTGCTTCCAGTCCATTATCTTGGCAGAGAAATCTATCATACAATTGTCCAAAGCTTAGAGAGACATGCCTTTGGTCACACAGCAAGAAGTATCAGAGATGGGGTTGGTCATCTCTTTCTCACTTCCATCACTCTTCCTCTACCAGGTCAGGAAATTTTGTGTTTTCTTGCCTTAGAATCATAGATGCTTTTTGTAGTCCTTTCTTAAAATTTGAACCTGAGAATTGATAGGTGAACTGTCAGGCTAATATGGTGTCAAAAATGATACAGATAAATAATATAGGATAGTTCAGAGAAGAGAAGAGATCAGTGGGAACGAGAGTGATTAAGAAAGCTTCACGAGTGGGTAAGACGTGAACCTTGGAGAATGTATAGAATTGGAATGGAATAGAATTATGATTGATCCAAGAGGACAGAATGTAATAATAATGATAATAGCAAGCATTCATATATACCTACCATGTGCCAAAGTGTTTTACTAATATTTTCTCATAACAATTCTGAGAGGTAGGTGCTATGATTATTCCCAACTGACAGCTGAGGAAACTGAGACAAACAGGTATTTATCCAGGGACACACAGCTATTAAGTTTCTAACGTGAGATTTGAACTCGGGTTATTCTGAGTCCAGGTTCAATGCTTCATCTTATTCTGTTATTCAGTTGTATCCAACTCTTCATGATCCTGTGGACCACACTGTTCATGGGGTTTTCTTGGCAAAGATATTGTAGCAATTTGACATTTTATTCTTCAATGGATTAAGGCAAACAGAGATTAAGTGATTTGGCCAGAGACACACAGCTAATAAATGTCTCTTCCTTTCTTCTTGCTTTCTTTCTTTCTTCTGAGATTTTTGTGAAAAATTTAACTCAAGAAGTCTTAGAATGTTAGCACAGTGTCTTATAGCTCACTTTTAAGCCCTACATCTTGGGCTTAGAGCTGCAAAAATGAAATATCACAGTTAGCCACCGAATATAAGCAAGAGCAGAGGTCTTGCCATCTTTCTCACTCTCTGAAGATCATCCTGCCTTAGGCTTAACTGAAAAGTTTACTTGGTGAGATTGAGGCTCACTGAGGCATTATCATATACATTTTGAGGGAATCCAGTTTCCCCTGCCTGTGGCTATGTTACACTACCCAGAGTTCCTGTAGTCCCTTCTTATCTTTCAAATTTTCTTATACTTAACACACCCTCAAGTACTCTATGATTGAATTCTACTGGCTTCCCCATGCCTTGAATAAAATCTCTTCTCATCCATGCCTTTTGGAATCCTCTGCTTCCTTTAGACTCAGATCATATTCTATTAGGAGGTCTTTCCCAGAGCTCTCCCAGCCTCCCAATTTCTAGAGACTTCCTCTTTAAAATTACAGTATTCTTCCTTCCTTCCTTCCTTCCTTCCTTCCTTCCTTCCTTCCTTCCTTCCTTCTTCCTTCCTTCCTTTCTTTCTTTCTTTCTTTCTTTCTTTCTTTCTTTCTTTCTTTCTTTCTTTCTTTCTTTCTTTCTTTCTTTCTTTTTCTTTCTTTCTTTCTTTTTTTCTTTCTTTCTTTCTTTCTTTCTTTCTTTCTTTCTTTCTTTCTTTTTCTTTCTTTCTTTCTTTCTCTCTCTCTCTCTCTTTCTCTCTCTCTCTTTCTTTCTTTCTTTCTTTCTTTCTTTCTTTCTTTCTTTCTTTCCTTCCTTCCTTCCCTTTCTTCCTTTCTTTCTTCCTCCCTCCCTTCTTCTCTCCTTTCCTTACTTCCACAATTGTGAAATAGCTGAATAAATTAAGGCATATGGCTGTGATGAAGTACTATTACACTATGAGAAATAATGACGAGAGTAGTTTCAGAAAAACATGGCAAGACATCTATGAATTGATGCAAAGTAAAATGAGAAGAACCATGAGGTCATTGTGTTTAGTAACAGCAATTCTGTAATGATGATCAGCTATGAAAAACTTGTCTACTTTGATCCATCCAACAATCTTTGATTGTTGCCTTTCATTCTCAAAGAGGACCAAAATGACCTCACTATGCTGGGACCAAGGCACAGTATGTCTGCCTACATCTGATCAAACCCATATAAACTTGGAATGTTCTACCACAGATCAGGCACAAATAGTCCATGTGTACACTTGGAGGGGAGATGTCTCTAAATGTCCACACCTCAGATTTTTTTGAGTTATTGAAATTCTGTTTTGCTCTTTGAGTACACTGTCTTCTTTGAGGCACACTATGGCAGATGGTCCTGTGCCAGTGTCTCCCATATCTCACAATTGATTCCAAAGTTCTTCAGAGACACCAATGACCCACAGAACTTCCAAAGACCGCATGATGAAAAAATACTCTCTGCTTCTAGAGAGAGAACTATTAAACTCTGAGTGTAAAATGAAATAGAATCTATATTTTACGTTATTTTCTTTTGGGCTTTTGGGGGAAATATGGCTAAAACAGAAATGTGATTTATACAATTTCACATATATAACTAATAACATACTGCTTTTCTTTTTAGTGAGTGAGGGAGGGGTGGGAAATAGAAAAAATTTGGAATGCAAAATTTAAAAAGAAAAAGATTAAAAATAAATATATAGTATATGGCATACTATAATATAATATGTAGGATATAAATATGTATAATATATAAATATATAGTAATTAAAAATATAATCAAGATATATGCTATCTTGGCTGGAGGATCTTGCCAATTTCTACAATGAATTTTCCTGCTTCTTTACAAAGGGAGGTTGACACATAAGCTACATTCTTTTTTTCATATATTCTTTTGGCTCATGCTGATCTTGAACAAGCAAAGTGTGACTACCAAGTATCCCATGAAATCATCATTCTTGTTACCCTTGGGTACTTGATGAAGCAAACTGGCATCTTCTTTATTCACCTCTCTAAGGAGAATAATCCTCCCACTTAGTGGCAACTTTTTCTTTAAACATTTGAATTCATTATTTATTTATTTTAAAATTTTATTTTCTTTTTCAATTTTCAATTTTCAATTTTTTTCCTCCCTACCACATCTCCCTCACTCACTACAAAGAAAAGCAATATCATATCAATTATAAATGTGAAATCATGGAAAACATTTTTATATTAACCATCCTTCAAAAAAGGTAAAAAAAACAAAGTGAGAAAATTATATTTCAATTTGCACTCAGAACTTATCAGTTTTCTCTTTGGAGGCAGGAGGGCATTTTTTTCATCATGAGTTATTTGGAATTGCCTTTCTGTCATTGGTCTTTCTGAAGAACTTTGGAATCAATCATGAGACATGAGAGATATTAGCATAGAACCACCCAGCCTAGCGTACCTGTATCAAAGAAGGCACTGTACTCTAAGAGCAAAGCAGAATTTCAGTAGCTCAAAAGAAATCTAAGCTGTGCATATTTAGAGACATCTCTACTCTAAGTGTACATATGAACTATTTGTACCTGATCTGTGGTAGAGCATTCCAACTCTGTATTGGTTTGATCAGCACACTGTGCCTTGACTTACTGTTCCTGTTGGAGAATGAAGAACCATTGAATTGATCAGTGTAGGCAAGTTTTTCACAGTTGAACATCATCCAACATTGCTATTATTGTGCCCAATGATCTCACAGTTCTCACTTTGCATCAGTTCATATAGATCTTGCCATATTTTTCTGAAATCACCCCTTTTTTTTATGGCTCAATAGTACTTCATCATAATCATATATCACAGCTTATTCAGTCATGCCCTAATTGTTAGACATCCCCTCTCTTTCTAATTCCTTGCCACCACAAAAAGAGGTACTATAAATATTTTTGTACATATAGATTCTTTCCTTTTTTCTTTTATTTCTTTGGGGTACATAGTGGTGGTATGAGTCAAGGAGTATGTACAGTTTGATAGCCCTTTGGGCTAACTTCCAAATTGTTTTCCAGAGTTTTTGGACCAGCTTAGTGGCAATTTCTTTAAGTTTAGACATGTCATTTATAGAGAGAAGATCACCCATGCATGAGAATATCAAGTGCTTAATAAATTTTTAAAAATTTAATTGAATGTGTTGAATTATTCACCAATCCTGCCACTGTCAATGAAGGCTTTCATAAAGAAAACCCAAGGGAAGGCTTGAGTGTTATTTAAACCAGTATCATTCAAAATCTGAGAATACCACTTGACACTCTTGCTCAAGGTGGAAGAAGATGAAAATTGACATATAGTCAAGAAAAATTCTATAAATTAAAAATACTTGGATCTACAATCATCCAGTTTTTCCTTAATTATTTGACTTTTTTGCCTTTGATATGTGGCTAGCATTGTGTTTGATGCTCTGGGGTCCAAAAGCAAAGGACCTATAATAACTTATTCAGGGAAGCTTGGGATGGAGGTAGACAAGGTACATTCATTACCTAGAAGGTCTGAGCTGGAAGAAATGTTTGAGATCATGTAATCCAAACAACAGAGGAGAAATATGAGGTCATGGGAGGAGAAATGACTTGTCACACAGAATATTACCAAAACAATTGGTGCAATATTTTCAAGTCTTGTGCTCATTTCATTACATCATGTTGGCAGTTGCTTTCATTCTATTTTTCTTTGTTGCTCCTATTCCAGTATAAGTCTCTCCTGAGACCCAGACCCTATATATGACCTAGCTCAGAGTTATTCCCTCCTTAGTCTTAGGTTTTCCTCCATAAGGTTGTGCAGTAAATAGAGCAGTGAGTCTGGAAACAGTTCAAATCCAACCAAATCAAACACTTAGTGGCTATATAATCCTGGGCAAATCACTTAACCTTTGTCTGCCTCAATTTCTTCAATCTTAAAATGAGGATTACAAGAATACCTACTTCATAGACTTACTAGGAAGATCAAATGAGATAAAGTGCCTGCCACATAATAGACTCTTAATAAATCTTTGTTTCCTTCCTTCTTCTGTACTGAGTAAGTATAATGGGGCAAATTGGCCAGTAAGGTATTTCTGTACCCACCTGTGTATGTATTCTGCCATGCTTTGTCCAGTTCAAATGAGTGAGGTTCAATTGCCATCTGTTTCCCCATCACTTCCTGTAGACTTCTATTCAATCTCAATTATGTAATTTTCCTAATCCTTCCTGTCCCTTTTTTGTCCTCACATCACTCCATGTATTTCTCTTCCCTTTTCTTTCTGTTGTGGTTTAAAATTTTTTTTTTAAGGATCATTAAAATGTAATGGAATCAGCCCTAGGGTCTTTGTTTAATTAAAAAATAATAAAATTCTGAGAAGACAGATGTATTATCTGCTTGATCATATGCTTTTTATCTTTTTAGCCTCTTATTTGCTCATATTTTTCTTTATTCCTGTATTTGCAATTCAAAGTTTCTATGCATCTCCGCTCTTTTCATTAGGAATGCTCTCTTTTGTTAAAGATCCATTTTTCTCCCTGTAAGATCATATTCAGTTTTGCTGGGTATGTTATTCTTGGTAGTAAACCTAAATTCGATTTTTTTTAGTTAAAATTTTTTTATTTTCAAAACATATGCATGGATAATTTTTCTTTTTCTTTTCTTTCTTTCTTTTTTTTTTTAGTATTAAGGAGTGCCATTAGTATATTTAAACTTTATTGGAAATTAATGATCACAAATGATCACAAATGTCTCAAAAGAAAAGTACATTCAATTCCATGTATTTTTCTTTTTTTATTATAGCTTTTTATTTACAAGATATATGCATGAGTAATTTTTCAGCATTGACAATTGCAAAATCTTTTGTCCCAATTTTTCCCCTCCTTCCCCCCCACCCCCTCCCCCAGATGGCAAGTAGACTAATACATGTTAAATATGTTAAAGTATATGTTAAATGCAATATATGTACACATGTTCATACATTTATTTTGCTACACAAGAAGAATCAGACTTTGACATAATGTACAATTAACCTGTGAAGGAAGTAAAAAATGCAGGCGGACAAAAACAGAGGGAAATTAATGACTGTTCACACTCATTTCCCAGAGTTCTTTCACTGGGTGTAGCTGGTTCTCCTCATTATTGAACAAATAGAACTGATTTGGTTCTTCTCATTGTTAAAGAGAGCCATGTGCATCAGAATTGATCATCATATAGTACTGTTGTTGAAGTATATAATGATCTCCTGGTCCTGCTCTTTTCACTCAGCATCAGTTCATGTAAGTCTCTCCAGGCCTTTCTGAAATCATCCTGGTCATTTCTTACAGAACAATAGTATTCCATAATATTCATATTCCACAATTTATTCAACCATTCTCCAATTGATGGGCAGCATGGATAATTTTTCAACATTAACCATTGCAAAACCTTATGTTCCAATTTTCTCCCCCTTCCTCCCACCCCCTCCTCTCGATGGCAAGTAATCCAATATATGTTAAGCATGGTAAAATATATTAAACCTAAATTCCTTTCCTTCTGAAATAGCATATTCTAAATTATGCACTCCTCATAGGGATGGCTGCTAAACTGTGTTGAATCCTGACTGTGGATCATTGGTGCTTGAGTTCTTTCTTTACAGTTACTAGTAGTTTTTTTTTTCTTTCACTGGGAAGCTTTGGATTTTGGCTATAATATTCTCAGGAGCTTTAATTTTGGAGAATCTTTCCAGAAGCAGATTCTTTCTATTGCCATTTTGCCCTTTATTTCAGGATATTTGGGCAGTTTCCTTTTATGATTTCTTGAAATAAGATGCATTTTTTTGGCCATGGCTTCCAGATTGTTCAATGATTCTTAACTCATCTGTCCTTGTTTTTTTTTTTTTTTTTTTTTTTTTCTAGGTCAGTTTTTTTTTTCTATGAGTTTACTATATTCGACTTATTCTGTTGTTATTTTTATTTTTACTTTATTTTAATATTTCTTGTTCATGCCTCTATTTTGTCCATTTTAATTTTTAAGGAGTTTATTCCTTAGGTAAGCTTTGTGACAAATTGTTAATTTATTTTCTATTTATTCTATTTCTTTTTCATCTTATTTCTTTTTCATTATCTTCTCTAGCACTCTCATTTAATTATTTTATTTTTTTATTTTATTTTTGTTCTGGCAGTTGGGGATGAGTGACTTGCCCAGGATCACAAAGCTAGGAAATATAAAGTGTGTGAGACCAGATTTGAAATCAGGTCCCCCTTACTTCAGAGCTGGTGCTCTATCTATTGTGCCATCTGGCTGCCCCTTCTCATTTAATTTATAAAAACTATTTTAAAATTATTAAGAAAACTTTTGTTTCATCTTTTCCAGAAATTCCAATTAAACTAGTGCCCAAACTATATTTTTTCTTTGAAGTTTTGCTTATAGAAACCATGTAGTTATTTTTTTCTACATTTGTGTTTTGAGCATTCCTAGCACTATAATAGTTTTTTTTTTCAGTAATAGCATTTTTTGTTTGCTTCATTCTTGAATGTAGACTTTAGATTCGAATTAGATTCTGTGTATTTCTAGAGGAAATGTAGGAGCTGGTCCTGCTACTGATTTCTTAGTCCCATTGAGCCATTGTGTTTTTCCAATATCTTAGACAATTCAAACTGGGAACCCACAAACATACAGTGCTCCCAAAGTAGTCCTATTCAGGGTAATATCTGATTTTTTTCATCCTGCTCTGAGTTCTTCAATTTCTTGGCTTGGATTTGGGTCTAAGCAATATATCTGTGAGCTTTGGGACATTATACATTGTTAGTGAAAATGTGAACTGCTCCAACCAATTTGTGGAGCAATCTGGAATTATACCCAAAGAATTTTAACACTGTGTATACCCTTTGACCCAGAAATACAACTATTAAGATTGTTTCCCAAGGTGATCAGTGAAAAAGGAAATGAATCTATATATTTTATATATAGATTCAACAGCTCTTTTTGTCACTGACAAAGAACTGGGAGTTGAGGGGATACCCATCAATTGGGGAAATGGCAGAACAAGTTGTGGTTGTGATGGAACCCTACTTTGCTGTAAGAAATGATGATTAAATTGATTTAAAAAAGGAATGACTTGCATGAAATGAGAAGAATAAATGCGAACAACTAAATTATTCAGAATGTTATAAATACTCAAATCAACTACAAGGGACTTGTAAAGGAAGATACTATCTACCTCCTTTTTAGAGTTATGCATAAAATGTGTATATATACATATATTTACATATGTATATGTATACATACATAGCTATGTGAAATAGTGGTCTTCTTTAGTGTAGGGTAGCGTAGTATAGGGAAGGGAGGCAATTAAATAAATATATAGTCAATCATTTAAAAAACAGACAAAATATGTCTACAGATTTGCCCTTTCAAAATTTCCAGTAAATACTGCTCAATTCAGTCACTATCAGCAAGCTGGAAAACTCTGCTGGTTTAGAGTGACAAAATTGTAGACTCTCTTTGTTCTGTTATTCTTATCCTAGTTATACTGCAGGCTTCAGTCTGAATTGGAAATTGAAACTGAATCATTGGTTCTGGCATTAGAACCTACAGCTACAACTTGCTTCTGAACTTGCTCCTTGCTTGGTGTACAATCTAAAGCTTGCAACTACACTATGAAATTCCTGAAATGCCCCTGATATGAACAGGTCCCTTCCTCAGTCAGCCCTGGATTGATGATCCAGAATTAAATAGGGAGCAACAGAGCTGCCAGTTTACATCTACCTTCATGCACCTTATACAAGGTCAAACTCCTGTGGATCTAGGACCTCTTCTTGCCCTGGAACAAAACTTCTTTCCATGCTTCAAGAAAATTACTAACAATTCTATGGAGAATGAATTAGAGAGGGAAGAAATTTGAGGCTGAAAGTGCAGTTAAAAAGCTAATGCAATAGTCCAGGTAAGAGGGGATGAGCCAGTGTGGTGGCTATGTGGGTAGAGAGAAGGGGACCAAATAAGAGCTATTATAGAGATAGAAAGGAAGGAGTGAATAGAGAAGGTGAGTTTGAAGACTAAAGGGAGATAAAGGATTGCAATGTTCTGGGGGAGAAGAGGATCCACTGAGGAATAGGAACTGGCAAAGAGAAATGCTGCTTCATCATCAGAGTCTGGGGAGAGAGTGAGAAATGATGTCAAGTGATTTTGAGATTTAGAGAAAGGAAGTACCCGAGGCCCCATAGTGAGAGGTTTCTATTTTCTCAGGAAAGTATGAAGTAAGATATCCTACTGAGAGAGTGGAGGGAAAGATAGGTATGGGAGGTTCGAGAGAAGAGAAGTAATGAAACACTTGCTGTAAGAAATTGCATGGAGAATCAATTTAGGAGGAATTGTGGTGAGGGTCTTGTTGAACATAGTTAAAGTTTTTAGTGAATTCAGTTAGTGCGTTGTGGGATTTCATCCAACTTTATTCATCCATGGGTGAGTAGGAACAAAGGAGGAGAATTGTGAAAGACATCCAAGGATAAGGTATTGTGACTGGGACAATTACTTAAACTCATTGGCCCTCCATGGCCCAAACCATCCATAAAATTAAGGTGTTGTTCTAGATGATCTGTAAAGTCCTCTATAGTTCTAGATCAATGATTTGCTCTCAAAAAGAGATTCCTTACCATAGCGTGAAGGGTACAAGAATAATTCTCCTTTTTGGTCAATAGGACTGGGGGGACAGAAGAGACCAGCCTTGTGTAACCTGAGGATTAGTCTCAGCAAGGCGCTGGCTTGAGAATAGCCAGGTTAATTCCTTCCCTTGCTATCTCCAACACACACACACACACACACACACACACACACACACACACACACACACTTGCTTTCTAACACAATAGAGAAAACTGTGACATTTAAGAAGAGAAACTATGGACTATCTTGTGCTGATGGCCTTGGAAGATGAATAATGGGGATGGAGAGGAGCAGAGAATGACTTTCTCCCTCTTAGTTTTCTGACTGAACCAAAAGAATTAATGAACAAATGGACATATGAGTGAAAAAATATTTATTAAGTGCCTGTGTAGGGCATGGGGGAAAGGGCAGCTAGGTAACTCCAAAGCACTCAGTCCTGAACCTGGAGTCAGAAAGATTCCTCTTCAGACACCTGCTACCTATGTGATTCTGGGCAAGTCACTTACCTTTGTTTACCCCAGTTTCCTCATCTATAAAATGATCTGGAAAATGGCAAATCACTTGCTATATGTCCCTGGGTAGGTCACTTAATCCCATTTGCCTCATCTGTAAAATGAGTTGGAGAAGGAGATGGCAAATCACTTGCTGTGTGTCCTTGGGTAGGTCACTGAATCCTGTTTACATCAGTTTCCTCATCTGTAAAATGACTTGGAGAAAACAATGGCAAACTACTTGTATCTTTGCTAAGGAATAGCAGATGGGGTTGCAAAGAGTCTGCACAATTCCTCAGACATAGGGTTAAACACTAAAGGATACAAAGAGAAAAAAGTTCTTGTCTTCAAGGTGTTTATATTCTAACTGGGGAAGACAACATATATAAAAGGAATACAAATACAAAAATGAAACCCTTCTTGCCCACAAGGAGTTTACATTATTTATGACAGAGATAACACATGTGAATGAATGGTAGCCAGAGAAGGAAGTTTTGGTCTGGGGAAATCACAGGAAAGGCGAGTTAAATTATGGGGCTCTTGATGAAAATGATCTTTCTAGAGATAATGATGGCATTGATTCAATTATCCCATTCAGGATTTCTGAATGCATGGCCACAAGGCAGATGATGAAAATCAGGGTATCACATTAGTCAAGTTGTTCCATCACCAGGAGCAGAAAGCAGGGGAAGAGGGTGGATGATGTGTGTGTGTGTGTGTGTGTGTGTGTGTGTGTGTGTGTATGTATGCACATGCGTGCATGAGTGTGCATGTATTATCCATAGAAGATTAAAACTGGAAGGGACATTTGTGATTATCTGGTCCAACTTCTTTTATATGGTACAGTGGATAGTATGTCTGACCTAGACCTGAGTTCAAATCTGTCTTTATATACTAGTTATATAATTTTGGACAAGTCACTCAATCTCTGTGTGTCCCAGTTCCTCAATTGTTAAATAGAGATAATAATAGGACTTGTCTCCCAGGGTTGTTGTGAGAATCAAATGACATAATATTTGTAAAGCATTAGCACAGTGCCTAGTATATGGTCGAAGTTATGTAAAGGCTTATTCCTATTGTTGTTATTATTATTATTGCAGATAAAGAATCTAAGAAGACAAAGAGAAATGATTTGCCCCAAACTAATATATCTTTGACTAAGTTCTCAAGCCAGATTGTCTGATTCAACATCAAATGTTCTGTGTCACATCATATGGTCCAACCCCCTCTCCAACCCTGCCCTTAATTTTATAGTAGAGGAAACTGAGGGAGAAAATTATACAGAAAGTCAGGACTAGTCAGCAGGAAACTGAATCTCTTGGATCCAAGTTCAAGACTCTTTCTCTTGTCTTATATTGCCTTTCATATGTATTATGCATTATATCTCTTGGGGTATCATGGTATGTGGGGAGCAGATGTCTTCCCAATTCTCAACCCTAGACTTTACCCCTAACCTCAGCTGCCACTTTGTTAGCTGCTCTAGGAAGCTTCTTTATTTTTAAAGTTTCTTTTTAAAAAACATTTTATTTTTCCAATTACATGCAAAAACAATTTTAACACTTGATTTTAAAATTCTGAGTTCTAAATGCTTTCCTTCCCTTCCTTCTTTCCCTTCCCATGAGAAGGTAAGCAATTTGATATAGATTATATATGTGTAGTCATGCAAAACATACTTCCATATTAGTCATATTGTGAAAGAAAATACAGACTGAAAAAAAAACAAGAAAAATAAAGTAAAAATGCTTCAATTTGCTTTCAGACTCTCCATCAATTTTTTTCTTTGTAGGTGAATAGTATTTTTCATCATGAATCTTTTGGAATTGTTTTGGACCATTGCATTTCTGAGAATAGCGAAGTCATTCACAATTAACATCCTTACAATACTGTTGTCACTATGTGCATTGTCCTCCTGGTTCTGTTCACTTCACTTTGCTTCAGTTCATACAAGACTTTCCAGTGTTTTCAGAAGGCATCCTGTTCATCATTTCTTATAGCATAATAATATTTCATTACAATTATAGACCACATTGTCCAGCCATTCTCTAATTAATGGCTATCCCTTGAATTTCTAATTCTTTGCCACCACAAATATTTTGCTAAAATATTTTCATACATATAATTTCTCCTTCCCTCCCTTTTAAAAATCTTTTTGGGATACAGACTTAATAGTGATATTATTGGGTCCAAGAGTATGCAGTTTATTATCCTTTGGGTATAGTTCCAAATTGCTCTTCAGAATAGGATGCCTTTTTAAAGGAAGCAAGACTTAAAATAGAGAACTGACAGTGATTTAAAATGCAAAATAGATAACTAGTGAGACAGATGGATACAAAGGCCACTGCCAATTATTTTACATTTTTCTGGGAGATAGTGTTACTACTACTAATAGCTAACATTTACATAGTATGCTTTAAGGCTTGCAAAGTACTTTACAAATATCTTATTTGATTCTCACAACAACCCTGGGAGGCAATTGCTATTATTATCCCCATTTTGCAGATCAAGAAACTAAGACTGCTGCTAGAGATTAAGTGATTTGCTTATAGTCATCCAGCTAGTAGGCATCTGAATCTGGATTTGAACTCAGGTCTTCCTGCTTACAGATCTGATTCTAGCTACTATATTTCCTGGCTATCATAGTCTTGGAACCCTGTTATAGGTCCCTTACACTTTTCTATGGTCCATGAGAAAACCCTAGAAAAAATAAGGGTGAAGGAATAGGCAGTATGGTCTAATGGATATGCTGATCATGAAATTAGGAAGACCTGGGTTGAAATCCTGCTTCTGATAATAACTAATGATGAAGAAGTATAAAATTAAGAGAATATCAAGTTATCATATGGGAGAGCAGTTCAAGATGTGAAGAAATCATGAGACATTTGTCACAGGATAGAGGTTTTGTTATGTATTACATGAAGTAGTTCATGGGCTCAATCAAATATGACTAAGTAATTCAGAACCATATAAGATTGAACAACAGGCTTCTGGATTCAGGAACTTTTAAAGTCTCAGGGGTGAGGAGAAGAAAGGGCAGGGTCCAGGGATTAAGGGGAGAAGTTAGGGAGAGTCCAGGAAGAGTTTAGGGATGATACAAGAGGAATCCACATGACTGACTACATCTCAGACTTGTTGTTGTAAGATATGCTAATCAAGAAAATCCCAGAAGTTGGTCTATTTCTATGTGACAAAGGAAATAGGATGGGTAGATTAAAGTTTCAGTTCCACATCAATGAAGCAAGTGAAAAATGAAATGACTGAGGAAACAAAGGTTTGAGCTTCTGAGCATATTGATTTGTTAAGCAAAGCATTCCAATTGCATAACAAATCAGGACCAGGCCTCCTCAGTTTGGTACTGGACTGCAATTACAGAGGGATTCAGATTTTATGAATTAATATAATTAATCAAATAAGGACAAGTAATTAAAAGAAAACAATTAACCAGGATACATAGTTAGGTGATCTTATTTCTAAATGGAGGAGAAACTAAAGATTTTCTAAGTTAACAGGGGGAAGGTAAAGAAATCAGAAAAATAAATCTCCTACTTCCCCCAAATGCCTGTCTATATCCAGTCAAAGAAACATGGAAACAATCACTGACTGACCAGTACAGGGAAAGTTTTCAGATGAGATATATGGATTGCTTGTGATATATTATTGTGAGAAAATTCCTTGCATCAGTCTTTGAATCTGAATAAATTTCTGGTCACTAGTTAAATGTCAAGGTGGTTTGGCTTTCCAGTGACACAGGGCTAAGTCCAAACAATGGATTAAATTTTCTCATAATTCCGATAACTGAATAAAGTTTTCTCTGATGACAGAAGTTACATTAGATCCATGATTGAATAGAAAAAGAACTGAGCTAGGCCCAAAAATGAGTCACAAGATGAAGTCAATGTGACTCACTCAATTCCCACAATTCCCTTGCTATATTACCATGAACAAGTTATCTCCTTTGGTTTCTAAGACTTCGTGTGGTCAGTTATAGGAAGGAAACTCCATGATTGCACAGTATGGTGGGACATATATTTATAGCTTAAAGACTCTCTTCCTTATCTCAATAAGTCACAAGTATCACTCAAAAGATCTCAGAGAACATTTCATCCAATCCTTTCATTTATACATAAAGAAATTGAAATCCAGAGAAAGTGATTTGCTCAGATTCAGAATTGTAAGGGACCTTAGAAACTTTTTTTGAAGTCATAGACCTACTCTACTGGAAGTCTGGTAAAACCTAAAAATATCTTCTTAGAATAAAGTTGTTATTTTATTTGTTTGTTTTATTAATTTTTTTCTCTAGTTACACATATATATTAACTTTTGAATACACATTTCTTTATGAATCATGTTGGGAGAGAAAAATCAGGACATAAGGGAAAAACATGAGAGAGAAAAAAAAACAAATAGAAAAAAGAAGTGAACATAGCATGTGTTGATTTACATTCAATCTCTATAGTTCTCTTTCTGGATGCAGATGGCATTTTCTAGCCAAAGTTTATTGGAAATGTCTTGGATCACTGAACCTTTGAGAAGAACCAAGTCTTTGAAGAACCAAATTGATCATCGCACAATTTTGCTGTTACTGTGTATGACATATTCCTGGTTCTGTTTGCTTCACTCAGCATAAGTTAATGTAAATCTTTTTCAGATCTTTTTAAAATCAGATTGTTAATCATTTTATAGAATAATGATAGAATAAAGTTTTTAAATGCATTAAGCAAAATATATAGGATTACAAAAATAAAATTCTCCAATATACTGAAATACAATTATCAAAATAAGAAAAAATGTGTGGATCCCTTGAAATCTATCCATGGATCTTGGGAGGGGGAGTCTGTGGATTCTATGTTTTGAACTCCTGATCAAATCCAACCCTCTCATTTTTATAGATGAGGGAATTGAGACTTGGGGAATCACATGACCTGACTACGCTTGTATACCTGTACTAAACATCAGAGGGGGACATTGAATTCAAGTTTTGACTTCAGAGCTAGAGCTCTTTCCATTATACCATTTCTGCCTTTTAGTAGGTCACAGCAAGCTAGTAAGGAGCAGAGCCAGTACCAGAATCTATAATCAGCTAAATTATTGATTCAGAGAGAAATAGGAACCTTTAAGACTTTTATTCAAATAGAAGTAAACACAAAATGGTCAAGACTTCATTGGCAGGAACATTGATGATTGGGAAACAAGACTGTGGAAAGAAGGGTTTTGTGATTTTATTAGAAGGTAATCACACCATTAAAAAAACTATTTATTTCTTACTGCTTGATCATGAGGCAGGAAAGGCATAAAGATGTCAAAGGGAGCCCTATAAGCAGGAAAGCTTCTGGCTGTTCAGGAATGCCGGAAAGGACAAAACAAGGTTGTGCCTCTCATTAATTCTATTAGATTGCCCCAAATGAGCAGATTATTTGTGGTTGTTGAGAAAAGGATACCCTAAAATGATAATCAGTGATTTGTGGGAACTGAGTATGGTAAGGAAGTTCAATAGTGGCCACACCTAAACTATTAAAAATTTTTTTTTCTTGCCTGCATGTAAATTTGATTTTTTTGTGAATTAAATGGGCACTGTAATATTCCCCTTTATATAGCACAAAATACTTTTTTTTATGACACCATTATGAGCGGGTACCTGATTTGGAAGTACTATTGTTAGTCAAGGGCAGCTAGGGCAGGTTAATATCAGGAAGACCCATCTCCATGAGTTCAAATCTGACCTCAGAAACTACCTGTGTTACTCTGGTTAAGTCACTTCATCTCAGTCTCCTCATCTGTAAAATGAGCTGGAGAAAAAAATAGCAAGCCACTCTAAGAAAACTCCAAGAAAACATCAAATGGGATCACAAAGAGTCTGAAACAACTGACCGATAACCATAGTTAGCCAGTCAACAAGCATTCATTAGGTGCTTACTATAGGCAAAGTATTATTACCTTCACTTTTCAAATGAGGAAACTGAGGTTTAGAGAAAAAAATTGCTTGTCCTTCCCTATACTCAATCAAATCCTATCCCTCCATCACAGAATTCAGGGTTATTTAGCCCTGGGAAGAGGTTTAGGGACAACTTCATGACAATTTGCAAGAAGGCTGCTTTCTCCCCTGAGTCATTCCTGCATAAATCCTCAGTCACTGATAACCCCATGGGAATCAGTACCTATCAGATCTTAGCTTCTCCTCACCCCCTTCATTCCTTTCTCCTTTTATTACACATATCCACTTTATACTAGTTCACTGTTCATTATAGTAGAATAGCCTATACCCTTAGCACCCATACTCCTCAAACCCATCTGTTCCATTGAACAGAATTTTGCAAGAGGCAGAATTGGAAAGGTTGATAACACTTCACATCCAGAGCCTCCAGGGAGCTATTTGTTAAAATTTCAGCATTTACATTTCAGAAATTGACAAATGTCATAAATCAGAACTTGGCAAGTTTTAAAAAAATGTTTAAACTTTAAAAAGTGATGGTAAATGTTAATAATGCAAATCAAAGTTAAAAGTGTGTCCTGGGTACAATTGTTTTTTAGAGTTGGTTATTAAACATTTATTAACGCATTCTCTGCTTATATCCCTAACACAACCTTTGGGGCATGCATGTATTATATACAGAGAGCCAGAGCAACTAACTTTATTTTTCCCGTGTTCCAGGGAATGGACTTTTGGAACTGGAAGCTATTTATGGAAGTAAAATGCACTGGGGTTGAAAGGAGATCTATATATCTATGTGACCTTGGACAGGTGACTTACTTGGTCTAGGTCTGTTTTCCAAGCTATATAATGGCTTTGGCTCCATTATTTCCTAATATCTCTTTCCAATCTCACAATTTATTGTTTAAATTATTATTTAAGAAATATCCCTGATATTCCCTTTCCTGTCCTACAAGGAGATTTTATTTGTATTATATTCATTATATGTTATATATAATCTGTAGATAATGCTATATATTATATATGTTATGCATACTATATTATATATAGTTATATACATAGTATGTATACATATACATAGTTTATATATATATATATACACACACATATATAGTTATATATTTAGTAGGTAGAGTGCTATGATAGAATACTGGGCCTGGTGTCAGGAAGATTTATTTTTCTGAGTTTAAAACTGAATGAACCACTTAATCCTGTTTGACTTAGTTTCCTTATCTGCAAAATGAGCCAGAGAAGGAAATAGTTAACAACTTCTGTATCTTTGCTAAGAAATCCCCAAATGAAGTCACAATTAAAACGACTGAACAACGATCACAAGTATATTATGTACAAGAGATTTTACTTATATTACATCAGAGTTTGCTTCTTCCTAAAGCAGATTATTAATCAAGGTCCTATTGGGAGGTTGTCAATTATGGTTTGGATGGGGAACTATTGAAGAAGAAAAATGTTAATTAAGAGTTGGGTGAGGAATAGGGAAATGGAGTCATTAGACAGAGGCCAGGAATAGGCAGGGACTGGGTGTTTACTAATCATGCACAGATTATCTTGTTTTAAAAAAAAAAATTGGGGTGGGGAGATAATTGGGATTAAGAGATTTGTTCAGGGTTTCACAGCTAATAATTGTCTGAGGCTGGATTTGAACTAGGTTCTTCTGACTCCAGGGCCAGTGCTCTATCCATTGTGCTACCTAGCTGCTCTCTCTAAGATAATTTTAATGCTTTTTGTCATTATTCAACAATTATTCCTATCCTAGAACCCCAAACCCTTCTGACAAAAACAAGCAAAATGCAATTAATTCAGAGACTGTCAGACAATGAAAACAATATTTACTCCTATTTGTCTCCTACTTTTCTGCAGTAAAAGAGTGAGGGATTATGTTTCATTAACTTTTCTCTAATACTTTCACTGATTTTCCCATTACTCATAGTCCAACTTCCCTTTAGTGACCTTTTGATTTACATTCTTATAATTTATACTGTTTTCTTGGTGCTTATCCAATCAGTTCATATATGTTTTCCCACAATTTTCTTTGAAGGTAATTGGGGTTAAGGGATTTGCCCAGCGTCACACAGCTAATAATTGTTAGAGGCCAGATTTTCACTCAGGTCCTCCTGATTGCGGGATTAGTGCTCTATCCACTGCACCACCTCACCTTTCCCACAATTTCTCACATTTGTCACTTCTTATAACACAGCAATCTTCCATTACAGTCCTTTTCTAATCATTCCTTTATTTATGGAAACTCATTTTGTTTTGAATCCATACTTTTTGGATTGTCCCTCTACAGGGTGAGTTTTAAAAAGTTGTCTTTAAGGAAGACATTAAATATAAGAATAGGAAATTAAATGATATGATGTGATCCAGGTGGGGAAAGGGAGGTGGGAGACTGTAGATGACGAGTAAGCAGTATCTTTAAAATGTTTTATTTATGACTCTTATATCACAGTAATTTCTAGAAAATAAAATCCAACAATGCTACTCCTCTAGATTGAAACCTCCCATCTAACTAAGGAAATGTATTAAACAAAAACACTTAAAGCCATTATCACATCAAACATTGTATACAGCTTTCTGCCCCAGTAATCCCTTACTTTTTTCCTGAGAGAGAAGTTTCCAATAGTGTCACTGCTGTTTTTTAATTACTCAACTTAGTTTCCTTTTAGAGGTTGTTTAATTTACATTATTTGTGGTCATTGTACATATTGTTCTTTTGGTTCTGATTATTTTACTCTGCATCAGTTTATATAAATTTCTCTAAATTCCCTGTATTTATCATTTTTTACTGCATAATGGTATCCCAATAAATTCAGTTGCCAGATGTTTTTTAGCCTATTCCCAGGTATTGGGCACCCACTTTGTTTTTAATTCTTTGCTACCACAAAGAGTTTGGTTGTTATGAATATTTTGGTTTATGATGGACTTTCATTTCAGCCATTGTCTTCCATGGGGGTATTGCCTAATACTGGAATTTCTGGATCAAAGATTATAGACTATTGCATCACTTTTCTTGAAAGATTCCAAATTAATATATCAAACAACATATTAATTCATAGTTCTACTAACTCTGTATTAGCATTCTTGTATTCCCATAAATGAGATAAATTTATAAAATGCATAGAGAAGGTCCTTCACAAATACTTGTTTCATTCCATTCCCACAACTTCTTCAACATGAATTGTTCCTGATTTTTGTCATTTTTGTTAATTTTTAGGGTATTGAGTAGAACTACAGAACTGTTTTAATGTGCATTTCTCTTCCTAAAGATGATTTGGGGCGTGTTTTCTCCTGGTCATTAATAGTGCATAATTCTTTTGAAATTCATTCACAGAGTTTGATCACTTATCAATGTATCAATTTCCTCTATCTGGTTGATTACTGTGTTGGTGGAGGGAAAGAGAATGAGGGAGACAAAAATTTGGAATTCAAAATCTTACGAAAGTGAGTGTTGAAAAATATCTTTATATGTAATCGGAAAAAAATACTATTAAGTGGGAAAAATTTTCTATATATAAAATCATATTTTATCAGTGATATTTGATGCAAATATTTTCTCATGTGACAGGGTCTTTTTTTGTTAGTGTCATTGATGCGATTTGTGCAAAAACTCATTAAAATATATATTTTGTCTTTTATGATTGCCTTTGTCCTTGTTTGGTTAAGAATTCTCCCCTCAGCCATGGTGATGACATCCACCTTCTCTCATTTTCTTCTTCTTCTTCTTCTTTTTTTTTTTTAAGGATATAACCTTTAATATTTATGTTGAATATCCATTTTGAACTTAAAATATATTATGTAATGATTTGCATGTAATATATGTTATAATATGTTTCTCCTTTGTAGAAAAGGATTCTTATTTGTTCTGGTTATGTCTTTAAATTCTATTTGGAGACAAAGGTCTGGTTGAAATGACCTCTGAAAGTTCCTCTCCTAATCCTGATGAAGAATCACCTGTGGAATAGGCTGAGAACCTGAGGCAGAGCAGAAGGAAGTTTCACTAATAGAAAGTCTCATCAATAGTACAACTTAATATTATCTCTGTGAACCCAGAGAACAACTCACTTTACTCCCAGGCCATTGCAATTAACCTAAATCTGTAATTAAAAGCTCTTTTAATTAATCAATGAGGGCAGTAGGGCTAGGCACAGCACATGGAAGGTATAGTGGTGGGACAGAAAAGAACAGAGCTTTATTCCACATTGTTCACTCTATTTCCCTATAGAGGAAGGGAAGTAGCCACTAATCTGGTCTCCATTTATCCTATGCTTGAAGCTTTCCTAGAAATAGCTGGAGATCAGCTCTTTATGACTCAATTGCTACTTTTGCCCAGAAAATCACTAAATCCCATCAGCTCCTCTAAAACCCTCCCTACTCCATCCATCCCAATTCCCTGTCATATGATTCTTTTTATTCCCCTCTCTCCCCCGACCAGATTTTCTGGGATAAGATGCTCTTTAGTCCAACATATGTTGAAATACCACCTTGAGTCACCAAGAGCAGCTGAAGAAGCCATTTCAGGTATACCAAAGGAGATCCCCTCAGTTTTCCAGCTAATCATTCAATAGACCTGGAGTAAATAGAGGACAGGACTAATATCTATTATGTGCTGCTTGGGATCAGAGACTGAAGTGGAAAAAACAAAACAATACTTGGTATTTTTTCTCCTGAGCCTGGTCTTGTCCATTCCTTTGAAGATGGAGGGCTTGACCTATTTGGAGATTGTGGAGAAAAAGGTGGAGATTATTGGGAACTGATGAGAAGAAGGGGATTCTAAAGATGAAAGGGAACAGGTAAAAAAAGGAGATGTGGAGAGAAGAAGAAGGAGAAAAAACTAAAGGGGAGAATTTCTTTAAAGAGAAACCCAACAATGAATTGCAAACATCATAGTCCTAAATTTTTCAGTGGGGAATGGCACAAATCTGAAAGGCTAGAGGGAAAAAATAAAATCAAAACAGAGGATTCCCTCTTCTCTCCTAATAAAGCCCTCTGGGGCTCATATGTATCTTTATATTTATATACTCAGTACACATTGAATCTTTCTCCTCACCTTCCTATCTCTTTCCCTGCCTTCCCCCAATCAAGGCTGAACAACACAATGACCTTCTAGGATCATACATAGAGTATCTGTTCCAGTTGCAAGCTTAAGAATATTAGAAAGAGTGCAGAAGACATCAGATAGGGAAATGGATCTGTGTTTTCATTGGTATTCATTCCAGGTGAGGAAACTCCTTTCACCAGGGCAGTGACACCTTTCTCACAGCTTCTTGAATTAGAGAGTGGTCTGGAATAGAACATTGAGAGGGTGACTTTCTCAGGTTCATACAACCAGTATATGTCAGAGGAAGAACTAGAATCCAGGTTTTCCTAGCTTCAAGGAAGCTCTCCATTATATCATAACTCCCAGATTTGAGGTGGAGGTGGTGAAGGAAGGTAAGAAAACTAAAGTCTGGTCCTCAGGATTTGGAATGTTCATTTCTTTACGATCTAGGTGTTTTTAATCAACAGAGGTAGCACTTTTATGGCACCAAGAAGAGTTGAAGTATATTCTGAATTTGTTTTTTTACCCACATAAACAATCTATTTGCACCTTTATCTACACGATTTAGAATTAACAGTATCAGAAATGTAGAGCTAGAAGGGACTCCCAAAGCCCTTTCACTTCAAATGGCCCAAGAAGTGACTTGCCTAAAGTAACATAGGTAGTAATCATCAGAGATGGGATCTGAACTATCTCACCCCTCCTTTTTTTCCTCATCCTCTCCTTCCTCCTCTTCCTTTTTTCACTCTTCTTCCTTCCACCTCTTCAGACAACAAATCAGAATAACAAAAAAGCCAAGCTAACAGACCACCTTTGAGCTTTTCTTTTTTTAGAAATCGTGCTATCCTCCCCACTTGTGTGCTTCTCTCTCCTTCACATTAATCTGTATCTACCTTATTCTTCATGTCAGATTTTTTTCTTATAGTTCAAGCCTTCCTTTACTTGAGAGTCATCTCAACACTTATCAGTACAATGTGAAAGCATATTGTCTTATAATAAAAACAACAACAACATTATGAACAACAACAATAATAGATAGCATTTATATAGTGCTTTAAAGTTTGCAAAATGCTTTACAAATATTATCTTTTTTTAAAACTCTCACAACAACCCTGGGAGATAGGTGCTATTATTATCCCCATTTTAAAGATGAGAAAACTGGGGCAAACAAAACTTAAATGATTCAAAGTCACCCAGCTAGTATTTGTCTGAGGCAGGATTTTAACTTGGGTCTCTTTAACTCCAGGTCCAGGATACTATCCACTTTGCCAGATGTATTTATAATCCTTTGCAGTCCTATTGACAGACCTTTAATAACTAGGGTCCTCAAAGGTCATTTAGTCCCCCTGTAGAAATCCTGAAAGGCAGTCATCTCATCAGGCTTCAGAATAAATGTATGTACAGTGGGTTTGGATTCTGATTATGTCATCTTCTTGGGCAAATTTTTTTCTTTCTCTGGGTTTCCATCTCTTCATGAGGGTTCCTTTCAGCTCTAGCTCTCATCTGCTTCCAGTTATATTTGACCACTTTCCAAGGATCCAAATCCACTACCCAATAACCTTAACCTTTGTAAGCTGCTCCTTCTTCATGAATTTTTATCAATAATAATGACTAACATTGATAGAGGGTTTTAAGATTTACAAAGAATTTTGCATTCATGATCTCATTTGAGCCAACAATCCTGTCTATCTAAACATTTGTATCAAAAATGTCTGAGAGCTCTTAGTCAGAGATTGTTTTTAGTTTATTTTATTTCATTCACCATCCCACTCTCTCCCCTTGTCCACCCCACACTCCAGCACCTTGGACAAGGCTGGGTTTGATAAATGCTTCTAAAGGACTCTCTTGTTAGTCTAATTGGCTGTGGAGGAGGATCTTTTTCAGAGTCAATACACAGCTGCTTCCTTAGCCTGTCTGAGCAGCATCTTCCTTTATTATCATTTCTTTTAAAATGTGAGTTCTTCTATGACAAGGACCTTAGTGTTTTAATCCTTATCTCCAGCACTTAACACAGTATCAGCACACAGAAAGTGCTCAATAAGTGCAAATATCTCCCCCCGTCCTTGCTACAAACTCTTTATTGATTGATTCCCATAAAATGAAACGTCCAATCTGCTGTTAGGACTCTAAGACAAATGTCCTGGCTCATGGGGCTTTGGAGGTAGAGGATCTCTCTGCTTTGGAAACCAAGCCTCCTTTCTCTGCCTGAACAGAAAAGTAAGTTTTCTAATGGTTTTTCTTCCATTCTCACATCTCCTTTCCATTCCTCTTCCCTCCTGTCTTCCCCTTTGCTTCCCTCCCTCATTTTCTCCCTTCCCCCTCCTCCCTTATCTTAACAAAAACCTCATTTTTGATATTTTCCAGCTCTTTCCTTTGGTGGAAGGTAAGTTGAGAATCATTTTTACTGCCTTGGCCATTTGAGACTCATTAGTCATTTCATGTTCCTCCTTTGTCAGCAGGGACCCATTATCCAGCTTCTCATTTTCTTTCATCAAATTTCTGTGAAGCCCTCTGCCCCAGATTGAGTAAGAGGTTTTCTCATCACTTCTCTTCTTCCCACACACATACCTCCCACGTGTTCCTCCTTCTCTTCTGGCCTTTCTACATCTCTCCCCTGTAGTTACAGTGGTTAGACTTCATGGAGTGGGTGGGACAGGCTAAGGTTTCAATGTTCTTTCTTTGATGTATCTCTCCCTCAAATGCTCCTCACTTGACCCCTCCTGGTTCTGCTCCCCTGTCATGTGGTCATATGTTAAAAACCATTTATTTGGTTTCCACTTTTAAGAGGAATCCCAGTTCTTAGTTTCTTCTATCTGGAGTCTCCCTCTCCTACAAGATACATGCATCTTCTAAGCTGACCCCCTCAGTCCCTGACAGGGATCATTCAAAGCAACTCCCTTTTTTCCCTCACCTGTCCAGGGTTGCAGATTCCAAAGTTCTCTTTTGCATGCATGCACGTGTGTGTACACACATACACACTATACTCCCAGGTATATACCTTCTTTGATAGAGCCTGGGTATGATTTAGAAGGATTTAGGATTTAGGATTTGCTTTCCTCTATCCTTAGCCTCTATCCATTTCCTTTCCTCCTGCCCTCAGACAATGCCAGCAATATAAGATCTCTGTTTTGAATCCATTTCTATTACTCGTAATTTCGACATCTCAGCTACTTCTGCAGCTTTATAATACATGTCAACAAAGCAACTTTTTAAAGAAGAGAAGTCTGAGTAGCAATGGGCCCAAGACCATGTATCAGGGAGTGAGTCATTTTGTTACACTAGAGAAATGATCTCTACGGTAGCAGATTTCAGGGGTAGCAGAGCCCTCAGGCAGATAATAGTCAATCCTTCCTTCCCCATAGGAAAGGGCAATACCACTCAAAAGGTTCCTGCCCTTCTTGTTATAGTGAGCCAGACAAAAGTGAGCCATGAGCAAGGAAATGATTTTGCAAAGTCATTTCTGGAGGAGAGGGAGGAGATTGCTGAGATTCCTGATGGAATTGTTATGGATATCGGTGATATCGCCTTTTCTTGCTGATGTCATCATGGGCTCTGATGATGTGGCTATGGTTTATAGTAGCATTATTGGATTTTCCAATGATGTAGCTGTGATATTACCACAAACAAAGAAATAATCATTGTTAGGAATTCTGACAATATCAGTTTCCCCATGTGTCCTTAAGATGATGTCACAATGGTTTTCATGAAGAAATTCATAGAGATACTCTAAAACCAACTAGTGACCTCTCTAAGGCTGAGGATGGCAACCAACCAATCCTGTGGTTCTGGTTGGATGGCTACCTTGTGCTCCAAGATGACAATATAGGTCACTAGTTTTCATTGTCCATGTGCTTTTAATCTTCCATCCTTCCCTTGGTTAGTTCCATCCAAAGAACAGATAAGGAGCATAGAAGAGCAAATTCGATATGAGACTCAGCAGCCTTCAAAGCTCCAGGGTCTTCTGGAAGACCCTGATTTCCCATCCATATCTTAAGTGTTCATCACCACTAGTTTCCCACCTCTGTCTGGGTCTTGTGGGTCCACTTTTCCCATGCTCTTGGAGCTGTTCTGAGCAAGCAAGTCCTGACATAAATGCCAATGTTTAAGGAGGGAACTGTTTTCTGCACAGATTGGGAAGAGTCATGGGGGACAGGAGAGAGAGTATACTGAATATTCCTTCCATAATCAGACTCTAAATTCTGTCCCTTTTGGCATCCTCCACCCTCATTCCCTGTGCTCCCCATTTCATTCAGACAGCTGTTGACTGCTTGATGCTATGGAAACTGACTCGGGTAGGAGAGGTAGGGATGGACATAGCCCGAGCCACTCGGGCACGGATTGAATGTTTGTCTTGCCACCGATGCCATCTCTTCCGGACAGCTGAGCGGACCTGTAAGCAAAGAATGGAGGGCATTAAGACTGGGGTAGGAAGACAGTTACTTCATAAATTCTAGAGATAGAATTGTCTACTCTTCCTGGATCCTATAATTTCTCTGTTTTTCAGGCTATGGAAACTAAGACCTAGTTTTGCTGATAATTCATGTAATTCATGGCTTCCAATCCTCTAAACAGTCCTCCAGATTCTTGAGGGGAGAGCAAAAGAATGGTTGAGCAGAGTAGTCATTGGGCAATGATTGGTAAGAGGAAAATAGGAACACTCAAGATTCACATCCAAGACCTTCACCTTGGGGGAGAAACTAGAAGCAGGCCTCTCGACCATCTCACTCCTCCAAAAATAATTTTATCCACAGACATAGGAAGGGAAAACACAGAGAGGCTACTATATATCTTATTTTATCTTTATCTATCTATCTACCTATCTATCATTTGTGGCCCTAACATCCCATCCTGTCATCCAACAACCAGTTGAGTAGGAAGAAAGCTCAAGCCTAAAGGGTTTCCTTTATTTGGGAGGTACACTCCTTACCTCACTGTTGAGGAAACAGTAGAAGACAGATACGAAGAAACCCTGGTGGGAGGAAGAATAAGGCCATATTATTCTAAGTAGGGAGCAGTTTGATGGCCTGTTCTCATTCAGAAAGCTTTGCTCATTCTATCTCTCTAGCTTTGGTCACTTAATCTTCCTCTCTGTTCTTCACATATCCTTCATTTCATTCCTAAACAAGCTACTATCCAACTCACTTGTAGAAGTCCTCTTTGAATTACCATAGACTCCGTTGACAGCTCCCTGTGCAATTGATGCTTTTTCATAGTTTCCTGTACTAATTAGTAGTTTGCTGGTTGATTGCCACCTCTAGACTGGCTCTCCAGAAATCATCCCCCTATTCATAGCTCACCTCTGGGTGAGCTGGGGCACAGCTGCCTTGATTGATGAGTGAGTGTAAACTCTCTTAGCCCACTTTAGCTGATCCTATAACAAACCAACCTTCATATCCTATCTAGCAATCACCTGGTCATCTTGTTAACTATTCTATTGTAGCATCAGTGTACTCCCTCCCCTTTCTATGTGATGCTCTAGGAACAGTGACTAAATTAGAACTACTTTACTGCCTCATGTCAGTTAACTGCCCCATGGACCCACTTACCACCTCTGTAGCTTACAATACTGGAACATTCCTTCCCCTGGCCATCATTCTCCTATATGTGTTAGCTCTCCCTATTAGACTGCAAACTCTATATTCCTAAGGCTTAGCACAATCCCTGGCACATAATGTTGCTGTTGTTGAGTCGTATCTGATTCATTTTGACCCCAATTGGGGGTTTTCTTGGTAAAGATAGTAGAGTGGCTTGTTACCTACTTCTCCAGCTCATTTTACAGATTTTGAATTTTACAGAAATTGAAGCAAATTAGGTTCAGTGACTTGTCCAGGGTCATATACTAGTAAGTGCTTGAAGCTGGATTTGAACTCAGAGATTTGAGTCTTCCTTATTCCAAGCTCAGTGCTCTATCCATAGCACCACCCAGCTTCCTGGGGGGCATGTATTAATAAATACTTAATCAATGTTTTTCCCCATTCCTTCATTGATTTTATTTTGTCTATCCTTGATCACATGCCAGAGTTGACCTTAGAAACCTAATAACCCAGTTCCCTTATTTTCCCCTAAGGAAACTGAAGTAGAGAGAGCTTAAAGAACTTATTCAAAATCACAGAGTTACTGCCTGGAGTTAGACCCCAACTTTGGTTTCCTGTTTGAGAGATAGTATATTTGGAATCAGAAGACCTATATACCAGCTTTCTACCTGTGTGATCTTGGTTAGAGGCACTCAAATTTTAGTCTTTCTTCTGTACAATAAATGGAGTTGGACTCACTGACTTCTAAAAGTCCCTTGCAGCTCTGACCCTATGATCCTTTGATTACTAGTCTTCTGTTCCTTTCACTATTTCATGCCTGTATCACAATTTATTGGAAGGCAGGGACAATACTCCCTCCTTTGGTGCCATCTGAATGGTGGCAACCACAGCAGTACTCAAACAATATTAAATTTTGTTGACAGATGGGCTGCCTACTATACAGAAAGAAGAGCAATCACTAACCCCCATGCTTTCTCCTCCCACCTCCATCAAATCAGGAAAGCTGGGGAAGACAGAGGTACCTGGAAGGACTCCAGGAAGGAGTTGAAGTAGATGAAGACAATTCGAGAGATCTCATCCTCCCCAGGGTTCACAAAAAACAACATGTATGTGATACCCAGAAGAGGCAACAGCACAAGAGTGGCTTTCACAGCTTTCCTGAAGGGAGAGGGAGAGAATAGAAGATAGGAAATCAGGAATTTCATTTGCATCCCAGCAGAATCCTCTTATAAGACTTGTTGAGGGTCTTTGGAGACAATACCAGTGACTGGTTAGAGATGAGGGAATCTTTACTTAGGAGATCTCAGAGTGGGTGGGAAGGGATCTTGGGATCTGTGGGGAAGGAATCATGGGAAGAGGAATTTCAGATCTGATAGAGTGAAACTCTGGGGGAGTTAGAAAAGCAGTCACCTGTACTGAATGGTCTCTGATGTGGTTGAGGCACGGAGCTTGGTCATGAGGATACGGACGATATTGAAGAGGAAGATGAAGTTGATCTGAAATAGACCCAGAGTCAGTAGGACTAAAGGGGTGATCATGGCTTTTCCCCAAGGGCTCCTTGCCCTCCCCTTAGGTTCCCCTTTCAGGAACCTAGTGCCCAGGTTTTGGTGCCTCAGTGAAATGACCAACTACCCCCAAAAGGAGATAGAAGGATAGTGACTCTCTGTTATGAGAGGAGAGTATTGACATCTTCATCACAGAAAAAGAATCAGCTTCCTGATCTTAGATAGGGCTTTTAGAGTTGGGTACAAGGGCAGTGGAGTGCAGAAAGTAGACTGGATTTCAGACTACTATTGACTCCCCAAGCAGATACAAAGACCATGGTTTCTGTTCTTCTTCTCCCAGACCTGCTTGATGCTTGTCCGAAGTATACCTGACACCCAAATCACCAGAAGGGTTCCTCTGGGTTTATCGAATGCTCAGTGCTCCATTCTGAGACAGCTGAACTGCTTATCCAAAACAAATTATACTCCTACTAAGTTCTTACCAGAAGGACCAAAATCATGGGGCCCTGGTAGATGTAGTCAGTGTACACCCCAGCCCTCTTTCCAAACCAGCACCTAGGACAGCAGAAGTCATGGTTAGGAGGAGAAAGAAGTTATTAAGAACCTCAGCTTTTGACCTACACGAGACTATAAGCTTAGGGAGGAGGGAAAGGGTAGGAGGCAATTTGCACAGCTGACCTTTTCCCAGCTTTGCCGAAGGGATGAGCTTCTAAGTCAACTAAAAATCCTCAATTAAGGCTTAGTTATCTCATCTGTAAAATGACTATCAATGTTCTAACATTGCAGGGAGATTTTAATCATTTTTGTGTCATGATAGCCTACATGGATTTCTCAGAATAACATTTTAAAATGATCAAAGAAAATGCCAAATTTCAGTTCAAGGTTAATGAAAATAGAGATATAATTTGTTCCCAGTCAAGTTCACAGATACCCTGAAATCTATTCATGAACCCCAGCTTAGGAACTCCTGTTCCACTGAGAAAATCAGAACTACCTTTGAAGTCATTCATTTGTTCTAGCAGATCTAACAAACACATTGATCACCTGCTATGTACAAGGCATTGAGCAAGGCATGGAGGATAAAAAAATGAAAATCACCCTACCTTCATGGAGATTGCTTTTTGTTGCCTGGGCAACATATGATATGTGCACATGTAACTATGCTAAGAGATAGGATGAAGTAGGAACAAAAGAGAAAACCCAAACAAAGTGTTATGAGAAATTTAAAGAGATAATATCATTTTCAAGGCGGGGTTGGGGGCAGATAGAGATAGAATGATTGAAAGATAGTTTCAGAGATTATTTATTAAGGAAGACTGGGTGCTAAGAAAGACTGGGTGCAATGGGTCCAAGACATTTTCCTGACTGTCCAACTATAAGTTCTACATTGTCTGAGCAGTCCTTCTCTGTCAGATTATAAATGAAAAAGAATGTGAGTTCCTTGAGGGCAGGGGCTACATTTCATCCTTGTCTAATAATAATAATTATCATTTATATAATGCTTTTAAGGTTTATAAATATTATCTCATTTGATCCTCACAACAACCTTGGGAAATAGGTGCTATTATTATTTCTGTTTAACAGATGGGGAAACAGACTGATGTTTGTAAAGTGATTTGCCCAGGCTCACGCCTACTATAAGTATCAAAGGAGATATTTTAATTCAGGGCTTTCTGATTCTGGGTCTAGTGGTCAATCCACTGTGCCAACTGACTGTTTACAAATCCTTAATATTTTGTTTAAAGTAGGTGCTTAATACATATCTGTAGAATAAATGCCCATTCTGAGCCTCTCTTGACTCAGAAAGTAGCTCTTTCTTCCCAATTCTATTTCAGAAAATGTCCTTGTTCAATTTTATCCAGGTCTTCACGTCCACATCTGTATTTTCTTGGCAAAGATACAAGAGTGGTTTACCATTTCTTTCTCTAGTCCATTCGACAGATGAGGAACTGAAGCAAACAAGATGAAATGGCTTACCCAAGGTCACACAACTAGTAAGTTGTGAATTCAGGATTTGAACTCAGGATGAGGAGTCTTCCTGACTCTAGATCCTGTACTCTATCCACTGTACCACCTAGCTACTGCTCTCACCTACTCATAGAGTCTATCTTCTTGCACCTGGAAATGAGATCATAAAGTTCAATTGAGACACAGCCCTTGAGTTTCATGTTAGTTGTACACTATGCCTTAGTCTTCCAGAGTAAAAAAGTGAGAGTGTGGATTCAGAGAAAGGTCACCGTGTCAGAGCAAACAATGAACCAGGAGTGTAGTAGAAAATGGGCTGGGAAGCAGGACGCCTGGGTTCTACTTCCCATTCTGACATTCCCCAGCTGTGTGACATTGAACATTTTTCTAGGTGGTGAGGGGTTTAAACCCAACTTCAGACATCTAAATACATAACACTTGACAAATCCCATTTTTGTACTTTGTAAAATGAGAATATGTGAGGATAAAGTGAGATAATATGTGTGAACTCCTTGGCAAACCTTAAAATATTACATAGATGCTATCATCCTCCTCCTCCTCCTCCTCCTCCTCCTCATCATCATCATCTCTCCTCTCAGGGCTTCAATGTCATCATTTACAAAATGGGATTGGACTAAGTAACCAGGGAAAGGATCCCTTTCAGTTCTCATAGTTTGTGATTCTGTGTTATTCTGTCCACCTTTTCTTTGCCCCCTGCTTCCAAATTCAACAAGCATTCATCAAGCCCTTGACAAGTGGCAAGTACTGATTGTGGGCTTTGGAAGAAATATTCAGTTCATAGAAGACAAACTTTCTGCCTTAGTGGAACTTATTGCTCTAAATTGCCTAGAGACAAACATTCAGGGTAGATTTTGATGCTAGTCCAGTGAATTGGGGTTAGCGTTAGCCCTTAATCCTGAAGTCAGAGGAAGCTCAGGCAGTGGGGAATGGTGGGAGGGGAG
The DNA here is from genome assembly GCF_016432865.1 of Antechinus flavipes. Classification (NCBI taxonomy): domain Eukaryota; kingdom Metazoa; phylum Chordata; class Mammalia; order Dasyuromorphia; family Dasyuridae; genus Antechinus; species Antechinus flavipes. The sequence goes on along the minus strand of NC_067401.1, from coordinate 142,799,077 downwards.
GGAGGCAGTGTTACCAGCTAGGTATTCCCCAGCCACCCAAGCTTGGGCTGTTCTGCCTTTCCCCACCCTCTCCTCCCCCGGCCAAGCTAGGGACATAATGCCTTTCCAGCTGGGATATAATGGAGCTTGCTCTCCCAGGAATGTGCAAGATGCAGAAAGCAACCGGCTGCCTCTGAGTCAGGCAGGAGTCACCCTGATAAATATGGAACATATTCAGATTTCTTGTCTTTCCCAATGCAGCTGAGGTGTCTCCATTTCCCAGGCAGGCAGCCTCTTCAGTGGGGAGTGAAGAAGGGAAGGAAGGAGGGGAGGGACTGATGGCTGAGATAACAGGAAGCCTGAACCATATTTGACAATGGAGAGCTGGGGGAAGTCTGTGCTTGCAGGCACATAAATCCCCACAAACACACACAAGGATGTGAGACATAGACACACACATTCATATTACACAGATGCCATTCTTTTACTTTAACAATAAAACTATGGCTACTTTAAAATAGCTTTTGCTATTTAGTGTATTGTATATACTGAAAGCATAAGAAAATTAAAGTGACTCCTATAGAATTGACCCATGCATAAACAAAAGCATATCTTACCTACCTATGTGCACAAAAATATGCACACAAATAACATGCATAAACATCAAATGATGTGTACATTTCACATACACTCCTAAAAATACAGGAAGGTGGGGGTCCTGAAAATGAGTCTGTTGAAAGTAATAACTTTTGAATTTACAAAACACTTTATCTGTGTCATTTCATTCTTCTTTGCAACATCCCTGCCTGGTTGTTCAGACAAGCATTATTAGTCCCGTTTCATAGGTGAGGAATGGGGGCTCAGACAGGTTCAGGGACTTACAGTCACCTAACTAATAAATGTGAGAGGCAGAATCTGAACTCAGATCTTGCTCAACTCTAAGACTGCCTCTGTAGAAGATTATATTGAATTAACAATTAAAGCAAATGATTAGCTGGGTAATCAGCTGATATTTCTGGATTTTTATTTTAATTTATGATGTGAAATTGCTAACATGGGGTCAGCATGGAACAGTGGGAAAAAGACACAAAGGTAGGACAGTTTTCTTCTAACATGTGTGCATTCAGTGGCTTTGGGAGTTATGACCTCCTTAAGCAATAGAATCCTTAGAGGAGATCATAAGACCTTCATGGGGTTGTTGTGAAGAATATGTCTTGTAAACTCTAAAGCACTTGATAAGAGTGAATTATTTTTAACCTGTATTTTTCAAAGGACAGACAGGACCTAACAGATTCTCGGGATCAGTCAATCTTGTCCACCTCTTGGTCTCCATAGACAGTCTTATATCCCATGTAGACGGCTCAGCATCTTTTACACAGGACAAAGAGGTCCAAAGGCTCAGGTCCAAAGAGGACAGGGATAATTTTCTAACTCATTCATTAGGATCTAAATCATTTAATCCTCTATCTTGACCCCAATTAATGTCTATGCTCATTCCTTCTTTTCTCCAGAGTCTTTCTTCAAATGGAACCATAAAATGTCAGGGCTGAAAGGTACCTTAGAGTCTATTTAGTCTGACCACCTCATTTTATGGAGGTGGAAATTGAATCCCAGATAGGGAAAATGAGTAGTTCATGGAGACACAATTGGTGGGTGGAAGGGAGGTGATTAGAATCCATAATTCTTTATGTCTGGCTTTTCTCATTCACTTATCACAGTTGCTTTATAAGTCAGGGCTTTACCCCAGCCTGAAATAGTCCCATTTTGAACCCAAAAAGGTGATTGGGCCCATTCTTCAGATGGAAAGGAGGCTGACCGTTTTGCGCATCTCGGCCCTACTTGTATCCACGTCACAAGCAAGTCAAGATATCACCCTTGTGAGGTCACTGGTCCTCTCTGAGAACCAGAGAGCAAGGGAATAGTCTTATAATAGGGTTTAGGTGGATAGCTGGATTTTGAGGAGGAGGATGTCATGCATTAGGAGCACTGTGAAAGGGTACTTATGCATATTTATAGGAATACACCTATACCTAGTCTCAAAGCAAAGCCTTCAGATCCCAAATTCTGATTCTCAGAACTGAGAGTCAGCCCCATGTTGGCCAGCACTCCGCATGTGTTCTGCTAGTCTGATACAAAGCGAAATGATTTCTGACTCAGGTTAATAGGTAATAGGTCTGTGCCTGGAAAACCATGTAGTCTAATTCCCTCATTTTACATACGAGGAAAACTAAGGCACGGAAAGATTAAAACCATCCCCTCAAATTTACTTAGTTGTCAAATCCTATTAATTTTATCATCCTCATCTCTCTTCTCATTCCTGCCTCTCTACTCCCATTAAAATTCTTTTAGTTCAGATTTATCTCACCTTACCAGGATTACTGTAACAGTCTCCTAACTGGGCCTTCTTGCCTCTTGTCTTTCCCTTCTCTAGTCACAGAATGATAGAAGGGACCTCAAAAACCATTTTATTTAATTTAACCTTCAATAGAAATGGGGAACTCTGCCTATGTTTCTTTAATGAAGGGAAACACCACATCCCCGGAGAGCCCATTTACTTTGGGGCAGCTCTGATCGTCGGGAAGTTCTGTCTTACATCTAACTTAAACTTGCCCCTCTCCACTTTTCTCCCCTCACTTCAAGTGATCACTACTGGGACCAATATATGTACTGCCTCTTCCTTATAACTACTCTTTAAATTCTGAGAACTTCTAAACTGTTTTATGCTAAATCTTCCTTTTAACCCCCGGGCTAAATATCTCCAGTTTCATCAACTATGCTCTAAACCAAGGGTTCTTTGTGTGTGTGTGTGTGTGTGTGTGTGTGTGTGTGTGTGTGTGTGTATGTGTGTAAGATGGACTCTTCTTGGCAGTTTAATGCCAAATCCTATGGCCCCCTTCTCAGAATAAGGATTGTTAAAGTGTATAAAATCAGATACATAGGATTACATAGGAAAATAATTATATTAAAACAGATATAAAAATATTTTAAAAAACAAGTTCACAAAGCCTCTGCTTAGAGGGCATGTTTCTCTGTTTTCTTATTATCAAGTTTACCCTCTTTCTGTTGAATTTGTTTTTCAATGTCCTTCCTAAAAGATCCTGAAATGAACTCAAAATTTTAGACAGGGTCTGACCAGAGCAAAATATTACTGGACTGTTCTCTTCCTTATTCTGGACATCAAGTTTCTCAGTATGTCTGAAAACTGATCCAATCCTTCCCCCTCACATATCCATTTTACAGATGAGACAATTAAGACCCAGGAAAGGGAATTGCTTTGCCCAGGGCATCCCAGGTAATTGGGGTAGGGAGGGGACTAGAACTCAGGCATTGGGACTTTTAGGCCAGAGTTTCCCCTTGGTGTCATACTTTAGTTCAAAAATCTGATGACTTTTCCTTCAGCCTGACTCAAGTAAAACATACTTCCCCACCCCAACATACATTTGTTGTTGCAGTGAGTGGGGAGGAAGACAAAGAAAGGATCTTTGTTTACTGTAGTTTGGTGCCTTCTTAGACCATTGCTTTGCTCTGCCAGGGGTCTTCAAACTACGGCCAAGGACCAGATGCAGCAGCTGAGGATGTTTATCCCCCTCACCCAGGGCTATGAAGTTTCTTTATTTAAAGGCCCACAAAACAAAGGTTTTATTTTTACTATAGTTCAGCCGTCCAACAATCTGAGAGACAGTGAACTGGCCTCCTATTTAAAAAGTTTGAGAATCCCCAGTCCCATTAATGATAATGAGAGAGAGAAGGGAGAAGAAAGCAAAAGATGGGGTATCTACTTACTTCTCATTATCATAATACAGTTTCCCAATGGCCCAGGCCACAATGATGGGGAAAGGCACACCTATAGAGGAGGAAAGGGTCAGTACCAGATAGAATCCAGCCTTAGAATTTCTTATTTTAGGACATTCAGTTAGGAATCACCCATTTGCATTTGAAATCTCTTGGAATTATTAGATGTGGGTCTAAGGAGTTGATGAAATCCGTGCAATCCAGCCTTTTGCCTATAAACAGGACAACGTGATCCAGGCAACTCAGCACCAACTAGGTCCCAAATGCATTGGATGAATTGATTTCTATGCTAGGCCACAGGGCAGGGTACTGAACGACTGAGTTGACTGCTTGTTCCCAGTTCCATCTACTAGGTAAGGGCCCCCCTGTATCCCACCTTGACACAAGCTCCACATCCACCTGTACATGAGGTGCCTGATCTGGGATAACATTGTTCTTCCCTGGTTCCTATCCCTTTTTCCAGCCAGAGAGGAGGGAGCAGCTTGGTACAGAGGGAGCCACATGCAGTGTCAGCCATTCCTCTCCCCTTTGTCCTTCTCCACCCACCTCATCTCTGGGCTTGAGCATGGATATGTGTATGTGGTGGTGGGAAGGGAGGATGGAAGCTAAGGGCACAATGCTCAACCACCACACTCACACCAGCCAATACAGATGAACATCCACTTTCGGAGCTTGTCGGTAGAGTAGGTGAGCACAATGGCTGTGTGCAGGTAGCAGCCTTCTCCAAACATCCAGAAGAAGTTGGTAACATGAAAGTAGTTATAGGCAGCTGTCACCAGCCGGCACCAGCCCTACATGGCAAGAAGACATAGGGGATTAAGCAGCCAGAGGTCCAAGGAGGGAGGGGTAGAAGCAGCTTTTATCATTGCCCATTCCTAGCCCCTAATTCTGCTTCTATATTCACTGTTTTAGCTTCCTATATGGGATTACTGATGGATGATAATAGAGTCATGAAAAACTGACAGCTAGCAGGTCCTTTGGAAGGAAGAGCAAACAATAGCTGCGGCTCCCAGGGGGGCATTTAGAGGGAAAGGGGATTCCCATTATCAGGAATAAAGGAGTCAATAACATTATTCCTAATATACATAATAAATAATGTATTATATAACATAATGATAAATTATTCCATTGAATAAAACTTGGGGAGCACTCATCAAGTCCCCCAAATCTCTCTTCTGGATTCCCCCAAATGGCCTTAACTCCAGAATAGGAATAGGGGAAAGGAGAAGGAGAAGATTCTGATACAATTTTGAACAGCCAAGGTCTGGACTTTGTGACCTCCTGTCAGGGCTGCTGCTGGAGGAATTCCTGTCCTAGGAGGGAGGTTGAGTTTAGATGACCTCTGAAATTTCTTCCAGATCTAAATTTTTATGGCTGTCTGCAAATGAAAAGTCCTCTGTGTAGTGGATGGAGCGTCAGCCCTACTCTTTGTCCCCTGCTTTTAGTCCTGAACCTTCCAATCCTCTTCCCCCATTTCAGACCAGGTCCCAGGTCCCAGATCCAGACTGTGTCCTGGCCAGGATGTACATACCACATTACTCTGGTGTACTTCAGGGCTCATGGTGAGCTGTACCACAAACCAGGTAGCATTGCGTAGGATAAAGGCAGAGATGAGGTTCCAGTGAATGATGTTCCGAAGACACCGAATGCTCCTTTGTTTGGATAGAGAGAGAGAAGGGGATAGGAAGGTGGAAGAAGAGAACAAAAAGTGTACCAGTCAGCCAGAGAAAGCAGTAAGTCCTTCTGTGACCTGGCCAACCCTAGTCGCTGCCCAGCCCAGCCATTCAACCCTAGAGATTGCCTTTTGGTGTCCCTAGCATGGTGCCTTGTACATAGAAAGCACTAAATAAATACTTATTGGAGAATAGACAGAGCAGGGGGATGCTTGTTCCCTCCATTATTTCCTTGTTACCTTAACACTTTCACCAAATCTGTCTCCTGTTCCCCTACATCCTCTGTGCTCCTGTGGCTCTCCCTAGAGATGGGGTTTGGATGAAGCAAAATTATGGGAGAAAAGTTTTAGATGATCATCACCTAGGAAAAATGGCTGGGATATCCCCTGGATGAAAGGTGTCGAAGGGGCAGCCCACTGAAGGGCAACACATATTGACAGGGCAGAGTCTTTGGAAACCAGTTACTTTGCATAGCACTCTAGAAGTACCTTGGAACAAGTTATGGGTTCTCTAAACAAATGATTCCACAAAGCAGAATCTAGTTCAACTCTAATTTAATCTCTTTTTGTTCTGATCTTTTACAGCATCCATTGCTAGTAATTCTCAGAACTGCAGAATGGTTAAATAGAATGGGATGATAGAGGTCAATTTCCTCATTTAATATAGAAGGAAACAGCACCAGAAAAGTGAAATTACTTTTACCCAGTGTCCCTTGACAGAGCTAATGGCATGGAGGAGAGTTAAATCTGGTTTTCTATCTGACTGTCAAGTCCAGTATATTTTCCACCCCTGCACAATGTCTCTCAGATTCTGTACTGGGCTGAGTTTTGTCTCCTCAGATAGCTGGTAAAAGCAGCTTGAGGACAGAGATCATTTCTCATAATTCTTTTATTCTTCTAACACTTCCCAGCACAACACTGAGGACTCAATACAGTTCACTTGGGAAAAACAAATATTTCCAATAAGTTTGGTGTTCAAGATAGATGGACAGTTCAACTTTCTGTGACTCCATTTGGGTTGTTTATTTTATTTTATTTTATTTTTTAGCAAAGATACTAGAGTGGTTTGCCATTTTTCTTCTCTAACTCATTTTTACAGATGAGGAAATAAATAAACAGGGTTAAGTGACTTGCCCACAGTCACACAGCTAGTAATTGTTTGAGACCAGATTTGAATCTTGATTCCTGACTTTAAGACTGGTACTCTATCCACTGGACCATCATATAATTCAAGGGTTCTTAATTTTTTTTGGTATCATGGACCCTTATTACAGGATAGTGAAGCTAATGGATTCCTTTTCCAAAGGATGTTTTTAAATGCATCAAATCAAATACATAGAATTACAAACAAAACAAATTAGACTGAAATAAAATTGTAATATTTTTTCTAGTCCAATTTTTTGGATCCCCGGTGATGGGGATCCTTAGACAAGGAACTCTGTCTCTCAGATACACTGGTGTAAGATCAGAGTGAATCATTTCCTCTCTCTTGGTTCTTTGTTCCCTTCTCTAAAAGAGTTATGTCAATCCCAAGTGGAAACCCAGATCACAGATTTCTGTGGGATGGATATTGACTTAGTTATATGATATCTACATTTTATCAAATTTTTAATTATTTTGTTAACTATTTTCCAATTATATTTCCCTTGGGCAAAGTGTTATGGAATGCACATGGTTCTAAAGCCATGAGTTTGACTTCTGCTTTAGAACACAAAGGACTAGAGTTATAAATGCTTCCATTTCTGAAGTATCAGAATTTTGTGAACTGCAGAATAGGGGGAGGAGGAGCAGAAGAAATATGGATAGGGACTGGGGAGGAAGCAGTTCTACGGGGAAGGACCCAATAGGGTGATGAATGACCAGAAGGTGGAAAAGAACCTATTGGGATAAAATAAGGAACCCTGAAGGTGTTTCTTTGATCATTGTCCATTCTCAGCCTCCAATCCAGCCCCTGTAGCTGTTGTCCTTAGCTTCTCAAATAAGATGTCAATGTAGGGAAGCTGGCAATGTCAGCCACATGGGAACCTTGTTTTCCTGCCCCCACCGCTGACTTTTCTGCCCCAGAATTGGCTAGTTCTGTGGGACTAAGGGCAAACAATACCCTCCACTATTGATTCTTCTGCACCAAAGTCGGCTAGTTCCTTGAGACTGAAGGTGAATAATAGCCCTTGGTTCCTAGATTCATTTGGAGCCAGGAGGCTCTGCTCCCCCTGGCTAGGAGAATCTGCCTTAGCTCTGAGTGACAATTCCCACATCCTTCTTCATCCCAATCCATAGCAATGTGATACTTGGCTCAGAAATCTCTGGCACTCGGGCCTCCATCCCTGCCAACCACACACGTCTGAGGGGTGCTGTTGCCAGCTTGCTGGAGGCCCTGCCAGCAGGCGTCTTCTAGCTATGGGTTCTCGCTCTGACCAACCTGGCCCTGGTTGTTTAAATGGGGGTGGAGCAGATGGAGGACTCTCTGGTGTGGGTGAGAGTGAAGAAAGCCATTTCGTCCCTTGGAAGAAGCGAATTAGAGCCTGGTGCCCCCATATTACTCTTCATCCCCTGTGATGGCAGATGAATGGTTAGGAGAAGCAAAAAGTTGGGAAAGAGAAGGGATTTAGCAGAGTGAGACAGTCAGGTGTACATAGAAGGCTAGGTTTAAGAGTAAAAAAGTCCTGAGTTCAAATCCTGCCTTAGATACTTGACTATGAGCAAAAATTCTTGACTTCCATTTGTCAATTTGTCAAATTCATTATCCATAATCACACCTACCTAACAGGGTTGAAAGGCTCAAATAATATATGTAAAATACTTGGTAAATCTTAAGTCACCATATATATGAGTTATTGTTATTATTGTTTTGTTAATAATAATAGCCGACATTTACATCAGTTATATAGCATATATATAGCATCTATGAGTATTATTATTATTACTATTATTGTTATTAGAAAAAATCTAAAACTCAGATACATATAATTGAGCCATCTCTCCCCACCCTCATTCACCTTGCTAAGATGAAGGAAGTTGATCATATTCCCCTCTCCCAACTTCATGTAGGCCACTTTGAGGGGATTTACTTCTCCTTTTAACATTTGATACACTTTCTAACATTATTGCATCTAGATAGACATATTGAGAGGATCAGAGTGGGAGAAATAGAATCAAAGCATATTATTTCTACCCAGATTGGGGAGGGCAGCAGTAAATTTAAAGACCTGAGATTGAATTCTTCCTCTGATACTTCCTAGCCATGTCACTTAAGGTCTCTGTGCTGGTTTCCTCACTGGTAAAAAGAACGAGGTGCAGGTAGATGGTGCAGTGGACAGAGGAAAATAAGGAGGATCTGAATTCAAATCTAGTCTTAGACATTTAATACTTATTAGCTGTATAACCCTAATTGCCTTGCCAAAAAAAGGAAAAGGAAAAGGAAAAAAAGAAAGAAAAGGTGTTGCCTTTGGTGATCTCCTAAATCCCTGATAACCTACTGATGATTCAAGGATCTTCTTACCTTAGGTGCATGAAGAGGACAAAGGCCATGAGGAGAGCTCCAAGGGAGATACAGTGGCCCAGATAGTTGATGATGACAGCAATATGATAGTGCAATTTACTTTTTTTCTATACAAAAAAAGAGAAGAAATGAGTGAAAAAGTATCTCTAGGTTGTTGTGATCTAGTTCAGATGGATTTGAATCGGCCCCACGTTGGGCGCCAAATTGTGGTGATCTTTTTCTTCTCAAAATACAGCCAGGTGATAAAAGTTCAGATCTTTTATTATCCCAATATAGCCCGGTTAGCTTAGAGGCCTATCTCTCTGCTTGGTTCCAAGAGCTCTCTCCAAATGTCTTTAAATCCAAAGGTCTGGTCCTTCAGCCTCTGCCTTTGCTTTTCTTCAGCCTCCAGCCAGCTCCAGTCTTCATGTCATTCCGGTGAAATCTCGACTTGTAGCGTCTTCCTCTCAAGAACTTCTTCGACTGGCCCATTGGCCTATTTATGCTCCTTCCAGAGAGAGGGATTATGGGTAGTTCTACTTAGTACCTTGTTTCAGGTTCTGCCCAAAACATCTTCTTGTAAGATTAGATCAACTCTAATTACTTAGCAGTTAGTAAGGATTCCAACACTAGGTACTTACCATTTAATTTACCTTGTGATGGAAAATATTATCTGCATTCTGAAAAAAATATTGATAGATTCTGGATGCTGATTAAAATATACCATTTTGATTTATTTTTTCATTTTTTTCCTTTTGGTCTGTTTTTTTCTTTAACAATATGATTAATATGAAAATCAGTCTTATATTATTGCACATAGATAATCTATATCAAATTGCATATAGTCTTAAGGAAGGGGGGAGGGAAGAAAGAGGGAAGGAGAAAATTTGGAACTCAAAAATGTTTTTAAATGACTTAAAAATTATTTTTAGGGACAGCTAGATGGCACAATGGAAAGAACACCAGCTCTTGAGTCAGGAGGAGTGGAATTCAAATTCAGGCTAGCTGGGCAAGTCATTTAAGCTTGTTTGAATTTGCAAGAGAAGGAAATGGCAAATCACTCTGTATCTTTGCCAGGACAACCTCAAGAAAAGTCAGATGTAACTAAAATAATGACTGAACAACAACAATGACCTTACAATTCCCCAACTTTGAGAAGCTACTTCACAGACATATGTGGGCCTAACTCTGGCAAGTTAGCTTATGATACAGTCAACATGGAAACAGGGAGACAGGCACAATTTCTACTACTGAGAAAAAAACTCAGTTGAATCTCTGGCAGCAAGTGTTTGGACACTGTACGTCCAAAAAGCCCGGCTTGCTCTTTAGGCCTAGAATCTCAGGAAAGATCATTAGGATGACTCCTAAAAAAGATTGCAGAGTAAATTCCAAGAACTTAAAGAATTAACATCCCAAGCAGCTGACTGGCTTGGGACAGAATAGGGTGTGTGAATGGTGGTAGGAGGAAGAACTGGGAGATATAATTGACTAATGTAAATAGAAACCTTCTCAGCCCACAAAGCAATAGAGGCTGAGCCCAGGAGCATCCGGAAGATACATATCACAGTCTGTCTGGACCTGATTCTTAATTTTGTTTTATTAAATTTTCCAGAAGCCCACATCAAAAATGCACTGGATAATAGCATCTGTGGTGTCCTAGCCCACACATGGCTCATCTTTGTCCACTAAGGCTCTATCCTGAAGATAAACAATGCTACATAAAAAAATGCTCACCTTTCAGATTCCCATCCCTCTACTGTACTCTGTCATCTTATATCCTTCAGTCCCCACAATTAATCCCAAGTGTTGTAGGCCAGCCCTTGGATAGGGACTGAACTGGAGGTAGACTGGTGTCCAGATAAACAACAGAAAAATCTCTGGTGGGAAAGCAGTGGAGTGGAGACAACAAAACTGTTTGGAGCTAGAGGAGCTGGGTTTACATTCTAACTCTACTAACTCTTAGTCCCTCAGTGAACAAACATTGAATAAATGTCTGCTATGTACTAAGCATTCTGCTGAGTGATAGTGATATGAAACAAAAATGAAGCAGTCCCTGCTATCAAGAACCTTATAAATTCTGGAGGAGATAAAATGTACACACATATATAAGTAGAATAAACACAAAATAAGCATAAGGCTGTTAGGTGAGGAAAGTACTAGTGGTTGGAGGATATTAGGAAGGAAGAAAATAAGAACTTATTAAATGCCTAGTATGTGCCAGATACTGTGCTAAGCACTTTACAAAAATTATCTCATTTGATCTTTACAACAGTCCTGAGAGACAGATGCTATTGTTATTATCCCCACTTTACAGTTGAGTAAACTGAGGCATACAGTGATTAAGTGACTTGGCCATGATCACCCAGTTAATAAGTGTCTAAGGCTGAATTTGAACTGGATTTGGTCTTCTCGTTTCTAGACCCAACACTATATCCACAGTGTCACCTGGCTGCCTCTAGGAAGGGCTTCATGTAGAAGGTGGTACTTGGATCTTGAAAGAAATAAGGGATTCTAAGAGATGGCGATGAGGAGGGATTGCATGTTAGATATGGGGATGGTTAGCACAAAGAGAGGAAAAACTGCATGTAAGGAACAGCCAAAAGGTCCATTTGGTTGGTCCACAAACTATGCAGAGGGGAGTAAAGTGTAATGAGAGTAAAGTGGTAGGTTGAGGTCAGGTTGTGAAGAAATATGTTTTATCCTGAAGGCAAAAGGAATGCCTTAAATTAGGACTTAGGGATGCTAGATGGCTCCATAGTATATTGGAATCAAGAAGATTTTTCCTCCTGAGTTCAAATCCTATTTCAGACACTTAGTAGCTTTTGATCCTAGGCAAGTCATTTAATCTTGTTTGCCTTGATTTTCTCATCTGTAAAATGAACTGGAGAAGGAAATAGCAAATCACTCCTGTATCTTTGCCAAGAATGGGGTCATAGAGAGTCAGACATGACTGAATTACAAGGTCCAATCCTTTCATTTCACAGAAGAGACAACTGAAAACCTGGCGTCGTTTAGGCTAATACTTTGAAAGGTCTCTACAGGGCTTTCATCTTTTCTCAGTGGCTTCATCAGTTCCAATGTATTTAAATATTTCTTTACGTATGTAATTCTCAAATCTATATATAAATTCAACTCCTGTCTCTTTCAAGAGATCCAGTCACACATCACCAACTACATATTGGATAATTCAAACCAAGTGTCCCTTTTTTGGGTTGTTATTGGGTCATTTCAGTTATAGCTGACTCTTTGTGATCCTGTCGGGGTTTTCTTGGCAGTTTGCCATTTCCTTGTCCGGCTCATTTTATAGATGGGAAAACTGAGGTAAGACAGAGTTTAGGAACTTTTTAAAGGTCACACAGCTAGTGAGTATCTGAGGCTGAATTTGAACTCAGGAAAACGAGTCTTCTTGACTCCAGGCTCAGCCCTCTGCCCACTGCACCATCTAATTGCCCCAGGATTTGGACTAGATGATCTATCTCTAAGGTGCATTCTTCTTCTCACTCCTAGAGCTCTTCTTCCCTCAATCTCGGAGTGTTTGTAGTTCCACTAGGGTGGGAAATCTTGTCTTCTCCCTCCCAAACATCTGAGTGGCTAATGACAGCTTTCCCCCCCAGTGAACTAAAAGGGGAGAATAAGGCTCAACAACATTAATGATAGGGGTTACATGTGAGGAGAAAGAGGCGTTTTCAGTGTCAGCTCTGGGGTTTTGGAGCAGTGAGCTTGAGCCAATCTTCCCTTTTAACATGTTATATTAGGCTTGAAGTCTCTAAGCTTAGTCTGAAGAATGGAGGCAGCTGGTAAGACAGCCTAAGAGAGAGGAACAGAGACAGCTGGAGAGTCATAATCAGTTAAAGAAGGAATGAGGAGCCACCCCAAGACAGCCAGAGACAGTCTGAGATACAAAGAGAAAAACGAAGCTGGTTAGAGAGACAGCCAAAGATGCAACCTAGGAAATACTTGGATAAACTTATCTGAGAGGTGGGGGAGTCAGTACAAGACAGCTGGAGAGCTAATAGCTGGAGAAATATAGGCAGAGAAACAAGTAGAGATAGTGTAATCTACAACAGGAGAGACATAGCTAAAGAGATAATCTGAGAGATGTCCAGGGAAGAGGAATGAGACAGCTGGGGACAAGTAGAAATAGACAGAAAAACAGAGATGAGTGGAGACAGAGAAAGAATTGGAGCCAGAGGCAGGAGTGTTTGCCTTTGTCCTGGGGATGTCCAAGATTAGCAAATTTCAGCTTCTGAAATGAGAAGTGCTGTAACCCAGCTGTGGACCTCATCCTAGCAAAGTGGTATAGGGGGTCAGGGCCCCTTAACTGTGCCAACAACAACTAGAATTCAATAAGCAATTAGAACTTGTCCAATTCAGAGACAAACTGCCAGACTTGCTGGGTGACACAAACCTTGTCTTCAATGGCCTGGAAAGCCACATGAGCAAAGAATTAACAGTTTACCTAAATCCTCTTTTTCTGATTAGTGTTAATAAGTATTAATAAGGCCATATTTTCTTATATGAGGCAACATAGTCCTGTCTGGCCTGGGATCCTTTACTGACACATGTCAACTTCCTGATACTTGATTTTTTCCTCTTCCTTTTCCTCCTTCCTTTATCCCTGTCTTCCTCTCCCCCTTCCTCTATTTCTTCCCTCCCCTAAGTCCCATCTCTCCACCCTCAGTATGTTTCTTGAGTTTTTCATTTCCCTACCTGTCTTTTATATTCTCAAGTCTATATGACTTGAGAATAGGTGAATAGGTAAATACTGGAACATGAACAAAAATTCTGGCCTTTGGGTTGTCTTCCATCAGTCTCTCTCTCTCTCTCTCTCTCTCTCTCTCTCTCTCTCTCTCTCTCTCTCTGTGTGTGTGTGTGTGTGTGTGTGAGAGAGAGAGAGAGAGAGACAGAGACAGAGACAGAGAAAGACACAGAGAGAAATAGAGAGACAGAGAGACAAAGAGAAACAGTGACAGAGAGAGAGAAAGGAGAGAGGAGAAAAAGAGGAGAGAGAGAGAGAGAGAGAGAGAGAGAGGAGAAGAAGAAGAAGAAGAAGAAGAAGAAGAAGAAGAAGAAGAAGAAGAAGAAGAAGAAGAAGAAGAAGAAGAAGAAGAAGAAGAAGAAGAAGAAGAAGAAGAAGAAGAAGAAAGAGGAGGAGGAGGAGGAGGAGGAGGAGGAGGAAGGAGGAGGAGGAGGAGGAGGAGGAGGAGAGGAGGAGGAGGAGGAGGAGGAGGAGGAGGAGGAGGAGGAGGAGGAGGAGGAGGAGGAGGAGGAGGAGGAGGAGGGGAGAGAGAGAGGCAAAAGGAGGGAGGGAGGAAAGGAAAGGGAGAGAGGGAGATAGAGAGATATGGAACAGGGCTGGGATCCTGGAAAAGTGTGATTAAAGGGAACTACTATAAGGAGGGAGACTGCTACTATAGATAGAGATGTGGTGGCGGAGATAGGGATTGATGCAGGAGAAGGTGAGACAGGGAGCAATGTTGATGTACTGAGTGCAGGATAGTTGCTGTCCACAGAGGAGAGGTACTGAATCAGAGAGGCTGGTGCCCTGGCGGTGAACGGGGGCTGGATGACTTCCAGCCTGAGGTCAATGTTTCCCGGTTTCCCTGAGTCTTCACAAGTCCCATTTCACAAGAACTTTTCTGTGAATCCATTATCTGAAATGCCCCAGGGGTACTGACACTTAATTAGGCTTAGCCAAGGTGATCTAGAAGCTGGAGAAACCTATCAGCTCAATTAATTGGTTACTTTTCCTCTCAGCTCCTGGAGAGGACTAGGAGTGAAGATCTCAACTGATGGGAGTGAGGGGCTAAAATAGAGGGAATTAGTGTAAGAGGATGGTTCTACTAATTAAATTAATTGATTATATTGAATGCTAAGCAACTGTGCAGGATGGTAGTGGCTGGCAGAGTAGATGTGGATGGCAGTGCTTTCATTGTTTATGATGGTAAGACTGAGAGATGGGCTAATTGGTCATTAGGGACTGATGCTCTTTTGGCCCCTGAATTTTAAGGAAAATATGGAGAAAATGTAGAGGGTTCAATTAGAGGAAACCTTAGAGGCTAGTTCTTTGGACAAGAGTCCCCAACAATCTGAGAAACAGATTGGTTGGTCTTCCAGGTCAGTTCACAGAATTACTGAGTTTTAGGACAGGAAGATAATCTAACCCATTCATTTGATGGAAGACAGTGAAGTTCAAAGAAAAGAAATCAGTCGACAAGCATTTATAAAGTGCTTATAATATTGTATTGCACTAAGTGCTGGGGAGACAAAGAAAGGCAGAACCTATAAAATAAAAAGTAGTTTCTGACCTCAGAGAGCTAATTGGAGAAATAACATTCTCTCTCTCTCTCTCTCTCTCTCTCTCTCTCTCTTCTCTCTCTCTCTCTTTCTCTCTCTTTCTCTCTCTTTCTCTCTGTATCTATATCTACATCTATCTATCTATCTATATGATATATATATATATATAGATATATGATATTTATATATATGATAGTTTTCATGTAAATGGAAGGTGATCTGCCCATGATCACATGGTAAGTGAGCAGCAGAGACAGGGAAAAATGTTCGGGTTTTCTGGCTACATGATATCATCTCTCTTCTGTAAAACCTACTGCACTTGCTCCTCCTTTTGTTTGCCAGCCCCACCTGCTCCCCAAGTCCTGGTTTATGGGCATTTACAGCACAGAGAAATGTAGTTAGAAACCACCAATATATCACTGTCCTGTCAGATAGCTGTGTCAATGAGCTCGGGGAGGAAAAAAAAGAGGGACAAAAATTATAGGTCTCTAATTTCATAGCTTTGGTGTTGTGGATTGTAAGCTCCTTGGGAATAAAGATTTTTTTTGTATCTGCATTGCCAGTGCCTAGTTCACAGTATGCATTTAATAAATACTTATTGATTGTTTGGTGGGAAGAACCCTGAGCTGGAAGTCAGAAAAACATGTCAGTTCTGCCAAAACTCACAATCATTTTACTTCTTTGAATCTTGAGGCTTCAGCTATTAAATGCTGGGGTTATACTTAGAAACTAGTGTCAAAATCCAGCAATGCCACTGCTAGGTCTATATCCCAAAGACATCCAAAAATTTTTTTAAAGGGAAAAGAACTTATATGTATGAAAATATTTATAGCAGTCCTTTTTGTGGTGGCTAAAAATTGGACACTGAAGGGATGCTTATCAATTGGATATTACTATATGATTGCAATGGAATTTCATTGTGCTCTAAGAAATGACAAGCAGGATGATTTCATAAAAATCCGGAAAGACTTACATGAATTGGTGCATAGTGAAGTGAGCAGAATCATGAGAACATTGTACACAGTAGCAGTTATATTGTTCGACGAAGAACTATGAATGATTGATCTATTCACAACAATCCAAATCCAAGACAATCCCAAAGGACTAATGATGAAGCATACGATCCATCTCCAGAGAAAGAACTGATATTATTTGAATATATATTGAAGAATTCTATATTTGCTTTCTTTTTAAAAAAATTTTTCCTTAGTCTTCTTTTTTACATAATTACACATACATGATCTATACCTTATCACTTGTCTTCTCAGGGAGAGAGGAGGAGAAGGAAGAGAGAGGGATAAAATCTAGATCTCAAAACTTTAAGGAAAAATGTTAAAAGGATTTTTAAAAATTAGTGTCAAAAGAGGTGTCAGACTCTCAGCTCACAGATCACATGTGGCCCCAACTCTCCTGAGTGTAGCCTGAACAAGATTAAGATGTCATTGGGAACTATTTAACAAAACATAAAATAGATAACAGATATAAAGATTATAATAACATGTAATTTTCCAAGTCTTTAAGACAGGTCCTTCTATAAAGCTTAGTGGGTACTGTTTCTATTTGAGTTTAACCCTCCTGGATTGTATGGTCTTTAAGGTAGTCCTGTACAGCTCAGAATCACTGTTGTTCAGTCATGTCTGACATCTTTGTGATGCGATTTGGAGTTTTCTTGGTAAAGACACTGGAGTGGTTTGCCATTTCCTTTTCCAGCTCATTTTACAGATGAGGAAACTGAGGCAAACAGGATTAAGTGAATTACATAGGGTAATAGAGCTAATTAGTATCTGAAGTTAGATTTGAACTCAGGAAGATGACTCTTCCTGATTCCCAACCTAGCGCTCTCTTTACTGCAGTGCCATCTAGCTGCTCTCCGTTTAGACAAGCTATGTTGAGGATTAAGTGAAAATGATATTTTCTCATATAAGAAGGTGCTATACTGAAAAGTTAAAAGATGAAGGATCATTTAGCTTGGAGAAGAGATAGTTTAAGGGGCATATATTTCTGTATTTAAGTTGGTAATGAACAACTGGTTTCTATGTCAATGAAAAAAACCCCAAACAGGATGAAAGGAACTTAAATTAAAACAGAAGAGATTTTGCTTGACTATCACTAAGAACTCTTGGATAGCCAAGGGAACAAAAACAGTAAATAAGGGTGAAGGAGGGCATTCTGTCATCAGAGATCTTTTTTTTAAAATAATATTTTATTTTTCCAAATACATGCAAAGATAGTTTTCAACTTTTATCTTGGCAAAATCTTGTGCTCCAAATTTTTTCTCCCTCCCTCTTTCCCCCCTCTCCAAAATGGCAAGGTTAAACATGTATAATTTTTCTAAATATGTGTCCTTATTTGTCATGCTGCACAAGAAAAATTCATCAGAAATCTTAAAGTAAATTAAATACAGAGATGATTGTCTATCTTAAAGGTTGGGGCAGAACATCTGCCTCTCTATTATTCCCTTCAGTTCATTTTCTGGGTCCCTAAGATCCTTAGGGGGCAAGAACTGGGCCAAAATTCCTACTTTGTGATTTTGAATGCCCAATGCCACCCTCTAAGAGCCAGTATTTTATTGTCTTTCTCTCCCCTCAGAAGAGTCATAATTATTTTTCATACCATAACTTGTATATTTCTTCTATTTCCACTTTCTAAGAAAAAATCCAACAACTGGTCTCATTCATCTCTCCTATTGATCCTTCTCTCTGTTCTAGTTCATCTTCTCTCTAGCTCCAGTCATCTTTCCCAGGAGGGGGTCTCTGTTCTCAATAGGCCATTCCTGCCCAGCCCTTCAGTCAAATAGAATCATGGAATGGCAGAGCTACAATTTAGAGACCATTTCATTCAATCCTCTCCTTTTATAGATGAAGAAATTTTGAATCTCAGAAAAGAGAAAGGACTTTTCTAAGATTATACAATCAAGAAGTGTTAGAAACAAGAATCAAACCTAAAAGTTCATTGTTTTTTCTACTTGGGAAGATTTTTCATTTGTATTTCTGCTATAAGATGAAAATCACAAGATTTATATGCTGATGAGTTAAAAACTGATGTACTTTTAACTATAAATTCTCATTTTCCTTTTGCCTCAATTCCAGTGAGCATAACCATTACCCATTTATTACAATATTTTTTAAAGAAGGTCCCAGAGTACAGGAGATAGAATTCTAGATTTGGAATGCATGAGACCCGAATTCAGATTCTGCCACAGACATTTACTAGTGCTGTGACCCTAGAACTAACTAGTCACTTAGCATTGCTCAGCCTTCTCAGTATCCTTATCTATAAAAATGGAGAGAGGTAATAATATCCTTTCCTTAAAGTCATATTGTGAAAATCAAATAAGATAATTTTTTTTTTACTTTTTGCAAACTATGATAGCTATACTTTTATAATATAATATATGTAAATAGTTTATAATATATTTTAATTAATTTATATCTTAAATATATTTATAATATGACATATTTTAATAAAATCTTTTAAATGAATGTATAATATATAATTAAAAAATTTAAAAATAATTTTATAATGTGGAGGTTCCTAAAAAGTCTTACTGCAGTTTTAGATTATTAAAGTTTTTAAAAATCGCACTATGATTTTTGGGACACCCTGCATATGCTATTATTTTTTGTTATTTAATTTCTCCACCTCAGTTTCCCCATTTTAAAATTGAGACTATATAATCTATAGTATTTCCCTCACATGACTATTGGAAGGATTAAGTACCTATCTTGGGATCATAGAATTTAGTCTAGTAGGAACCTCTGAAACCAATTCTTTCATTTCACATGGGAGGAGAATGAGGTCCATAGAGAATAGGTAACTTGCTCAAGATCATATAGATAATAAATAAGAGAGCCAAAACTCAAACCCAAGTCTTCTGACTCTAACTCCCATTGCTCCTTCTACTGTTACTATTTTGTTATATACTGTTACTATTACTGTCTACAGTTACTGTTGTAATTGTCACTGTTGAGTTCCCACTTGGGGTTTTCTTGGCAAAGACGCTGGATTGGTTTGCTATTTTCTTTTTTAGCTCATTTTGTAGATGAGGATACTGAGATACACAAGATTAAATGACTTGTCCAGGTCACATAGCTAGGAAATGTCTGAGGCTGGTTTTGAACTCATGAAGAAAAGAGCACTCTGTGTACTATGTTATACCTAGGTAGCTCCTTTTTTGATTAACTTTGTTTTCCACATTCTCTCTTTCCACCTTCCCTTTTCCAATCCCCTTTGAACCAATTCCTTCCTACTTTCCCCCAGTCTTGCCCCACCCAGCTCTCGTCCAGGGTGCATCTTCCAAGGAATAACTGATTGAAACAAATTATACCTCCTCATTAAGGATTTCTTGGCACTGGGAATAGTTGACTCGAACTGCCCAGCTTCCATTTGCAAGACACTCTCGATAGCCATTGTCTGGAAAAGAGAAAAAGAGATGAAGGGATGATTCACAGGGGATGTTTGGGAAGAAGTCCATCCCTTATGGTTAACCTGCAGAAAATGAACTGATCAGGAACCCACAAAGGTGAGGAATCATCTGCCGCGGGAGACTCTTATAAGACCTTGATTTCCTGAGGATAGTCCTGGATAGGACATGGTAGGGGCAGAACAGTTACTGCCATGAATCTTTCTGCCCACCAACTACCTACCAGACCAATCACACAGGGGGGGGCATTTATGCAAGTCTGAAGATTAAAGCTTTACTTCTCTGCAAGGTGTGGACACTGGATTCAACTGGATCAGGTCTTCTCATGTGATTTCTTTAGAGCTTCTCACATGATGATAATATAGAAGAACAGAAACAGGGCCTGTAATAGTATAGGAAAACTCCAAGGTAAGGAATCTCCCCCTAGATCAGGAGTGGGGAATGTTAGGCTCATGAACCATATAAGACTTCAAAATCACTTGCATAATCATTCACAGGCAATGATGCTAGTCCAACAGCCTTGCACTGATTGAGTTTTATAAGTTGAAAATTTTGTATGACCCCCAAATGATGTTATAAATATCCAAATGATCCTTAGCAGAAAAAAGGCTCCCTATCCCTGCTCTAGATAATAATATTTTTGAATTATTTCAGTCCTGCTCTACTTTTTGGAGTTTTCTTGCCAAAAATACTGGAGGTTTGCCATTTTCTTCTACAATTCATTTTATAGATGAGGAAAGTGAAGCAGACAGAGTTAAGTAACTTGTCCAGGGTCACACCACTAGTAAGAGTCTGAGGCAAGATTTGAACTTAGGAAGATGAGTTTTGTTGATCCAAACCCAGTGCTCTATTCATTATGACACTTAACTAATCATCAAAAACTCCCCAAAACCTGGAGGATGAGGAAAGCAGAAATGAATACTCCTTAGCACTATTGGTACTGGGTTCTCCAACCTCATACTACCTCCTGATTTTTGAGAAGGAATTGTTAGTTTGATTTCCCTTCTGTTGAGCCCTTCCCACTCCCACTTGCCTCCCTGACCCTCTCCCCAGATAGCACCAATCATCCTCCTTTGCCTGAGATTCCCAGGCCTCATCTTAGAGCACAGGAGCCAGAGGAACCCCAGAAAGAAAAGAGAGGGAAGCTGGAAGTCTTTTTTTGTCCTTCTCCTCTTCCCTTCTTCCTCCTCCTTCTCCTCTTATTTCTCCTCCTTTTCCTTCTTCTTTTCCTCCTCATCCTTCTCTTCTTCCTCCTCCTTTTCTTCCTTCTTTTCTTAGTGTTGCTCCAGTCCCTGCTGACATTTATTCTGGATGAATTAGCAGCATTAACAGCTTAAGGAAGAAGGCTTCAGTGAGCTTCTCTTTCACAGGTCTGACTCGGGGTAGAGAAGAGTCATCATCTTCCCTGCCTTGCTTATAAATTTCCAGTGTCCATCTCTGGCCTGTCAGATCACACCTCCACCCCAGGAAGTCAAGGGAAAGAGGATTTGGTGGGAGAGATTAGGAGACTGAATATTTCTGCAAACCCAGCATGGACTGCTGGCCTTGGGACCAGGAAACCTGCTTTCCAATCTGGACTCTTCTATGGAAATTTAGGCGCCTCTCTTGACTATTGACGGCTTATTTCCTTAACAGGAAAATTATCAGTGATTAATAATAACTTCACCTACCTAACAAAATTGTTGTGTGGATTAAATCAGAAAGGAAATTCAAAATTCTTTGAAGTTATCTGTGATTCTGAGATCGTAGTAAAGGTACAGATTAGTATGGAAGCAAGAACACTATATTTGGAGCCTAAGATTCAATTTGGGACACTGGATCAGATACTTGCTTGCTATGTGATACCAGGATAGTAATTTAGCCTTTGTCAGTATTAGTTTTCTCATCTGTGAAAGAGGAATACATGTAATTCTTGCTTTACAGAGTTGTACAAAGTTCAGATGGATGTGAAAATAAGCTGGAATCTTAAGGCAATATCTAGGGTATTTCAAAAGTCTCAGCGTAGTTTTAAGCTTTAAGTTTCTTTAAACTCTTCAGCTTTAAGAGCTTAAAACTGCACTAAGCCTTTTGAGCCAACCTATACATGGATGCCACTGTTATTACTTTAAAGGCACAGAACACAATGGATGAGAGACCAGCCTTGGAATCAGAGGGACCTGGGTGCTTCTGACAGCTGTCATCTGTGATGGCTAGAAGTATGGATGAAATGCCCATTTATATGGATGGAGAGAGTTTCCACCTAATGAGCTCCCCGCATTGATGATATTGAAAGTCTGGAGAAAAATATTAGGATTTGACTTTATGTGGGCATCCTTTTTCTCCTCTAAAGTGAAGACTTAGAGAGTTCTTTACAGCTTCAGTTTTATTTTTTTCCCTCAAATCAAAAAGCAGCCTTGCAGAAATAAGCAAGGCTTTTTCCAGAGCTAGGTGGCTCGAGGCTGGGCTCTAAGTCCTCCATGACAAAGCAACCCCCGAGGCATTCTGTAGGGCAGAGCACTCATTCTTTAGGAGTTGGGTTGGGGGTGAAGTGGGGGTAATAAAGCTTCTGGAGTAGGCCAGGTCCCTGTCACCTGGAGCTTAGGGGTACCCAGTCCTACTCCCCAGCTACTAAAGAGCCACAGATGATGTATCAATAATCAGCCTCTAAGTGGGGATATCTTTCAGCCTGTCATATTTCCTTCCTGGCCCCCCTCACCCTACTCTCTCCAAAAGGTCTGCTGCAACAACCTCCATAAGGAAGTCAGAGGAAATGAATTTTAATGTTATTTTCTAGTTCCATCAGCAACAGGCCAGGCCCTTGGGCACCACAGAGACTGGCAGCCTTGGCTCCATTCACTCCCCAAGGAGATTTGCCTCTAATTGTTAAATCAGGGGGTAGTGACCCAGAGGAATAAGGGCAGAGGAATTGGTTTTCTGACAGGCCAGTGCAGTCAGGAGTCCAGCCTGGGAAATCTAAGCCTGTATTTGGGGAGGGTCATCTCCTCTGCCCTCTCCCCCATCCAGGGAAGCTGAGACCAGTGAAATTCTTCCCATTAGCTCTGCAGATAGGACCTGTGGCTTTCAAGAAGGCCTGCCAACCACCCTGAGCCCTGTGGGATGGAAGGTGAAAGAAAACAACACAAATGAGCCTTGAATCCAAACCCAAAAAGAAAATGACCTCCTCCTTCTTAATCAATGGCCCCTACTGGGCTCAAACTATCTCTCTCTTGGAGTCATGGGAAACTGATATTTTTGGAAACCCTTCCCAAAACTTAGAAGAGCTGACTGATGCCAAGGGGAAGAATGAACACAGTAAAGATACCCAGAGGTCCTCACTTAGTAATGAGTTAATTATTGCTTCATTATGAGAAGCGACTCTGAATTCCTGGATACCATGTTAATGGTGCCATGATCCTAATCACTTAGTGGCTTTTTCAAGGGGGCTGGGAAATTAGAAGGTCATTTTCCAGCCTTCCTTTCAGGCTATATTAATCTATGTAGTCTATTAGTAGTAGTCCCTGGAAGACCCTTCTGCTTCATTTCAGAATTCCGATCATTTCTCAGGGCTAAGTTCAAAGTCTTTCCTCTCTTATCCTCCACTGCCATGGGCTCTTCAATATTCTTTCAGGTGTATATTCTTTCTTACCATCATCAACTCACATTTCCTTAGTGATTTTAAAGATTTACTTCAGGAAATCCAGCTTCCTCACTGGAACACAGTGAAGTAAGGAGAGCTAAGTGTTATTAGACTCTCTGGAACATGAAGCTTAAAACTAGAAGATCCAACTAGATTCTAGACCAGAATTATCTTGATTTTTCATTTTCCAGAATGGAGAGGGGATTTACCCAATGCCATAATGTTAGTACCAGAGTCAATATTAGAATTTAGGTCCTAACATTCAAAATTGAACACTCTAATTCACCATGCTGCTTCTCCATCCTATCCCTCCCATTACAGTGCTTTATAAAGAACAGGTATTCAATAAATTTTAATTGACTGTCAGACAGAGCTCCCAAATGTCTTTAGGATCATAACTCTAGAGCCATCTATAATAATAATATCATTTTACAGATGAGAAAACCAAGATTCAACTAACTTATGTGACTTCCCTACAGTCACACACACAGATAATTCAGAATCAGTGGTTGGATTTGAATCCAAGTTCTCTGAATCCAAGAGTCAGGGTTCTTTCCACAGTACCACACCTCCTGTTTCCTGATATTCTTCCCTTTCTTCTTTCCTTTCGACTTTCTATAGTGGGTTAATTGTTAGGCTTAAGAATCAAGAAGCATTCTGATTTTTTTTTTGTGCAGCATTATAAATGTTACATTTTTTTTAGCCTATATTGAATTACTTGCTGTCTAGGGGATGAGGTGGGGAAAGGGAGGGAGAAAAAATTTGGAACACAAGGTTTTGCAAGGATGAATGTTGAAATGTATTTTGTAAAATAGAAAAAAAAACCCTATTATTATTTTTAAAAAGAAGAATCAAGACCAGTTAGCTGTCACAATGGATAAAACACTTAGCTTTGACATTCAGAAGACCTGCGTTCAAATCTGGCCTCAGATACTTACTAGTTGTGTGATTTTGGATAAGTCACTTAACCCTAATTGACTCAAAAAAAATCACGAGACCAAGATATGATATATAATATGATTTCCTCAGCTCTGAAATGGTTTCTTCATCCCCCCAAAATGGGAATAATACTATTTGTACTGCTTGCTTTACAGGGCTTTGAGGAGAATGCTTTGTCAGTCTGAAAGCACAATAGAAATGTGTGTTATTGTGTCATCCCAGGGACACCCTGCTAGGTTGTAGATGAGAAGTACAGAAGAAGAGTAGCCAAAAAGCTATTGGAAGAAACAGTCCCATCCCTTATCCCCCTGGCTTCAACTCCTTCAGGAGGTTTATTTAGAAACACCGAGCGAATCCATGACAATGTCACTGCTTCTTATGAAGCCTTCTGACATCTTCCCTGTAGCTCTGTTTTCCTCTTATTCTTTTTGAAAATTCTATTTATAATTATAGCTTTTTATTTTTCAAAATACATCCAAAGACAGTTTGCCTCCTATTGTTTTAAACCTACCTGATTATTACTACCAACAAAGCTTATATTTACACAGCATTTTATAGGTTATAACCCATCTTCAAAGACATTATCTTATTTGAATCTCCCAATGATTTTAGAATGCAAGTAGGGTTATCCCCAGGTTATGCAGGAAAAAGAAAAGGCTCAGTAAGTCTCTCTGTGGCTCTTTGGGGTTTCCTTTCTTGGACAATGAGATGTACTGCTAGCTGGTGTAGCAGATAGAGTGACAGCTCTCAAGGCAGGAGAACTTAAGTTCGAATCCAGCTTCTGACACTTACTAACAATGTAAGCTGGGCAAGCCAATTTACTCCATTGGCCTCAGTTTTCCCATCTGTAGAATGGGGGTAATGACATCACCACCTTCCAGGATTGTTGTGAGGATCAAATGAAATAATAATATAAAGCACTCAGGACAGTTCCTGGCACATAGTAAAAATCACATAAATGTTAACTATTGGTATTATTGTTGTTCACTCATTCAGTTGTGTCTGATTCTACCTGACATCATCCAAGGGGTTTTCTTGGCAAAGATAAACAAATAAATAAATAACAAAGTATTATAACCCGAATTTAAATCCAGCCCCTGACACTTACTAGCTGTATAATGACACTGAGCAGGTCATTTAAGTGCTGTCTCAGTTTCTTCATTTGTATCTGCCAAGGTTGTTGTAGGGGTCAAATGAGAAAATAATTGTAAATCACTCAGCATAGTGCTTTGCACATAGTAGGTACAACATAACCATTAATTATGATAATGATGTGACCACCAATTTCAGTCCCACAATTAAAATGGCTATGTTAAGGTCACTGAAAAGTGATTTTTGAATCTTTTTTGAAACTCCAGAATTGGTCAGCCTGCCCATTTTATACCTAAAACATTAAAAAAAAAACTGGTGAGCAGTTAGAGAAGAATATACAAGGGTAGATAGAGAAAAATAATCCAAATGGTAAAGGGCTCTGGGGTCAAGACATATGAGGATTGGTTCCAGGGGATATTCACTCTGGGAAAGAGGAGGCTTAGCAGGAGCATGATAGCTGCCTTCAATTATTTGAAGAGCTGTCACATGGAACAGGGATTAGATTCATTCTGTTAGGCTCCCAAAGGCAAATTAGGAGAAATGGCATGAAGTCAAATAGAGACCAACTGAATCGTGCCATAAGGAATAATTGCTGAATAATTGTTTATTGCTGTTGTTTGTTTTCAGTCCTATCTACCTCTTTGTGACCCCATTTGGCAGAAACTCTGCCATTTTCTTCTCTAAGTCATTTGATGAATGAAGACGCTAAGGTAAACAGAGTCAAGATGTTTGCCCAGGTTTACAAAGCTAGAAAGTGTCTGAAGACAGATTTGAACTCAGGAAAATGAGTCTTCCTGACTCCAGACCTGACCCTCTACCCAGACTTAATAGGAATCATCTGCCTTTGAGGATATGGGTTCTTTTCCATTTCAGATAGAGGCTGGGTGAACATTTTCCACATATATTGGACAGAGTTTGATTACATTAGAATACATTGGGCTAAATGATCTTTGATTATTCTCCCAACTGTGGCATTTTAGGATTTCATGACTTGCCTAGGGTCACATGGCTAGTAAGTAGAACTGAGACATGAACTCAGGGTCTTAATTCGATGTGAGGCACAAAAGTCTCCAATTTTTCCCTAGACTGAGAGTTCTTAATTTGGGGTACAAGATCTTGTGATATTAAAAAAATTCATAATTGTATTTCAAAATAATTGGTTTCTTTGGAAATAGTAGGCATTTTATTTTATACATTATTCTAATAAGGGTCTATAGGCTCCCCCCAGAAGCCTGCCAAAAGTGTTCATGTCACGAAAGAAGTCCATGCAATGAATCTAGATCCTACATACAATAGCTTATTGGAGAGCTAGTACTTTATCATCATCTCAACTAAAAGAGGGGCTAAGAAGGCCCAGTCAGAATTCATGTGCTTAGACTAAGGTCCCCCTCCCATGACAGAGAGACAACCTGACCCACAGAACCCCAGTTCTGTCCTTGATGTGGCCCCTATTCTGCTACCCTGGAAATACTGCTATATAGATAGGCAAGGACTGTGCAACACAGAGATACAAGCAAATTAGTTCTGAGAGAAACAGGTGGCAGAACAATACACCAACAAGTCCAACAAGGAGCTGTAAAGCTCCCAGGCATTCGGCCAGAGAGGAGAAAGCTAGGGGCCCCCAGCATCAGGTGTCAGAAATGGCCCTGTGCCAATCCACCCCTTCTTCTTCACCAATAGATGGAAAATAATAACAGCTGACATTAATAAAGAACTTGGGGATTTACAAAGTGCCTTCCTCACAAGAACCCTCTAAGATAAGGTACTGCCTGTTAGTAATATTATTTTCACTTTACAGCTAAGGAAATTAAATCCTAGAAGTTAAATGAATTACCCATAATCAGAGGGTAATAGGTCTATTGGAGGAAATCTAGTCCAAAACTTTCATTTTTATAGATGAGGAAACTGAGGTCAAGATAAATTAAGTGGCTTATTCCAGGTCACAGGGACATTAAGAACAAGGAGTTGAATTTAAACTCAGGTTCTCTGCCTCCCAAGCCAGTTCTCATTCTATTATACTATGATACCTTGCAACTATAGGGATTATTTCTTTCTTGTTCTCCTACTTCCTTTTTCCCTCCCCTACCCAAGTTAGTGTACACTCTGTTGGATTTCAGAGGCAGGAGATCACCAGGTCACATGGATTGTAAGGTATAAAACTGGAATTTGAATTCAGGTTTTCTGGCTAATACCTATCAAACTCAGGTATTCTAATTATAAATCCACTTGACTTTCCATTAGCTTTTTGAAAATGATTCCAAATCAACAGGATTCCCAATATGGCCCTAAGATTCTAGGGTAGATTTTTCAGCATAGTATATTATCTGTGTCTCTACTTTTTACTGTTCCACCCTCCCTTTTTACCCTCCTCCATCTCCCTACCATGTCATTTCCCCAAAGCAGGACCTTACTTGTTGTGTTATAACGGACTCCATAGAAGTAAGCAGGGCACGGTCGTACCACTATCTGGCCAGCTGCACTCCGAGGCCAGCAGGTCCCAATGAGGTCAATGGATGAGTTGCACTGGAGCCCTGGAGGAACAAGGGGAGGGAGAGAGGAATGGAGAAAAAGGGAGGGAGGGAAGGAAGAAGGGAAGGAGGGAGAAAAAGGGAGGGAAGGAAGGAGGAAGGGAAGGAGGGAAAAAGAAGAGGGAGGGAGGGAAGGAAAGAGAAGGAGGGAGAGAGGAAAAGGGAGATGGAGAGGGGAAGGGGGAGGAGGAAGAAGGAGGGAGAGGGGAAGATGGGGAGGGGAAGAGGGAGAGAGAGGAAAAAAGAGGGAGAGGAGAAAAAGGAGATGGAGAGGGAAAGAGGGAGAGGGAGAGGGGGAGAGGGAGAGAGAAGAGATGAGGTGCATCCTAGTTTTCCCCTTATCCTACTCCAGAATAACCAATGGTACCTTTCACACTATCCTCATCCTGCCCTTCCATCCCAATACTCTCCTCCTCACCAAGCAGGAAAGAACCTAAAACAAAACATTAAGGTGGGAAAAAACAAATCTTATCCAAAGGATGAAAGAATTGTTATCTGCCTTGAGCAAGGAGGCTGACAATAACTTTAATAATCTAGTGTTTGATAAACCCAAAGACCCCAGTTTTGGGGATAAGAGAGCATTATTTGACAAAAATTGCTGGGAAAATTGGAAATTAGTATGGCAGAAACTAGGCATTGACCCACACTTAACACCATACACCAAGATAAGGTCAAAATGGGTTCATGACCTAGGCATAAAGAATGAGATTATAAATAAATTGGAAGAGCATAGGATAGTTTACCTCTCAGACCTGTAGAAGAGGAAGGAATTTATGACCAAAGAAGAACTAGAGATCACTATTGACCACAAAATAGAAAATTTTGATTATATCAAATTGAAAAGTTTTTGTACAAACAAAACTAATGAAGATAAGATTAGAAGGGAAACAATAAACTGGGAAAACATTTTCACAGTCAAAGGTTCTGATAAAGGCCTCATTTCCAAAATATATAGAGAATTGACTCTAATTTATAAGAAATCAAGCCCTTCTCCAATTGATAAATGGTCAAAGGATATGAACAGACAATTCTCAGATGAAGAAATTAAAACTATTTATAGCAATATGAAAATATGCTCCAAATCATTATTAATCAGAGAAATGCAAATTAAGACAATTCTGGGATACCACTACACACCTGTCAGATTGGCTAGAATGACAGGGAAAGATAATGCAGAATGTTGGAGGGGATGTGGGAAAACAGGGACACTGATACATTGTTGGTGGAATTGTGAACACATCCAGCCATTCTGGAGAGCAATTTGGAACTATGATCAAAAATTATCGAACTGTGCATACCCTTTGATCCAGCAGTGTTTCTGCTGGGCTTATACCCCAAAGAGATACTAAAGAAGGGAAAGGGACCTGTATGTGCCAAAATGTTTGTGGCAGCCCTGTTTGTAGTGGCTAGAAGCTGTAAAATGAATGGATGCCCATCAATTGGAGAATGGTTGAGTAAATTGTGATATATGAACGTTATGGAATATTATTGTTCTGTAAGGAATGACCAGCAGGATGAATACAGAGAGGTCTGGCGAGACTTACATGAACTGATGCTGAGTGAAATGAGCAGAACCAGGAGATCATTATATACCTCAATAATGATACTGTGTGAGGATGTATTCTGATGGAAGTGGATCTCTTCGATAAAGAGAGCTAATTCAGTTTCAATTGATCAAGGATGGACAGAAGCAGCTACACCCAAAGAAAGAACACTGGGAAATGAATATAAACTGCTTGCATTTTTGTTTTTCTTCCCGGGTTATTTCTACCTTCTGAATCCAATTCTTCCTGTGCAACAAGAGAACTGTTCGGTTCTGCACACATATATTGTATCTAGGATATACTGTAACCTATTTAAGATATATAGGATTGCTTGCCATCTAGGGGAGGGGGTGGAGGAAGGGAGGGGAAAAATCGGAACAGAAGTGAGTGCAAGGGATAATATAAAAAATTACCCTGGCATGGGTTCTGTCAATAAAAAGTTATTAAAAAAATTAAAATTAAAAAAAAGAGCAAGGACACTGAGTAGAATAGATTTGGGGATTATGAATGTGTGTGTGAGCAAAACCAGGAGTACAGTGTACACATTAAAAACAATATTGTAAAATGAACAACTATGAATGACTTAAATATTCTCAGCAATACAATGATCCAAGACAATTCCAAAGGATTCATGATGAAAAACTCTATCCACCTGCAAAGAAAACTGATGGAGTCTGAATGCACATTAAAACATACTATTGTCACTTTATTTTTTCATGGTTTTCTTCTTTTGTTCTTTTTCTTCTTTCATAACATGACTAGTATGGAAATATGTTTTACGTGATTGTACATATATAACCGGTATCAAATTGCTTACCATCTGAGGGAGAAAGGAGACGAAAGAGAGAAGAAAAATATTTGGAGCTCAAATTTTTTATAAGGAATGTTAAGATTTGTCTTCACATGTAACTGGAAAAAAATAAAATATTATTTTTTTAAAAAAGAAAAAAAAGCGTGTGTGTTTGAGGAAGGCATTATGCACTCAAGGGAGAGACTTAAATGCCAGATTACAGAATATAAACTTGACATGAGTGTCTATAGGGAGTTATTTGTGCTCTTGAGCAGGGGAGAAACAAGGAAATGGGATGTTAAAAAAAGAGAATCATTAAAGTGGTTAAGAATTTTTGCTATCGTTTTTGAGGCAGGTTGAACGTTTACCCAGGCAGCAAGCTCTATAGCTTGAGGCCAAATTCCCCATCCCCCAAATTTCTAGCTGGTGACTTGGGTTCAGTAATATATTGGTGAGATTTGTGCTCCTTATAGCCTTATACAAGTCTAGATCCTCTTGGCTTCTGGCCCAAATTTACATAACTTCATCAGGGAGATAACAGCTCTATCTCTGCCAATGCATATCCACATAAAAATTACTAAATTTTCAATTAGGCAATAATGGCATTTATCTAATAACTGGGTTATCTTCATGGAACATTGTACTAAACAACACAGACGTGTCACCTAGAAAATAATAATAGCTCACATTTCTTCAGCATTCAAAGGCTCAAAGAGCAACAGTAGGGTACTATTTTGCCTATTTCATTGATGAGAATGGAAGTTGAGCACCATCTAAAGGGTGATGAAGAGGCACATGATGGTCAGGAAGAGCCCACAAAACATCCCAAACAATAAATAATAAATGAAAAAGTTGTTTTCAATAACAAAAATGTTATCTGAGAAGAAGAAAGTGAGAGTGTCTGGTATGTGTTGAGAATAAGTAATGGCTGGTGGAAGCCAATATACTCCAAGATATCAAGAAGACTTGAGGAAGGCCTCTAGTATATTGGGTAGACATTATATATATGTTTTTTGTTGTTGATGTTCAGTAATTTTCAATCCAAGATACTGGAGTGGTTTGCCATTTCCTTTTCCAGTTCACTTTTACAGATGAGGAAATCAAAGCAAAGAATGACTTGCTCAGAGTCACACAGTTAGTGTTTAAAGTCATATATTTAAATCAGTTTTTTCTGACTCCAGACCCAGCACTTTACCCACTGTACTAACTGGCTGATCTTATGGGAAATCAAAGATCAATCATAAAGAACACAATATGGCATTATTATTCTATAAGAAATAATGAACAGGCTGATTTCAGAAAATCCTGGAAAGACTTATAAGAACTGATGCTAAGTGAAACCAGAAAACACTGCACAGAGGAACAGCAAAATATATGATGATCAAATATGACGGACTTGACTCTTTTCAACAATAAGGTAATTCAAGACAAATCAAATAGATTTGTGATAGAAAGTGTCATCTACATTCAAAGAAAGAACTAGGGAGACTATGGAACTTGAATGTGGATCAAAATATACTATTTTCATCTTTTGTTATTGTTGTTGTTTGTGTTTTTTAAATTTCTCATGTTTTTCCCTTTTGGTCTGATTTTTCTTGCACAGCATGACAGATATGGAAATATGTTTAGAAGAATTGTATATGTCTAACCTATACTGGATTGTTTGCTGTCTTGGGGAAGGGATGGGAGGGAAAGAAGGAGAAAAATCTGAAACACAAGCTTTTGCAAAGGTGATTGTTGAAAACTCTCTTTGCATGTATTTGGAAAAATAAAATGCTATTAATAAAATATAATTTTTTTTTAAAGAAAGCATTATGGTTGGGAATAGTCACATAAATGAGATCATAGATGCAGAAGATGACAAATGATGAGAAGTAATAGAACTTTGCTAAAGTGATTAAGTTAGTAACTGGTGTAGTTGGGACTTTAATGTTGGTCTTTTTAAAGAGGAATAGTCCTTTGACTATCACTCTAGGTAGGGGAGTTGGGAATGGAATTCCAATGAGAGGCTGGAGATGAGCCAACAGCTTGATTCCCCATTGTGGGATTGACCCAGACACAGCTACACTATTTGAACCTGCCTAACTATATGACTCCACCTGCCTAAGATACAAACACCATCCCAGTCAAGCACCAGAGTTTATTTAGTAATGGTCAGTTGCTAGCACTCAGAAATAGGCACAGAGACAGATTAACATATATGGAGGAGTCAGGCGTAAAAGGAGAAAGCAGTTACTTCAGTGTTAAATGACCAGTTCTTGCTCTTGGGCTTCTGTTCAAGGTTGTATCTCCATCCTTTCCCCTAATTTAGCCATTCCCAACTGGGATCACTTGAGAACCATCACTGGTTTATATTGGCTTCCTTTCTGGGCTGGGCTCAGGATAGCTCTGAACAACACTTGTACCACATTCATTTTTATTCTCTAATCAAAGCTATTCATAGGACACAAAAAGGTAAAGGCTGCAGGGGGACAGTCCTCCAAGCCAAATGGCAGAACATTATAATATCATTTGTTGGCTTATTGAGATCAGTACATCAGGCCCTTGCAAAAGTGAGATTCCCATCCTTTCCAAGGATTGGGCTAGGAGAGGCCATTCTTCTCAGCTCTCTCCTGCCCCTTAGAGACAGTATCTGCCTTGGGTAGGGGCAGGCTATAGTTGCCTTGCTAATAGTAGCACCAAATCAATGCTATTAATGATTATGTGTATTGGAAAAAGTATTGAAAGCGAATTGAAAAATGCTTCAGCTCAAATCTTAGTTCTGATGTTTACTGACTATGGAACTAGAGCAATCATTTTATTTCTCTGAGACCCTGTTACTTTCACTATCAAGTGAAGCTAATAACATGAATTGCCTACATCACAGAGTTGTTGTGAGGACCAAATGAGATAATGCAGAAGATTGATCATGACAGGGTAGAGATTGATAATGACAGATATCGTTTCCTTGGATGTATTGTAGATAGGTAGGTAGATAGATAGATAGAAAGAAAGATAGGAGCCAGACAGACATAGAAAAGACTAGATGGATGTATAATACCAGCTTCAACAGCCTTTCCAACAAACTATGGACATAGTTATTGTGTCTTTAAAGAGATCAAAGAAAGAGGAAAAGGATTCATATGTAAAATAATATTTATAGCAGTTCTTTTTATGCTAGTAAAGAATTTGAAACTGAGGAGATACCTGCCAATTAGGGAATGGTTAACAAATTGTAGTAAATGAATGTAATAGAATACTATTGTGCTAGAAGAAATTATGAAGAGATTATAAAAATTATAAAAAATTATAAATTATAAAAACTTGGCAAGAGTTTTTTGAACTGATGCAAAATGAAATGAGCAGAACTAGAACAATTTATACAGTAACAGCAATGCTATCAAGATAATAAACATTAAAAGACATCTTTTTGATCAATCCAATGACCAATGAAAATTGACTCATGATGAAACATCTTGGATAGAGATGTAATGGTCTCAGAATGCAGACTGAAGCATATTTTTCTTTATTCCTCACTTTTCCTTCTTTCCTTCCTTCCTTCTTTCCTACTTTTCTTCTTTCCTTCCTTCTTTCCTACCTTTCTTCTTTCCTTCCTATTTCTTTTCCTTCCTTCCTTCCTTCCTTCCTTCCTTCCTTCCTTCCTTCCTTCCTTCCTTCCTTCCTTCCTTCCTTCCGGCCTTATTTTGCACCACCAGACCTATTTGTACTGAGTTTGGGGGAGTTTGCTTTCTCAATGAGTGTGGGAGAGAGAGAATTTGGGACGAAAATAAGATAAAATTGAATTTTTAACAAAGTTAGTGCCCACTCTTCCACCCACAGAGTACAGATTCTGTATGTATTTGTGGGAGAGTACACCTCCAATTTTGAGGAAAATGCTTTATAATTATTATTATTGTGATACCATTTGAGCAAATGCCTTTGCTAAAGACAAAAAGGTTTTAATTTTGTGAGGCCGAATAGAGAGAATTAACTGTGATAGTTGGAGAGAAACTGAGTGGAACAGAAAGAACTAAGAGAACTTCTTTCTTGAGAGAACTGTTTTAATTCTTGTGAGGAAATACCATGGAGAGAATTCTTGAGAAGAGACTTCATTGGCATTTTGAGAGAACTAAATTGTAGGTCTGTGTTTCCAGGACTGAAAAGTTAGTGGTGATAATGGCTAGAAATGACTCTGGCTGTGACCTTTCTTAGAGTTGATATATTGTAAATAATTATTTGTAAAATCATTTTACTGTTTGTTGCACTGTTTATAAATTGTATCACCGGTAACCTTAATGATTACTGAACACTAGGTAATTAGTGTGGGTAATATATAAGTATGAATAAAAGTTTATTGGAAAGAGGTCTCTCTCGTTTATTTAATAAATAATGTTTAATAGACTGGATAGGGATCCAGAACTAATTGGTTAATGAAAAATAACTTTCAAGTTTTAGGAATTTATAAAGAAATGTAAGGTTATACTGCTTGATATTTTTTGAACCCAAGGTGAAAATGAATAAGGAAAATGTGTCAGCAGATAGGCTGGAAGAGAACGGTTAGAACTGATTATTTAGTGTACTGGGATTTTGGA
The DNA here is from genome assembly GCF_016432865.1 of Antechinus flavipes. Lineage (NCBI taxonomy): Eukaryota > Metazoa > Chordata > Mammalia > Dasyuromorphia > Dasyuridae > Antechinus > Antechinus flavipes. Next base: position 142,764,356 of record NC_067401.1, on the reverse strand, counting down.
AATAGCTAAACTTGTGATACTGCCTGAAGCTAACTTTGATGATGGAAACTTTAGGACAGGTAAGAGTGAAGGTAACACCACAGAACATCAGCAAGATACATATTTGGAGGGGGGCAGGGGAAGTCTATTAGTACTCCTAAAGCTCATATGTGCAATGCCTTACCCTCTCATCTATGCAGTAGATTAAGCTTGCATAGAACAGAAAAAGCATAACCTCAGAGCAAAGAATATAAGAGATCATGAGAAGCTATGAGCTAAAGTCACAACAGACAAGTATCTCTCTAGTCTTTCCCTATAGGTTTCTTTATTATAGAGCCACAACTTCTCTTAGTTACCTGAGCATTCTGAACTATAAGATGTTTTTCTTTATGTCTGACTGCATTTATTCTGCTTTAACCTTCAGTCAACGTCTTTTTATATATTCACTGTGGACATGGAGAACAATTTCTCAAAATCTTCTCATAAAAACCAAATGCTGACTTGAAGACATTAAGTCATTCTGGGGACCTTTTGTCTCCATATTAGCCAGTCTTCTGTTTCAGTCTGACCCCTGGATACCATCAGTCTCAGATATCACCAAATCCCCATCTGGGGAAGCCAAAAAGAAAATCAGGAAAATCACCAATAGCAATCAAAGCCAGGGCTGTATAATAATCAGGGCTGGATGGGCTGATTAATTTGCCTCACTGGTTCTCTGCCTCTTTGGTGAGAGAACATCAGAAAACATCTGGATATCTTGCACTAGACCAAGAGCCAACTGTAGATTGGACACATACACACAATTAGTCCAGGGTGCAGGGATACTCTCTCTCTCTCTCTCTCTCTCTCTCTCTCTCTCTCTCTCTCTCTCTCTCTCTTTCTTTCTCTCTGTGTGTGTGTGTGTGTAATAATCAATATTTGCCTGTCTTGAGGACAGAAATGAATTATAGGCAAATACCTGGCTGATTGGGCTCCGACCCCAATCACAGGATCATTGGATCACAGACAGGTGAAGATAGAAGGGACTTTAGAGAGCACCTAAGTCATCCAATTTTATAGAAATCCAATAATCCTTCTTATGTACCTAACATCTAGATACCTTTTCTTGTTTTGATCTTTTTTTTCCCTGGCTCTTCCCTGCTTTCTCCACAAAGGTCATTCACTTTTGTTCCCTTCCTGCCCATTGCAGACTTGCAAGAAATATGGAGGTGACAGGGGGAAATGAGATGCCAACATTGTTTTTTTGACCTTTACATTCAGATTCTAGAAAATCCTTTAGGGAATGTCTGAATGAAAGATTGGAGGGTGAGAGGGATGGAGGGATGAATGCTAAGTAGAGTCAATGAATAGAAAATCCATCCTCCCCACCCCCATCTGATATTGTCCACCGACAATGCAGCAGGTCACAGGCAATCAGAATCTTGTATCTGTAAGGGGATTGGGCAGCGGGGGTTGTACTCCTTAGCATAAGTCCATATTGGATGAAAGGTAATGATGTATGACCTTGGCCATGTCACTTCTTGTTAGGCCTCAACTTCCTTTTCTGTAAAACTGAAATGTTGGTCTAGGTCACCTCAAAGGTCCTTTTTAGCTTTTGGTGTGTATGTATGGAACATATAAAAAGAAATATTTATTAAGGAAAGGTGGATGAAGCCAGAAAGGGAACAAATATGATGTATGTGATCAGAGAAAAGAGGATACAAATTAGGAGAGGCAACTTGGATTAGCTATGGGAATTCCTTTTTATTCTATTTTTAAAATAATGATAGCTTTTTATTTTTCAAAACACATGCAAAGTTAGTTTTCAGCTTTCATGCTTACAAAACCTTGTGTTCCAATTTTTTCTCAAGAATTCTTTTTGAATGTAAAGAAATATAGGAATAGTGGTTTAATAAGAAAAGGGGAAAATGGAGGAGAGAGAGAAAACTAGTGGAAGAAGGGGAAAATGGAGGTAGCAGGGCACAGGGACAAAATGTATCGGTAAGCAGCATTTTGGATGACATTGTCATGAAGCACAGGAAGTTGAAATCTACCTCTGTTTTGCAGGACTTCTGATCATCTTCCCATTGCTGCCCCTCCTCTCATTTGTTCATACCCTACCTTTCAAACATCTTGAGACACAGCTCCTGGCTAACTCAGCACCTTCCATTAGTAAGGGTTCTCTTTAATGAGTCCTCTGGGCAGACCACTGCAGCGGCTTGCAGCTTATACACAAGGATTCCAAAATATTGCGCATAAACATCAGCCATCCCCTGATTTCCTCCCCTCTGGGCAGCCTAAACCTTGATCCTTTGACAGAACAGGGAGTTGGGAGAAATGGAGAGACCTTCAGAAAGGGGGGGGTACCTGCTGATTAGGCAGTGGACAGAGCCAGGAGCCAGCTCAGCGGTACCATCTGAACAGAGCAAAACACAGGGCTGTCAGAAAAAAAGGAGTTCATAGAGGGGAGGGGACTGAGACTACAGAGGAGTGTGGTGGAAGAAAAGAAAGAAAAAAGGAAAGGAGGGAGGGGAAAAAGGAGGGAAGGCATGTAAGAAGGAATAAAAGAAAGAAGCAAGGAGGGAGAGGAGAAGAAGAGAGGAAAGAAGGAAGGGAAGAAGAAAGAAGAAACGAAGGGAGGCAGAAAGAAGGGAGAAATGGAGGAAGAGAGGCATGAAGAAGGGAGAAATAAAGGGATTCAGGAAAAGAAAGGAATGAAGAAAGGAAGGGAGAACAGAGGGAAGGAATGAAGAAAAGAAGGAAGAAAACAAGGAAGGAAGAAGGAAAAGAAGAATGAAGCAAGAAAGGAGGGAATGAAGGAAAAAAAGGAAGCAAGGGATGAAGAAGAGGAAATGAAGGGAGAAGGAAGGGAAGAAATGAAGGGAAAAAAGAATGAAGCAAAGGAGGAAGATAGGAAGGAGAGGAGAGAGGAAGGGAGGAAAGAAGGAAAGAATAAATGAACGAACATATAAAAAAAGGAAGAAAAAATAAGGAAGGAAAGTTAAAAGGAAAGGGGGAAGCAGAGAAAAGGAAAAGGCATATAAAAAAAAGAGAGGAGAAAAAGGAGAAAGAAACTGAGGGAGACAGAGATGGAAAGGATGAGTGAGATAAAAGAACTATAAAGAGACAAAGAAATATCCAGGATATCTAAGACTAGCTGCAGAGAAGAGCCAAAATGGCTCTGCTTTCTAGATGTAGATGATGTGAAATGGGGGAGGGGCAGGGCAAGCAGGGGATGGATCACTTAAAGCTAACTCCTATCCTCACCCAGAAAATGCAGGATTTCACTATTTGTTTGGAAATACCTTGGAAATCAGGGCAAAGTCTTATTGTGACAAATAGACATTTTTTTCCCCCTTCCCAAGCCATAGGGACTGTGAAGGGAACTTTAGATTGTTTTTTTTCTCCCCATATTAATCTGGTTTTAGAAGAAAGGTGTCAGGAATGAAGCTCAACCAACCTTGTAAATAAGCCTCCTGTACTTAGCAGTCCACAAAACCCACAAGGCAGGAGCTTCCTCCACCAGCCCCACCCCTAATCCTCATCCTCAGCAAAGGGGAGGGTAGCTATATAGGGTCCAGTTAAGCCCTTCCTGGGGCTTGCTGCTGTCCCAAAGCAAGTCTGTTCACACTCAACTAGTGCCAGCAATGTAGACCTATAGTGATTAGGTAATAGTATAACTGAGATGACTTTCCTGGTTTTCTTTCCTTATGGTACTTTTTGATCCAGCCTTTCAGGGACTATTATTCTCTTTTCCTCACACATAACACTTCATGTCTTTCCATTGGCCAGCTCTCAATCTGAATGCTCTCTCTCCTTATATCTGTCTCTTGGACCATTTTCTTCTTTCAAGATGAACTCCAGGCACCATCTTCTACATGAAGCCTTTTCTGATCCCTCCAGCTGACAGTGTTCTCCCTCTCAAACTACCTTGCATTTAACTTTATATATTTTTAAAATTAATTTTATATATATGCTGAAAGCATTTTAATGTTGACCTCCAACAAGCTTATTATGACTAGGGATTAATACATTCTTGGAACTTGTCTTCTCATCATTTAGGAAATGCCTGACACATTTTTGTTGTGGTTCATTCATTTTAGTCATGTCTAACTCTCCATGGTCCCATGTGGGATCTTCTTGTCAAAATGAGTGGTAGGAAACTGAGGCAGAGTTAAGTGACTTGGCCAGGGTCACACATAAAATGAGTAAGGTCAGATTTGAAGTTATGAAGATGAGTCTTCCTAATGCCCGACATGGCACTCTATTAACTGTACCACCTAGCTGCCCTGTGCTTAATAAATATTTGTCGATTTATTCCTTGATTGGCTCCTCCTCCCAAATACTCCATGTCATATCAGCTGGCAACAAAGAATCCTAGACACTGAATGCCAAAGTGAGTTATGATTGAACTACCCTAATTCATGGGGCAGGTAGGTCTCATAGTAATTAGAACTCCAGACTGGGAGTCAGGAAGACTCTTTCTGAGTTCAAATGGGATCATGAAGAGCTGGACACAACTGAAAGGACTAAACAACAATAACAACCTGATCTATAACAACTTGGAGAGGATTAGATAAAATTATTGAAAACTTTTAATTTGATAATAATATTTTTAAAAATTAATTCACTTTTATCACTTTTTGGAAGCTAGGGTAGCGTGAAGTAACACCTGCCAAAGGGTATCATTGGGATAGAGAAGAATCACTTGAAAGTGGCACCTTTACTACTTGCCATGAAAGTTTTTTTTAAAATATATTTTATTTTATTTTATAATAACTTTATATTGACAGAATCCATGCCAGGGTAATTTTTTTTAACAACATTATCCCTTGCACTCGCTTCTGTTCCGATTTTTCCCCTCCCTCCCTCCACCCCCTCCCCTAGATGGCAAGCAGTCCTATATATGTTAGATGCCATTAAAGTTTATATATTATATAGTCCCTGTTCAATTTTGTTTACAATTTTTTGTGGTGTTATCCCCTTTTCTTCCTAGGGATTAAAAAAGTAATCTTGAGCCTGCCCCATATTGTCACAGATTTCAAACCAATAAGAACAGAATGAATGAATAATTTCCTCCCTATATCTTGTCTACTTTCTATCCCAAATTCAGAGTTGGGAGATATGTTTAGTTTAAATACATAATTTAAAAAAATCAATGAAACTGAAAGCTTCCAGAATTTCAAAAAGCTATCAGTTAGACCAGCTCTTGGTCTTCAAACTCAAGGTTGGTCCTAATCTATTTAGATATGTCTTACTGTGACTAATGGCAGATGGACAAGGCAAACATATACTTGTGCCCCATCACCTGGGAGACAATGTTGTTTCTGTTGTTTATCCTTCTATTTTGAAGAGGACCATGACACAAAGGAGGTGATGCCATAATATGCAAGTGAATTGGATGTAAATGAGGGAGGGCTGTGCAAGGTCACCTACCTCACTTTCCCCTCCAGAGCCATTTGGATCCAGTAGTCAAACATAGGTTAGAATGACTAGAGATGGTCCAGGATGCAGTGAGAACCTTTTTAACTAAGATCTACAATAGGTCTCAGTTTGACTGAGTCCAAAGGCATTCTAGGATTAAGGTTAAATAGCAATTGGGGCATAGAATGGCCTCTCAACCTAAGTAACAAGGAGACCAAGAAAGTTTCTAATTCATCTCCTTCTGACTCTCTGCTAGAATTTTTTTCTGACACCTGAAGGTTTAGCCTTTCATCAGGATCCCAAAGAATCTTCTGTGGGATTTAAAAAAATTATTCAACCAAAAACAATGTTTAGATCCATAAATCAAACAGGAAAGATCCACCGTTCATAGCTAAACCCTAGCACACCTTTAGTGAGAATTCCTTTATTCTCTAATAAGCTTCCAACTTCAAGAAAATGAGCCAGATCCAATCCTATCTGGGCTTCAATTTCTACACAATTGAATATTTGGAGAATGTTGCTGACTGAACAGTTAGTGGGATTGTTTTGAATTAGTCTTAAGACTTCAGGAAATCATCTCCCTATGATATGGCTCTATGAATCTGAACAGTAGGGCAGGACTAGGGCATAATTCTTAGACTTTACACAACACCCAGAAATTCTGAGTTAGACTTTCGTCACCTAATGACTCCCCCAAATCCTTTTCCAATTCTGTAGAGGAAAAGAAATAATGGGTGCATCACTATGGTTTTGAGTTGGTAGAATCTGAGTTCAAATCTTGCCTCTCATATTCAGCTAGACACTATATTTTCCTCTATCTTGGCATTTTAGACTGTCTTCCTTTCAGTGTTAAATAGGCAGCTATATATAACCACTATATTTTTGCCTTTCTTTACTCAAGTTTGTATCCAAGGATGAACAAGACACAGAGCACACCCTATCTTGGACTCCTCAGGTCAATAACAGACTAGAAAATGAGACCGCTATTCTCAACTCTCCTTAAGGCCAATGGCTGAGCAATTGTGAATACAGCATGATTATATGCCTTTCTGAATTACATAACTACCTATGGAAAATGATTCAAATTTAGAAGCCCATTTGCCTCATAGAAACACACTTCTCCATATACCAAGTATTGCTTTTCTCTGCCTTGGTTTGTATTGAATACAAACTTTTGAAATAAAGTCTTTTTATTTATTGTATTTGAAATTGTAAATAATGGGTTTGCTTTTCCATGACAATATGTCATACTTGTGTGACCCTGGACAAGTCAATTAACTTCTCTTAGTCTTAATTTCCTTCCCTTTAAAACAGGAATATTAATATCACCTATCTTAGAGAAGTTATGAAGATCAAATGAGAAAAGGTATATAAAATACATTGTAAACCTTGCATCCCTATGTAAATGTGAACTTATATAACACACCATGGCTCTGATGCAGTTATAATACAATTATGTGATTTTTATAATTTTGTGATCTAGCTGGACTGTGCCAGAAGGACAGATGAGCTCAATCTCTAGTCTATTTCCCAGTGGTGCTCTCCTTGGTCCTGGAATATGCCATTTGAAAAGAGGATGAGGACTCCTTACAGAAACCAGTGTTTTGTTATCACTAGGCAGCCAGACTGACCATCCATCTGTCAATGTCCCTCTCTGCTCCCCACACTTTGCATCTGTCTCTACCAGTGCCCATTGGTCTGAGCAGGTCCAGGGAGGGAGAAGGAAGAAAAATGATACTTGATCAGAGGCTTCTGCAGAAGTGATCGATCAGCACATCATAAAGCTACTTTTGGATTGAGAGAGGGAAGCAGTGGTGGGGGTGAGGGGAGGGGAGGGAGGAGGGAATATAAATCACAGAGGAATGAATACCATTTATCAGCACCTCCAAGGACAGTGACACCTCCATCTATAAGCTATAGAATAGACCTCTTTAGGGCACAGGACAAATGAATTAATGGAGCCCAACCAGCTATTCCTTCTGTCATGGGTCACCAGGACCCATTCCTATTAGGGACCCTCATTTCATAGAAAGACTTATTGTTTACAGTTTCTCTTCATACATACCTGTCACACTAATCTTACAATGCCATTCTCATCAAGTTCCTTCTTGACTAAGAACCTAAGCAATTCCCTGTGGCCCAATATATACAATCTAAATTCCTCATATATCAGCTGAGCTCCTGATGCTTATCCAAGTCCATGTCTTCCTTTCATCTATACTGAAGCCACTCATTCAGCTGTGAATCTCTGCATGTTCATTCTCTGTATACAACTCGGTAGTTGTTGTCTCCAAGTTTTTAACTGTGCCATTCTCCCTTCTCTTACCTAATAAAATGAATTTCCATTAATTTAGTTTTTCTGAACCTAGTTTTCTCATCTGTAGAAAAAATGGGAATGATCATCAGTATGTAATAGGTTGCTAGAAAGATTGAATGTAAAGTATGAGGCAATCTTCCTATTTCACTTTCATTCCTAGTCTAAGAAATCCCTTATTCAATCTCCATACCACTCAGTGCTTTGATTAGCAAGAAAGGATTTTCTATTTATTGATATATTACTTGGAAATAACCAATGTGCAAACAAAAAGCCCATTACAGAGATTATCTTCATGGTGTTTATCTTCATTATGTCTAAGCTAATTCAGGTACATACCTTCTGCTTTTCCTTCTTCTCCCCCATATCAGACTATGGTCAAATTCTGTGTCTTTTTTTCTTCTATCTTTCTCCATACAATTAGTATAGTGCTCTACCCACTTAATAAAAAATGTATTAAATAATTTGCTAAAGCTAAAGAGGCCAATCTTCTGTTACCATTCTTTCTCCCCTCCACTGCTCCTATCCTCCTTCTCCCTCTAGATGCTATATCTCCCTATTTCTCCCATCTAATACATGTCTGGTGCCCACTGATGGACATACTTGTTTGGTTTGGACAATCGGAATTAAGCTCTCCTGGTATAATTCATGTAATTTTCATGGAATGAAAAAGAGAAGCATTTGTTTAGTACCTTGTATGAAGAAGGATTAGAAATGCGGTATATACAAATAGAAACACATTCTAATTAGGGGTGACAATACATAAAAAAGGGTTTAGTTTCATAGCAGATAGAAGATCCAATTGGAATTAAGGGTCCAGAAGGAAAAACCTAGAAGATATTAAGATCCCATGGATCCTTAGTTAGCTATGGCAGGGCAGATAGTCCCTGACCAGTGACTATTGGAAAGGCACAAGAATCAAAGTGTAGTGGGGGTTTGGGTTACCTTTGACAGAGACAGTGGCAAGAGAGGTTAGCATGCAGGCTAGAGTTGGTATGTGGAAGAGAAAAGATTCTCAAAGGCCTTTACGTGCTAGTTGGTAGGATGGGGTAATGCCTCAGTGTGGTCAAACAGAAGAGATGGACTTAGACAATTATCAGGGCATCAGTAAATGGCTTATAAGTTTGAAGGAGATACATTAGACAATGAAGAATATAACTGAGCTAATCTGGGATAAGATGAAATGGTATGACAGGAAGATGTTTTGGGCAGATATATATGGAAAGGAACTGTAAGTAGGGAATATCCCTAAGAAATGGAGTCATAATAGGGATGACTTTTGTGTTATTACTTCTCCAATTCTGGTGCACACTATTCAGAGAGCAGTTGAGAAAAAGGGAGGAGGAGGATGCCTTGTGGTACTTACCAGTGGTGCTGTTGACTAAGGACAGGCTTTCACAGTACTGATCCTGGAGTGAGGCTGAAACTGGTACAAGCCATAGAAGAAAGGCCTGTAGAGTCATGAGAAGAGAGAAATATAGTTAGGATACTCCAATTATTCTCAGAGATCTCACTTTAGATAAGGAGCAAAAACTAGAAGCTTGTTGAATTTAGAGTTAGAAGGAATCTCAGAGCTTATCCAGATCAAAGCTTTAATTTTGTAGATGAGGAAACACATTTTAGGAGAAGTGACTTACCCGGGGTCACACAGACATTAAGTAATAGAACTAAGAATTTGAACCTAAGTCCTCTTGATTCTGAACTCAGTGTTCACCCTACTAAATCACATTGCCTCCAAACATTTAAATTCTACATACTCAAGTCAAAATGGCATACTTTATCAACTGCAAAATAGTGAACTATCCTCCCTCCCCCCAAATCTAGCAATTACTTGGGCATGAAATTCTTATCTATGTAAGGAAAGTAAATATCCTATAATGTACAAAAAAGCACAGTTCTAGATTTTCATCTCTTACAGATTCTACAGCACCCTAATAAACACATTTAGTCCTTCAAAAAGCTTCCAAGTAAATGACAATTTAAGACTTGGCTTGGAATAGAGCTTTAGTTCTAGTTCACTCATGTCTGACTCTTTGTGGCCTCATCTGGGTTTTCTTGGAATGGTTTAAAATGTCCCTCTCCAGTTCATTTAACCAGTGGGGAAATGGAGGCAAACAGGATTAAGTGATTTGCCTCTGGTCACATAACTAGTAAGTATCTGAGGCTCCAGGTCCCAACAGATTACCTCCTATGCCAGACCTGGCTGCCCTGGGATAGAGTAGAGAGAGTCAAACTGATGTGAAAGGAAACTGAGAGATCTTGTGGAATGCTTGGTGAAAAGAATACTCTATTTCTAGCTAGAGGAACTGAGTTTAAATCCTGAATCTAATAATAATAATAATAATAACAATAATAGTAGCAATGGCTAGCATTTATATGGGACTTTCAGATTTGCAAAGCACTTTACAAATATTATCTTATTGATATTTATAACACCCCTAGGAGGTAAGTGCTATTATTATTCCCATTTTACAGTTGAAGAAACTGAGAGTGGTTAAGTGACTTGCATGAAGCTGTATAGCTAGTAAATATCTGAAGCTGCATTTGTACTCAGGCCTTCCTGATTCTAAGGCCAGCTAAAATGGCTGTTAAATTCCATTTTCCAGAAGAATTATATTTATTGAATTGAATTTCAGACCTGGTTCCATCTGAGAGTCAAAAGACCAAACTAAATTCTCCTTCTGATCTTCTATTAGAGGTGTGAAAATGGGCAAAGTATATTACCTCTCTGGGCTTTAGTTTCCTTATCCTAAAATGAAACTTTGAGAGTTCTTTCCACTTCCAACTTTCCATGACTTCTTCTCATTTGTATATGTAATTGGGTTGGTACATTTGCTTTCCTTGGTTTCCATGAAGGAGTCCCTTTCAGCCCTGGAGCCACACATATGCAAATTGTTCACACTTAGAGATGGGCTCAAAGGCCACTTTGTCCAACTGCTTCACTTTACAAAAGAAGAAAGTTCAATGATCCAAAATTATATAGGTAATAAGTAGCAAAGGTTGGGTTTGAACTCATCTTGCATCAGAGCAAGTGATGATTTTTCTCCAGTACCATGTTGTTTTCATCTCTGGCTATAATTACATCTCCTCTCATTATACTCACATTCTCTTTTCCCCACTCATTTTCAGGGGGAGGGATTTTGACAGTTTTACCCTTTGTTTTCATGCCTGACATTCTGTCACTTTATAGCAGCGGTTTTCCTCTCACAACTATACCATCTCTCAGAGCAGATCCACTGGGGAAAGGAAAATTCTTCCTAAAGAGTCAATCCCCCTGGGATTCCCTCCTTGCAGAGCAGAGCAATCCCACCCAACCAAGCAGGCAGAACTGAGTTCCTTCTGCTAATATTAGAGACTCATTATAGCTCAGCCCTGCCCCTTCTCAGCTGCAGTTCTGTGCTCAAAGTCTCCCTTTAATTAGGCACTTCCCAGTGTGCTCACACATGCCCACCCTGTTCATTGGTAATAAATACATGCTGGGGATCTGAGTTCATGCTGCCTGCCGGCCTGGCCTTGGATTCTAGGGAATAGTTGTGACCTCTTGTTTTTAGGGACTCTAAAAACTGCTGAGCCCCTAAAATAAATGAAGGTCATGGAGAGGTCCCCACTTATTGACCCGTGGTGCGGAGAGTTGCATGCAATAATCATACTGAGACAAGTGTGTGGGTGGATTCTAGGCACAATCCCTGAATAGAATACTCAGCTATCTTCAATTTAATTCAATAAGCATATATTAAGTGCCAAATGCATGCTAGGTGATGAGAATGTAAACAAAAAGTCTTCAAAGAGTTTAAATTTTAACTAAGAGACTATAAAATGGGGGTGATGGCAGCTACTTTGTGGGGTTGTTGTAAGGATCAAATGAGAATTGCAAAAATGTTTAGCAGTGACTGGCACCTAGAAGGTGCTATATGTGTCTTTTAAAATATAAATATAAAAAATACAAAAAGTAGTTTGTTGTGGCAATCCCAAGCATCTAGAGATTAGGAATGGCTTCATATGTTGGGGCTTTAGCTAAATCTGGGGAAGCTAAGAAATAGAAGGGAAGGATTTCAGGCAAAAGAAATTGTCTATTCAAAAACATAAAAAGGGGCAAAATGGAGGAACTGTGTGAGTAAAGCTAAGAAGACCAATTTGGTTGGATCGTAAAGTGCATGAAAGAAAGAAACATGTAATAGGCCTGGTAGGCTAAAGAAAAATTATGAAGAACTTTGAATACCAAACAGGAAATTTTATTTCATTCTGGAGCCAAGAGGGAGTCACTGAAGCTTTTGCACAAGGGAATGATTAAATCTGACCTGTACTTTGGGAATATTACTTTGGCAGCTGGGTGGAGAGTGAAGCAGAAAGATGCTGCTAAAATGATCCAGGTGAGAGGGCATGAGACTATGCATGTAGGGTGGTGACCCTGTCAATGGCGGAGATGAGAATGGATGTGAGAGATGCTGTGAAGAAAGTAGCCAAAAACCTGGGAGTTGATTAGATATGAAGGTTGAAGGAGAATGAAAATGAGCAATGACTGAGTTTGGAAGTATAGTAGTGTTCTCAACAAAACTAGGGAAGTTAGGAAAACAGTTATTGGGAGAGAGATAATAAATTCTGCTTTAAAAATGGAAAGTTTGAAATGCCTTTGGGACATCCAGTTTAAAATGTCCAAAAAATAGTTGGTTCAAGAGAGACACCAGGGTAGATCTGAAGTTATGCACACAGATGATAAGTGACTTGCCCAGGATCACACAGCTAATGAGCTCATCAGAGGGTATGTAAAAAGAGAAAAGAAAAAAGGCCTAAGCAAAGTCCTGGGGTACCCAATCAATTGGAGCTATGGTAAAGATGATGAATTATAATGGAGACTGAGAAGAAAGTCTCTACTAGGTGCAATGCATCTTGAGAAACATATAATCCATCTAGTACTCTTTTCCTCCCTAAATTTCCACTTTTAAACTTTTATTCTTTCCTCAAAAAAAAAAAAAACGGAATGAAAACAGTCGAATGGTTTCTTGTTGGTTTAATTGACTAATCAAAAATGTTCTGACTGAACTTCACAGTTTCAAATTCTAATACTGAAATGGGTTTTGAAGAAATCTCTTTCTGAGGCAATCTGTACATATTGTACTGAGGCAACTTCAGCCATGGAACCAGAAATCTATGATATGCACATTTAAATCAAGGTCCAAGGGGAGAAGTTCAAATATGGGTTCTTCTCAAAGAGGAAAATAGAATTGGAAAAGAAAAATGAAGTCAGAAAACCAGTCTTGAGTCCAGGGATAGCAAAATTTACAGGTTGTGTAGATGGTATGACTTGAAAGTTCTTAGGCTGATGGATTTGACACTAGTATGGATGAATGAAAAAACATTTATGAAGTGCTTACTGTATGCCAAGAATTGTGCTAAGCATGAAGGATACAAAATGAACTAGAAATATATTCCCTACCCTCCAGGAGGTTATGTAATAATATGGGGAGGATATTTCATAGGAAACTGAAGCAAACAGGGTATACACATATACACTATTTATATACACACTATATAAAAACATACTACATATACTAAATATATATGCTATATATATATATATATATATATACATATCATATATACATATCTACTATATGTTAAGGCAAGTCTATACGATTATCCTTTCCTAAGGAACTTCTAACATTTTATTAATCAGAAACTAAACATCACAGCCTTACTGGTTTTCCTCCTTAGGAAATAACTCCAGTGTTTATCCTTATTTCATAAACGAAAAACTGAGGCAAAGAAGGATGGAACCTATTTACTTCCTTTGGTTTCTCAACAGAAAAAAAGGATCTTTCTCAGAATTTCCTATCCTAATTGAGAGAACTTATTCTCAACCTCCCACCACCCATCACATATCAGAAAATGTTAGATGCCTTCAGGGAAATCTCCTGCCTAGATAAAGGTATAATGAAGACTTCCTGGACTTAGTACAAATTCTTATTCTTTTTTCCAGAGCTAGGACCAGAGGTAGATAAGACAGAGGGCCAATGGTGTGACACATGGAGGGTACAATCACTTTTAATATTCATTTTTTAAATAAAAGCACATTTTTTATGGCCAGAAAAATCCACAGCTTGTAAGTCAATGAAATGACACATGGTAAAAGCAAGGGGTCATATAGACAGCCTCTTAAAAGGGAGGAGAAGGTTTCTATTTTGAAACCATGTTTCCTGCACACAATTTTTTTTTTTTTGGCAGGGGGCCCTCCCTCTTGCTCTATTTACATACCTCTAAGGAGAGAACCAAACCATGAGAAAACCAGTCTTGAGTCCAGGGACAGCAACATTTGCAGGTTGTGTAGATGGTATGATTTGAAAGTTCTTAGGCTGATGGATTCCCCTCAGTGATGAATGTGACTACCTGCTATCCCACCATTATATCTTAAAGCCTTTCCAATCTTCAAGGAAGAAACAGCTAGGGATTGCAGTGGTAGAGCACCAGGTCTGGAGTCAGGAAGACTCTTCTTCCTAAGTACAAATCTGCCTTTAGACACTTACTATGTGTGACCCTTCATAAGTCACGTCATCCTCTGTAAAATGAACTGAAACCATTCCATTTACATCTGCCAAGAAAACTCCAAGTAGGGTCATGAAGAGGCAGATGTAATAGTCTTCAAGATTCCCTATTTAAAATGCAAAACCATCTGGAATATTAATTACATGATTACAAATCTTAGAGGTGGAAAGAACTTGAGTAGTCAAATAGTCCAATTCTGTAAGTCAATAATATTCCTTCTACAAACTATTGATATCTGCTCAGCATCCAGAAGAGATTTGGTTCAATGAACATTTATTAAAGAAAGACATAATACTAGATGCTTGAAATACAAGGATAAGAATGATATAGTCCTTGTCCTCAAATAACCGACATTGTGATTGTGGGGAACTGAGGTTTACTAAGGGGAGGACTGTAACCAACTTGTATTGAACTAAGAATAACTAATAATCCAGCAAAGAAATAGAGATAAATTTTAGGAAGAATATGCTTCTAACAACGGGGTGAGGGAGGTATCAAGAAAAGCTCTAGAGAGCCTTCTGGGTCATTACGAAATAGACTGAGGGGAGCAAGGATTTAAGGGCACCAAAAGAGTACACAGATTTTCAGTCCACAGTGTTTGCACCCACTCTCAAAGACCAGAGAATGAGCAAGCAATGGATTTAATAATAGTAAGAGTTGATAATTACATAGTATTCATCAACTTACAAAGTATTTATAGGTAACTAACTGGCACATTGAATCAGCAAGACAAAATTGAATCTTGGCTTAGATACTTAGTTGTATGATCCTGAGCAAGTCACAATCTTTCTCAGGTTCAGTTTCTGAATCTGTAAAATGGGGATAAATATGGTGCCTACCCTGCAGAGAATCCAGGGTTGAGATTGTAAGACTCCAATGAGATAATATAAAGTGCTCTGCAAATCTTAAAAAGCTATACAAATAAATTCTCTCTATAAACAGATACTTTAAAATAAAATCCATTATTTTGCCTGACCCTCATAACAGTCTTAGGTTATAAGTAGTTAAAGTATTACACCCATTTTATAGATGAGGAAACTAAAGACCGTATAGGGAGTTAATTTCCCTAAAAATTAAACAGGTCAGTGGCAGGGCTTATTTCTCCAAATCCATTCTTTCTATGATACAAAAGTGTCTCTGGATTTAGCAATTTACAGAGCACCTACTATGTGCAAAGTAGAGTGTGTCAAGGAAAACAGAAGGAAATGAGATCAGATCCCTTTGCTTTCCAAACCATAAGAGACATAAGACTACACTAAAGAAAATGCCAGCATCCATTACTTAGAGGAGCACTGCACGGAGACCCAGAAGACCAGGATTCAAATCCCAGTTCTACTGTGTTTGACCTATGTGACCCTGAGCCAATGACTTGATCTCTCAGCTCAGTTTGCTCAGCTGTGAAACGAAAGGGTTTATTTAGACTAGAGGATATCTGTTTTATCTCTGAAATTCTGTGATCCTGAGAACGATGTAGCTTGATGGGGCTTGTGGCGGGGGTGCTCAGCTGAGTGAGGGTGGGGGGAGAAGGGGGATGACAGTGGGGGTTGGGAGTCTGAACTGAAGGCACTGATATTCCAGGGTTACATAGCCTACAGCTGTGCAAGCTCTGCACCTGCCGCATCCTGCCTCCGGCTGTCCCTTAAGCACAGCAAACAAGCTTGGAGCTCAAGATTCCCAACGTGACTTTGGCATAAAGGTTAATCACTCCGAAAAATGCTTATTAGACACCATAAATAACCGCATTGCCAAAGCCTGATTTGGTCTTTAAGGCACAGAGACGAAATTTCGTTGGATGTGCTGATTTGGTAATTAACCTTTCGGGGCTAGTCTGAAAGGGCAGAGTGAGGGGGAGGGCAGCAGAGAGAACACCCTGGGCTTCCCACCCCCACAAAGGTTAATTAGAAATAAGAGGAGAGGAGGGACTGGGGCTGGGGGCCAGGCTAGCTAAATTGCATTTCTAGCTTCTTCTTCTTCTTTTTTTTGGGGGGTGGGGTGGGGTGGTTACCCTCTCTTTCTAGGGACTAGTTTTGCTTCTGGGTTTGGGAGAGATTCCAGATCACCAGCCTGGGCAATCAATCCACCTTGATCATGAAAAATAGAGGGCAGTATTGTCACCCCTTCATTATTCATCGTCATTTAACTTGCAGTTACTCCGTTTATGCTTCTGTAAATGGAGATGATAATAATAGCACCTACCTCCCAGGGCTGCTGTGTGGATAAAATGAGAGAACATTTCTACAGTGCTCAGCACAGTACCTGGCACATAGTGTGTTCTAGATAAAGGTTAGCAATGTTGATGGCAGAAACCAGTCAGGCAAATTTTCCCTCCCTGGACTTTAATTTTCTTCTCTATAAAATGAAGATAATAGAGATGCAGAGAGAGAGAGAGACAGAGACACGGGGGGTGAGGTGGAGAGAGAGACAGAGATAGAGACAAAGAGACAGAGAGACACACACACACAGACAGAGACATGGGGGAGAGACAGAGAGAGACAGAGACAGAGACAGAGAGAGACAGAAAGACAAAGAAAGAAAGACAGAGAGAGAGAGAGAGAGAGAGAGAGAGAGAGAGAGAGAGAGAGAGAGAGAGAGAGAGAGAGAGAATGTACACAATACATATACCCTATAGCTAGTATATATGGCATGAAAGAAGATCAAACATGGCATGGGAGATGATCAGAATACCCAATTCAATTGATTCCCCCCCTTCCCTGGGATGAATTAAGAAAGGCAAGGGGCAAGTAAGAGAGGCAATGAGGTATTTTAAAGGAAATATGAAAATGTCTATTCTCTAGTGTCCCTTTTAGTTAAGCTAGATAGAAATACAGAGCATCTAGATATATCTTGAAAAGCAAGATTCATTTTCCTTTTCTTTTTTTTTTTGTTAAAGCTTATTGTTTTCAAAACATATGCAAGGATAATTTTTCAAGACTGACCCTTATAAAACTTGTGTTCCAAATTTTCCCCTCCTTCCCCCCACACCATTCCCTAGATGGCAAGTAATTCAATATGTTAAATATGTTAAAATATGTTCAATTCAATGTACATATACATATTTCTACAATAGATTTATTTTTGAGGGAGCGATTGAAGCAGGGGGCAACTCTGGAGATATGACCACTGGCAACAAAGAAGAGAATCTACCAGGGAAGAAGAATTGAGTGACAACGTTGAGGTAGCAATTCCTAGTTAAAAATAAACATGTGACAGATTCACAGTGGCCATTCTTTTCCACAAAAGGTAGATTTATTCAGGAGAATAGGTTACTGACAAAATGAAGGGATGCAATAGACACCAGAAGTGGCAAATATGAAATAGAATTGGAAAGCACAGCGTTAACAAGGAAAAAGACAAGTTCTCCATGGGAACTCACAATTAATCAGGAGAAAGGAAATATTCCAAGAAGTGAGAATAAACCATTGACTGGCACATTAGACTAAGCAGAGTTAGCTAGAATAAGGAGAAAGGCACTATTAAAAGGAAGGAATTATGAAGGAGAGAAAAAGAGTATCTCAGGAGGGCTTAGTCCTAAAAAGAACTTATCAAAGATCTTCATCAGATTTTCTATAGGGGAAATATAGCTTTGGGGGCTTCTCAGGCACTCAAGAGGGAGAGGGATCAAGGACGAGAGGAAGTGCCAGGAAAATCAAAAGTGGGGGAATCAAGGAATCAGATGGAATGCATTTGGCAGACCAGGTCCCAGACCTGTCTAAAGATATGCTAATCAATACTTCAAAGGTTGTTTAAAGATGCACAGAGGTTTGAGGGATAGACAAAAGACTTCCATTCTCACAGTCACTCTATACAAATAGAATAGTCTGAGAATTTGTTATATAGCCATTTGGGCTTCTTCCTGACCGGGAACTCCTCCATAGAGAATTATTTCTCATCAGGAGAGGGAGTAAAGGAGGATTTCTTTGCAACATATCTATTTGCCAGTAAGAGACTCTATATAGTAGTCAAGGCAGGAGCCAGATATGAGGAACAATATCGTGGGACTCCTTAGCTATAATTTTAAGAGTGTAGACTTTTAGAATACTGGAACTTTGGAGATGTTTTGTCCCCTGAAGGTCCAACCTATAAGTGTAGGTGGACGATAGTTCCAGAAGGAGCATCATATAAGTAAATTAAGTAAAAAATAAGTTTTAAAAAGTAAATTTTGAGAGAAAGAGAGACAGACAGAAAGAGAGAAAAAGAGAAAGAGAGATACATATGGATAATTGATCTCCAGGTCATAGGCAACAAGAGGCAGATTGACACTTTCTTCAGGTACCATTATTCACATACCTGGCATGATCTCAAAAATTGATCCCCAAGCTTATACCTAGCATCTATTGAAGGACTACTGTCTCAATGTCTCAATGCAAAAATCTTGCCAACATTTACCTATCCCTAAAACAAGTGACAGATGTTGACTCTTCCCAACCATGTACAGAGGATAGGCAATGTCCAAGATGACAACTTCTCAATATAAAAATCAAAGGATATAATTTTCATTTGAACCCAACAATTCTAATGACATTTCAAATTAATCTGACATATGCATTTTAACAAATAGTAGTCAGGCTGCATCAGACTTTAAAAAAGGACTGAAGCCCAAATGGAGTTAGGCCTGTTCCCTGAGAGGCTATTCGGGGCAAGGACCCAAAACCAGTAATCTCTAAATCCTACAATACAGAAGGAGACAAAGGTTGATTTGCAGTTTAGCATAAGAGGTACAGAAATAAGGGGAATTTAAAGAAATGGAATTGAAGTTAGAAGACCAGAAGTGAATAGATGTAACCTAGCAAAGTCCATGGGTGAACAAAAAGAAAATAATTCCTAGAAAATAAGTTTAGAAGAATCACACATGTTTAATCTGTATCAAATGGCTTGCTCTCTTGGGGAAGGAGAAATGGGGGAGAAAGGGAGAAAAATTGGAACACAAGGTTTTGCAAATGTGAATATTGAAAACTATCTCGGCATATATTTGGAAAAAGAAAATATTATTTAAATGAAAGAAAATAATTTCTATAGTTTCCTAACAGGAAGAGAAGCTACTGGAGATGGAAAAAGAGCCAGAAAGGAAGGGGTGAATTGAATTTGGGAAAAAATGAAACAGAAGAATCTTAGCCCAGTGAGGAAGGATGTCCTGCAGAAGAGTACTCTTATGAGGGAAAAGAGTATGCTTATGGCCAAAGCAGACAGCATTCTTATCTGGGGAATCTGATCCTCTGAAAAATCCTCTTAATTTCAATGCCTTCCTCCTATTGTTTATTTTCATTTTAGCCAGTATATATGCTTGTCTGTACATAGTTGGACAGTAGAGGTTATCTCCTCCATTTTATTGTTAGCAATTTGAGAACACAGGTACTATCTTTTACTGTTTTTTTGAGTCTCCAGTGTTTAGCACAATGCCTAGCACATAGTAAGCACCTGATAAATATTTACCGATTAACCACTGTCTCTGAGAAAATGTTGTGCCTTTATAAAGTTCTGACCCAGAAGAAGGAATGTGGGGGTTACTAGGGGCTACTCTCACCTGGAGTGATTGTGGAACATGCCCGATATGAGAAGGCAGGGCCGTTAAGAAAGAGAACAATCATTTGGACAGTAGGGAGTAGAACTGGGTCCCATAATGTGAAAACAGGATAATTATTACTAGGTGGTGCTGCTTTTAGCTAGTATTATATCCTTCACAAATTGTTACTTTTAGGAAAAAGGAACATTGGAGAAAAAGAATGATAGGGAAAGATCAATAAAGACAGTAATACAGAAATTAGTTATAAAAGAAAGCTCAAACCTTGTAACTCAGAAGCTGTAATTCTATGAGGAACATGGAGTGATTAAGTAATAAATATGGCTATAGACCATGAATCAGAGAATGAAATTTCTGAATAGTTTGGAAGGGAAGAGAATTAATAAAGAAAACAACACAAAGAAAAACTTCTTAGAAAAAGTCTCCAAAGAAACAAAACTAACAAACTTAAGAGGCTGGAGGGGAGAAGGGAATTTAGAGTTAACCATTTAACTGAGAGAGGAATGGAAAAGAACTAACAAAAAGGGGGGGGGGAGTTAATTTATTTAAAAAGGAAAAGAAATAAATGATTTAACTAAAATCTCCACACTAGGACAATGATTGGCAAATGAAAGGACTAGACCAGGAAGGGAGCCTATTGAAATAAAATGCTTCAAAGTAATTTAAACAAAACTGTAGTCAATACAAAGTTTTGATTTAAAAGAAATAGAGGAGAAAAAAAATCCCAGCAGTAAAAAAACAAATTAAGGAAAATACGAACCAACCTCTCATAACTTATAAATATACATATACTCCAAGGAAGTTGCAAAATGTTTAAGAAAACAATACCCTAAAATCGTTGTTTCAATGCGATACATATAAAAAGCAAAAACACACATAGAACTAAAATGAGAGACTGAAACAAAATTGGCCATATTTCAGGTGATGAAGAAAATTAGAGTTGCAATCACACAATCAGACAAAATAAAATTAAAAATTCAGAATACCACTAAAGAAAAACAAGGTAGTTATATTGTTTAAAAATTATCATCAAGTTAAATTTATGTGCATCAAATGGTATAGTATCTAAATTCAAAAAAGAAAAATAATTGAATTGCAAAAAGACAAATTAAAAACAGGAGATTTTTAAATATTCCCTTCTCAGAGCTAGACAAATAGAATAGAAATTTTTTAAAAAGGGAAAAAACTGAAATTTAAAAAATCTTCTGGAGACTAGCACTAAACAAATCTGTGAAATTTTCTGAATGGAAACATTAAAGAAATCCCTTATTTTTCATCACAACATGGTACATTTAAAAATATACTATATATAAGATAGAGAAATTCTGAATAAAATTTTAATAACAGAGATATTAAACATATATTTTAGAGGCTATAACACAGTAATTAATTATTAACTTAAGAAAAATATTACAGAATCAGAAAATAGAAATTAAATAGTGAAATCCTAAATATCAAGTGGGTAAAAGAACAAATTATAGAAATAATCAATAATCATATGAAAAATAAAGATGATGATGAGAAAATATGCCAAAATTCATGGAATGCAACAAAATTAGGCCTTAAAGGAGCAATTAAATCCCTAAAACATATATTAGCAACATAGAAAAATGAAAATTAAAGAATTTTTTAAATTAGAAACCCAAAATAAATACTGAGGATTAAAGGGAAAATAAACAAATTTGAAACCAAAAAATTCTAGAACTGATAAGTAAAAGTAAGATGTGGTTCTTGAAAAGACTAACAAAATAGATAAACCTTTAACCAACTTAGCTAAAAAGAAAAGTGAGTAAAATTAATTGACAAATTAAAAATGAAGATGAAATCACAAGAAACCCAAAAGAAAACTTTAAAATGATCAAGACTTATTATCTTAGAAAAACTTACTATACTAGCAAATCTTAAAATTTGAAAAAGAATTATTTGTAGACTTATTGAATAATCAATCAACAGAACACCAGATAGACATCTCACATAATCCAATCTCATTTAAAAAAAAACTGAATTAGCTATAAGGCAACAACAAAAATGAAGACATCGGTCAAAATAAATTTATAGGAAAATTCTATCAAACTTTTAAAGGACAAATAGTGCCTATATTACACAAATTATTCCCCCCAAATTATGTTATTATATATATTTTTGTATAATTTATTACATATATTGTAGTATAGTACAAATGATATATTCTACCAAACTCATTTTATGAGACAAATGTAGTTTTAATATCTAAGCCAGAGATACAAAAAAGATTAACAAGTGTCTCTCTGGACAATATGCAGTGGGTAAAATGCAGGACCTGGGAACAGGAATACCTGAGTTCCTGAGTTCAAATTCTGCCTCATATGCTTACTAGCTGTGGGACCCTGGACAAGTCACTTAACTTAAGTTTCAACTGAAAAATAGGAATAATAATAGCATATACTTCCCAGGAGTAGCACGAGGATCTAATAAGATATTTGTAAAGGACTTAAAACAAGAGCTTAATAAATGTTTATTTCCTTTCTTCTTCTTTTCTTGTAAAGAATAGCTAGCAGAAGATGACAGGGAAGATAATGATAAATGTTGGAGAAGATGTGGGAAAACTGGAAAACTAATGCATTGTTGGTGGAGTTGTGAAATGATCCAAGCATTCTGGAGAGAAATTTGAAACTATGCCTAAAGGGCTATAAAAGTGCATATCCTTTGATCCAGCAGTTCCACTACTGGATTTGTATCCCAAAGAAATCATAAAAGAGGGAAAAGGAACCATGTGCACAAAAATGTTTGTTGCAGCTCTTTTTGTGGTAGCAAAGAACTGGAAAATGAGTGGATGACCATTGACTGGGGAATGGTTTAATAAGTTATGGTACATAAAAATAATGAAATATTATTGCTCTATAAAAAAGAGACTGATTTTGGAAAAACCTGGAAAGATTTACATGAACTGATGCTGAGTGAAACTAGCAGAAGCAAGAAAACAGTACACAGTAACAGCAAGACTGTACAATGATCAACTCTGCTAGACTTGGTTCTTCTCAGCAGTTCAGTGATCCAAAGCAAACCCAATAAACTTTGGATGGAAAACCTCAGAGTTATCCAGAGAAAAAAACTATGAAGACTGAATGTAAATCAACACATTATGTTCACTTTTTTTCCCCTCTTTTTTTTTTCTCATGCTTTCCTCCTATTGTTCTGATGTAAATCAGTACATTATGTTCACTTTTTATTTCCTTCTGCCTTTTTTTTCCCCTGATGGTTTTCTCCTTTTATTGTGATTTTTCTCTCCCAACCTGATTCGTATAGAAATGTGGGAAAAAATGAATGTACATGTATAACCAAAAAATGTTGTTTCACATGTAATTGAGGAAAAGGCTGGTGGGAGCTTTATGAAAGCAGCAGCAGGAGTTGGGAGAGGGGTAAAGAAGAGGAAGGATTATAGGAAATAAGTCTGGAAAGGTTGGAGAGTTTAAAATGCCAGTCTAGAGATTTTGTAGCTCACATCAAATGAGACTCTGTATGTGGAAGCACTTGGAACCATCAAGTGAGTGACATTATCAGCAACAGCCTCTGTGGTATCTGTTAGCACATTCAGCTGTTAACTGAAAGGCTGATGATTCCAGTTTGCTCAGGGCCACTTTTGCTTAGAAAGACCTGAGATTGTAGAGCAGCAATGAGATGGATACTGCTAAGCATGGAAGGCCCCTCATAATTGAAAAGGAATGAAGAGGGTGGGAGGGATTGCCTTTGTGCTTTTTTGCAGCCACAAGCTTCTTCCAAAAAGACAGACTTTTTGATTTGTTAAAAAGGTTCTTCTAGAGACACCATATGGCTACAAATCATGAGAAGGGAAGGGACTAAGCATTTATTAAATACCTGTTTTGTGCCAGGCACTTTGCTAAGTGTTTTTACAAATATCATCTCACTTGATTTTTATAATTGTCTGAGGATTTAAACTTAGATCTTCCTGACTTCAGGTCCAGAGATCTATCCACTGCATCATCTAGTTGATCCCGTATGATAAAATTAATCAATCAACAAGCATCATTAAGAAAGGTATCATAGTGGATGGAACACAGAGCCTAAAGTCAGGAAGATTCATCTTTAAAATTTAGTCTTAGACACTTACTAGCTGACTGATCCTAGGCAAGTCATTTAACCCTATTTGCCTCAGTTTATTCATCTGTAAAATGGTCTGGAGAAGGGAATGGTAAATGATTTCAATATCTTTGTCAAGAAAACTCCCAAATTTTATCACGAAAGGTTGGACACAACTGAAAATGACTAAAAAACATCCAATACATGTAGACACTGTATTAAATAAATACTGAAACTACAAAAAAAAGCAAAATCTCAATCCCTTCTCTTAATGATATACTCATTGGCCACATGTTATATTCCATAGAATCTAAGGTATTTTTTAAAATGTTGTCTCACTGTGAGAAGCTGTATAGACAAAGAACTAGATTTGGAGCTATAAAAACTTGATTTCAAGTCTTATCTTTGACACATCTTAGCTGTAAGACTCTGAATAAGTCACTTAATCTGCTGAGATCAGCAAACTATAGGCCATGGGCCAAAATACTCCCGTGAGCTAAAAAATTTTTTTTTGGTTTTAAAATAAAGATTTATTGTATATTAAAAAATGTAAAAGTTCATGTTTAGTTCTCTAGCGACATAAAAACTGGAGGAGGGACCATTTCTAGATCCCTATGTCCAAATTTCTTAAACAGTGGGTTGTGACCCCATAAAGGATTGTATACCTGTGGAATTATGATTTATTATCAGTAAAATTTGATTTGTATACCTGCTTTACATTTTTCTACTTCTACTTCTAATTCTAAAAATTTATTAGGCGAAAAAGGGTTGTAAACATATATTGGATCACTTGCCAATTGGGGGAGGAGGTGAGGGAAAAAAATCAGAACACAGGATTTTGTAGGTGTGAATGCTGAAAATTATCCATATATATATTTTGAAAATAAAAAGCTTTAACAAAAGAAAGAAAAAGGATTGTAAGTAGGAAAAGTCTAAGAATCCCTGTGGTAGGCAATTCTCTATTTTTATAAGACTGAGCTGCAGAGAAGGTGATGACCTGCATAACTGGGTAAAGTTACCTTATTCGGGAGTTCCCTATAGAGGAATTCACAGATAAATTTCCTATAATTTTCAAAGGAGATGTTGCTTGCATAAGTGAGAGTTTTCTCCTCTTGGAATTCCCAATATTAAGGAAATTACAGGTCTAGTTCCTATCTTCTTACTATGCAAATACCTAGAACACAGGAGGAGCTTAATCAATACTTATTGTACTGGATTTATGTTTGACAAAAATAGTCCCTAGCAAGTCACAGAACTAACTTCAGATGAATAGGAATGGATGTTATTGTTGTTTTTAAATCAGATTATCCTTAGGATCTGCAGAAGGTGAGAGTATCCTTACCTCCTCATTTTCCCTAGTTTTATACTAAATATTTACAAACCAATCTATGGAAATCCTGATTTCCTGGGGTGGGGGGGAGGAGGAAGGAAAGGAGGGAGTGAGGGAGAGGGAGAGGAGGAGGGGGAAAGATAGAGGGAGGAAGGGAGAAAGAAGGAAGGAAGGAGGAGGGGGAGACAGAGACAGAGAGACAAAAAGAGACAGAGACAAAGAGAGCGCGCGACAAAGATAGAGACAGAGACAAACAATGAGAGAAGAAGGAGGAGGAGGGGCGAAGGAGAGGGGAGACATCATAAATTGGGAACGGGAGGGAAAGGTGCCTATTTACTGAAGAAAAGTTTTCCCTACATGGTTCCTTTAAGAAGTGAGCTCCTCCTCCACTGCCACTCCATCTAAAATAAGATTGAAATTAGAAAAATTAAACCCATGCAAGGAGCTCTTCAAGAATATGCCTAATACCTAAAGGGAGCTATACCTGTGGGTTGACTGCGTGCCTGCCTGCTCTCACAGCGTCCCTAGAGAAAACACTTCTTAATCCCGGCTGAAGAGACAGAACACAGGATGCTCAGGATCGTGTTATTCTTTGGGATAAAGCGCGTGAGGCAAGAGAAGCACATGGCCATTCGGCACCCGGCCCACCGCTGAGCCGGAAAAACTGCCCTCTCCACACAACACCCCCTTGCTCTGTATTTTTCACAACTCCTTTCCTTGAGAGCAGCATCCTACCCCCTCCTCCACCTCCATGGGGCTGTTCTTCCTTAAGTCAATGAGCGATGAGAGCTTGTTCTGAGTCAGACGAGGAATATTTTATTGTTACATTTAATTAACTTAAATGACTGTTGTACAGACAGAAAAAAAAATGGAAAAGGAAAATCTAGTGCCTACAATTAGAGTATACTCTTAGCTACTCAGGCTTTTCCATACGCCCCACTCCCGAAGCTGCCCTGTTACCTGGTAGTTCCCAGCAGGGCATGGGCCAGAGGGAGAGGCATTCAACCATCTGGAGATCCTACTGCATCTTATAGCCCTACCTCACCCGTCTGCTATATCCTAATGCTTTGCCCCCTCTGCCAAGCGCCATCACTATCACTACTGCACTGACTTCTGTTTCCATAGGCATTTCTAGGATTCTTCCCCTCCCGGTCCCCTTTACCTCCACTTGCATTACTCTTGGAAAAAAAATCACTGGCTTTCATAGATTCAGAATGAAGGGACCTTAGGGATCATGGATTCTGACTCCTTCTTTTACCAGATATAAGACACAGGGGCCAAGAGATTCTGACTTGACTAAGGATACACAATTTGTAAATGACAGAGAAAGGCTTTGATTTCAGGGTCCTTTAACTCCAAATTCAAAGCTCTTTCCACTGTATTATATTGCCTTTGAAGTTAAGAATAGACATAGACTCTTTGCCACTTCTGAACACAGATCCCTGCCAACCCCATCTCCCCCCACACCCCATTCCTGGAAGATAGAGGGGCAGGATTCTTGCATTCTATTTTTTTCCTCTTCTTCCTATCTTCTTTTTACTTTTTCTCTCAGTCCTCTTTTCCCTGTCCCCTTTCCTTATTTTCTTGCACACAGGTTCTCCTCCATCATGCTCCTCCCATGTTCTCTACCTAATATTCTCCTTGTCTAGAACAATGCTAATTACATTTCCACATCCCATACCTAAAATATTATCAATATTAGATAACCTTTGTAAAAGTTTTAAGGTCTCTAAAGCACATTTCTACATATTATTCCAATTTATTCTCACAATGACTCTGTGAAATAGGTGCTATTATTATATTCCACTTCACAGATAAAGATAAAAGTGATTAAATGACTTGCCCAGGGACACATAGCTAGTAGTGTCTGAAGCTGGATTTGAACTCAGGTATTCCCAGTTCCAGGTTCGGTATTCTACCCATTGTATCATATTGTTGTTAATTATTTTCCAATCTGATATTTAACATGCTAATACTATAGATGAGGTTTTCTTGGCAAGGATAACGAAGGGGTTTTTATTTCCTTCTCCAATAAATTACATTAAATAGAGTTAAATGACTTGCCCAGAGTCACACAGCTAGTAAGTATTTGGTTTATTATATCAGAGAATTTTTTTTTTTGGCTGAGGCAATTGGGGTTAAGTGACTTGCCCAGGGTCACACAGCTAGGAAGTGTTAAGTATCTGAGACCAGATTTGAACTCAGGTCCTCCTGACTTCAGGGCTGGTGCACTATCCGCTGCCCCTATCAGAGAAATTTTAACACACTGGTCATTACATGACTTCATTTTTTGGAGATACAGCCAAAATAAACTTAATGGGTGGGAAAAAAAAACTTTTAGAATCTTAACATTTTCCAACTATGAATTTTAATGGGACAGCATGTATTGATGGGGCATAAGAAAGGAAGAAGTCAATATACTAATTACAAAATTGAATGTAGCCCAGTAAGATTCTAATCTTATTGAATAATAATGAGCTGGCTCATCAAAGAATGCATGTATAGTTATGGAATCTTCAAACATATGTAAATGAGGATTGATGGCAAGCTGATGATATAACCAGAGATATAACCAGAGATACTTATGTCTCCTGTACTTTCGATGGTGATAGACACAGTGAAGAATGATAGTGTCATTGTATCTGGCCAACATCCTTGCTGCTACAATGCCAATGATCATGAGGACCAAAAGGTAGTCCTAATAATGATTGTAATCACTTGGAACAAGAGAGAAAAACATCAAGGTAATAAAAAGAATGCCAAATTCAAGATTACATAATGAATGTTGCAAAAAAAACAAACAAACCCAGAATTGCCTAGTTTTCTTCTCTGTAGCTTGGTTTAAAAAATTGACACAATAAATCTACTCCCTGACCTAAAAATACCCAATCCTCTTCCCCCCAAAACAACCCTCCAACATCAATGATAAATCCTTAGGTTTTCCTGATTCCAGATCCAGCGCTCTATCCATTGGACACCTCAATTCCTTCACTTGGTTTGCTAAATTACTTTCCCTTCTTTTGGAATTCACACTTTAAGACTTTACTCAAATATCACCTTTTACAGGTCTCTCCCCATCTCTCCAGTAGCCAAAAACTCCTCTCCAAGGTTTTCTTCCAATTACTTTGTATCTTTTAGGTACTTTTCTATTTACTTATTGCCTTTATCTTTAGAAGTAAGCTCCCTGAGAGCAAAAAATGTTTTTGTCTTTATTTTTATCCCCCACACTAAGTAGTACCTGGCACCTATTAAAAGCTAATTAATAAGTGCTTGCTGATAAATTGATTATGTAATTTTCTTTCAGAGGCAGCCTTCCTGGATTAATTCACCCCAAGCTATTTACTTTATTGTCCTAATTTTGGTTCCTCAGCACTATTTCATAGTCCAGCATTCTTAAATAGATTGCCATCTCACCATTCTTTTCAAATTGTTTCATTTGGTATAGGTGTAGTGTCTGCTTGTCCCATACAATTATCTTTGTGGGTTGGGTGTTTGAATAGTTTAGTAGCCTTGCCACTGATAATGTGGGGTTCAGGGGCGGCAATAGATGCTTTGTAGGGGTTTTCAGGGATGACTAAGGATGACCACTGTGGGAATAGACAGGTATTAGAAATGGTTTTGGTTATCACATGATTGGTGCATAGATAATCATTACTGCAAAGCATTCGCCATTTTGAATTATTCACAGTAGATAAGCTTATTGAAATATGATCAATAAAAGACTTAGAAAAGGTTGTCTGTTGGGATAGAAACATCTGTGGAGCAAGCAATGTGAGCACATAATGATATTTATCCAAGAGGGTCTCTTCTTCCTCTAGGATTTAAGAAGCTGTGACTGTGACCTAGATTATTTCTAGCATAATGTCACTGTACTCCCTCCTTCTTATTGCCCCTCTTCCTGGTTCTCTATCTTCATTCTCTCTTTTTGTGTGTGTTTTGTCTCAACATCAAATTCTAGTTTTTCCTTTTTCACGTTTCCTCTATTCCTCTACCCCTTGCAATCTCAGTCTATCTCTCTGTCTCTCTTCCTCTCCTCCTTCTCTTCTTTTTTCTCTCTCCTCTCTCCTCTCTTTTCTCTCTCTCCCTCCTTCTCTCTTCCTATTTTTCTCCTTCCCTCTTTTTCTGCCTCCCTTTTCTTTCCCCTCTCTCTCCTTTTTTCCCTCCCTTTTCTCTTTTCCCTATGTCTCTCTCTTTCTCCCTCTCTCTTCTCCCTCTCCCTTTTATCTTTCTCCCTCTATCCCTCTGGATTCTCTTTATTTTAATTCCATATTCCAAGCATTTGTTACCTGTCTATCATGTGCCTGACATGGGATTAAAAAAAAGAACCATCAAAAGCAAAAAAATAACATGGGAAGCAGCAAAGTACAATGCAGTATATACTGGCCCTGAGGATCATATCCTGACTCTGGTGCTCACTGTCTTTGTGACTTGGACTAAAACACATAATTTCTCTCAGTCCCTGGTTCTTCATTTATAAAATGAAGGGACTGCATTGGATGGATCTTCTTACTTTATAGCTAGATGCTAAGTACATAGATAACTAAAAAAAGTATGCAAAATAATTTCAGAATTAGGATACTAGCAAAAAGGTCAGGGTTGGGGGTGGGTGGGGTTAAATTATCTTTCCTGTAGGAGGTAGTGTTTCAAATGAGATTTAAAGGCAGCTGAGCATGGAGAATAATCAGATTCAACATTTGCATTCAGGACAGCAGGTAGGGCATTGGCTAGAATATATCATCTAGTATATAAAGAAGGTTAACATGCAATAATCCCAGATGGGAGGGTTGGGGCCATACT
Organism: Antechinus flavipes; assembly: GCF_016432865.1. Classification (NCBI taxonomy): domain Eukaryota; kingdom Metazoa; phylum Chordata; class Mammalia; order Dasyuromorphia; family Dasyuridae; genus Antechinus; species Antechinus flavipes. The sequence goes on along the minus strand of NC_067401.1, from coordinate 142,734,398 downwards.
GGAAAGGGTTTTAAGAACCAAGTACAACTTTTGAGCTGTAACCTGGAGGCAAGAGAGTAGAACATTGACATAATCAGAAATTTAGGAACAGTTATGTGGAGGGGAGATAAGGAGACTTAATAAGGAAATTATTGTAATAGTCATGGACAGCTAGGTGTTGCCGTAGTGCAAAGAGTGTCAGGCCTGGAGTTAGGAAGACTCATCTTCCTGAGTTCAAATCCAGCCTCAGACACTTAATAGCTGTATGACCCTGGGCAAATAATTTTACTCTGTTTGCCTCAGTTTCCTCAGCTGTCAGATGAACTGGAAAGGAATGGCAAACTATTCTGGTATCTCTGCCAAGAAAACCTCAAATGGAGTCACAAAGAGTTGGATATGACTGAAAGACAAAATTATAATTGTCAAGGTGAGAGTCATGAGGATCTAAACTAGGGTGGAGACAAGGGGACAGATACAAGATGTGTTAAAAAGGCAGAATCAAACTGATGATTGTAAGTAAGGGAGAGGGAAGAGCCAGGATAACTGGGAAGTTATAGACTTGTGTGACTGGAAAGATTGTGGTGCCTTCCCACAGAAAGAATGAAGTGAGAAAAAGGGAATGGTTTTGAAAAGAAAAATAATGGTTTGTTTAGATATGTTGCTTTCAGATGCCTGTGAGATATCCAGTATGAATGCTCAACAGGCAGTTGGTAAAGTAGGATTGGAGCTCAGGAGAGTAACCCAGATATATAAATCTTAATATTCAAATAAGGACATATCAATCTGAAAGTCTTATGTTGTGGATGATTGTTGAACTCATTGAAGCAGACATGATGACTACCTCTCAGTTGTCTTGTATCTCGTCTCTTTCTCTATCCCTGAGCTTTATCTCCTAGTCTTAGTCTCATTTTCCTTCATCTTTGTCCCCCAAAATGATCTCATTGGAGTGGACCTCATCTCCAACTTTAAATCCTTCTCCAATAATATCTTCAGGTAGAAGATGGGGGAGGACAGATGGGGAGACAGTTGAAGACTGGCCTTTTCTCCTTTCTTCTCAATTCATTGTTTATACCTCAACCTGGTTCACAATAAGTAATTAATAAGTCAGTCAACAAACATTTATAATGCACAATGCACTGGAGATACAAAAATTTTTGAGATGGAAAAGGTGGAACTTAAATCAGTCCTCATTCATTAGTGTGTCTTATTGGGTTCTCAGAACCAGTCAGTTAACCAGTCAACAAGCATTCATTCGAGCAATCATTATGTGGCAAGTGCTGGGTTAAATACTAGAGAACAAACAAACCAAGAAAACAAAACAAAACATAACAAAAGGCAAAATCATGGTTCCTTCCCTCAAGAAACTTACATTCTAACAAGGGAGACTACCTATAAACAACTATGCAAATGTAAACTATTTTATTTGTTTGATTTTCCAGTCATGCCCCACTCTTTGCGACCCCATTTTACTTTTTCTTGGCAAAGATACTGAAGAGGTTTGTCATTTCTTTTCCTAGCTTATTTTGTAGATGAAGAAACTAAGGCAAATAGGATGAAGTTACTTGCCCAGATCACACATCTAGGAAGTATCAGAGGCTGGATTTGAATTCAGGAAAGATGAGTTTTCCTGACTCCTAGTCTGGCACTCTATCATAAACTGGGCCAGCTAGATTTATACACAGTATAAATGAAAGATAATCTCATTGTACTAGAAATTTGTGGGGAGAAGGATGATGAAGAGGAACAAAGAAAAATTTTCTCTGGAAGGTGGGATTTGATCTGAGTTCTGAAGCTAGGAGCTGGAAGTGAGAAGGAAGAGAATTTTAAGAATGAGGGTAGCTGGAAAAAAGGCAAAGAATGAAAAGATAGAGTGTCATGTGTGAAGAAAGGTCAGTGTTAGCAGAAATTGACATTCCTTTTCCCCATGATTCAGAAATGAGACTTGGAAAAGTTCTTATAGTCCCCAAGAAAATTTTGTTATATGGAAAAAAGTTGTTAAGTGTGGTTAGAGAAAACAAGGACTTGATACCTATCAGTAATGGAAACTTCAAAAGATTCCTACTATCCAAATGGCACCATCAGGGACTCCACTTGGATCTTCCTGATACTAGTTTTTTTTCCTACTACAGAGAAATGATGGGAATTCCAGGGACAGGGAGAACAAAGAAGCAACAATTAGTAAAGGATGTATCCAAAGGAAGACCAGATAAATATTCAAGGATGTGAAATCTAAATCTTAGGATGAGTAAAAAGAATGGGAGATATTTTACCTGTAGAAGGTAATTTCCATAAGTTGAGTATTTTGTAATTGGTCTCCATCACTCCAAAACCATCAGAAAAAAAAATAGATTTGTCTTGACAATAAAGATGGCAGCCAGAATCACCGTATTTTTAAGGTTAGAAGGGATCTGTTCCACCTCTCTCTGTCAGGATGACTATGAGGTTGCTCCTTTGATTGCTGAATCCCTGGCCAGGATCATTATTCCTTGAAAAGGCCCCAACCATGCAACCAATGTCACTCTCAGTTCAACTCCCTGTCCAGACTGCTGCATCTCCCCATCAGCTGCCTTGCCCCTTTAAGGGTACATTTTCCTTTTTCTTCCTCCAGTTCATTCTCCAGATTTCATTTATGTTTTGGCTACTATTATTAGAACATAAGCTTTCTAAAAGTAAAAACAATCTTGTTTTTGTATCTTGAGTGCTTAAGACAGCGTCTGTCCCCATTTAACAGATAAGGAAAGTAAACATATTGTAAGTCCTTAATAAATGTTCTAGCTCCCTAGCTATCCTATAATCATCTTATCAATACTCTCTCCCAATTCTCCCTGGGCTCAATTCATAGATAAGGAAAATAAGACAAAAAGAGAGAACATACATAACATCGAAGGTCATGAAGATCATATCACTTAAGATAGCTGTAGAGACACTGTTAGTCCAGAGACCTTCAGAGAAAAACCAGGCAGCCATCTGTTCTGAGTGGGTGAAATAGCCATCTGTCTAAAAGCAGGGAGCTGGATTATTTTATCTTATATACTATCAGTTCCAGAGCTTTGTGATGCCAACTTTATAAATCAACCTAGCTTCCTTTTTCTGACCCCAGCCTTATCCAGAACAGTTGACTTTATATAGCACTTGAAAATTGCCCGAGTATTTTACAGACATGGTTTCATTTGATCCTTATAATAGTCCTGTGAGAAAGGTACTATGGGTATTTTTAATCATCCCAGGTTTAGATAAAGAAATGGAGGCCCAAAGAAATTAAAGGATTCTTCCACAGTCACACAGTTTATAAGTGTAGGAAGTCAGATTTAAATTCACTTCTTCCTGCCTCCAGGCTCCTCATTCTATCCATTACACTATTATTTGACACCTGCTGATTGTTCATGTGGGCTCAGAAAATACAAATTTTTTCTTAATATTGACTAAAACCATTATATAGGGTGTCCCAAAAGTATTAGTACAGTACCTCGTTTTATTGTATTTCGCTTTATTGTGCTTCACAGATATTACATTTTTTGCAAATTGAAGGTTTGTGGCAAACCGGCATCAAGCAAGTCTATCGACATGATTTTTCTAACAGCATGTATCTATGTCACATTTTGGTAATTCTCATAATATTTCAAACTTTTTCACTGTTTTTATATCTATTATGATGATCTGTTATCTGTGATCTTTAATGTTACTATTGTAATTGTTTTGGAGTATCATGAGCTATGCCCATATAAGATGACAAAATTAATTGATAAATTTTGAGTATGTTCTGACTGTTCATCCAACCAGCAGTTTACCCCCTCTCTCCCTCTTCATGAGTTTCCCTATTCCCTGAGATACAGCAATGTGAAGATTAGTTCAATTAATAACTCTACAATGGCTTCTAAGTATTCAAATGAAAGGAAGAGTCATTCAACGTGGCAAACTTCCATGTTGTCTTATTTTAAGAAATTACTACAGTCACCCCATCTTGTAGCAACCACCACCCTAATAAGTCAGCAACCATCAGCACTGAGGCAAGACCCTCAACCAGCAAAAAGATTATAATTCACTGAAGTCTCAGATGATGGTGAGCATTTTTAGCAATTAAATATTTTTTCTCAATAGTATTTTATTTTTCCAAATACATATCCAATAAAGATAGTTTTTTCAACATTGATTTTTGTAGGATTTTTCATTTCAAATTTTTCTCCTTCCCTCCCTTCCCTCTTCTTTCCCCAAGACAGCAAGCAATATGATATAGGTTATACATGTATAATACTTTTAAATATATTTCCATATTTGTCATGTTGTACAATAAAAATAAGACCAAAGGGAAAAAACCATGAGAAAGAAAAAAGCAAGCAAACAAACAAAAAGGTAAAAATACTATGCTTTGATCTATATTCAGTCTTTATAGTTCTCTCCGTATTGCTTATGGCACTTTCCATCCTAAATCTATTGCAATATGTCTTGAATAACCACAAGCAATGAAATATTTTAATTAAGCGATATACATTTTAAAAGACATAATACTATTACATTTAAAAGATTAAAATATAGTATAAACATAATTTTATATGCAATGGGAAACCAAAAAATTTATGTGACTCACTTTATTGCAGTAGTCTGGAACTGAACCTGAAATATCTTCAAGGAGTGCCTGTTTTAGAGTTTTAAGCTCTAATTATCTTAAACCTGCACTAAGGCTTTTTGAGATACCCTGTACAGTTTTGTTTGGGGTTTTGTTCTTTGTTTTTATTAACATAATTCTTACATTCCTAATGAAAACATTTAAAGACAAAATTACATTGAGCAACAGTGAGTTTAAGGGATAATCAAGCAGGCTTATGTTGGTGAGAATGTTACTATCATCAATTTATTCTCCCTTCTTTGGTTCTTTTTGTTCACCTAAGTCCTCCTGAATCATCATCCTCTCCCTAGCTCCAACTCCATTATATCTACAGTTTCCTTTTTTAAAATCACAATCTCAGTACAAAATGCTCTCACTTCTCCTTCAATAATAATTCCTTAAACTTGACTCTTTTCAACAATAAGGTGATTCAAGGAAATTCCAATAGATTTGGGATGGAAAGTGCCATTTGTATCCAGATAGAGAACTATAGAGACTAAATATGGACAATTTTTTCAACTTTATGTTGTTATTGTTCTTTGTTTTCTTGTTTTTTTTCTTTCTTGTGTTTTCCCTTTTGTTCTGATTTTTCTTGTATAGCATGACAAATATGGAAATATATTTAGAAGAAAAAATAATTCTTCAAATCTGTTTCATTGTATGTGTTTGAAATCATCAAAATTCAAAAATAAACTTCTTTGAATTAAATACTAAAACTAAATCTATGCATAAATGATAATAACAATAACAGTAACACTAGTTAAAGCTAGTGCTTTCAAGTTTACCAATTGCTTTCTTTCCAACAACAGAGAGAGAGAGAGAGAGAGAGAGAGAAAGAGAGAGAGAGAGAGAAAGAGAGAGAGAGAGAGAGAGAGAGAGAGAGAGAGAGAGAGAGAATGAATAGAGGCAATGTTGTCCCATTTTACAGATGATGTAATTAAGACTTAGAGAATTTAAATGTCTTGTCTGTGGTCACACAGCAGGAACACAATAGAGCCAGAATTCAAGCCTAGCTTTCCTTTTCAAGTAGAACACTGTTTTCACTACCCCATGAAGCAGATAATTGAGGAAAAACAAAAACTAAAATTGAGGACTGCTTTTCACTAGAAATGACCTATTTGTTATTTTGTGTTTTGATACTATCTATTCCGTAGTTCCCTTCCATAGAGGTGAATCTTTCAGTAATGAACCTCTCTCTCCCTTTGATTCTCCTGATTTCTCAGGCAATAGATACACATTTCATCAGTGAACATAGATCTATAGCTTGTTAAACTTGACTGGAACTAGCAGTATCTAGCATCTAGGTGGTTTGGTGGATATAGTGCCAGGTCTAGAATTAAGACCAGAGTTCAAATCTAGCCTCACATATTTAGTAACTGTAATCCTAGGCAAGTCACTTACTCCTGTTTGCCTCCGTTTTCTCATCTGAAAAAAAACATGGCTAAGAAAATTCACAATGAACTTACAAAAAGTTGGAAACAACTAAACCATAAAAGTATTCTATGTGTTTTCAGTGTAGCTTTCAAGAGCCTTAGGTCTGCCTCATGAAATGATGAGGCATGGGGGAGGACTTCATAGCCTTGAAGAGTAGATTGCATTGCATGATAAATATGTATAGAAAAATTGCACATGTTTAACATATATTGGATTACTTGCTGTCTAGAGGAGAGGGTGGGGGAAAGGGAGGGAGAAAAATTTGGAACACAAGGTTTTTCAAGGATTATTGTTGAAAATTATCTTTGCATATATTTTAAAAATAAAAGGCTATTATTAAAAATAATAAAATTACATAAATATAAAAAAGAAAACAAGAAGAATAGACTGCATTAATAGAATGTGACCTTGAAGGCAGGGGCTATCATTTTCATATTTGGAGCCTTAGAACATATTGCAATATTTGGTACAGAGAGTTTAAATGCCTGTTGGTTGATTGAAAGACTTTGTCTCAGAAAAGACAAAAATGGTGTTTGAGTAAGATTAAACTGATTATAGTGTTGCCTACTGTGTAGTTCTGCCCCCTGTTTTGGGGAATTTGGAGGGGACTAGCCCAGTGTCAGGAGAAATGCCTAGTCATCTGAGTTATCTTGGTAAATACCAAGAGATTACAAAGGGTCCATACAATCAACATCAGATGTCTTCTAAGAGCTATTTTAAACTTCCATTCCTCGATGGATTCATAGCCCCTCAAAAACTGATTCTATTTTCTCTTGCCTATGTATTTGCCCTCCAGCTGGGTAGGGAATTGCGGCTCCCTGGGTGGAGAAGATACTTAACTGGTCATGAAGGAGTCAAAAAGACATACTTGAGTTTATTTAATCTTCGTCCTCTGTCCCTAGCAGGCTGAGGTGCTGATAGTCAGGGAAATAGTATCCAGCAGGAAGGGGAAGGAGAATGATATGAAACAGAGATTTTGCAAACTGGAATCAGCTTTGGGAGAAGGAATAAATGGAGCTCATTTTCCCCCAGACTCTGTTCTTACCACTCCAAAAAGATCATTCTCTGACCAAATGAACATTCCCTCAACCAATATGTCTATCACTGTATTAGAAACTATAGTGATTACAAAGAAAATCATTATATTATAATAATGGCAGGTAGGTGGTGCAGCAGATTGAAAACAAGTTTGGAGTCAGGAAGGTCTGAGTTCAAATCCAGCTTCAGATATTTACTGTGTGATCCTGGGCTAGTCACTTAACCCTGTTTGACTCAGTTTCCTCATTTGTAAAATGAGCAAGGAAGGAAATGGTAAACCACTCTCATATTTTTTGCCAAGAAAACCCCAAATAGAGAAGAGTCAGATATAATTGAAATGACTAGCTAACAAAAATGGGCAGGGAAATAGATTTGAAAGCAGAAGACTTGGCTTCCAATCCAAATAACTTAGTAGTTTGGGGCAAATCACTTCCATATTTTCTCTTCCATAAGGTGAGGTAGAATTTGATGATCTCTAGGATCTTTTCCAACTCTAGATTCTAAATTTAAATCTTTGTGACATGGTTCTTTGTCCCCAAGAAGCTTATAAGTTAGTGTGGAGACAGGATACACACATGAAAAGATAGTACCCAGAGACTGGGGAATGGCTAATTGAATATTGTTGTTATTGTGTACAACTCTCCATGACTCATTTTGGGAATTTTCTTGGCAACAATACTGGAGCAGTCTGCCATTTCCTTCTCTAGCTCACTTTACAGATAAGGAAACTGAGGCAAGCAGGGTTAAGTGAAGCCTAGGATCAAACAACTAGTATTTGAGGCTGGCTTTGAACTCAGGTCCTTCTAACTCCAGGACTAGCCCTCTATCCATTATATTCTATACATGAAGTTGCTTTATTATATAATTAGAATGGAATGCTATTATGTCTTAAGGAATGAAAAAAAATGTGAAGACTTTTATGAAGTGAGCAGAACCTAAAAAACAATATACACAATGACTACAATAATAGAAAAAAGCTGATAAAATAATACTACAATTAATAACAAATAATAAGCTAAAAATAAAGCTGAACACTTCACAATAATAAGAAGTAGAGGACGTTGGAGACAGAATGTTGAATATGCTGTAAAATGTAGTTGTGGCCAGTTGTCTTAAAGATTTTTTTTTCTTTATTACAAAGGTAAGCTCCCTGGGTGGTGATATATTTTAAAATGACTGTGTTATAAGGAAAAACTTTAATTGATGAGGTTAATCAACTGCATAAAGCTGTACATAAGGGTCTAATGAAAATTATAAAGAATAAGTACTATGAAAGTTCAGAGGAAAAAGTAAAATACCTTAAAAAAATAGGACAGGGGCAGCTAAGTGGCACAGTGGATAGAGTATCAGCCTTAAAGTCAGGAGGATCTGAGTTCAAATGTGATCTCAGACACTTTAACACTTCCTAACTGTGTGACCCTAGGCAAGTCACTTAATCCTAATTGCCTCAGTAATAATAATAATAATAATAATAATAATAACAACAACAATAATAACCAAGACAATTTAGCTGGTAGATCAGAGGAATGCTGAATTATCACCTTACCTAGATTTTTAGCAAAGCATTTAATAGCGTATCCCATAGCATTCTCATAGAAAAAAATAGAGAAATATGAATTAGAAGATAATGTGATTTACATGGACCTGAAACTGATAGAATAGGTAAGTACAAAGATTAATCATTAACAATTCAATAGTAGCTTGGCAGGAAGTCTCTAGTGGAGTGCCCCAGAAATCTAGGATTGGCCTTGGCTATTTAATATTTTTATTAATGAATTGGATAGTCATACTGAGCACACTCATTGAACTTACAGATGATACAAAGCTTTCATCAAAAGCATAACTAATACGGCAGATGCTTGAATCAGGATCCAAAAAAAGTCAAAACAAGCTATCAATTTGATTCACTTCGTGACAAAGCCATTATGTATCAAACTTTACTATTTCTACTTCCACAACATCTTTTGCCTTTGTCCCTTTCTCTCTACTCAGGCAGTCATGACCACTTTTAAGATCTCATTTTCTCTTGCTCAGACTATTTGATCACTCTCCTAATTAGTCTTCTTACCTCAAGTCTCTCCCCACTCCAAACCATCCTTTGTATGACTGCCAAACAGATTTTTCTAGGATACAAGTCTGATTGTGTCATTCCCCACAATCGCCTATTGCTTTTAGAATAAAATATAAACTCTTCTTTGTAGCTATTAAAGCCCTTAAAGCTAGCTCCCAACCCATCTTTTCAGCCCAATTGCATATCATTCTCCTCCAGATACAAAGTAGAATCTATCTTTCAGCCAAAGTAACCTTTTTGCTTGTCCTCAAACATTTCACTCTGTTGCCTACTTTCATGCCTTTGTGGTGACTATCCCCCCTACCTCCATGCTTGAAATACATCTTCTTCACCTTCATCTCTCAAAGTATTTAGTTTCTTTTGATACTTAATTCAAGTGCTGCCTTCTATAGGAAGCTAGTTCTGATCTTCCTAGTTGCTACTGCTTTTCTCTCAAAATCACTTTGTATCTATTCCATATACTGATATAGCCTAAATGTAGTATATTTTAGGTCGCTGGGTTAGCTCTCATGTTGACATGGGGTTCCCAAAGGGAGGATAAATTACATTTCTAGCATTGAGGATTTTTGGGGGGGTCCTTGTGGTAATCTCAGTGTGGAGAAAATCCTAATTCTTCTCATCTTTAGCTCTTGAGACCCCACTAACATGCTTCCCAATTATACCAAGTTAATCTCCATAACTCCATTAATTCTTTTTTAAACTCCATTAATTCTTATGCATAAATAATTTTTACTAAATGATAAGGCAAAAATGATAATAATGATAGCATTTACTCAATAGAAGAAAAGAACAGGAATATTCAAAATACAACAATCCACTTATAAATATTTTCCACCAATACATAGTATCTATGAACGAGAGTAGGCATATATTTACTGAAAACTAGCAAGGCAACATATGATGCTTAAGGAACCCATGTATGCAAGGCAATTCATGATTGTGGATTAGGTCTTAATGTCCTGGGCTTCTTTAATACAATCTGTAACTCAGTTACTTAGGGGGCATAACTGCTTCTTTGCCATCTGCTCCTCTTCTGATCCTCTTGGCTTTCTTGATGAACAAAGCCACTTTTCTGCTACTCTTTGGTTACTGAAACAGTGACAAGCTTTCTCTTAGCACACAGCCACCCTTAGCAGGGTGCTGAGAAAGTGTTATTCTCAATGACAAGTAGTATCCTTAAGCCAGAGAATTGACAAGATCCTCAGATCTGCTTTGGGATTCTAAAAAGATTATTTCTTTCAAGCAATATGCAGTCTTTCCCCAGGAATCTCTTCAGATAGCAGATGATTCTACTTTATCTAGTCAGTTCTGAACTTTCCCCCACCTCCACTCCCAAGCAAAGCAGATACAAAACCTAAATTCCTCTCTGTATTCCTCTCTTTCAAATGAAAGAGGGCAATATTTGCCAATACAGGTATTTCTAAGGGGCTTATCATCTTTCAGACTTTGGATGGCACTGGGGAACATAAAGCCCAGATAGTTTTTCACCGCTTTCTTCCAATGTACCAATGAGTTCTCAGTAAAAACAATGCCTAGTTTCTAATCAGAACAGCTTCCAAGAAAACAGCTATTAAAACATTACTAAGAGCTCAGCTGCTACTAGTTTCTGTATTTTGTCTTTTGTAAGCAGTTTTTTTCCATAGCCCCCTATGAAAATCTCCATCCTCTGACCCTAGCTGGATGAGGTGCTGACGGCCAGGGAAATGGTACCTAGCAGTCTCTCTCCTCCCACACTTCTTTCTCCCCTCTTCTTATGTTGGCTTCTTCCTATAGCTTTTTTCTCAAGCTTGGATGACAGATTCTGAATTGGTTGATAGAAAAACCTTCAAAAGCCATTTAGTTCAAATCCCTCTCACTTCCCCAAGGCCACAATGGTGATTTCAGCACTTTCTTGAAAGTGGTGACCCTCTCTAATTTATGATATAAAACAATAGTTCCTCTTTTCTGTTTATTATGACCCCTACAATTCTTATGGAGTCTTCTTATAGTCTCCAAACAGTTATTTTACTTACAATTTCTCAGTTATAAACTTCAAAATTCTAAAAAAAGAATGGCTACATGCAAATGAGCTGATAGACCACAATGCTTTATACTCATTCCCTTCTCCATTATTGCTCTACCCTCAAATAGCTCCTCTCAGTATACTCATCTGAGTTTTAATTTTCTATTTGGTTTCCAGAACAGTTTGTGTTTCTCCTCATTATTTTATTTGAGAGACTAAATTTATTCTCAAGTTGATTTTTATCAATTTTTCTTATACAATTTCTCTTCTTCTTTTTAGCAACCAAATCCCACATATGAAAGGGACAAGTACTTGTATACATGCATATGTCACTTCTCCAAGTGAGGTTATATATCACTTGTTATTATTTGGTTATTTTTCAATTATATCCAACTCTTCACAACATCATTTAGGATTTTCTTAACAAAGATTGTGGAGCAATTTGCTGTTTCCTTCTCCGGCTCATTATTTAAATGTAGAAACTGAGACAAAGTGACTTCCTTTGGATCGTACAGCTAATTAAATATCTAAGGCCAGATTTGAACTCAGGAAGACAAGACTTTCTGACTCCAGGCCTGGCACTCTATCCACTATACCTCGTAGCTCCCCGCATATCCCTTGAGGAAGGGACTATTTTAGTGTTTGTCTTTGGAATAGTAGGTGCTTAACAAGACCCTCTTAATTGGTTGAATGCTTTGTCTTATCAATGGAGAAGTGTTGAAGATTTTTAGCAGGATAGTATTGTGATAAAAGTGATATTTGGGAAGTTAATCTTGTGGCAAAATATGACCAGGAAGTGATAGGAGGTTCACTAGTATTTATGGAGAACTCACACATGGCAAACACTTTAAAGGTGGTCAGAAAAAGTGATACAAGGACACTCTCAAGTCTCTCTTAAGAACTTTAGAAAGGATTGTAGGACATGAGAGACACTGGCACAGGACCGCCCAGTATGGTGTGCCCTTGTCAGAGAATGTGCTCTATGAGCAAAGCAGAATTGAATTAGCTCAGAAGAAACATGAGATACGCAGCTAGACAATTAATTCCAAATGTTCATAGGGACAATTTGTGTCCAACCTGTGGCAGAGCATTCCAAGTTTGTATTTGTTTAATCAGCCACAGTTGGGTACATTGTAATTCTAATGTGGTGATGTTATTTTGGTCCTTTTCAAGAACAACCACCAACCACTGAATCAAATTTATCTTCCTTATCCCAGAATTAGAAACCTTTCATCAAACAACCTCCTTCACTAATGCCCACAAACATTATCTGGCATTCTTTCCCACCTTGGTCATTCTACTTTAACCTGGCTGCTCCCTTTCCCTTCTCAAAAAACAACACCTTGCCTTCAGATCATGCTAAGTCCCTGCCTACATTGCCTTCTCTGATTCTTCTGCCTTTCTCCATCGCTCTCAGCCGCACCCAACTCATCACACCATCTCAAAGACAAAGCTCATCCCCAACTGGTCATTTCCTTGTTTTTCCCTTAAGTGTAAGGGAGATGTGATCAGTTCTTCTTGGTTTCAGAGGGTGGAACTCAGAACAATGACAACTTGATGTTCAGTGGAAGGACAGATTGCAAATTCTCCTCAGAGAGGCAAACTCAAGAGTTAACTGAATTGATTTCATTGCAAAAGAAGTCTGGTTTATTGGGAGGAAATGCACTGGACTGGAGTAACAGGTCCTGAATTCAAATTCTGTCACTACTAATTATCACTGGCCCCCATCTTTAGTAAACTATGTAATATTTTTGACCCTCCTGTTTTTGGAAAATCTTTTCACCTAACTGTATCCCCAAAGAAGAACTCTAGGCATAGAGTATGCTGGCTAAAAGGTGTTATTTAAACCTATACATGAAGGACTAAGTACCAAGAAGACCTTGAATTTCCCTATTCTGTAGCAGGAATTCTAAACCTTCTTTTCATCATAGACCTCTCTTATAGTTTTTGGAGTCTTATGGACCCCTTCTGAGAATATATTTTAAAAAATTAATAATTGATGGAAATTCTAAATATTAGAGGTTAGTTGAAATAAAGATATATATTTTAATCCTATTCATGGATTCCTTGAAATTTATCTGGTCCATGGTCCTTCTAGCTCAGTAATTAGTTCTGCATCATTGTATGTGCATTCATTTCTTGCTCCCAATTTCTGTAAGTTGCCACAGGCAACTACACAGGTAGGGACTGGGTCTTTTTCTTATGTGTCTCTCTACATGGCCATAGACAAGGAAATGGCAGACTGTTCATTATCTTTACCAAGAAAAACCCACATGGGGTCACAAAGAATAGGATATGACTAAAATGACTGAATAACAAATATAAGGTTTAGCCCATTTGGCTCAATCAATACTTATTGACTAAACAAGTCACCCATGACTGTATCAGGATATAGATTCAGGGTATGTGCTCTCTTTGCCTTTTGTCAGACTAACATTTATAGCTAGATATTATTGTAAAGATGTTCTGGTGATTCAATCACAAGAATAAGTTGACAGAGAATTCCTTTTCTCTCTTGCTAATGAAGACCTTGAACTATGTAGTCCCAGGAACAGATAGAGCTGGAAGTAGATAGAGCACTGAGCTTGGAATCAGAAAGATCAGATTTTTTAGTTCAAATCTGTCCTCAGACACTTCTTAGCTATGTGATCCTGGGCAAGTCATTTAACTCTGTTGGGCTGAGTTCCCTCATCTGTAACATAAGCTGGAGGGGGGAAATGGCCAACTGCTTCAGTATCTTTGCCAAGAAAATCCAAAATAAAGTCACAGAGAGTCTGAAAAGTGACTCAACAAAATATAGTCCCAGCATCTGTTGAGATGCTCACTCACATTTAGTAATCCAATCTCTTTCCTTCATTCTCGCAGTTCTGGCAGCATTTGGAGGGCATTGCCTGCTTGTGAATAAGAGCAGAGTTGAATTCATCATGGGTTCTAGGCTGAGCTGTTGAGGAAATCTTTATCCAGAAGGGATTTAGCTACCTAGTATACTAAGCAAAAGAGAGAACTAGACCTTGTTTAAACCAGGAAGACATCCTTAATGGATTTGACAAGGAAGCAATTATCTGGGATAAATTATCAGCATAAAAAATTAAGTGGGAATTTTTGGGAGGATTTTGCAAAAGCCATAAGTGACTTGCAAGGACCAGCAGATAACACAGAAAAAATTATTTTTCATACAATATTTTTACTTAACAGTGACCTACATATAGCCCATGACCAAATATTTAACCCAAATTTTACAAAAAGGTACTATAAATGCTCCTTAAAAGAAAAAAATATATAAATTCAAACTTTTTATCTGGTATGAAGGAAGGGCGAAAAAATTTTTACTCAAATTTTCCAAATTATTGCCCCTAACCCTGGCAATTGGAAGGAATAACTGTAGTGAGTTTTCAGTTCAAATATGTCCTCATCATAATCGAGGTACAACTAGACCAACAAAAGTGGGTAGCTTGCGTATACTTGGTTCCTTGAACCCATGTGAATTGGGTTCAAGTGAGAGGCTATGTAGTGTAATGGGACAGTGTTGGACTTGAAATTAAGAAATTGGAGGCGTCTCTCTGAACCTTAGTCTTCACTTCTGTAAAATGGGTATAATAATAATTGTATATTTTCCTTCTCCATCAGCCTGTTATGAACAAAGTACTTTGTAACCCTTAAATAATCATAGAGAGATCGCTTAACATAGTTGATTGCAGCTGGTCTCTGAGCTATTAGGACCTGTGTTCGGCTACATCTTACCTGTGTGATCTTGGATTACTTAACCTCTCATTGCTCTCTGAAATTTTCTAAGTTACGTAGAAAATGATGATCAGCATTGGGAGCAGAAATTTACCTTCCCCAGGGTTCTCTATACAAAGGAAACCCTAAGTCCAGTGCCTATCTACTATCTATAAAGTACTTTAAAGTTGGAAACTTACCTCATCTCAACATACATTATCTTATTTAATGCTCACAACATTACAGTGAAGAAGGTATTTTTATCCCCATTTTATAGATGAGGAAACAGACAGAAAGATTAAGTAATTTGCCAGGATCATATCTTTAGGAAGTGTCTGAGGCAGAATTTGATCTTCCTTACTTTAAGCCCAGTAATCTTATTTGTTGTGGCATTTTCCTGACTAACATCCTATAGAAATGTGGTCATTTTCATTTTCATCTTTTTGAAAGAAAGAGGGGGAGACAATTAAGCAGTTCTAGTTCCCAAGCTCCACAAGCTAATCGTTTTATGATCCTCAATCAAAGATTCCAAAATACTAGTCAATGTTGAAAAAGATAGTCATGGAGATTTGACTTCTTCCAAGCCTTTGTCTTCTAATTGTAGGATGGCACTAAATCCCTAGGATCAGTTTCATTTTCATTCCTAGACCTTTGCATCTCCAGGACTGGGATCAGGATTCATTCTGTACTCCTCCTCCTCATGACTTTCAGTCTGTTTTATCTATCCTCCATTCAGACTAGCACCATAGCCTGAAAATTATAAATTTGTTTGAGTGAGAGGTGGAATGGGGGGAGGGAGAGAAAGAGACAGAGACAGAGACAGAGAGACAGACACACAGACAGAGATGAAACATGAGAGGAGAAGTGAAAGTGAGAAAGTGAAGAGAGTAAGAGAGAGGAGAAGAGATATGGAAAGAAAGATTGAGGGAAAGGAAAGACAAAGAATGAAAGAAGAAGAGAGAGAAAGAAAGAATGAGAGCAGAGAAATTGAGAGAAAATTTGAGAGGAAAGATCGAGAATGAGAAGAGATTCATAGAGCAATGGAGAGAGAAAAGAAAGAGAAAAAAAATTGAGAGAGAAAGAGAGAGGGGGGAGGAAAGGAACTATCCTATCTTTAGCTTCTTAGGGGAGTCACCGACTAGAAGATGCTATTACCTATTCTGCATGATTGACTCATTCCCTAGCATGTGGCCAGGATATAAAAACCAGACCTTGTGTTACTCCTCTTCCCTGCTTCTGACTGAGTACTGGGGAAGCCAAACAGCTGGCTAACTGCTTGTAATATAATGCAGCTGCAGTCTTGGGATGCTCCTACGGGTCCACCCTTTGGGGGATCACTGGCAGCTGAGGCAGAGCTACAAGAGATGCTAAGAAAGGAATTCAGGGTAGAAGAGCTCCTTCCCTTCCCCCAGTGATAGTGGAGAAGATTCAGGAGATGTTGCTACGGCTGCCACTCTAAGGTGAATGGAAGTCCCTTCTTCTCTTCCCCTTCCCTCTCCCATTCTCCCATATCATCTCCTTCTGTTACATGAATTCAAGAAATCCCATGCTAGGTCATTTGTGATTGCTAAGGGACAAGTGTGGTGAAGCCAGGTAGTTTTCCTCTGTGATAGACCTATTTATCATTTGTATATTCAAACTTGTATATGTTGTTCCTCCCCAATGGAATTTAAATTCCTTCACAATAGAAACTGTTTCTTTTTTGTTATTTTTTTTTGTCCCAGAGCCTCACTCAATATCTAGAGCATTGGAAGCATTTTATAAATGGCTATTGATTTATTACTTGTATCATGGTTATTTATGTACATGTCTTGTTCTCACTATGAAACTATAAGCTTCCTTGAGGGCAGAGACCTATTGTCCATCTTTGTAGATAACTATAATTAACTGTCTTTGAATCCTGGTCAAGAACCACAAACCATAACCTCAGATAACTTTAGGTTGTGTGTAGGGAGGACAAAGAATCCAAATCAGCATCTTATAGGCTAGTGCTGATATTCACTATAGTTAAATAGAAAGAAGATTATTTCTGAAGATAGTAGATCTGGGTTCAAATCCTGTTTCTGATGTTTGAGTAAATTTGTGATATACACTTTCAATGCTACAAAGGTGGAAATTTATTTTACTTGACTATTTATTTGTCACAAAGGAGGGCTTTTATTTAAAGAGAAGAGTGAAGAGTTTTGGGGACAAATGTAGGAAGTGGTGGTGATATTTAAAGAAAAGAAAAGAAAGGAGAAAATCAATGAAATATTGAAAAAAATACACATTTATTCCTTTCAGATTCTTTGTGGCCCCATTTGGAATTTTCTTGGCAAAGATACTAGAGTCATTTGCCATTTCCTTCTCCAGCTTATTTTATAGATTAAGAAATGGAAGCAAATAGGGTTATGTGACTTGCCCAGAGTGACATAGCTAGTAAATGTCTGAGGCTAGATTTGAACTCAGGAGGATGAGTCTTTCTGATTCTGGACCCAGCACTGACTTCATTGTATCACCTAGATGCCATCCCCCACCAAATCACACAGAAGAATGCTAAAGAAGGTTTAAAAGCTATAGCTAAACAATTATAATGCTGCAAAATCTCCAATATCATTTAATTTTAGAAATTGTTATGTTCCCTTGAACAGGATAGTACCATAAACTTCATTCAGAAAAAACAGAGCACTGTTGATACTGTTTTTTTTAAGCTCCAAAAATTATATATAATAGAAGTACACAGTTTCATATTTAATTCTCTTTTTCTATCCTGCTTTGTATATGAAAATATGCAATTTTTTGCATTCATAATAAAAAAAAGAAAAAAAATTTAAATGAGAGACTGGAGCCAGATGTCCTGGAGATCCTTCCCAGCTCTAAATCTATTAATATCCTGTAACAGAATGATCTTTGAAATATTTTTCAGATTTCAATATTATCATCCTTTGAATGATCTCTAAAGTCTTTTAGAATTCTAAGAATCCTATGACATTCAAAGACAATTTTCTCCCTTTCTCCTCTCCCTTGCTTTGCTAAAATGCTCCATTATCACCAACTAGAAATGGAGAAGCTACCTGGGAGGCTTCCATGTTTTTCCCAGCACCCCAGAAAGCCAGCTGGCCCAGCCCTTGGCTCTTGCTTTCCCCAGGAAGCTGTTCACACCTCTTTGACAAGTGGCAAGCTGCTGAATGAAGCTGGGAAAAAACAAGGGAAAGGATGAATGGCTTCACAGACAAACCCCAAATCCCCAATCAAAGGCCTTAATAGAAGTAGAAAATTTCCAAACATCCTTTTTATTCTTTTCCTCACATCCCCAAAAGAGAACTTTAAGTTTGGGGTGAGATGGTTGAATGATATCACTTCTATTAAAACCTGTCCATCAAAAAGCCTTAATGAGCCCTTAGGATTGTATGGAGGAGCCTGGCATTCTCTGGAGGGCCCAGTGCTGAGAGGAGCTCATTCCTGAAATCTTCCATTTTCTACCAGTCAGCCAATTAACTTGTATTAAATGCTTACACAGAAAGTTGTGGAATAGTCGACCACATGTGGTATATGATTATAATGGAATAGTACTGTGCATTAAGAAATGATGAGTAGGCTGATGTTAGAAAAACCTGAAAAGATTTACACAAATTGGTACAAAGTGAAGTGAGCACAACCAAGAGAACATTGTACATGGTAACAACATTATAATCCAGGACAATTCCAAAGAACTCATGATAGAAAATGCTATCCATATCCAGAGGAAGAATTGATGGATTCTGAATGTAGATCAAAGCATACTGTTTTTCATTTAAAAAAAATTTTCATAGTTTCTTCTTTTGATTTATTTCTTCTTTTATAAGACTAATATGGAAATATATTTTATATGATTGTGCTTATATAACATTAAATTGTTTGCTGTTTTAGGGCGGGTGGAGGGGAGAAAAGAAAGAAAGGAGAAAATTTAGGATTCAAAATTTTACTAAAAATGAATGTAAAAATTTTCTTTACATGTAATTGGAAAAAATACCATTTAAAAGAAGAAACAAAGAAAAGTGTCAATGATGTTAAAAGGTAGAAGTGAGAAATTAGAGCATCATGTGTTAGAAATTACAAATAGTACAGTATAGCTGGACCACAGAGAAGAATAATATGTTATGTGTGGAGAAGAATAATATGTTAAAAGGCCAGATATATAGGAAGGGGGCAATTTGTAGAAAACTTAAAATACCAGTATATTTGATTCTACAGATAATAAGAAGTCACTCGAATTTATTGAGTGGTGTAGAAGATAACATGTGATCCAACATGTTATAAGAAAATGATTTTGGCAGTTGTGTGGAGATTTGATTGGAGTGGAGAGAGATTTGAGGAAGAAGACCCAGTAGGAAGCTGTTGGACTATTGTAGGAAAGAGATGATGTGAGCCTGAACTAGAAAGAAAAGAAGAAAAAGAAAGAAAGAACAAAAGACAGAAAGAAAGGAAGGAAGGAAGAAAGAGGAAGAAAGGAAGGAAGGAAGAAAAAAGAGGAAGAAAGGAAGGAAGGAAAAAAGAGGAAGGAAGGAAGGAAAGAAGAGAAAAGAAGTGTCTGGATAACCTGGTTTCCTAAAGGGAAGAAAAAACTGTGGAAGAATTGATGGATTCTGAATGTAGATCAAAGCGTACTGTTTTTCATTTTAAAAATTTGTTAGTAGTTTTTTCTTTTGATTTATTTCTGTTTTATATGACTAATATGGAAATATGTTTTACATGATTGTACATATATAACATTAATTTGTGAACTGTGATTGCATTGTAACCCATGGATGGGATAAAGGGAGACTTACATAGAGCAAGGCAATACTCCAAAAATAGGTATTTGTAGGCACACCCCAGTGCTTATATCAGTGATCAGCATGAGCATTGCAACTTGCATACCATAATATTTCAGTCAATGATGGATATAATGAATAATAATAATAAACAAATAAATAAAAAATAAAAATCATTCCAATCATTTGGTTTTTTCAGCTTAGATTTTTAATAACTTGACTTCCTTAAGCAAATGAAATGCTGTCCCATGTGCCCTGTGCTTTCCTCAACTTGCCTATAAGAGCATCCAACTCCTAGTGTTTGCTTGCAACAAGACAGGATTGTGACAAGAACAAAATGTAATTGGCACCTATATGCATTTGAAGAAAAGTTATAAATCTGGTAGAAAAAATTTAAATTCATAAGAAATTAAACTTGATGAATATTTAAGATATGGATTGACGCTTTGGTCTGCACATCAGATGATCATACATCACTGTGTTTGAGGTATCCTGAGCGGAGCGCAGCAGCTCCACATTATGGAGGGGTTGACAGTAATGTCCTCCCTCATTCATTCCATTTCAGCATATGGTGAAGACACATTGCTCTACTATAGAGTTAAACCAGGACTGTTCAAAAATAGTGAAGCCCATTCAATCACATTGCTCTCACTAAGACGTGATTATGAATAATAAACCTTTTTGCTCATACTAAAATACTTTAAATTTATTTTGAAATATGATTAGTGGTAATCATATTTTATCAAGAGTTTGTTTCACAAACAAAATAAACAATTATTTTTAAAAGATCATTTCATCTTGTTCTCATTTTTCAAACATTTGCTTTTATCTTTTATAACATATATGTTAGTATAGTAGTGAATTACATAATTTAGAAATGGAGATCCATGATAAAAAAAATTATTGATGAGATAAACAATCAAAAAAGATTGGGAGAATGTCTATCTAATTCAATTACAGACGAGAAAACTGAGGCCCAGAGAAAGGAAAGAATTTGCTAAAGATCACAGAAGTATTAAATGTCCAAGATGTGTCTTTTAATTAGTTCTTTATGCTGTATCTCAAACATAAACAGATTGCTTTCTTAAAATAAAATAAAACAAAACCTGTTTTGTGGGGTCACACAGACTCATATTGGACCACTATAGCTTCTTTAAAATTTCTTTACCTCAGAGAGGATTTCAAAGAGTGTGAAGCTAACCTCAGATCAGGTAAAACCTAGTTCAGGTTATGTTTCATTGTTTACTTTGATGGCCTCCCTTAAATTGTTTTTATAGAGCAAAGTCTCATTAATTCATTCTCTTTGTGGGAGAGGATTACCTGACCTAAGGTGAAAGAAAAAAATCTGAGCGACTCAGAAGTAGTTTTATTATTTTAAGATAAAGTCAGAGAAGAAAGGGAGCCAGAATATCAATTTTAAACAATTTAAGAGGGAAGGAAATACTCAAATTCAGGACTTCTTAAACTTTTTCCACTCATGACTTCTTTTTTTGCCCAAGAAATTTTTACACAGCCTTGGGTGTATAGGTATAGAAAATAGGTTAACTAAAATAGGTTAAACATACTAAAAATTTACTGATAATAAATCATAATTTTGTAACCTTCACATTTAGTCACAAAACCCCACATGAGGTCATGAATGAATAGGTAAGAATTGTTCATTGTTTGAATAAAAATGCAATTCATTTAGGTGGTCCTGTGAAAACACTTCTGGGCTTGCAATCAAGAAGACCTGAGTTCAAATCCTGCCTCAAGTACTTACTAGATATATATGACCTCTGGGAGCCAGTCACTTAACTTCCCCGATTACAGTTTCCTCATTTGTAAAATGAGAAGGTTGGTCTGGATCGTCTCCAAGGTCTCTTCCAACTCTCATGTATCAAGTTAGCTAAAGTAAATTTTACTTAGAAGTGTGTTTTCTCCAGGAGTAAAGGGATGCCACAGCCTAGCCTCTGTCACTATCATTCCATTTGGAATCAGCCTCTTCTGAATCCGTGACGCTTTGACCGTGATGGGATTGCGGCTGGTTTTCAGCATCCACTAGTCCATTGCCAAGAATGGTTTGGAATATAAATTTCTCATTTGGGTCATGTCTGTTTGTGACATCTCATTTTCAAACCATATGAATAGCACTATTAGTGCTGGGACTACTGCATAGAATATTCAGCTACCTGGAAGAGTCAGCCAAAGAATCACAGACTAAAAGCCCAGAAGGCCAGAGCCCAAAGGGACCTTAGGACATTTAGTCTGTGTGTGTGTGTGTGTGTGTGTGTGTGTGTGTGTGTGTGTGTGTGTGAGAGAGAGAGAGAGAGAGAGAGAGAGAGAGAGAAAGAGAGAGAGTGAGAGTACACCTCTTTGGTATTCTGGTATAGCCTATGGACCCCTTCTTAGAATAACATTTGTAAATTACAAAGGAAATCAATTATATTGAAATACAGTTATCAAAATAGTTTTCAATTCCAAGCCCAAGGATCCCCTACATAAGAGGAAGCTAAGGCACAGAGAGATTAAGAACCAAAACTCTAATTTCAAGATTCTTTCAAGTAGTCAGTATTGTCTTGCCTACATTAAAATAAAACTCTTGTGAATGGGAAGGAAAAAGCGGAAGGAAGCAAGCATTTATTAAGAACCTACTTTATGCTAGGCACTGTGCTAAATGCCTTGCAAATATTATCTCATTTGTTATTTATTTAATATTTTATTTTTCCCCATTACATGTAAAAACAATTTTTAATCTTCATTTTTTAAAACTTTGAGTTGTAAATTTTCTCTTTCCTTCTTTCTCCTCCCACCTCTACGCCCATTGAAAAGGCAAGCAAACAAATATCTCATTTGAATGAGAAAAGAGTTACATGGGTCATTTCCTTATGGTATTCTTTCCTCTTGGGAAATTCATTTAAAAGGCACTTAGTAAGTGCCTGGCCAGGAAATCAAACAAAAACGAAAGAATCCCTAACTTCAAGGGGCTTACATTCTATTTGGGGAAGGGAAGGAGAAAAATAAATAGCTGTAATATGAAATCTACACAAAGCCATTTGAGAGGATAAGTAGAGGCAATACAGAGGGATATTCACCCTACAATTCTTGTATGAAGGTTGGGTTTATGTTGGTAATAGAGATGAAGAAGAGCATCTGTTTTGTTTAGATTAAGAATACCACAAACTTTCTGCTTCATTATCTCCTACTTTAGTAGAAAGTCAGGGGCCTTTTTTCCGCTAAAGTTGGCTAGGGCTTGGGAGTCAGGAGATGATCAGGTAGCCCTCTCTCTTTGGCCACAAATGGAATTGTAGATACAAGAGTGAGCAGGGTGGGGATGGAACAAGAGGTAACTCTAGTCTCAGAGATAAATTGTACTTTGACCCTCGGCTCCCTTTTCTCGTCAGCTGACATGATTTCTTCTGGTTCTTAACTGCCCAAAGAAGAGTCAAATATTACTTTGTATGAGAAATGGCCCTTCCCTTAGAATGTATTTGTCACTGATGGTCTCCAAGTCAGAGTCTTGCATTTCTATAATCTATAAAGTCCTTCTTACCTGGACTAACCTGGTGTCTCCCCTTGCCCATGCTCTTTATAGTGGCTCCTTACATTTTCCAAAGAAGAAACCCAAAGCTTTAAGAGGGTAAATAACTTGTCCACAGTTACACAATTGACAGCAGAACAGGGATAAAAGATATTTATACTGCTTAGAATTCAAGGTTTTTTCTGAGACTACATGTTTTCACTTTCAACCTATTTCCCCTTCATAAAGGGAGAGTAAAATGAATCTCAAAGTGTGGTCCCTGAAATCCTTTTGTGGGAAGTCCATAAGTCAAAAGCATTTTCATAATACTAAGACAATTTAATGTCTAGTATGGTAAGTGTCAATAGATATAAACCAGGAAAACAAAAGCTTTTTTTTGGGGGGGGTTCCTCAATAAATTTTAAATTTCGTCCTGAGACCAGAAACTCTGATGTAATGGAAGATGTGCTGGACAGGGAGATCAGAAAGTAGTGCTCATATCTGATATCTGACATTTACTTTTGGTATGACCTTGGTTGTCACTTCCTCTTTTGGGTAAATTGAAAATGAAGGGGTAGGACCAGAAGATCTCAAAGTCTTTTCTAGCTCTAGTCTGTGGTTCCTGTTCTTTCGTGGCATTGCCTCCAGACTCTTTAGCCAAGAGACTGTTTCCTATATTTCCCATACTCCAACAGCGTGTTACTGACATTGTTCGGTTATTCTCCTAAGAAGTACCCACTTCTTTCTTCTAGTTCTAGTTCATCCCTAATTCACCTCTTCTAGGTAGCGTTTTCTAATTAGCTCATCCCAAATATTTACTAGCTATTCCCTTGCTCCTAGCTTACACTTTATTATCTTGCCTTTATAACCTGTTTGGGTAATTATAATTAATTGATTCCAGCTCTGGTTTTCAGTGTTCCAAGTAGATTATAAACTCCCGGAGGGCAAGGACATTGTCTCTTTGACATTCACTTTCCTTCACACTCTTAAATCTAGTTAAGTGTATTCCACAAGACCAGCACACTGCTAAGTAGTTTGCAAATATTATTTCATTTGAATGAGAAAGGAGATACGATCCATTTCCTTTATAGTATTTTCTCTTTTGAAATAACCCTCCCCCAATACGTAAATAAAGAAAAAAAAAATGAACCTTGTAATATGGTTTTCTTTTTAACTAAGACAAAAAGAAAAATGTTAGATATAGAATCTTGTCTCCAAGCCCACAACTCTGGCATACAATAGGTGTCCAAGAAATGCTTTCTGCAGCCATCACTAATCCGTGTGGGGACTTTGATTTTGGCAAAACCTCCTTTGCTTTTCTTCTTTGCTTTTCTGTTTTCCTACTCTTGTTGTCTATAGATTAGAATCCTGGGCCAAACACTATTTATGACATGGGTTTCAGTTTCCATTTCTGGGAAATGAGATGTTGGACTAGTTCATTTCTAAGACCTCTTCCAGATTAAATCCTATGATCCTTTAATTCACATGAACTGGGGTAATAGTGGGTACAGGTGGGGTGTAAAGTTTATATTAGGATAGTTGCAAATAAAGTTGAAATAGAAACGAAATCCTCTCATTTCCTTACTCAGTTACTCCTCCAGCCCCCTATTCTTTTTTTTTTTTTTTCCTTTTTACTATATTGCCTCTCCTATCCCTCCACCTTCCCATTTCATTGATAAGATTTAGAGTTGAAAGGTCCCTTAGTGGTCATCTGATCTAACATCCTCATTTTACAGATGAAGAAACTAAGGCCCAGGGAGAGACAGTGACCTGTTCTCTTCTCTCTGCTTACACAACTTACACAATAATTAAATCTTTCATCACTCCTCCCTGTACTATTGCAGTAACCTTCTTGTTAGCCTTCCTGCCTCTAGTCTCTCCCCTGTTCAATCCATCTCCTACACCATTGAAGTCAAAACGATCTCCTTTGCACAGGTCTCCATGTCACTTCCATCCTCAAAATTCAGCCAATTCCTACTGACTATTTCCACTTCTATGGTCAGATATAAATTCTGGCCTTTAAAGTCCTTTGCTGCCTGGCCCCTTATCTAAACTCATTACATATTCCTATCCTTCAGTAATTCCACTCTGCAGGCAGATTGGCCTTCTTATTTTTCTTTACTCACAGCTTTCTACCTTGTCTCTAGTGCCTTTGCAGTGACTCTATCTTCCATGCCTAGAATTTAATCTGTCCTCCCCTTTGACTTTTTTTCAAATCCCAACTGGTGTCATACTGAAGTTTTTTTCCTTGACTCCCTTCAGTGTCTAGTGCCTTCCCTCAAAATCTGTATGGTCTATAATTATATAATTATATATATTCCACAAGGTCCCTGAGGCTAGGAACTACATATGACTTTTGTCCTTTTATCTCAAGTTCAGTGTCTGTCTACCTTATAGTAGATGCTAAATAAAATTCTGTTTTTAAATTGCTTGTCAAAGACCAAATAGGAAGAAAAGCAGACTGGAGTCCAAGTTTTTCTTCCTGATCCAAATCCAGCACTTTTCTCACTGTCTCAGTTAAAAGAAAGCGGTATTACAAGGGCTTGGAGGGTGAGGGATTGGGGGAGTGTGGTTTATTTCAGTTAAACTCGCTATTATTTTTTAAACATTCTGTTACAGACATCTTGAATTCAACTGTTAAGTTTTCAAAGGAGATGATTTGACTCATTTACTCCTCTGTATATGTAAGAGACACAAAAGAGGAAACAAAGGTTTAACAATTAATCTCTCTTTAAACCTTTAACATTAACCTCTCTTTAAAAACCCAAAATCTTCAACCTTCACACATATACATAAATCTAAACAAAAAGTATTCCCCGTAAATCCCCCCCCCCCAAGAAATCAGTTAAAGTGATTCATCTGTGTGTGCACTGGAGAACACAAGTCCTACGAAAAAAAAAGATGTCCAGAATTCACTCATTTATAGTACATACAGTAAAAATATGCTATCTTCCTTCATTGAAGACTGGTTTGAGTGAGTGAGAGATGTGTCTGTCACTGAACTTCTGCAGGCAAAAATTGGTGAGTTATTGGTGACTTTCTTAAAGTCTGGGAGCTGAAATATCTTCGTTAGTCGCTAGACGCAAGACCGAGCAGCTTCTGGCTCCCAGTTCCGGGGGAATAAATGGGCTCCCACTCTCGGACGCGGCTCATGCACGGCCCCAAACCAGGAGCCTAGCCAGAGAAGAGGACCGAGCATCTGACACCTCATCTCCTCTGGGGAATATTGTTCTATTGATCAAAGGGCTCTGAGGAGCGGGAGAGATTTATCTCCATAGACATGCAGATTTCTGCAAAGGGAAAAGGAGCCACTGGGCGGCCTAAAGGAGGGGGGGAGGGGGGGAGTAGGAGGTGAAATCTAAGGAAGGTGTTTAAGGAAAAAAACAGGCAAGGACCGTACCTCTAAAACCTTGAACTATTGAAGTCCTATCGAGACAGAGTGGTGGGCGGGTGCGGGGGCAAGTAGAGGAGGAAGAAATGGGGACTCAACCTCCGATCGGGAATCACCCAGGCACTCTGAAGCTTGAGGAAGGGATTCTTTGGCATTGCGGATTCCGGGAAGCGTTCTCCCAGCCCAAACCTGAATCCTCCCCACCCATTTCTCCGGAAAACTGTGGGTTCGTGCCGAAGAGTTTGGCTTCCCCCGGGGCAATTAAAACCGTCCCTCCATCCTTAGTCGCACTTAAACCAGTCCTGGCCCCGGACTCCCCAGCTGGAGGGGGTCAATTCTGCGCCCCCGCTCCTCTACGCACACAGCTCCCCTTCTCCCCCGTTACCGCTGGGGCTGTGGGGGGGAGGGATTGGAGCAAGTGAAGGGGTCTATTTGCCCGCCCATTTTCTTACCTGGACAACCAAGAGGTGAGGGCGGCGTCCCATCCTTGGGGTTCTCGGGGGGCCCGGGACACCTGGGTTACTGGCACATCCCCAGAAGGGCACGGCCAAGCTCGGGCAAGCTTGCTAGCGAGCTGCGGGGGAAAGCCGGAGGTAGCGCGGCTAGCAGCAGAGGGAGGCAGCCCCAGTCTCAGAGTGGGAGCCCGGAGAAGTAGAGGGCGGGGGGGAGGGAGAAGAACGGGGTAAGGAGCAGGAGGGGACCGCGGTGCTGACGGGGGGCGAGCAGAAGATCGCAAGGGAGGGAAGAGAGCGCAGCGCCAGGTGCCCCTTTAGAAAGCGGCACTGTCCGCTTGGTTCCTCGGCTCGGTCCCCGGCGGCCAGCCCGCTGCTTGGTCACATCTGCTGCCAACAACCGGCTCTTTCTCCCGTCCGCCCCCAGCTCCGCTCCTTGTTCCCTTCGGCAGCGCCACCTCTCTTTTCCTAAGCCGGGTCCCCGCGGCCGCTTCCCGCCCAGTTCTTAAGGGAGGGCACTCCTCTAGCCTGCGCCTAGCAGTCAGGAGCCCCGCATCACCCCCGCCACCTCTCTCTCCTCCTCCTTTTCCTTCTCCTCCTCCTCCTCCTCCTCCCTGTCCTTTCTTTCCTATTTCCCTCTCCTCCCCACCTCCTCCTCTCCTCTCCCCTTTCCTCCTCGCTCCCTTCCCTCTTCCCTCCCTCCTCCTCCTTCTGTCCCCTTTCCTCCCCCTCCCCCTCTCTACTCACGCTCCCCTCCTTTTCCTTCTCTTCTAAAGCTCCCCCTCACCCCTCCACCCAGCCTGGGTAATAGCTGACCCCCTTTCCCTGCCCCCTCTCAGTTTGCAGCAGTCAGTTGAGCGCGGCTCCTGCGCCGACAGCTTCAGGGACCGCAGTCCGAGAACCTAAAGATTGGGACTGGGGCGAAAGCAGGGGGAGGAGAGAGGAGACTAAGAACCCCTCTTCTACTCGTTTCTTGGAAAGACTGCAGAAGAATGAGACTTGCGGGACTTAGGGAGGAAATCAGGCGAGACACACTTATAGGACACAGAATGGGATGGATTGGAGGAACCCGGGCAGAAAGGTTGGGTTGGGTGATGAAAGGTGCCCCTCCACCACTGCTTCCTGGGCACCGTGCTGGAGAGGGAGAGGACGCTAGCAGTAGGGTTTGCATTTGGGTGTTTCCCGTCCCATCCCCCACAACCCATCCTCTGCTTCAGCCCTTCCACCTCTTCTTTCTTTGCCATTCCCAAAGAGGGTCCATAGCTCTAGGCCTGGGTGCTAGGATTTGAGCTCTCCCTCCTCTTTCTAGCACCTACTCTTCACCTTCCATAGCTCTTCTATGTTTGAAAAACACCTCCCTCATTGACAGGACAATTTCCCACCCCCTTCCCCCAGTCCCCGAAAGAGGCTGTGCAGTTTCCCCTTGGCTAATGGGGAAAAAAAGATATCAACAACGTTGGAATCCAGGATCCAGCCTTTGTTATCTATTCTAACACCAGGATGATCCGTGGTCTCTCCAGCCTCCAAATCATTAGATATAGCTTTAGTATACAAAATCAAACTTTGAGCTCACTTCCTGGGGTTAGCTATTTGGTTCCTGGATTCATCTTCACTTCTATTCAGCAAAAATTCATTGAGTGTAGTTGCTGAGGAGAAGTACAAAGAGAAATAAGATGGGGTCCCTACCCTTGGGTGGCTTGCCATCTAATAGAGCTGGTGACATGGACACAAACAACCATTTTACAAGACAAAATAGGCTGCTCCATGTGAAAGGTAGAGTGCTAAAGGAGTAAAGAACAAGGGGGAATCACTTCTGGCTGGAGGAAGAAGTGAAGGAATCAGAGAAGACTCCTTGGAGGAGCTGTCATTTGGACTGAGTCTTGAAGGATATGTCTGAATAAGACAGGAGAAGAGGGGAGGGATGAGGGTGAGGAAGCAGTGGAGAGGAGGAAAAGAAAGGTCATCCAGAGCCAGCATGTACAAAAGGTAAGGGATATTATAATCTGAATCAAGATTATACCTTGGGTATCCTCAGTTTTCCTTCACCACTTCCTTCAAGACTTAGCACAGGGGAACATTAAATGTGCTGTAGGATTTACTTCTTGTGTCAATTTTACTTAACTGTTCCTTATTACAAGGGAGAATTTGCATGGGGCAAAAGTGGTTCATATCTGGAAAAAAAAAGATGTCTTTAGGCACAGTAAACCTTTTTTTAAAATCAAGTTTTAATAAAAAGATAATCCCAAATCACCTTCAAAATCAATCAATCAACCAAAAACATTTATTATGTGCCAGGCCTTGTGCTAGATGCTGGGGATATAAATTCAAAGACTTGAACAGATAAGGAGCCTACATGCCAGCTGAGGAGACAAGAAGGCAGCAAGGTGGTACCACAGTGCATATAAGCACCAAGTCTGGAGTCAGGAAGACTTTTCTTCCTGAGTTCAAATCTGACTTCAGAAACTTACTGCCTTTGTGACCCCAGGCATGTCATTTAACTCTGTTTGCTTCTGTTTTCTCATCTGTAAACTGAGTTGAGAAAGAAATGGCAAGCAACTCCATTATCCTTGCTAAGAAAATTCCAAATGAAGTCACAAAGAGTTGGATACAAGTGAAATGACTGAGCAACAAAAGGAAACAAGAAGGATATACACATATAAATATAGACACAATAACATCACATTTAAATGCAAAGATGTTTGAGAGGGAGTGCAGTAATAGCGGTGATAGAGGATTAGGAAAAACTTCATCTTGAAGAAATGGAGAGACTGAGGTAGAGGTGAGGAGAGCACTCAGCAATTAGATAGTTAATGCAAAAGCAAAAAGGAGGAAGATTAAGTTCTGTGGTTGAGAAATACTGAAAAAGTCATTTTGTTAGATCACAGAAACAGTGGAAAGCAGTCTAGTCCAACGAGACTGGAAAGATAGGGTTAGATCAGATTGTGAAGGACTTTTAAAGCTAAACAATTTATATGTGATGCTAGTAGCAACAGGGAGCTATTACAACTTGCTCAGTAGAAGAGTGACGTGCTCAAATCTTTGGGAAAATCTGGTAAAAGGAAGGAAAAGAAAGGGAAGGCAAAGCAAGGCAAGACAAGGCAAGGGAAGGGAAGATAAGGAAAAGGAAGGCAAGGCAAGGCAAGGGAAGTGAAGGCAAATGAAGGGAAAAGAAGAGAAGGGAAGGCAAGAAAGGAAAAGGAAGGGAAAGGAAGGCAAAGGAAGATTAGAGAAGGAAAAGCAAGGTAAGGCAAGTGAAAGAAAGTCAAGGGAAGGGAAGGAAAGGAAAGGCAAAGTGAAGAGAAAGCAAGAGAAGGGAAGAGAAGATAGAGAATGGAAGCGAAAGAAAGGCAAGGCAAAGCAAGAGAAGGAAAGGAAAGGGAAGACAAGGCAAGGCAAAGGAAGGGAAGGCTAGATAAGGGAAAGGAAGGCAAGGCAAAGAAGTGAAGATAAGGCAAGGCAAGTGAAGGGAAGAGAAGTCTGGAGAATGGAATGGAAGGCAAAGCAAGGCAAGAGAAGGGAATAAGCATTTATATTGGGCCTACTATGTGTCAGCCTCTGTGCTGTTTTCAACAAATACTTTAAATGACATTTCTAAATATTACCCAATTTGATCTCCTTTACAAAAACCTTGCAACACAGGGGCTATCGTTATTATCGTTATTTTACAATTGAGGAAACTGAGGCAAACATAAGTTATGTGATTTGTCCAGGGTCACATAGCTAGGAAGACTATTTTAAATCTGGTTTTAAATTTTGGCTGGATCTGGAGCTAGAGAAAAACTTAAGGTGAGAAAACCAGTTAGAAATTATAATAACCCTCCCGAAATATGGGAAAACTGGGACACTGATACATTGTTGGTGGAATTTCGAACAAATCCAACCATTCTGGAGCGCAATTTGGAACTATGCTTAAAAAGTTATCAAACTGTGCATCCCCTTTAATCCAGCAGTGTTACTACTAGGCTTATATCACAAAGAAATCTTAAAGGAGGGAAAGGGACCCACATGTGCAAAAAAATGGCACCCCTTTTTGTAGAAGCAAGAAACTGGAAACTGAGTGGATGCTCATCAATTGAAAAATGGCTGAATAAATTATGGTATATGAATGTTATAGAATATTATTGTTCTGTAAGAAATGACCAACAGGATGATTTCAGAGAGACCTGAAGAGACTTACATGAACTGATGCTAAGTGAAGTGAGCAGAACCAGGAGATCATTATACACAGCAACAAGATTATATGATGGTCAATTCTGATGGATGTAGCTCTCTTCAACAATGAATTGATTCAGACCAGTTTCAATTGGTCAGTAATGAAGAGAGCTATCTACACCCAGGGAGAAGACTGTGGGAACTGAGGGTGGAACACAACATAGCATTTTTACTCTTTCTGATGTTGTTTGCTTGCATTTTTGTTTTCCTTCTCAGGTTTTCTCTTTAGATCTGATTTTTCTTGTTCAGCAAGAGAATGGTATGGATATGTATACATATATTAGATTTAACATGTATTGGAATACTTGACATCTAGGGGAGAGAGTGGGGAGAAGGAGGGAAAATTTGGAACTGAAGGTTTTGCAAGAATCAGTGTTGAAAAATTATCCATACTTATGTTTTGTAAATAAAAAGCTATAATTAAAAAAATAAAAGAGATAAGGAAGAAAAAAAAAACCAATAACCCTCCTAAGAGATGTTGAGGACTGAGTGAGAGAAGTGTTTGGAAGTGAGAGATTTGTTTAGGTAGGAATGGCAAGACTTGGCAACTTTGTATTCTGGGTTGCAATGTACAGAGTTAAGGATGATGCCAGGGTTGCAAATCTTTGACAAAATTAGGGAAGTCTGGAAGAAGGGTGGCTTTTGGGGAAAAGATAATGAGTTCTGTTTTGTATTTGCTAAACTGTAGCTGTCTTTGGGGACATCCAATCTGAAATGTTCAACTGATGAAGCAGGACAGATACTCAAGGACATGACTAGGGCTGATTATGGGGATCTGTAAGTTATCAGTAAAGGGAGAATCATTAAATCCATGATAATTATTGTAGTTCCCAAGAGAGAGGATGTAGAAAGAGAAGATCAGAATAGACCCTTGGGAATTGTCCACATTTAGAGAATACAATGTGAATGATGAACTATCAAAGGACACTGAGGATGGTCAGATCATTAGAAGAAGAATGAGAAGAGCAGAAAATCATAAAAGCCCAGACAGAAGATGGTATGCAGGAAGAGAGGGTATCAATAATGTCAAATGCAGCAGATGGGTTAAAAAGATGAGGACTAAAAAAAGACCAGTAAGAGTTGGTAACTTTGGAGGGAGCAATTTCAGTTGAGTGATGACGTAAGTAACCAGATGGACAGGGGCTGAAGAGTGACTGAGGGGAGAGTAAAGTGAGGCAATGAATATAGACAACTTTTTCTAGGATTTTTGCTAAAAAATGGAGGAAACATATGGATGATAGTTTGAGGAATTAGGAAGGTTTAATGAAAGTTTCTTTTAAGGATTGGGAGGTTTGACTGTCTTTGAAGGGAATAAGGAAGAAACAGTAGATTGGGAGAGGTTAAAGATGAGTAAGGTAGGTAATGATAGAGGTTACAATATTCTGGAGAAGATGAGAACTGATGAGATCAGGCAGGGATGTATAGGGATCAGTTCTTACTGGAATCTAGGGACCAGTTATTAAATTTTCAATGTACATATTTACAGCTGCAAATTGCTTTGATTTATTGTTTTGTTAATTTCTATACTTAAGAAAGGAGAAAATTTTAGTAAAGCAAATTAAACTTAAAAGTATGTCATGGGTACATTTAAGGTTTTGGAGAGTCAGTTGGAGAAAGGCCACTTCATTGTTAGAGATTAGGAAAGAGGAAAGACTGAGAAATGATATCAAGGAGTTTTGAGATGAGAATAGAAGAGGGTGCTCTGGTCAAATAGTCTCAATTTTCTTAGGAGAGTAAGAACCAGGGGCAACCAGGAGGCACAATGGTTAAAGTGCCAGCCATGGAGTCGAGGACCTGAGTTCAAATTCAGCATCAGACATTTACTAGCTTTGTGGCCTTGGGCAAAGCACTTAATTCTGATTGCCTAAAAAAAGTAAGAAGAAAAGGTCACAGCTGAAAGAGAGGGGAGAGTGGGAGGAAAAGGGGAAAGTGGGAGAATACTGAAAAGTATATTGAGTCAGGCCTAACTCAGGCTAGTTCAGTGAGTCAGGATTAGAATACAATAAAACACTCATGGACCATGAAATGGACAATGAAATAGCAATAACAAATGGCAAAAAGGTATATAATTCTAGGTAAAAAAGATATAATTAATTTTGGGGTTAAAAAGTTAAAAAAGAATAATTTAGATAAAAGAGATACTCCCTTCTACCTTTGTATTCATCATGGAAACATCCATGTCAATTCCTGATAGGCCCTAATAGGCTAGACCTATTATACCTTGGGTGGCAAAGAATCTAAGCTAATGAAACTGAGAATAGCTTCCTAATTTCCTTGAAGGGAAATCAGACCAGACTACAAAAAAGAAGCACTGATCCTACCAAATCCCATCCCTTATTGTGGAGATCCCAAAAATTTTCTAGTGATATTAATCACTAAAATAACCTTAAAATAATCATATTATAACTAGCACTGGAGGATAAACTTGACACAAATAATAAAAACACAAAACAATATAATCTTCTCAAAGGTATAATTCATACAGTAGAAATAATGTTAGGGGCAATTCAGAGTGGGTCTTCAGATGTAAAAAACAATTTTGCTGACCGTAGCAGGACAAGTAGAATCAAATCTTAAGCAAATGATATCTTCTACACCATCCTCAACCCCCAACATAATAAAATCAAATCTACAGCAGATGATGTCTTCTACACTGTCCCAAGCCCCAACATAGATCCCAGTTATTTGTATCTTAGTAACTAAGAAGTCATAGGTCTCTTGAATGTAACCTGTCCTGGGGCATGTTGATGCTGATATTGCTCTTCCTTCAGTGAGGACTAGTCAATTAGGTAAAATCTGTCTCATTCTGGGAAACTCATGGGGAGCAGTAATAAATTTTGGTACCTTTAGAAGCTTTTGCTAAGGGATTACCACTTCATCCTGGGTTCCTTCATCCTGGGACTCAAGATTACCATCAAATCTGTTAAAATATCCCTCTTCTACCATGTGAATTCCTATTCACCCCATGATTATATTTATTATTATATTTCTGGTTTTATGGTCTATAAAAGATTTTTTTGTGCTTGTGTAATATGGTATCATTGAGAAATATGTATATTTTTAGTGGTCTCATTCTGAATTTTCTAATAATTTTTTCAAATATTCTTGAGGAAGGATAATAGAAGGATACTTAATGCTTCCCCACTGGTCTTGACAGGTTTTAGCCATGGGGATAGAAAAGAAAGCATTGGTGAAATTACTAACTCCATAGAACTCACCTGGGACTTGGGCTATATGGTTTATCATATGGACAGAGTTAAGAATGGCCACAGAAATGCACACAGAAATTTAATCCATATCCTAATAATCTACTTTTAAGTTGCCAAGTACCATCTGGCTTCATTACTAGCCATATTGGGTTATTATAAGAGGAGCTTTTAATAGCAAAATACTCCAACCTCCTTCATTTTCTTTATGAGGGAGGAAATAGTTTCACTCCTCAAACTTGGGACTCAATATTACTTAATATTAACCACAGAGGATGCTTAAAGCAACTCCAAGGACTTCCATTCTATACACAATGATCCATATAGAAGCTACCACAAAGATCTTTATAAGTACTGACTCATCAAAACTCACAATACACATCAATCAACAGGTACTTTTTAAGGCCCTATTATGTGCCAGGCACTGTGTTGCCCATTATATATCCTTTTGGATTAGCTACCACCATTAGGACTACCTCAACTTGAGCAAAGATGCTCCTTCATTTGCTACTCTTTCTCCTAAAACCTCTTGTGAAAACTGGGATATAGCCTTTAATGTAATGTGTCCTGGCTTTTGGCATCTAGAAGGCCTCTAAATATGTGAGAACAACATCCTTTTATTCTGTAAGTCATAGTGATTGGGCAAATAGCTTCTGATTCTGCTGTGGTCCTGTGATTAGAATTCCATGGAGATCTTGTTTCTTAATTTAGAGGAATTCATCTCATCAGTCCCTCAAATATAGATGCAATGATTTGTGTTCCTTAAAAATATCATGTAAGGAACTCCCATGGTGAGGAACTGGCCAAGTAAGGTAGAGGGTTTAAGAGAGGTCCTAAATTTGGACAGAGCAGAAAGGCTCTTACTTCCTGGGTTCTGGGTGTCCCAATACAATTTTACTAATACGCCTCTAGATTGACCATCAATCATCTTCTTGTCAACGCCACATTTCAAAAGCCATACCCAAAAATCCTCCCAGAAAAAGATATTATCACCCATTACCCATTTAACATGGTGACAGATACTCTGCCTCCTCTCTTTATTCCCATGTCATTTCTTTGTATAGATATTGCTATTTATCTGCCTGGAAAACTGCTGTGCTTTCCCTAATTTTCTCAAAGCTTCATCCTTTGATTTGCCCAGGATTGCATGACATTCTAGCAGACCTATGACTAGATTCCTATGGCATTCATGTAGCACTTTGCCCAAAAGATAGGATAGGCTACTCACAGGAAATATGGTATTGTAGAAACTGACTGCTGGAATTACAGTGGAAGCTAAATGATACAGTAGAGTGCCAAGTCTGGAGTGAAGAAGAGTCATTTTTCTGAGTTCAAATTTGGCTTCAGACACTTCCTAGCTATGTGACCCTGGGCAGGTCACTCAGCTCTGTCTGCTTCAGTTTCCCCATCTATAAAATGATCTGGAAAACAAAATAGCAAGACATTCCAGTATCTCTGCTGATCCCAAGTGGGGTCACAAAAGGTCAGACATGACTGAAAAAATGAAGAAAGACAATATAGGAAATAAGGAATTATGCAGTGATGGCCTCAATCCAGTCTACCAGGCCTATCTCTCTAAAATGTTTTTAAAATGTTACTGTCCCTTATTGAGGAGTAAGAAAGAAAGGGGATTCATCTTTGTGAGCTAAGTGTGCTGAACTTCCCATAACATGGGACAAAGAGTCCCACCTGGGACCTTTAACTGGATCATCTAATTTTACAGAAGGAAATTTTCCATAATTCTTTAAATTGATAGAACTTCATCACAGACAGAAATTCTCCATTAGAGAGATTCAGCCGTTAGAGTTTGCCTTTCTTCTAATGATTAATTAGCTTGCTGTTTAAACTTCTCTTATGACCTTCCTAGATCCTTATAGATGAAAGCCCAGACACCCTCTGACTGCTCTATAGTGGGAGACAATCTTAGAAGATAATCTATCCAGGATAATAATGGGATAGATGTAATGCTCTCTTCTTGGTTCCTAGTCTTCAGCTTTACTCTGCCTCCTATTTCTTCCATTTTAGCCCTAATATCATCAGAAATTAATATATTCTCCAAGGAAACATTTGGGTCAGAATACATGCTTCTCCTTTGTAGCCTCAGTACCCACCTCCATTTTCATTGCCCTTTTAATCCATACTATGACTAGACCTATAAACTGTACATTCTTTAAAGATGAAAAGCTCATTCATCTCTGCTTCTAATTGTTCAACACATAAAGACAATTTATTTTTAATTTTCCTTCTGTCCAATTTTTCTAAAATTACTAATAAGAACCCAGACATAGTTGATTTACTTTCCCTGTCGGGTTCCTTAAGTATTCATTATGCTAATCCTACAAAGTAAAAGAGAGCTTCCTCCCTATCCCAGTGAGAGGACTCCCCACATACAATCAAGAATAGTGAAACCCCAACATAACAGAATCTCTATCTTGGTCATCCAGTCACAGTGTTCTATTTCTTTCACATCACCCTCTCCTCAGGTCAACAACGAATTTAACCACAAAGTGAATTGCAAACTGAAACCAAATTTAACAAAGAATAAATTTAGCTCTAAACAACCCCTTAAATAATCTGGGTCAGTCCTAACTTGGACCAGTCTAGTGGTTTAAGCTCGGGGTTAGAATGCAATAAAACCATAAAATGTAGCAAAAAAAGTTTTTACTAATAACAAAGATAGGATATAATTCCTAAGGTTAAAAAAGATATAAAATTCAGATTAAATGGATGTTCCACCTCTGTATTCCCTGGAACAACTGGCCACTCTAATTTGGAAAGCTATTCTCAGAGGAAACTGAGAATTTTACTAACATCTCTGATATACATTTTCCATAGTATAGGCCTTTTGTTCACTAGCTAACAAGGAAGTTTTTCCAATGGTAGTCTTGAAAACAGCCTCATAGCTCCCTTAAAGGGAAACCAGCCCAGCAGATATAGAATAAGGAAAAAAGAGAAAGTTATGAATTAGGGAATCAATTATAGAGGAATAAAAAAATTGCCTTGCTATAGTGAGGGCTCAGTTGAAGTTTAATAATATGAATTTATAAGGCACAAAGTCAGCGTGACTTTTTTGTGTGACTTCAAACACATCTATTCAGCAGTAAATCACAGAATATGAGGAAGAGCCTGATCTATTCTTTTAAAGGCCAGGGTCCCTCAGGATAAAATCTAATCTTTGAGCCTAGAGCTTGGGCCTATTGGTGGGAAAAGTTCCTTTCTCCCACCCTTCTCTCCCATCATGAGTTTGCTTACATTGACATTATTCTCAATTGATCCTCATAGCAATGCTGTACATAGGAAGCACAAGCATGGATTTTATAAATTTCTAGGAAATATAAAGTCAGGAATGTCAGGCAGGAAGAGAGGCAAGCCCAGTGTTCAAAGTAAAAGTAGCCTGCTACAAATGAGACTTGTAAATCTCAGAGAGTCATAGGGTCCTGAGTTTGGGGACTATGATCTTTAACCAAAATCACACAAATAGTGTCTGATTAAAGACAAGAATCCAAGTCTTTTGATTGCTTATTTTTGCGTTATTTCTGCCATACAAATTTCATTAAATACTGAAAAATTTTACCTTCTTTGAAATCTTCATTAAATTATAATCTTCTAGAGAGAAGACTGTAGGAACTGAATGTGGATCACAATGTAATATTCTCATTCTTTTTGTTGTTGTTTGTTTGCATTTTGTTTTCTTACTCATTTATTTTCTTTTTTAACCTGATTTTTTTGTGTAGCAAGAGAATTATATAAATATGTTTATACATATTGGATTTAATAGACATTTTAACATGTTTAATATATATTGGATTGCTTGCCAACTAGGGGAGGTGGTGAGGGGAAGAAGGGGAAAATCTGAAACACAAGGCTATGCAAAGGTCAATGTTGCCAAATTATTCATGCATATGGTTTGAAAATAAAAAGCTTTATAAAAAAAACAAAAAAGAAAAAAAAGAAGTAAAAAAATAATCTTCTGGAGTAGAACTTGGAAGAGACATGATCTAGCTAATAATCAAAGATGTCCCCATAGAGTTCCAGCACCCCACATGCATGCTGGTACTAACTAGTTTTGTGTTTGCCTCAAGCATTTAACTAAATGAGGTTTAGGGTTGCACATGCATATACACATATGCACATATCTATATACACATATGCACATATCTATATACACATGTGTAAAGATTGTATGCATGTGTTTCTAATGATGGGGGATTGGCCAATGAGGGTTCAAACTTGGGAGCATGCACAAGTAATCCTCACAATATTTGGTTAGCTTGCTTCTAGAAGGTTAAGATGCTGTGGGAAGGAGGGCTTGACTCTCCACTTCAGATGTTCCACTTCAGCAATCTACTAATTGCTTCCTGTTCATGTGAGAAGAAAAAAAATGATTTTGATTTTTCATTGGTTTTGCCTGGTATTGAGCCAGAACTTGGTGAACATATAAAAGGTACTAGCTAGTCAAAGGTACAAACTAGGAGTTAGTTGGGTGATACACTAGGTAAAATACCATGCGTAGAGTTAGGAAGACTCATCTTCCTGAGTTCAAATCCTTTGGGGAAGGCATGCAACACACACACACACACACACACACACACACACACACACACACATATATATATATGGAAATAACAGAAATACCACATAGGAGCAACTGGTTGACACAGTAGATCAGTAGATAACCCCTGAAGTCAGGAAGATCTGAGTTCAAAGACAGTCTCAGACTTAGTAGCTATGTTGATCTTGGCCAAGTCACTTCACCCTGTTTGTCTCAGTTTCCTTATCTAGAAAATGAGCAGGAGAGGGAAGTGGCAAACCATTCCAGTATCTTTGCCCAGAAAACCCCAAATGAAGTCACAAAGAGTCAGTCATGATTGAAATTAATAGAAAATTAGCCAACTTGAGTATTTCTTCTTTTCTTGGTATTAAGCAAGTCTAGAACTATCTGAGAATACTTCATTCTGGCTCAGGAACAAATCAATAATCCTTCACCCCTGCAGTAAGCATAGAGGAAACAGAGACCATTAAACACTTTTTTATTCCATGTCATCATGAATTTCCCAAAACAGGCTTACAAACATCCACCTGGGCTCCCCAAGCATTCTTCCAGGAATTGAGCCATACATGTATAATACATACATATATAAGCACATTTACACAAATGTACGTGTATACATACATGTATATTTACACACATATACTTGTACAGTTATACATATACATGTGCATGTATACATTGCATTTACACATACATACAAATGTTTATTCATTTATATATTCTGTTTATGAGATATCTATCTTTGTCTTGAAGAATGGTTAT
The DNA here is from genome assembly GCF_016432865.1 of Antechinus flavipes. Classification (NCBI taxonomy): domain Eukaryota; kingdom Metazoa; phylum Chordata; class Mammalia; order Dasyuromorphia; family Dasyuridae; genus Antechinus; species Antechinus flavipes. The sequence goes on along the minus strand of NC_067401.1, from coordinate 142,694,705 downwards.
GGTACCCCTTTCTTCCTTGTGGAGAATTCAAATGGAACCAGTGTCAACTTCTCCCCCCACTTTGCACACATCAGCTTACACTGAAGCAGATAATGTCATCTGTCCCATCAAAGAGTCAAAGCTTCTTCCCAAATCTCTATCTGCTGCCATCATCAATCATAACAGACAAGAATTTAGCAGCCACTTGATTTTTCATTGTTGAGTAACATGTGAAAATATAGATTAAAAACTGAATTGGAGTATATATAAGAACCTGCTTTGGGCTAGAAGAAAGAGGTCCAGACCTCTTTTTCTTCTTCTATTGATTCTTCTACAAAATGAGTACGGGTTAGAGTGGAACAGATAGCAAATATCCCACACTTTCCAATTACTCCCCTCCAGCAATGGTAACCAATGAAATTCTCAGAGGAAATGAGAAAGGCAAATCATATGTAAAGAACAAATTCTCCTGCTAACCCCGCCTGCTGTTCTTTTCATGTGGCATCCAATATGGAAGTGGGATCTCATCTTTCTGGCTTCTTTCTCCCACAAGTTCCAGAAATTTAAGTTAAAAAATATTACCATAGTAGTGAATTTTAGAACAGAGTCTATCTGGCCATTTCTAGAATCTGGCTTCTCTTAGGCCAATGCTTTCCAGGTATAAGCTTATGAGCCAAAGGGTTGCACTAGGTTCTGTGTATGTAACAATGAATTCCCCACAAGAATCCTGGGAAGTGGGAGATATAAATATTATCACTCCATTTTACAGATGAGCAATCTGAGGCGCCAAAGAAACCTCAGTTATTTGCCAAGATCACATAGCTACTAGATAGTAGAACCAAAACTGAAACTCATTTCTTCTGACTAAGTTCTGTGCTCTTTCTACAACACTAAGTTGCAATTAGTAGAGTTTGCAATAGGCCCTAGGTTTTTTGATCTCCCAGTCCAGGGGTTTTCCCTTATTTCCTCTTAGGGTATATGTTTTCTATTTTTTTTTGGTATTTTAGAATTTAGCACAAAATAGAGTACACAGAAAGCTCTCAATAAATTCTTATTGTATGCAATTGAATATGAAAGCTGGAATCCTAATTTTAGATTCAGACAAAGAATTCCTGATTAGCTAAATGGATGGATGGATGGATGAATAAGTGGATGGATAAATGGATGGATGAGTGAATCCCTAAAAACTCTGATAGAGTAGCCAATGTGAAAGCATCCTCCTTGACACCTCAGTTGATATAATTATAGAAGTCCCAGAATGAAATCAAAAAGTGTAAAAGATGGCTAAGGACTTTTATCAAAATCCCACTACAACATGTACGTTCCTTAATACACTTGAGAAGGTAATAGGATCTTGGCCAATCAATGAGGGAAACAGAAACTGCATAAAAAACAAGCCATCTAGCAGTGGAGTAATTCTTGTACGAATTGAAGAGTGAGAAGCAGTTGTGGAGGAAACCCCTTTGCCTATGCCAGGTGGGAAGAAGATTTTCATCCCCATTGGCTATGCCATCAGAGCTATCAGACAATTACAAGTCAGAAGCCAAAACACACATCTGAGGACAGACAGAGAGATAGAGGAAATCACCTACTGAAGGAGAGGAATTCGAAGAATATGATCCCTTGTAGCAGAGAAGTGACCTAGTTATAAAGAGCAGATCCAAAGAGTCCATCTAAGCAACCTATCCAGCAGAGTTGCTGTACTTAAGGAAGAACCATATGAGGAATCAACAAAGAGAGGAAGGACTTTCAGGCTCTGAAATACCCAGAGTTGTGAGTTATCTTTTGCCATAATACATGTTCTTCTTCCCCTTGTTCCCAGTAGAATTCTCCTTTGAAACAGAGAAATATATTTTGGTAGAGACAGTTGTGGTTGGAGGACTGAATTCAAATCTGGACTCATTTACTAACTGTATGACTCTGGACATGCTACTTAACCCTGTTTTCCATAGTTTCCTTATCTGTCAAATGAGCTGAAACGGACATGACAAACCATTCCAGTACCTTTGGCAAGAAAACCCCAAGAAGAGTCACAGTCAGTCACAAATAATTGACTAAACAACAATTAAGCAAAACAAACCAGATCATTGATCATGTTTGACTATGTGTGCCTCATTCTATACTTGTAATTCCTGAATTCTCTGTCCAGTAGAGGTAGGTAAGCCTTATTATCCCAGCTTAGTCACTGTAGCAATCAGTTGTCTTTCAGTGTTACTTTCATTTAAGTTATTTTGATCTTTATGTAAACTGTTCTCTTGTTTCCACTTATTTTACATTGTATCAATTCATAGAGGTATTCTCAAATTTCTCTAAATTCTTGATACTTATAATTTCTTACATCATGTAAATCTTTTATGACTTGTTCTAACATTATCTACTTGGTGCTGTCCACCATTTTTAGACTTTTCTTTGAGACTCCTCCACATTGACATTGGACCCAGAACCCTATTCCAGCTTTAGCTTCAACATCTTCCTGTTATGCTTCCCTGAAACTGCTGAAACTATAGGACTTTAAGACTTTAAGAGACCATGCTCTGGAGGAAGTATATCAGTCAGCTTTGGAACTCCTACTCTGGGATTGTGTGGTCTTTATTGCTGAGAGTCACAATATCTAGGTGGGTCCATAACCCTTGCCCCCAGAGGACACACTGAAAAGTTACTATGAAGATCAACAGGGATGCTGATCTCAAAGAATCTTCAAAGCCCTAAAAAAGACAGAGGTGAATTATAGAAGGACTTTCCTCACTGAGAAGTTTCCTATACAGATGAAATCACAGGTACCAATATGTAATACTATTCTAATTGTTGGGTTTATAAATACAAAAACAACATAGTTACCAGACTTCAAAGAAGTTATAGTCTGTATGATTTCATTTGATCTTCACAAAAACCTTATTTAATAGGCATTACATTAAAAAGGTTATCATCTTTATTTTATTGATGGAAAAAACCGAGGTTCATAGAGAATGGTGGTTAGATACGTCTCTACTCCAAATGCTCATATGGGCTACTTATGCCCATCATGTGGAGGCATTTGAGTTGATATTGATCTGATCAATCACAGTCAGACACACTGTACCTTAACCCCAACAATAATGTCATCTTGGTACTTTAAAGGACAATAAACCAACCAATATAGTGTCAGAGGAAGGTTTCTCTTGATTACTAGTCTAGTATTGTTTCCCCTTAGCAAGATCCCATAAGGAGTTAGTGGCAGAGACAGAGTTAAACTGAAGTACTGACTTCCACTGTATTCAAGGATCATTCCCTGCTCTCTCCTTGCTAGGGGCAACTTTGAGCTCCACTGCCTCATCCAGTTCCTGTGCCCTCTGAGGCCACAGTTCTAGCCATCAAGAGTCTGATGATATCTACTGCCTAAGTTTTCTGGAATAGGCTCAGGCCTGGCTCATTGGCTTTTTTCAGCTGCCATCTGGCCAAACTCATGTGGCTGAGCTGGAAGTGGTCCAGTTACTCCCAGGCACACAATAAGGGAGAGGAGTTCTGAGCAGAGTTGCTCATCAGCTTATTAGCAATACAAGAAAACCCCTTGACCACACTTCTCTGCTCCCTCCTCCCCCTACACATCCACAATCCTCTCCAGGTGTCAGATAATGCTGACTGCTTTGCCTCCACTCTCTTTTCACCTCATTAAGACACTTTTGCTCAAGGGAGGTTCTCGAGGGAAGTGAGATAACATAAGTAGAAACTGGAATTATAGGGATGTTAGGTAGTACAGTGGATAGAGTACTGCGTCTGGAGCCAGGGACACTCATCTTCCTGAATTTCAAATCTGGCTTCAAATATTTGCTAGCTATGTGACTCTATGCAAGTCACTTCACTCTATTTGCCTCAGTTTCCTCATCTATAAAATGAGCTGGAGAAGAAAATGGCAAACACTAGCTGTGTGATTTTGGTCAATTCACGTCACTCTGCTTGCTTCAGTTTCCTCATTTGTAAAATAAGCTGGTGGGGGAAATGGCTAGCCACTCCAGTAGTTTTGCCAAGAAAACCCCAGATGGGGTCATAAAGACTTGGGCATGACTGAAATAACTAAACAAAAACTGGAATTGTATTTAGAGGAAGAAGAATGGGGTTTATATTTGAGCATTACTATTTATTGTTGAGGAAAATATTTTCAACTCTCTTGTCCTCAGTTTTCTTACCTGTATATGAATGGGTTCAATTAGGTGATTTAAAGACCTTTCAAGTTGGCTTCTAAGCATTAGCCCCAGAGGCAGTATGATAAAGGGTAAAGGAGTCCTTGAATATGGATATCTGCGTTCAAATCCTAGCTCTGATACATTCTAGTTGTCTTATCTTAGAGAAATCATTTTACCTCAATGTTCCTCAGTTTTCTCATTTGCAAAATGGGTTTTCTGGAACAGGCTTAGTCCTGGCTCATTGGGTCCTTTCAGCTGCCATCTGGCCAGACTCATGGCTGAGCTGGAGGAGATCCAGTTACTCCTAGGAATGCAATACAAGAAAGGAATACTGGAGCTGCCTGTCAAGTTATTAGCAATGAAAGAAAATCTTTTGACTTAAGATTTATGACTTGCCTTACTGAAAAATAGCTCCATTTTACAGATGAGGTATAAGGAAAATACTTTGTAAATCTTGTGGTACTACATAAATATGTTGTTATCAATTCACTCTTTTTGAATTTAAACTCCGTGACAAAATAGAAAAGAATACTGGTTTTGGAATAAAATGACTTAGATTCCGATCCCAGCTCTGCCACTTCCTATTTGTATGACCTTGGGCAAATTGAGGAAATTAGGTCTTAATTTCCTCATTTTTAAGATGAAGGATTTGATCCAAAAGCTTCCAAGGTCTCTTTAAACTTCACGTCTATAATGGCATTTAAGGTCTTTTATCATAACTGATTTCTTGCTGTTCCCTTGATTTCAATCATCCCAAGCTCTTTACTATTCCCTGTGTATTCCTCTCTCATTTGTGACTCCAAGGATCTGTAGCAGGTGCAGTGACCACATATTGGAAAAACTGTCTTGGCAAATAGTTTAAACCAGGATAAGGGCAATTAAGTGGCCTCAAATCCATTGGTGAATTTTAAGGTGTCTTCTCTAAGCATATGAAGATATCCCCTCAGGTGAAATGGGTGGATGAGAATAATTTGTGCCAGTGGCCATGAAAGTGGTTGGAGTATTTAGAGCTTGGTCAAATATTGAAAATTTTTAGGTCATCTACTGCACCCTGGACCATCTCAAGTCATCTTGACCTTTGTCCTATCACTGGACTTCAATCTGGAAGAGATAGTGAGGTTGATGACTTTCTTAAACTTTGCTTCACTTAAATTCAATTCCTGTGCAAGTCAAGACATCGTCTCATGTCATTGGTCCTCTTTGAAAATGGATGAACAGCAATAATATATTCCCTAGTTTTTATTGATTCTTGTTGGAGAGGCAACATGGCCCAGCAAATAAAGAGTTGATCTTTTTTAGGAGTGAGTGAGTGGGATGGCACAAATGTAATTAAGTAACTCATTCAAGATCACATAGCTAGTTAAGTGTTAGAGATTGAATTTAAACTCAGGTTCTTCTGGCTCCAGGACTGGTGCTCTATCCCCAGTGTGATTTAGCCACCCCTGATCCTGTAATTTTAAATTATATATATATATATAATTTTATGAGCCATTAATAATTTATAACTTTAAAGTCCTATAAAATGTCAGGTTTTTTTAAAATGAAATTTTTTAAAAAGTTTCTTCTACCATAGAAAATGTCCAGGATGGAAAGAACTCACAAGACCTCATGGATAAATAAAGAAATTATCCTCTTCCAACTTTTATCTAATACAGAAACTTATTCTATAGCATTTTTATTTTTTACCAAAATATTTTTATTTTTATTAAAGGCTTTTTTATTTTAAAAATAAATGCAAATATAGTTTTTAGTATTCATCTTTGTAAAATCTCATATTCCAAATTTTTTCCCTCCCTTCCCCCAAACCCTCCCCTAGACAGCAAATTATCTAATATATGTTAAACATGTGCAGTTCTTCTATACACATTTCCACATCTATCATGCTAGCATTTTTATTTTTAAAATTAATTTATTTTATTTTTAATTTGTGGAATAAAGCAAGTATTTCCATAGCATAATTATAAAAGATGATTAACTTGAAACTCCAAATTTGCAACATACAATTTGCTAGTTCTTTTAATATACAACAAAGTTATCATGTAAACTTTCCTTCCTTCCTTCCTTCCTTCCTTCCTTCCTTCCTTCCTTCCTTCCTTCCTTCCTTCCTTCCTTCCTTCCTTCCTTCCTTCCTTCCTTCCTTCCTTCCTTCCTTCCTTCCTTCCTTCCGTTCTTCTAGTTCACCTAACAAAGGAGCCTATACATTGCACTATTGCATGGTTCTAACTATATGGAAAGTTCTTAATAATGCACCAAAATTCATCTCTCTGTAACTTCTACCCACTGGTCCAAATTCTGCCTTCTGGAGTCATAGAGATGACACTTTCCTTCTTCTACCTAATAAATATCTGAAACCAAAGAATCATAGGTTTAGAGACAGAATCAACTTTTGAGGCCATCTAGTTCACCTCACCCTCCTCATTTTAGATGAGAGAACTGAGACCAGAGGCGTTAAATATGTTATACAAGGTCACACAGGTTGTAAGTGGCAGAGTCAGGCTTTCTGATTCTCAATCAGAACTCATTCCAGCTGTATCAAGCTGCCTCCCAAATCATTCCCTTTCCCTCAGCTCCCCCCACCCCAGCCGAGTCTTCTTTTTCTCAGCTCTATTAATCACGGAGCTGTGTCCTGATTGTCCACACGAACCTCCGTGTTCCCCTCAGTAACTGTGAGTGACAGATTGCCTGTGAAGATCACAAGGGTTTCAGAGCCCACTCCCTGAAAAGACAGCTCCAGATGAGTGTGAGTGGGGACAAGGGGGAGGGGAAGCCTGAAGGCTAAACATGGGTTGCTGGCATCCCTTGAGCAGTGCTGTCTGTGATATTAACTCAGCAGAGCTGTGTCAAAATTACTCATTTCTGCTGCTCAGCCATCTCTCATCTCTTTCTTTGTACAGAAATGCCAGTTCTTTCCGACCTCCCCCTGCCACTTCATAGGAGAAGACAGGAATGAGAGACTTAAATAAGATTGAGTTATATTCTCCATGGAACTTGTTCAGATTGCCAATGAGCTAGAGGATGACGGCAAACACACTCAGCTAAACAGATCCACAGCCCAGGAATGGGACGATATTCAAAGCCTTTCCAGATTGGTAGGCTTTGCCATAATTTGTACCACTTTCATAGTCTTGGAAAATTCAGGGTCACTTCTGTGACCTGATGAGCCATTGGAATAAGACTCCAGCAGGGGAATTCATTCATGCTAAAGTAGAAATGACTGATGAAGCTTACAAAGACATCTCTCTGGAGAGGTGGCATTTTAAGATGAGTAAAGAAGCCATAAGCTAAAGAAAGTTGGATAGGACCCCCAAGGTCATCTCATCTACTTTCATAGCATAATGGGATAGCTGGAAAAAAGATAAAGGCTCTCTTGTCCAACTCCTTCATTTTCTCAAATGAAGAGATGGGGCTCCAGGGAAGTAAAATGACTTGTCAACAAGAAAATTCAATTTAATCTAAATTTATTAAGAGGCTACTGTGTGCAGAGCACTGTATTAAGTCCTGAAGATACTAAAGATGAAATCAGATAGCTTGTTTTCCAGAACAGAAAAGAATTAATGAATTTCTTTTGTAAAAAATGTTTTGATAATTATGTTTCAACATAATTAGTTTTCTTTGTAGTCCTTTGCATTTTATTTAGTGAAATTAAAAGCATGATTGTGAGAATAATGGAATTCATAGCTTTCAACAGATTATCAAAGGAATCTATGACACTCAAAAGAGATTGAGGATGTTTGCTCTAGATGCTTACTATCCAAGAACGGGGTAAAAACAATACACAGTTACAAGTAAAGAGAAAATATGTAATGAAAAAGGGCAAATACCCTACAATGATTGATTGAAAGAACTAGGAGTGATTAACTTGAAGGGAAAAAAGACTTTGGGGAGGGGGAAGATAGGATAGCAACTTACAAATATTTAAAGGATTATCCTGTGTTTAAGGAGTTAAATTAAGTTTATTTGACTCCAGAGGACAGAGCTAGGAGCTAAAACACCTCATTATAGAGTGGTAAATTTTGGCATGATAAAAAGTAAAGAAGGTTCTGTCATTTAGAGCTATCCTAATGGAATGGGTTGTCTGGCAAGGTAATGAGTTCCCCATCACTGGGGGTGTTTAAACAATCATTTACTAGGGATGTTTTGATAGAGGCTGAAATGAAGGGTCCCTAAGGTCCCTTCTGACTCTGAAAATCTGCAATTCTTTATCTATAATAGGAATCAGAGGTTAGTAAGTTTCTATGGAGCTTTCCCAATAGAGAAATATGAGGAAAGAGATTACATTTATACTTGGAAATGTCAGAGAAGGGATCACTGCTGGTGAGTGACTGAAATAAGCCTGAGCCCAGATTCTCAGGTCAAGGGATATATATATATATATATATATATATATATATATGTATATATATATATATATATATATACACACACACACATATATATGTATATATGTATATGTATGTATGTATATGTATGTATGTATATGTATGTATATATATGTATATACATATATATTTTTTTACTATATCCTAATAATGCATATAATAAAAGAGTGAAGTGTCAGATACCAGACCAATTATTTACTTATATATAGGGGCAGCCTTAATTGTGGCTTGCTCCAACTGGTTCCCTTCTTCCCTTTCACACTCAAACCAAAGCTTTTCTCCATCCTTTGTTCCTTTCTTTATCTTGTCAGCTATATTTGGAGTTGAGATTAACCCTTTAAACCTTTCTTTCCCAGTGGGGCCAAGCCTGGGGGCAATAAAACTTTCCCTGCCCCAGGTGCCATTTATGCAGCCGATACAGAGAGAGGAAGGTGAATACACAGCTCATACACCAACTATTTTTAGTTGGAGAAATTGGTTGCCAGGGACATTAAGCTAATTCCATCCCCATATATCAAGGAGGCGACAGCAGAAGTGTTTTCAGGGTCTAATTGAGGGGATTTATGGTAAAATGCAACTTGTCAGAGGCAGATCAGAGAAAAAGCAAGCAGAAGCCCAGGGCTCAATCTTTTTGTGAAGAGGAATTTGAGAAGGTTCTCTAGCTTGCTAAATGACTGGGAGGAGGAGTAGAGACTGGGGAGGGGAGGATGGAGGTAGTGGAAACTGGTGGGGATGCAAAAGCTGTTCTCCATTCTCCCTCCCATAGAAATCTCAAATTTGTCTTGAAGAAAATGGGGGAATTAATTCCAGTCTAGGTAACTGAGGACTGGGACCAGTGATAGAGCACAAGCAGGATAAATGAAATAGAGACTTGGTTCTATAGGGAAAGTTAATGGTACTGGAGTTGTGGAAATTTGAGAAAAGAAGACTCAGAAAAAAGGGAAAAAAAGAAGATTTCAGAGAAGAAGATTGTGTTAATGTCATGTTATCCAAGGAATTTTTGACGGATTTGTTTGTTATGTTATGTTATGACAAGGATGGTGGAATTAAGTCAAAGGAAACAAACTTTGGGATTGGATAGCATCACAGGGCTGGACATATTAACTACTTTGTGGATGTTTTTGATCAATAATTTTTTTCTACTTAGTTAGGGATTAAAAAAAATAAGAGTAAATAAGGGTGGATTTAGAATCACAGAGCCCATTCAAATATTGAGTGTTACTTTCTCCCTGTAAAACTGTGTGTGCATCTTCTCTTGGATTCTATTTCTTTATCTATAATATGAAAAAGTTAGATTTGCTGAATTTGGGGCTGTGCTTAAGAGAATCAGAATAGTATAATGGATAGGAAGCTAATCTCAAAGCCAGGGAGATCTGGATTCAAGTTGACTCCAAAACCTATGACTGTGTGGCCCTGGATAAAACATTTGACCTTTTTGGAGGCAATTCTCTAAGTCTTTGGAGAAGGGGTTCATCTGTATTGGTAGAGGGAATTGGTTTCCTGATCTTAGAATTCTCTATACCAATGAAATTACAGATCAGGTCTCTGTATCTATGGAACTATGTCATAAGTTGAGAGCTAAAATAGGCCTTGGAGGACATCTTGTCCAGGCTCCTCATTTTAGAAAAAAAAAAAAAAAAGAAAACTGAGACCCAGAGAGATTTACCAAGGTCACATTTTGGCAGAAGCAGAATTTGAAACTAGGACTTTTCTTTAATTCCAAATCTAGCATATGTTTTGCCATATCACATGCCTTAGTAGACCAAATGTGAAGCAATGGCACATCAAAATAAAATAAAAGAGATTTCCATCATCAGAGAATGAAGAATCCTGGTTCTTACACTTGTTAGCTGGATGACTGCAGACTACTTTCTTTCTTGTGTCTATTTACTTATCTGGAAAAATGGACATAATAATACTTTGACTATGAATTTCACAAGTTTGTTACAAAGAAAATACTTTGCAAACATTAAAGTGCCTAGAGAAATATGAGTTATTATTAAGCTATTGTTAACAGGAAAATGTTTACTATTAGACTAGTTCACTGAATCTTGGACAGTCTCTATTCCTGGGGAGTTGCAAGAAGAGAATGAATGCATAATGAAAAAAAGGCAGAATTGAGATAACAACCACCCTGCCAGGTATGCGATTCCATTATTATCAATCCCATTTTATAAATAGAAAAATTGAGATTCAGAGAAGGTAAGTGATTTACTCATAAGCACAATGCAGGATTTCAACCCAGATCTTCTTGACTCAAGTTCAGTATTATATACCCTGTCTCAAAAAGAATGAGGAAAACAAGCCTCATGCAGGGACTACTCTATTTAATAAAAATAATGACAATAACTACTGACATTTATATAGAAATTTAGGGTTTATAAATTATTTTACATACATTATCTCATTTAAGATTCACAATGGCACTGTGCAGTAGATTATATTATTATCCCTACTTTACATATGAGAAAACTGAGGCAAAATACTTAAATGTCTTTTTCAGAGTCACATTGCTAGTACATGTCTGAGATGGGATTTAAACTCAGGTCTTCCTTATTCAATAGACATATCTTTTTTGGGGGAAGGACATGAAATGGGGTTAGTAAACAAATTATAAAACCTTTGTATATTCCTTTACAATTCAATTCAGCATTATTATTAAGCACCTAATAAGGGCAAAGACACTGGAGCTGGAAAGACAGAAAACAGTCCCTCACTCCAAGAAACACAATCTCTAGTTGTTTGCTTGCACCAGCTCATTTATCTTCTTTTCTTCTCTTATGCACTTGTTCATATATTTGAATGCCTGCACTTGTCAAAGGAAAGCAAAATTAAAAAAACATTTTCTTTCCCTGGGCAGATAGATATTCTTCCTAGGAAATATCTTCTTCCCCTCATTTTTGGAATATTTAGATTGGAAGGGATGCTGAGAGTTTATCTAGCCCCTGTCTTTTAACTGAATGGCACCTTACTATTTGCCAAAGACACCAGTATACATTTTATAATTTCTCCATGATGTTTCAGATTAATGCATCTAAAGCTTGTTGCTTATTTACAGAGGTAAATGCCCTTCAGAATTGGTACAATTTAGAGAGTCAGCAGGTTCTGATTAATATTAACTTCCTGAGGAATACAGAATGATTTAGAAAGGTACCTATGGGTAGATAAACATCCATAGATAACACAAATCGCTTAAATTTGTACCAAGTTTTATGTTTTAAAGCCTTCAGTTTCATATGCATCATCTCATTTATGTAGCCAACAATTCTAAGAGCTAAAGATTTATAGATGAAGAAACTAAGGCCCAATGAAATCGATTTATCTCAAGTTATAAAGTAAATTATTGATAAAACCAGGATTAGAAAACAGTTCTCAGCAGACCAATGCAAAGAGTACTATTTGGAATCAGAGCTCCTGAGTTTGACTTCTCCATTACTCACTTCTCTTTCTGGACCTCCCTTCCTTATTTTTAAAAGGAAGGGGTTGGATGTATAAAATCTCTTCCAGTTTTAGATCTATGATGTTGCCTCCAAGATCAATGCCTTTCTCCCATGCATTCATTTAACAAGTAACTATTATTTATTTATTTATGTGTGAGGCAATTAGGGTTAAGTGACTTGTTCAGGGTCACACAGCTAGTAAGAATTAGATATTTGACTCAGGTCCTTCTGACTCTAGGGCCAGTGCTCTATCTACTGACCCAACAAATAACTATTTAATTCTAGGCAATATAGGAATGGCTGAACAAGTTGTAGCAAGATTGTGATATGATTATAATAAAATACTATTACACTATTTAAAAAATGACAAGAGGGAGTAAGTTTAGAAAATCCTAGGAAGAGATATGAACTGATGCAAAGTGAAATGAACTGAATCAGGAGATCATTGTATATTGTATATCAACAGCAATATTGTAACAATGATCAACTGTGAAAGACTTAGCTATTCTAATTAATATAACGATTTACAAAAATTCCAAAGGCTAATGATGAAAAATGCTATCCACCTCCAGAGAGAAAATCCATGAACTTGAGTGCAGACTGATGCATATTTTTCCCTCTTTCTTCTTCTTTTTCTCACAATATGGTTTATGTGGAAATACATTTTGCATAACCTCACACATATAATAGACATAATATTGCTTGCCTTCTTAATGAGTGTTTGAAGGTCTAGAGGGAGGGAGAAAATTTGAAACTCAAAATTTTAAAAATGAATGTTAATGCTGTGTTCATTTTTTAATCTTTTTCTTCTTTTTTTTTCTTTATAGTTTGTCCTTTTGTTCTGATTTTTCTTTACCAACATATTCATGTAAAAAGTGAAAGTACATGTATGATTAAAAATTTTTTTTGTATGTAACTAGGGAAAATAAAAATAAAAAATAAAGGAGACCTAATAGATAAGCCAAAAAAAAGAATATTAAAAAAATTCTAGGCCATGCAATCCATAAGAATATGTGGTAATTTGCATAGAATAAGGCATTTGGGCACTGCAGGGTATTCAGAAGTATTGCTAAATGATAAGGTTCTTAAGAACAGATCTTATAACAATAATAAGTAGCATTTGTATAGACTTTTAAGTTTGCAGGGATTGTTAACTACATAGTCTCATATGAATTTAATAGAAACCCTGTGAAATAGGTACTATAAGTGTTATTACTATTTCCACTTAACAATTGAGGAAACTTAGATTGGGGTTAAGTGATTGCCCGTGGTCATAAATATAGTAAATGTCAGAAAAGGGATTTAAATTCAGATCTTTCTGACTTTAATTCCAGCATTCTATCTACTATTCCAGGTTGCTTTATTCTTGCACTTCTTTTGTATCCCTGATGAAGCCTGGCACAAAGGTGGGCACATAGAAATATTTGTTAAATTCAATTGAATATGACACAGTCTCTGCCTACCTTGAACCTACCTCCTACTATAGTGTCCAAGTAAAACAAGTAAAGAATAAGACAGTATGTGTAATAAGGCACTAATTTTGTACTCTAGACAAAAAAAAATGCAATAGGCATTAGAGAAAGGAAGAATTAGTGTGGGTTGGAGTAGAGATGGGGTGCTTTGCTGTTGAAAGCATAGGATTCAGTACTATGTTTAGAAAATTAAATAAAGTCACTTCTTAGGTCTATAGGAGATTCATTCATTATCCAGTCTAGCCTTTTCTGTTTTTTAACCCATAACCTTTTCAACAGAGTACCTTTTTGCAAGGACCAACTTCACTGTACCCCTCACTCCCAGCCCACTAATAAAGTCTTACTATAGACAAAGAATTGGAAGATGCCTTGCCCTAAAATACTTTTTCTCACTCTGTTCCTTGAACAATCTTCTCAGACCTTGGCCTTTAACTCTTGAGGTTCACCTGAATCTAATTAACTCCACAGCAGCTATTTGGGAGTTCAGGCCAGAGTGAACTTCTTCCATTAACAGATTGTATCTGTATTAACACTTTAGCTATCAACCAGATTATTTGTTTAACTGACAGTTGCTGTCCTCATTAGGGGCTGTTAGCACAGCAGAAGGTGTTAAATACAGCATCCAGGGGCAGCCTAGTATACCTTGTATATAGAAAATAGGTACATCTATATTGTACTTTATATATATATATATATATATTTTCAATTAACAAGCATTTATTTGCTCTTCCTTCCACTTCCTCTACCCATTGTGAGGATGGGGGAGGGGGGGAGAAAAAGAAAAAAACTCTTTTTTAACTACTATGCCTAGTCAAACAAAACAAATTTTCATATTGGTATATCCAAAAATGAATAAATTATTGTTTCCTGAGTCCATAATCTCTATCAGAAAGTGGGTTGCATGAATCATGGGTCCTCTGGAATCATGGCAAATCATTGGATTGATCAAAGGTCTTACATCTCTCAAAGTTTTTGAGTTTTTCAATCTTATTTTATAAACTGTTCTCAGGTTCTGTTTGCTTCATTCTGTATCCTTTCCTTCAATTTTCTAAAATTTTCTCTGAAGCTGTTCCTTATATCAGTTCTTATGACTAAACAAGGGATAAAATGGACAAACAAAAAGAAAATGGACAATTTTGATTAGGTAAAATTTTACATTTTTTAAAGTGTTTTCACAAATGGTGATTCATTTGACACTTGTAATTCACTAATTCAAGCATCAGAGATGGGGGAAATAGAGTAGAAAGCCACAACAATCTTCTTAGGCTCAACATATATCATTCTGATATGCTTAATAGCTAATAGAAAAGGCAGTAGTTATCAGTAAAATATTCAAGTTGTGTTATGACAAGATGAGTCCATACAATCTAGTAACAAGAAGACTGGTGATAACTACAGTGGTTCAGTGTTTAACTATTTTGATTAAAAGATACTATGAGACATATTTCTAAAGGTTTGTCTAATTCTAGCTTAGCTAGGGCTAGAGAAGAGAGCATGAAGAACAGTGATAGGCTGTTGGTTATTGTATGATAGAATAAAAAGAGTACTGACCCTGGAGTTAGGATGTGAATGAGTTCAATTTCCATTTACCTGGACCTCAGTTTCCTCATCTGTAAAATAAGGAAAGGGGTGTTAGATTAGATGGTCCATTGGAACTTTAGATCTGTGATCTAGATCTTACCTAGACCAATGTCTAAGTATGATTAGTGTAATACTCTGGAGTTCTAATTGATGAAAGGACTAAGCCTCATTTTTGGGCTGAGAGTCTCATTTCTGTGTTTAGAGTTTGATGCAGCTGGAGATAGCAACTGAAGAGTCACCTGGGCAGATATTTAAAAGCCCAGCAGTTTCCAGGGAGCCCTGAGCATCTTCCCCATGTTTAGCACCCCTGCCAGCATCTAGGAGAGCCTTTTTGCATACTAAACAGATCTATGTGAAGCCCAGCCCTGCCCAGGATCTGGGAGTTAGCAAGTGGGTGGAAATTAGAAAGCTAATAAAGCATGCCCCAGGTAGGGGAAACTAGAGCTCCCTGTCAAGGAACATTTAGATTGCCAATTTCAAAACATGGTATTTATTACTTGGGTCTTCCCGCTTTCTGACTACAGTCCGCTCCCTCCCCATTTCCTCAGCAGTGCATGTTCTTTTAATGAAACTGGGCATCTCCCTCTGCTTTGGCAGCTAAGATCTTCTACCACAGCACTCCACTTTTCTTCCCCTACAGCCTACTAATACCAACCCAGCAGCTAGGGATAGAAGGAAATCCTACCAGCATAAAGTGTAACAGTGTGGGAGGGAGAGAGAAACTGCTTGAGGTCTGTCCCTAAAATTTCTTCCTTCCTTCCATCCATCCTTTCCTTCTTTCCTCCCTCCCTTCCTTCCTTCCTTTTTTCCTTCCTCCCTCTCTCCCTTCGTTCCTTTTTTCCTCCCTCCCTCCCTCCCTTTCTCCCTCCCTTGCTTCCTTCCTTGCTTCCTTGCTTCCTTCCTTCCTTCTTTCCTTCCTTCCTTCTTTCCTTCCTTCCTTCCTTCCTTCCTGTCTCTAGTCTTTTTGGTCACCATGAAGAACTGCAATAGATATTTTTATACATAAAAGATCTCTTCTTTTATCCCTGATTTCTTTGGGGTATAGGCCTAGAAGTGGCATAGCCAGGTTAAAGAGAAAGACTGGTAAATTTGGGGGATATTCCAAATTGTTTTCAGAATAATTATAACAATTCATAGGATCTACAAACAGTATCTGTTTTCCCATAACTATATATATATATATAATTACCCTTTGGGGGTCACCTTTGCCATTCTGGTGGATATGCTGTGGAATCTCAGAATTGCTTTAATTATATTTCTCTAATTAGTAGTGATTTGGAATATTTTTCATGGCTATAAATATCCTGCATTACTTACCTTAAAAGCTGTTTATTCATATCCTTAGAGATGAAACTATCATTTACCAATTTATCATTTGGGAATACTATTTATCATTTATCAATTGGAGAATGAATGCTTCTTCTCCTTATAAATTTGAATCTATTTTTTTACATATCTTATAAATGAGACTTTGCTTAGAGAAAGTTGCTGTAAAGATTTTTTTCCTAGTCAATTTTTTTCCCTTTTAATCTTAGCTTTATTAGGTTTGTGCAAAAACTTTTTATATTTTATATAAAAAAATCAGAAAGCCTTTTAATTTTTGAAAATCCCACCAACTTTCAATTTTAACACTGAAACCTCCTTTTAGCTATTTTCCCCTGTGTGCTAATTACTCTTTTATTTTTTAAAAATCACTTTTCCTGGGGAAAAAATTGTACTACAGATGACTTCCTTCCTTTAAGCCTTGGTTGCATCTCCCAGGTGTTCCCTTACAAAATACTTCACAAAGAAAATTTGGATAGTCCTTAATCCAGCCAGGGAATATTTATCTAGGTGTCTAACAGAGCTGTTAATCCCTACTACTAACCTACTCACTTCCCTAATTTACCTTTCCTTCTGACATGAAAGTGGTATTAACACATGATTGTGTAGTTCTATACGTCTAATAGTTTTAGCATGTTAGTCTCTTTTGAAAACAGTTTATTTTTTTAAAAAGCCAAATCTTTCTCTTTCCTGAACCTTATAGTCAGATTAGATTTAGTCACTTTTACAAGATATCTCCTTCAAATTATTCTTTAAGGCTCAACCCAAGGCAAACTACCTTTAGCAAGAACCATCCCAGCCTTTAGAGCTCTCTTTGTGCTTTAAATTTTCACAGATTCTTTGAGGTTCATTGAATCAACACCAACCAATTGTCCTGGAGGAGACCTCCTGAAAGAAGGGCCTTACTAGCTTTCAGGGAGTCATATTTTCATAAAATGTTGGATTTTTTAAATTGCTTTTTGGAAATTGTGATGCAGCTTCCATTGTTTATGGACTTAGCCATTGAGAGAATGCAAACCAAGGGAGATCTCAAGAACTTTAGTATTGTCTAACAACTGCGCTGAACAAACTAAATTTTGTGTTGTTATTATTTTTCTGTGTTTTCTGTTGTGCTTTTTTGTGTTTTAATGAGACATTCAACATAATTTTGGTACATGGATTTTTTTTTTTTAGGACAGCCAAGTGACATTGGATCTTAAGTCAGGAAGACCTGAATTCAAATCCAACTTGACATGTATGAGCTGTGTAACTCCAGGCAAGTCATTTAACCTCTGCCTCAGTTTGCTCAACATAAAAACGAGGATATTAATAGCACTACTTCCCAGGATTGTTATGAAGATCGAATGAGATAAAATTTGTAAAGTGCTTATCTCAATGCCTGATACATAGTAGGCACTTGAGAAATGGTTGTTCCCTCCCTCTCATTGGAGGAGCTAGTTGACAGGATAATGAAAGCTCAGAGACTTTTCTGGAATTAGGAATATCATAAGTAACCTTTATATAAGTTCTGTGCTAAGTACCTTACGATTATGATCTCCTTTAATCTTCCCAAAAACCCTGGGAGGTAGGCGCTACTATTATGCTCATTTTACAAACAAGAAAACTGAGGTAAACAGGGGTTAAGTGACTTATCCAAGATCACACATTTAGTACCTGAGGGTGGATTTGAACTCCAGTTCTGGTGCCCTATTTATTGCACTAACTGGACACTGGCAAATGAGTATAATTGTGTAGTCTTTGGGGTTTCATCAATTTAAAGAGTTTCCATTCTCATCTCCAAATTGTGAGCTATAATTCTCTGAAGAGGACAAAAGTCTGACCCCAGGAGTATTCCCCCAACCCCAGCAGACATGCATGGGGGAAAAAGAGTAGTGTAACTACCCCAGAAGAATGGTCTCTGGCAATGCTGCTTTTTCATCTGTTTAGAAGGGCAGGGTCTGGCCCCAGCAGTAGCAGGACTCAGAGCTCCTCAGACCATGGGAGGGCAGTCAGAAATCTGGTCAGGGTAGCAATCTTCTGCAATTCTGCCATTGTGGGCATGAGTCAGACCCTAATAGTAACATCTATAGTAGGGTATTGATCACCTTTACACAATGTGTTGGGTAGCTTGATGGCATAGTGGATAAAGTGCTAGTGCTAGGTTTGAACATCTGGAGTTCAAATATGACCTGAGGCACTTACTAATTGTGTGAACCCCCACCAAGTTACTTCACCTTGTTTGTCTCAGTTTCTTCAACTGTAAAATGATCTGAGAAGGAAATGGCAACCCCTCCAGTATCTTTTCCAAAATAATCCCAAATGCCAAGAAAGCCCTAAATGGACATGACTAAGATGACTGAATAATAACAACAGCAAAGAAACTCCAATATAATCTGTTCTAATGTAGGACAAAAAAGTTCAGGCCCTGTTGATTTGCTCCCACTCCTGTACAAGGGATAGCAGTTGATTTTGGAAGATCAGGCATCTGTTAGGGAAGCATACCCCAGTAAGGCAACCATCCGAGTACCAAAAGATCTAAGTTAAGTCCTAAAGTTTTCTCTTTTCTCACCACATAAACAAAAGTTGTTCGTTAAATTCTATGAGTACTTTTGTGTCTGCCCATTACAACCTTTCTCCCAGAATTCTCTCCTTTCCTCCTCCCAGTCCTTTCCCTTAATGGAGACATTTTGTGTTATTATCCGTAATTATGGAAAGTATGATCACAGAATACTTGGTCTCTCTGAAAGAAATCAATATAGAACAAATTCTATGAATCCAGGAAGTACAGGTGGAAAGTAGTAGCCACATGCAACTTTTGGAGAGTTGTCTTGGTTTCCAAGTTTGGTGGGGTGTTCTGATCAGAGGTAAAGTCAGGACTTGGAAGGTAAATTTTATTTCTAAGGAGCTTTAGAGACAAACAATTTTCTTCTTTGTGCTATTTCTTCCCATTATAAATCCATTAGCCTTCAACCAGGATAAGAGAAGCCATTTATTATGCACGATTATTGGAGGGGACTTTCCCTAATTAGATCCAGAAAATGTTGTTAGCTAGGTCGATCAATTAGATCCTGGAAATACTGTATTGATCATAACTCTCATGTCTAGAAAAAAGCCACTGTAATAGAACCCACTGTGTCCTAGGCTGAACCTTAATTGATATGTGAATAATATTTATGTTGGAAGTGGGTTAGATCATCCATGGAGTGAGAGTGAGGTAGTGGAATAAGACAATGAGGGAGTGAAATGGATACAGAGAAAGGTGTTGGCAAAGTAGATAGAATGTCAAGTTTGGAGTCAGAAACATTTGAATTCAAATCTTGCCTCAGGTTATATGTGTCGCTGGGCAATAATATTAACTAAAACCAACAAAATCCTCCCTTTGATATTCAAAGCTCTTTATGATACTATATAAGACCTTTCCAGTCTTTTTACATCTCTTTACAAGACTTCCTCATTGTCTCAAGGCCAAGCCACTCTTGGCTTGGGACTTTTTTTTTTTTTTTTGGCCATCTGGGCAGATATTTTCTCTGAGCAGGTAGGTGATGCAGTGGATAGTGTGCTCGGTCTGGAGCTAGAAAGACCTGAATTCAAATCCAATCTCAGATACTAATGACCCTGGACAAGGTATTTCTTCATCTATAAAATGGGGATAATAGTAGCATTCATTTCCAATTCTGTTATGAGGACCACAGGAGATAAAAATTATAAAGTGCTTAGCGTAGTGCCTAGCACATAATAAGAGCTGTATAAATGATAGCTATTATTGTCTCTTTGACTGTCTCCTATTCCGGTGAAGTTCTCCCTTCTCAAGTCCTCCTTTTGGCTTCCTTAAAATCTCAAGGAAAATCTCATCTACAAGAGGCTTTTCCCAAGTCCTCTTAATTTGAATGTCTTTTCCTCTCTTTATTATGTTTTAATTATCTTATATTTAGCTTGTTATTACATATTTGTTTACTTGATTTATTTGATGTCATCCTCATTAAATGGTAAGCTTCTTGAGGGCAGGAACTGTCCAATTTCTTTTTGTATTCTCAACACTTAACACAGGGGAGGGCCGTTGCCACAAAGTATCCAAAGTATATTAAACAAGCTACAAAGTAGAGTTGTACTTTTTGTGATGGAGTTGGAATGCTTGGTAGTTTAGTTCAAGAAAAGACTTCAATATTTAGTATCTTATTCTGCCAGATGATCTTCAGTATCTTCCTAAGACAATTCAAATGGAAGCAATTCACTTTCCTGGCATGGAGCTTGTATACTGTCCAGGTTTCACAGGCGTACAACAGTGAGGGCAGTGCAATGGCTCTGTAGACTTTCAGTTTGATGGTCAGTCTTAATAATTCTTTTCTCCTACATTTTCTTTGCAGCCTCCCAAACACTGGCAGCGCATGTGTCAATCTCATTGATAAGAGATTGGAAAGATAACTTATCCATGAAACTTCACTATATGTTGTAACTGATGGTTCCATATATGGATTTATGGAGTAAGCACTCATATAGTAGTTAGAAAAAGCAATACAAAGACACTCTCAAGGTATCTCTTAAGAAATTTAGTATCAATTATATGACATGGGAAACTCTGGCATAAGACCACCCAGCATGGCGTGCTCTCATTAGAGGAGGTGCTGTGCTCTATGAGCAAAACAGAATTAGATTAGCCCAGAAGAAACATGAGATGAACAAAGTTAGACAATCCACCCCAAATATTCATAGGGATATTTGTATCTGACCTGAGCATTCTGAGCTCATATTGGTCTGATCAGCCACAGTCGGACACATTGTAACTCAACTCTAAAATAGTGCTGTCATTTTGGTCCCCTTAAAAAATGAAGAGCAACAGCCAGCCTATCATAGGACAGCTAAGTGGTGCCATAGTGCACAGAGCACCTGGCCTGGAGTCAGCCTCATCTTCTAGAATGTGACCTCAGATGCTTTACCAGCTATATCTTAGACTTCATTCTTGCCTTTATTCTGCCGTCTTGGCTCCCAAATAACTTCATTCTTTTACCTCAGTTTCCTTATTTGTAAAAAGATTTGGAGAAGGTAATGGCAATCAGTTCCAATATTTTTGCCAAGACAACTCCAAATGGAGTTACAAAAAGTTGGACATGAATTAATCACAAACAACAAGCCTTTGGCACATTCTCTGGAACATAGTAGGCAATAAATGTTTATTGATTGATTAATATCTGATATTCGCAAAGCACATATGTTATTTCATTGATCCTCACAACAATTTTAGGATCTCTTAATATCTCTGGATCTAGATTACTCAATGATAAAATAAAAAGGTTCCTCTAAATCTATATTAGCTCTAAGGCTATAAACTTATTAAAACAAAAGAAGGATAGTTATTAGGAGATCCAAGAATTTAGTTGGAATTGCACAAAGATATACCAACCCATAAGGCATGAGGAAAAAGGACATCAGTTGGGGGTGTCAGTAATTGTTAGGAGATCCAAGAATTTAGCTGGAATTGTACAAATATATTACATAGAGGACAGAAAAGGGGGACAACAGTTGGGGGTTGTGGCAAAACTATCTCTAATTAGCTTGTGAGAGCTAATTGTTAAATTTTCAGAGTGAAAAATGTGTACCTCAGAAATCAGCAAACTACAAATCAGGACTTGATTTATTGCTTTGTTGATTATTTAGTCTTAAAATAATATTCATGATGCAGATTAAATTTAAAAGTGTGTACCCCTTTTTATTGTTTGTGTTTTTCAAGAATCTTATTGAGCTCAACAGGAGTATGATCACCACATCATAGGTTAATAATAACAGCAAAATAATTATAATGGACATTTATATAGTTCTTTAAGATTTGCAATGTGTTTAATCCAGTATCACATTTGAGTTTCAGAATACCCATGAATACCAGCCTGTCTAAGTTTTCTGTGAGAAAGAAACACCTTGTAAGCATCTTCTAAACAGCTGCTGCCTAAGCAGTCCCTGGGAAGCCCCTGGGAGGAGGTGGGAGTTATAGATCTATTTGTTTTGTTTTGGTTTTGCTCACTTTTTGACATTTCCTCCTGCCAACTTAGTCACTCTACAAGTGGCCTACCAAATGGACAGGATAGAAAAGCCTCCCTTCCCCTGGAGAAATTAAAAAGCCAACATATGTCATTGTAGAGCCACAAGAAAGCTGGGAAGACAGGGAAAGGCCCTGAGGCTTAAAGGAAAAAGCAGATAGAATCATCAGCTCAAAAACATGTCAGGAAAGAAGTATCTCAAGGAAAGGATCTCTGAACAATCTTGCTTAGTGGGGCTTGGCTCTGCTTTGTCTGCCAATGCTAGAATCCTTCTATGTTGGGATCCCAGCAAAACCAGAATATCTCCAAAGGGACCCAAGAATTTAAAAGAAAATGTAATAACTTTTCAGATATAGTTCCAAATAGCTTTTCAAAATAGTTATACTAATTAATAGTTATATCAAGAATACATTAATATTCATATTTACCTATAACCCTCCCAACATTTGTCACTTGTCTTTGTCAACTTGGGTGTGTTGGATGTGAGATGAAACCTAAGAGTCTATTTAATTTGTACTTCTCTGTTACTTATTCGAAGCATTTTTTCAAATGGTTGTTCATAATTTGAATTCCTTATTTAAAAAACTGCCCATTTATGAATGCTCTTTTGTTTATTTATCTATTGGGGAATGGTGCTTGAATTGAACTGAATCTAAACTGCATGGTACTGTACTTTTATTATGTATATAACAAAATATTTATAAACATGTATATAACAAAATAATTTATAAGATATAAATTTGTCATATGTATGTGTGTATATGTTTATATATATACACATATATACCATATATACCATTGATAAAATAAATTTAGACTTTTTTTTTGACTTGGTGAGAGAGGAGATTCTTTGCCTCAGTTGCTTCCTAGACTCTATCACTGAATGGGTGCTACCTCAGTCAAACAGAGACCAGTTGAAAACCTTAGCTTAAAACTACCAATCCCTCTTATTTTTTTTAAAACTTATTTATTTTATAATAACTTTTTATTGACAGAACCCATGCCAGGGTAATTTTTTTACAACATCCCTTGGACTCACTTCTGTTCCAATTTTTCCCCTCCCTCCCTCACTCCCTCCCCTAGATGGCAAGCAGTCCTATATATGTTAAATATGTTGCAGTATATCCTAGATACAATATATGTGTGCAGAACCAAACAGTTCTCTTGTTGCACAGGGAGAATTGGATTCAGAAAGTAAAACTAACCCGGGAAGAAAAACAAAAATGCAAATAGTTTACATTCATTTCCCAGTGTTCTTTCTTTGGGTGTAGCTGCTTCTGTCCATCATTGATTAATTGAAACTGAGTTAGGTCTCTTTGTCAAAGAAATCCACTTCCATCAGAATACATCCTCAAACAGTATCATTGTTGAGGTATATAATGATCTCCTGGTTCTGCTCATTTCACTTAGCGTCAGTTCATGTAAGTCTCGCCAGTCCTCTCTGTATTCATCCTGCTGGTCATTTCTTACAGAACAATAATATTCCATAACATTCATATACCACAATTTACCCAGCCATTCTCCAAATGATGGGCATCCTTTCATTTTCCAGCTTCTAGCCACTACAAACAGGGCCGCCACAAACATTTTGGCACATACAGGTCCCTTTCCCTTCTTTGGTATCTCTTTGGGGTATAAGCCCAGTAGTAGCATTGCTGGATCAAAGGGTATGCACAGTTTGATAACTTTTGGGGCATAATTCCAGATTGCTCTTCAGAATGGTTGGATTCGTTCACAACTCCACCAACAATGCATCAGTGTCCCAGTTTTCCTGCATCCCCTCCAACATTCATCATTTTTTTTTTCCTGTCATCTTAGCCAATCTGACAGGTGTGTAGTGGTATCTCAGAGTTGTCTTAATTTGCATTTCTCTGATCAATAGTGATTTGGAACACTCTTTCATATGAGTGGTACAAGCCCTCTTATTGCATCCAGAGCCATTTCCAGTCATCTTGATCTATATCTTGCCACTGGATCCAGATGATTCTGGAGGGGAAAGTGAGGCAGGTGACCTTGTACAGCCCTCCCTCACTTAAATACAATTCACTTGTGTTATAACACAAGTTATAGCATCACCTCCCTGATGTCATGAACCTTTTCAAGAATGAAGGATGAACAACAATATGTTCTATATATGTATATATGTGTATGTATGTATATATATACACATATATACATATACATATACATCCTATATATACATACATACCACTACTGTCTACAGTTTATTTTTGTTTTGAAGAAAAAGATATATTTGCTCATCTATTTACTTTTCTGAACAAAGGATAATCCAAAATACAGGGGAATGAGACAGAGAGGTTTATTTTAAGGAATTCTACGGAACAGTGGAAAGGCCCTTCCCTTCTCTCCCTCAGCCTTTTGCATAAGAATAAACCAAGGCTCAAAAGAGGGAAAGAGAGTTTCCTGGAGTCACTCATCAGGGGTAGAACCTCTTCTTTTCCCCAGGCCAGCATTCTTATCTGTATCTCTGGTTGCCTTTCATGTGATGTCAGGCTTTGAAAAAAGGATATTTCATAGCAATCACCAACTGGACAGTGTTTACATGCATACCTGGGGAATTTCAGTACAATCCAAGTAATCTACTAACCAGTACTTGGAAATACAAATACCAAGTAGCAAGCAGCCAATTTGGTTTTGGGAAGAGTGAATTGTGCCAAGCCAATTTAATTTCCTCTCTTATGATAGAGTGACAGGTCTCATAGACCAGGGAAAAAAGAGAGATGTCATCAATCTTGATTTCAGTAAGGCTATTGGATCTGCCTTACATGACAGTCTATCTCATCAACTAGATAGGAAAATGCAGTCTGTTCCATCTGACTATTACAGGGAGAAGCTAGTGTGCAGGTCACCCACTGGGTCATCCCCATCCCTCCTGCCCCCGCTATGATAGTTGCTGTAGGGGATGTGTTCAGAGTACTTGGTAGGCAATAACCATAATACTACCTGACATCTGTCTAGCACTTGAGAGCTTACAAATGTCACACCCACGATCACATTTGATGCTGGCAATCCTGTGAGATGAGCAAAGCAGAGTAGTGTGAGTAAGTATTCTTATCCCCATTATACAGATGAGGAAGCCTATATCAGAGGAGAGGAAAGTGCCTGCAGGTGAGAGTGTTCAAAGTATTCGACAGCTTTAGAATGAGGGAAGCCAAATTTGGACCCTAATGATCTGAGTTCAAATCCAGATTTGGTTGCTTATACTTGTGTCACATTGATCAGGGTTTTTTGAGAGAGAAAAATAAGTATTTGGTTTTATGGGATGACTAAGAAAATGGTAGTGTCATTGACAGACATATGCAAGTCAAGAAGGACAGCCTTTTTCACAGGAGGTTGAGGGATAGATAGGGCAAAATGATTAGTTTAGTTCTAAAGTCATTCAGTCAATGAGTATTGATGAAGTACAATCACTGTGCTAAATGCTAGGGATGCAGAGAGAAAAAATAAAGTCACTGTCCTCAAGGAGTTTACATTCTATCAAGGAAAATAACACATATACATATAAATAAATGTAAATGCATATTAACTTGATGGAGGGATTGCTCTAGTAACTGGGGAAACCAGGAAAAGCCTTGTGTAGGAGGTTGCAAGTCAGTTAACTAGAGGACAAACTGTGCCAGGCACTATATTAATGTTTGGGGATACAAAGAAAGTTAAAAACCAGGTTCTCATAGATCTTCCAGTTTAATGAAGGAGACAATATGCAAACAACTATGATATTGACAAGCAAGATATAGATAATAAATTGGAAGGCACTAGGATTAAGGATTGGAAAAGGCTTCTTGCAGAAGATAGAACTTTAGCTAGGAATTGAAGGAAGCTAGGAGGCAGAGATGAGAAGAGAGGATATTTCAGGCATAGAGAAGGAATGTTCTATACAAAAAATGGCAAGGAAACCAATTTGACCAGAGTGTTAAGGGGATGAAAACGAGCAATGGGTAGGCTGGCAAAGTAGGCTGGATCTATAATGTAAAGGGTTTTAAATTCCAAGCAGAGGAATTTGCATTTTATCTTATAAACAAGAATCACCAGAGCTTTTTGAAGAGGGGAGTGACATACATGGTCAGATCTGCACTTAGTTACATTAATTTGGCAGCTATGAGGTAGGTGGATAAGAAAGAGAAGGGACTGAAAACAGGGAGACCAATTAGGATGTTACTGCAGTAATCTACATGGTAGCTGAGGAGGTCTTAAAATAGGGTGGTGACCATTTGAATAGAGAGAATTGGCAAGATTTGGTAAATGATTTGAGAGACTAGAAAGCAGGATTGACACTGAGGTTGCAAACTTCAGTGACTGGAAGGATGATGGTATACTGAACTACAATAGTAATGTTTAAAAAGAAAGGCGGCAGAAGGAAGATCATGGATACTGTTTTAAGTATGAATTTCAGAAGCCTATAGGACATGAATTTTCAATGAGCATTTGGTAATAGGAGCCTAGAATTGAGGAAAGAAACTGGGGTTTGACATATAAAAATGTAGAAGTGACCAGATATCATGGGATATCCAGGTGGAAATATATTTTTTCCTTGTCTAATCTTTACAACGCCCAAGCGTGGATTACCCTACTGAATCCAAATTCTATAAGTCTGACTTATCCGACTCATCACCAAGCAAATAATATCAATTCACAATAATAATGCTTATATCCCTAATCCTATTTATTGCAACTACTAACCTTCTTGGTGGAAATATTCAGTAGGCCATTGGAACCTTGAAGATTGTCTTGGAGCTTGGAGCAAGAAAGACAGATGGGAGAGCTATCTATATAGAAACCTTGACACCTACATAGCTATAGTGTAAACTCATAAGTATACATGCCTGGATATTCATATCTACTATACAATGGATTTCAATCCACTGTACTTGACTTTCAGCTCATTTTCATCTATGAGTGTCTTAGCAAATGATTTTGTAGGTCCTCAAACCACCTACAGGCAGGATATTCACCACCCTGGTCTAGATAATCAATACAATTTTTAAAAAGCCTTGATTTGTAGTATTTGACAATTTTCTTTTTTTAAAAATAACTTTTTATTGACAGAACCCATGCCAGAGTAAATTTTTACAACATTATCCCTTGCACTCACTTCTGTTCCGATTTTTCCCCTCCCTCTCTCCACCCCCTCCCCCAGGTGGCAAGCAGTCCTTTACATGTTGAATAGGTTATAGTATATCCTAGCTACAATATATGTGTGCAGAACCGAACAGTTTTCTTGTTGTACAAGGAGAATTGGATTCAGACGGTAAAAATAACCCGGGAAGAAAAACAAAAATGCAAGCATTTTATATTCATTTCCCAGTGTACTTTCTTTGGGTGTAGCTGCTTCTGTCCATCCTTGATCAATTGAAACTGAATTAGCTCTCTTTATCAAAGAGATCCACTTCCATCAGAATACATCCTCACACAGTATCCTTGTTGAGGTATATAATGATCTCCTGGTTCTGCTCATTTCACTTAGCATCAGTTCATGTAAGTCTCCCCAAGCCTCTCTGTGTTCATCCTGCTGGTCATTCCTTACAGAACAATAATATTCCATAACGTTCATATACCACAATTAACTCAACCATTCTCCAATTGATGGGCAACCATTCATTTTACAGCTTCTAGCCACTACAAACAGGGCTGCCACAAACATTTTGGCACATACAGGTCCCTTTCCCTTCTTTAGTATCTCTTTGGGGTATAAGCCCAGCAGAAACACTGCTGGATCAAAGGATATGCACAGTTTGATAATTTTTGATCATAGTTCCAAATTGCTCTCCAGAATGGCTGGATGTGTTCACAATTCCACCAACAATGTATCAGTGTCCCTGTTTTCCCACATCCCCTCCAACATTCCGCTTTATCTTTCCCTGTCATTCTAGCCAATCTGACAGGTGTGTAGTGGTATCTCAGAGTTGTCTTAATTTGCATTTCTCTGATTAATAATGATTTGGAGCATATTTTCATATTGCTATAAATAGTTTTAATTTCTTCGTCTGAGAATTGTCTGTTCATATCCTTTGACCATTTATCAATTGGAGAATGGTTTGATTTCTTATAAATTAGAGTCAATTCTCTATATATTTTGGAAATGAGGCCTTTATCAGAACCTTTGACTGTGAAAATGTTTTCCTAGTTTATTGTTTCCCTTCTAATCTTGTCTTCATTAGTTTTGTTTGTACAAAAACTTTTCAATTTGATATAATCAAAATTTTATATTTTGTGGTCAATAGTAATCTCTAGTTCTTCTTTGGTCATAAATTCCTTCCTCTTCCACAGGTCTGAGAGGTAAACTATCCTATGCTCTTCCAATTTATTTATAATCTCATTCTTTATGCCTAGGTCATGAACCCATTTTGACCTTATCTTGGTGTTTGGTGTTAAGTGTGGGTCAATGCTTAGTTTTTGCCATACTAATTTCCAATTTTCCCAGCAATTTTTGTCAAATAATGCATTCTTATCCCCAAAACTGGGGTCTTTGGGTTTGTCAAACACTAGATTATTAAAGTTATTGGCTGTTTTGTCCTTTGAACCTAACCTATTTCATTGATCAAGTAGTCTATTTCTTAGCCAATACCAGATGGTTTTAGTAACTGCTGCTTTATAATATAATTTTAGATCTGGTACAGCTAGGCCACCTTCATTTGATTTTTTTTTTCATTAATTCCCTTGAAATTCTTGACCTTTTGTTTTTCCATATGAACTTTGTTGTTATTTTTTCTAGTTCATCAAAGTAGTTTTTTGGGAGTCTGATTGGTATAGCTCTAAATAAATAGATTACTTTAGGTAGTATTGTCATCTTTATTATATTTGCTTGCCCAATCCAAGAGCATTTAATATTTTTCCAGTTGGTTAGATCAGGCCTAATTTGTGTGGAAAGTGTTTTGTAGTTTTGCTCATAAAGTTTCTGATTTTCCCTTGGCAGATAGATTCCCAAATATTTTATACAATCAGTAGTTACTTTAAATGGAATTTCTCTTTGTAACTCTAACTGTTGGGTTTTGTTAGTGATATATAAGAATGCTGATGACTTATGTGGGTTTATTTTGTATCCTGCAACTTTGCTAAAGCTGTGGATTGTTTCTAATAACTTTTTAGTAGAATCTCTGGGGTTCTCTAAGTATATTATCATATCATCAGCAAAGAGTGATAATTTGGTTTCCTCATTGCCTATTCTTATTCCTTTAATCTCTTTCTCAACTCTTATTGCCAAAGCTAGCATTTCTAATACAATATTAAATAGTAATGGTGATAGTGGGCAACCTTGTTTCACTCCTGATCTTACTGGGAATGGTTGCAGTTTGTCCCCATTACATATGATACTTACTGCTGGTTTTAAATAGATGCTACTGATTATTTTAAGGAAAAGTCCATTTATTCCTATACTTTCAAGAGTCTTGAATAGGAATGGATGTTGGATTTATCAAATTTTTTTTCTGCATCTATTGAAATGATCATATGGTTTTTGTTAATTTGATTATTAATATGGCCAATTATGCTGATAGTTTTCCTAATATTGAACCAGCCCTGCATTTCTGGTATAATCTTACTTGATTGTAGTGTATTATCCTGGGGATGATTTTCTGTAGTTTTTTTGCTAATATCTTATTTAAGATTTTAGCATCAATATTCATTAGGGAGATTGGTCTATAATTTTCTTTCTCTGTTTTGAACCTACCTGGTTTAGATATCAGTACAATGTTTGTGCATTTGACAATTTCCAAAGTACAAAGGCTTACATTCAAGTAATCCAGAATAGGTAAGAGCTAACTTCAATTAGGATAATAAAATAGAATAACCAAGACAAGTTTTTATAAAACAACTTAAAGTTTACAAAGTGCTTTCTTTAAAACAGCATGATTTGGAAGACAGGCATTATTATCCATATTTCACAAATGAGAAAACAGAATCAGAGAGGAGAATTGACATGCCAGTGGTCCCATAGCCAGTCAGTATTAGAACCAGGATTGGAACCCATGTTCCTTGCCTCCAAATTCTACCCTCTTCCTTCTACACTTGAAAATTCATGTCTTGATTCATTAATGTTATTATTAATTATATCAAAGTTCTGGCTTTCATAACTTAGTGGTCTCTTCTTTAAATCTCTTTGGCCTTTTAGTGGTTAGCCTATACTACTCTATTGTATATTTGCTCACATATTGAATCACGGAGTCATAAAAGGTCAGAGATAGAAGGAACCCTAGAGATCTTGTACAACCCTTTCATTTTATAGAAGAAGACTATGAGGTCCAAAGAAGAGATGAATTTCTTAGGTTGTGCAGCAAGTTAGCAGCAGCCATTGGCTTGGCACCCCTGACTCCTTCCATGGTTCAGTCTTTTCTCCACCATACCTCATACTTTCCTTAAATTTATTGATTACTCATGTAACTTTATATGGGGAGGAGACTGGTATAGGAAAAGCATGCAAAAGACAGTCATCTCATTCATACATATTTGTGTCTGGCAAGAATCACAACTGTAGGGTAAAGTGAGACTTAGGAGAGGAATGGGACTCCTGAGGGTAGGGCACAGGTTGTAAGATATAGAGCTATATAATAACATGGAACCAGTCTTTCAGGGAAGACTAAAATAATACAATATTTATGTGTCCAAAGTGTAAACACAGAGCCTAGTACGGAATAGGCACTCAATAAGTGCCCATTGAATGATGGACTGGAAATATTCTCTACTCTTTACCACCATTTTGTCATTGACCAAAACTTCAGTTCTCCTTACCTAATTATCACTCTGGTTTCATATATACTTTTTTTTTCAAATTATATAAAAGACTGATTGAGAGCAAAGATTATTTTTCAAATCTTTTATTCCATCTTCTCATTCTTTCTTTCTCTGCCTGCATTAACTCTCCATACAACATACAGTAAACTTTTTCCAATAAATGTCAGTCACCAACCATATTAAGCACTTAACATATACCAAGTATTGTGTTAAGTGCTCAGGATAACACAAAAGGCAAAAATGCAAAAGTAATCCATGCCTTCAAGGAATTTATATAATAATTGGGGAGATAAATATAGGGAAAGAAACAAACAAATGTATATATACACATAGACACAACATACACACGATAGATGTAGAGCATAAGGAAGTTAATCTTAAAGGAAAGGATTTAAGTAACTTAGGGATGGGAAAGATCTCCATCTTACAAAAAAAGGGACCGAGTCTTGAAAGCATGCAGAGATATTAAAAAAGCTGAGTCTTGAAAGTATCCAGAGATACTAAGATGCAAGTGAGGAGGGAGAATATTTCAATAATGGGGTATGGCCAATGCAAAGAGAAGGGAGATAGGGAATCCTCTTTGAGGAAGAGCAAGTCAATACTGTTGGACTACAATGTGGAAGAGAGTAAATATGAGAACACTAGAAAGGTAGGAAGGGGGTCAGGCTGTGAAGAACTTTAAATGATAAAGAAAGTATTTTATATTTGATCTTAGAGGTAATAAAGAACCACTGTAGTTCATTAAGAAGGGCAGAGGGAGTGACTTAGGCTTTAGGGAATCAGGGCAGTGGGGTGGTGCAGTAGATAGAACAGCAGATTTGGAATTAGGAAGACCTGAGTTCAGGTGCGAATTCTGCTACTTACTAGCTGGGTGACCTTGGATAAGTTTCCTTAATGCTATTGGTCTCAGTTTCCTCATCTGTAAAATGATCTAGAGAAGGAATTGGCAAACCATTATAATATTTTTGCCAATAACACCCCAAATGAGGTCATGAAAAGTCAGACATGACTGAAAAATGACTAATCGGCACCAAATGATTTTGGAAAATCACTTTGAAATCTCTAGACAGAGTGAATTGGAGTGGAGAGAAATGAAACAAAAGACCAATTAATAAAAGCTAATAATAATGATAGCTAATATTTATATGGTACTTTAAGGTTTGTAAAGTACTTTGCTAATATTATCTTATTTTATCTTCTCAATAACCCTGAGAAATAGGGGCTGTTATTATCCCCAATTTATAGATGACAGAAACAGAGCTAAATATGTTGCCCAGAGTCAGACAGTTAGCAAATGTCTAAAGTTGCATTTGAATTCAAGTCTGCCTGATTCCATACTCTACCTATTGTCTTAATATTGCAATTAGACTATACAGTCTCAGAAAAAAGTGATATGGGCCTGAACTAGAGTTGTGGCTGTGTGAGAGCAGAGAGAAGAGGACATGGATGAAAGATGTTATAAAGATAGAAAGGACAGAATTTGGCAACTTAATAGAGATGTGGGGTGAGTGAAAGTGAGGAATTAAGAAGGACATCAAGATTGTGAAACTGGAAAACTGGGAAGGGATAGTCATTTCCTCAGCAGTAAATGGGGAATTTTAGAAGAGAGGGACATTTTTCTGGGAAATACAAGGAATTCTATTTTGGACATTTTAGGTCTGAGATATTTATGGGACTTGCAACTGGATACATCCAGTATTCAGTTGGTGATGTGGAACTAGAGCTCAGAAGACTAGGGCTGTATATATAGGTGTGGAAATTATCAGCATTCAGATAATAATTGAACCTAAGATGATCAAGTGAAAGCGTATAGAGAAAAAAGAAAAGAGGACCCAGAATGGAACCTTGGTAGATACTCATGATTAGGGGACAAGTCAAGGAGAATGATCCAGCAAAGAAGACTGAGAAAGGTCAATGAGGCAGGAGGAGAAATAGGAGTGTCATGAAAACTCAGAGAGAAGAAAGTACTTTGTAGGATTTGGCAATAGTGTCAAATGCTCCAGGGAAGTTAAAAGGATGAAAATTGAGAAAAATAACATTAGATTTGACAGTTAAGAGATAATTGGTACCTTTGCTAAGAGTAATTTTAGTTGAATGATGAGGTTAGAAGCCAGATTCAAGAAGAGAGGAAGTGGAGTCAATGTAAGTATAGATGATTTTTTCGAGAAACTTAGCAGAGAGGAGAAGAAGAGATTTGGATTGATAGTGGGGAATTGCAGGATCAAACGAAAGTATTTTGAGGCTGAGGAAATAATAGGCATGTTTATAGAACAGTAGGGAAGAAAATAACACAGAGATATTGACGATTAGAGAGAACGAGTGGGCATGATGGTAGAGATAATGTTCTGGAGAAGACTGGAGGGAATATGAACAAGTCTGCTAAGGAGATGGATGACCACTTCATCAGACACTGGAGAAGAGGAGATAATAGAGAATAATGTCAGATGAATATGAGATACAGAGAAGGAGGAAAGAAGGAGACTAGATAAGATATGGAACAGCTATGGTGAATGAGATAAAGAATTAACTAGAAAGGAGTAGAAGGGTTGCTTTTCTGCCCTAAGGGACCAGTTGAAATTTAAGAACATCAATTTGCAATACATTCAACTTCCAGTTTCTTAATTTCATTCTTTAATAAAAAATATGAAAAATTCAGATGATAGGAGTAATCCAAGACGGGGGGTTGACAAGGCATGATTGGTAGTAGGGGTATGTATGGTAGGGGTTAAGTTTTTGAGAGGAGAGAATAGTGTAGAGTTGGGAAGTCAGGCTTGGGAAGGGAGAAGAGTCTAATCAATACTAGGGTAATGGCTTGGGAAAGTATTAAGGGAGCATCTCCCCAGTTATCCAATTGTTTATCACCTGATTCTTGGTGACCCCAGATGGGATTTTCATGGCAAATATCCTGAAGCAGTTTGCTATTTTCTTTTTCAGTTCGTTTTTTTTAAATAGATGAGGAACTGAGGCAAACAGGATTAAATGACTTGCCTAGTGTCACAGAGCTTGTAAGTGGCTGAAGCTGGCTTTAAACTAAAGTCCTCTTGACCTTAGTTTACTAAGTAGGCACTTTATCCACTGTGATACCTAGCTGCCTGGGAGGCTGGAATTTCAGAATTTATGAACATGGAAGTAGAACATTTATGAAAATTGGAAAGAGGTGTGGAAAATAATGGGAACTGAGAAGATTGAAAAACTGGTAAGTTAGAGTATTTGAGAGAGCATCAATACATATATTGAATTTCCCTAGTATTAGGACAGGAGGTAGGATATAGAGGATAATGATGAGCCAGGCACTGAATTGAGAAAGGAGGGAGAATGACCCAGATAGTCAGTACATAATTGTCATCAAGATCTGGATTGAATAATAGATTTGTATAACATGGATCTCAGAGGCTCCTAAGTGATGGCAGTAAAGGGAGAATATGATGGCAGTAATGGGGGGTAAGAAGTATTCTGACTCCCCCACTATGATTAATGAGTATGGGAGAAAGTGTGAAATTGCTGGAAAGGGTGATCAGGAAAGCATTAGAAAGGTCTCAGGTCTCTGTGAGTGCTAACAGCTATCTATGTATCATTGATTGCATTACATGGGAGACTCCTAGCATAGCACACCTGCATTGCAAAATGTATTGTGTTTTATGAACACAGCAGAATTGAAGTAGCTCAAAAGAAACATGAGATACGCCAACTTAGTGGATCTACCTCAAATATTTAAATGGACTATTTATGCTTAACCTGTGGCAGAGCATTCTGAGTTCATAGTGGTCTGATCAGCCACAGTCGGACATGCTGTAAACTTGACTCTTGCAGAATGATGCCATTTTGGTCCTCTTTGAGAATGAAGGACAACAATCATGTATATATATATGTGTATGTATGTATGCATCTGTCTATCTGTCAGTCTGCCTGTCTATCTGTGACATTAAAAGAGATGAGATTATTTTAATCTTGTTTAGCCTATCCCTTTCCCTACCCTACCTCCACTCCAACTCACCCTCTGAATTGGAAACCAAGAATATATTTAAAAGGTTAATCTAAATCTTTCTCTTAGATTCTCCATAAATGCTTGGGGGGAAGGGGAAAGAAGTGAATAACAGGAATAAGATACAGAAAAAATGAAGTATTCAAAAGGATGGGATTTTTCAAAGAACATATTTGGTAAAACTAGACATACTGGTGACAACCCTATTTGCTGTTTCTTACATTTGTGTTTTCTATCCCAGTAGCTGGCCTTCCAGGACACTTAAAACATCAGTTCCAGTAATATAAACTCATGTTCTATTTGGGGCATCATATTATTCCCAAGGGAAAAATGGAGTGGGGGGAGAGGGAAATGTTAAGCCCTTTTAAAGATAATTTGGAGAACATTGTGAATATTTCTAAATACTCATGAATATATACATATATTACACACAAAGAGAAGACAAGAGGGAAAGAGAGAGGGAGAGAGCAATAGAGAAAGATTGATGTCTATGAAAAAATAAGTGCATATAGAAAGATATGTATCCTTTTTTGCTCCTGGTGGAATGTAGCTGCACAATGAAAATTCTAACAGGCTCTGTATCAGGCAGTGTGCCAAGGTGAACCCTTCTGTTGAAAAGAGAAGATGAATTCTGCCCTGGAAAGACAGGGTGCTGAGTTTATCTGCATCCAATTCATTGCTTCAACAAAGAACTCTTTCTTTGATCCCAGACCTTCCTAAACACCATCTACCCATGGCATTTTCCAGCCCTAGATTTCAGAGGAGCCTTGAGTCTCATCTTCAGGTTACCAAAGAGAGTCTCTACCCAGAATTTCTGAAGTGTCCTTGAATTTAACTGTATCTATGGGTGGAACCATGCAACCCTTGGTGAGTCACTTTACCCCATTTGCCTCAGTTTCCTCACCTGTAAAATGAGCTGCAGAAGGATATGGCAAACCATACAAATCTTTGCCAATAAAACTCCATGTGGGTCACAAAGAGTCAGACAGGGCTAAAATGACTGAATGGCCACATGGGTGGCTGAAGCAAGTGGCCTATTCAGTTGTTCAGGGAGAAACCATTGGCTTCGTTCATAGACGAGATTGAGTAACTGCATTTGGGAGCTAGTGTGGTACCATAGAAAGGAAACTGATGATAGAAAAAGAGGATATGTTCAAATCTTGGCTCATCTGCTCTGTGTGACATTAGATAAATCACTGAACCTCTTTGAGGTTCAGTCTCTTTTGCTGGAAAACAAATAGGTTGGATTAGATGAACTATAGTTAAAACTGTCACTCTAAATCCATGATCCTCTGAGCATTTTTAAAGTAATGCTGATATCCTATGATGCCCATTCAAACAGTTAATAATCAAGAATTCTGAACTTTAATTCACAAATGGAGACAATGAAATATATCCAGACCTCATGCATGGCTCCTGAGAAGGAGGGTTTTGTTTATAGAAATTTGAATTTTCATGAAATAAATCACCTTCCAATAACACATTATGTCTGAAAAATAACTACTGGGAAATTGTGTGTTCTCTGTCTCACCTCGGCACTCACTGCCTGGCCACCTGCAAGTCTTCAGGCTGGTTAATAAATGCTTGTTGACTAACTTTGGTTTCACCCAGGTTTGGTTCTTACTGACCTAGACACAGGAAACTAGCTCAGTAGAAGGGTCAATTCAATTAAACCAGTATTTATTTGGTGCCTCTCTGGGCAAGGATGCTTTCCTTGCAGCTGGTGCTTGGGTTCTGTTCTCCTGCCTGCCTTGTCCTGTTCCCTTACTTCCTGTGGATCTTTGCAGTGATCAACTACTCTGTCTGGCAATTTGGTCTGTCCCCCTCCTCCTCTGCCACTCGAACAATTAAGATAGCTTTTCTAGCTACTTGTGGGTACTCTGATCTGCCTTGATGCTTTCTTGGGTGTGTTTATGTGCACACACGTGTGTAAGCTCAAGTGTTTGCATGCTTGTGCATGTGTACCCGTGAGCACGAACAGCACATTTTATGTGAGCATGTGCATTATGTATGGGTGCAGGTGTATACACATGTTCATATACTGCATTATACATGAGTACGTGCATTCTGTACAAGCATGTGTGCACATGGATGCATGTGTGGGTATTCCTGATCTTCAATACTGCATTTTTCTCTGATTTCTTCAACCTTCTTTTTTTGTTTGTTTGTTTCCTGTGACCTGGTAGCACAGGCAGTTAGCTATATTACATGGCATAGTAAATAGAGTACCTGACTTAGAGTCAGTAATACCTGAGTACAAATCTTACTAAATCTATGACCCTGGGACTTTAGTTAATTTCTCTGTCACAGTTTGTTCATCTGTAAAATGGGAGTCATAATTACACTTACTTTACAGAGCTGTAAAAATCAAGCAAACATTTATGTATCATCCACTTTGTGCCAGGTGGTGCCATAAGTACTTTATATAAATATTATTCCATTTGACCATTCTAATAACTCTGCAAAGTGGATGGTATTATGATTCCCATTTTACAGTTGAAGAGACTGAACAGACAGAGGTAAATGAGTTTCCCAGAGTCACTTAGGAAATGTCTGGGGCAGGATTTGAACTCAGGAAGACGAGTATTTCTGAATCCAGGTTCTGTGCTTTATCCAGGACATATGTAGCAGCATATGTAAAGCACTGTAAATGCTAGCTTTTACTGGTGTAAGGGGAGTCTGGTGTAGCGGGAGGATACCTCAGACAGCATCTCTCCTCATGAAGATGCTAAAAAGCTTGCTTCTTGGAGAGCCAAGATAAAGCAAAATGAAAGTACCTTAATGAGAATGGAATATAAATATTCTGTCATTGGATCCTATCTGATAACCAAGAAATGGATCCTTGGTCTCATGCTAACCAAGGGCAAAGAAGAAGCTCTTTGACTGGCTATGGAAGCATCCAAATAGGTCTTTCAGCATCAGCTTTTTAAAAATTGAACTCTTAGAGAAATTAAGTGACTCCTTTGCTCACAGCATCTGGTGAGATACCATATTGTATGTGTGTGTGGAGATCCTGGGACTATTTGCCTTCTGAAGTCATGTGGTTCCAGAAAATGGGTCTTAGCATTTGTTTTTTCTGGTTTTTTAATTTTTTTTTATTTTTATGAAAGGATTGAAGCCTTCAACCTTGAGAATTTGAAAGGTTTGGAGGGAAGTTTGGCATCCTGACATGCCAGAGGTTAAATCTGCAACTGAAACACCATGAATGCCTTCATGACCAAGGAGTGATCTTAGCAATCCCAGCCCAATGGTAAATGAGATAAGGACTCATCCAGCAATGATGGTAGCTTTGGACATCAAGTTGGTGGGACTAAGGTTAAGTAAGAATTGTGCAAAGAGTGAGTCTATTCCCCCTCAGACATTAAGATGGTGTCAGGAAAAGTATGTCCCCCAGGTATTAAGAAAAATCTCTTTCCATTTATTCTTCTCATATATTTGGAGAAAATAATCCCTTTAAAATGTTCATTAATATTACTTGGTTAAATGGGGATCAGAATTAATGCTATCAGACTAACAATAAAGGGAACACTGCTGGTGGTTCAAATTGATAGCAGTAGAAAGTGGTAGAGGTGAGAAAGGATGGAATGATTTAAAAATGAGATGATAGAGAAGGGAAGTGGGACAGAAAAAAGAAATAGTAGATGAGAGGAGGGAACTGAAAAGGAAGATATGGTAAGGACATAGAGGAGAGAAGTGGAAAAATACAGCAAAACTATAAAGGAATCATGGAGCCAAGAAAGAGAAGTGGCAGGAAAATGGAAGGGGGGAGAGGTGGAAAAGGAGGTTACTGGAGAAAAGGATGAATTAGCAGAGGAAGGAAGGTGGCAGAAGCATATCAATACACTGTCCAGGTTAAGTAGTGTCCATAGTCAACATCATTTAATTATGTTCTGTCTCCTCTTCTGTTCCAGGTGCCTTCTGTTCAGGAACCCTAAGTGATTTCCTCTGATCTCCTCTGAGGTCACTTCATATCACTCACTCCTACATTCCTACCCCAGGCTGGAGATCCAGACCCAGAGAAGAACAACCATAAGTCTGGAGATCACATAACAAGCCAGTTAAGGGGGATGCAGTCCTATTTCATCGTCTCATTGGTGCCCAAATATCTGCACAGAGTTAGTTTAATTTCCTTTAAAGACTGGAACAAACCTTCCAAATAAAAATGTTGATCTTCCCATTTATTGCATAGAAACTCCACTTACTGCTACCTTTTTACAGCCTCCTCACTCAGGGGAATATTCCATATCTACAATCTCCCTGAGCTGTGAAACAAAAATTCAGAAATAAAGGGCTTTGAAAAGGGACCATAATCTCCCCATAGATCGGAGCCAAGGAGTCCTCCATTCTTTGTCACACCTTTTGGAAGAAGGGTTCAAAACAGAGGCCGTGCAGGGACAAAGAGGGCTATCTTGGCAGGCGAGGGCAGGCAAATACAAGTGCTATTATGCTCTGTGACCCAGCTCTCACACTGTTTATCCCATGGCCCCCTCTAGCTCATCCCTCAATAGCTCTCCAGTATCTCAGCTGATGTAAAAGAGGGTCAGAGAAGCCATTGGCCCTACCCAACTTCCCCAAATTCAACCCTACCCTAGGTCACCTGGGGCTTGTCCCGTGCTTTTATAGATTTCCATGGGTGCTAGACCTCAGTGCAGAGAACACAGCATCCTAGAAAGTTTGTTTTCTTTAAAAAGAACACTGAAAGCTCTAACCTGGGCCACTTCAAAACAATAATAGCCTCTGAATACAGAATTGAATCTTCCCTGATCCTTTTCCTTACCTTTTATATTAGAAAATACTGGTTTGAAGTCAAAAGCCCTAGATTGGAATTCTAGGTTTTAACTAACTGTTACCATAGGCAGTTCAATTCCTTTCTGTGGGCCATAGTTTCCTTATCTACAAAAGAATGACGTTCAACTAAAATAAAGGTTTTTAACCTTTTTTTTGTATTATGGACCTCTTTAGTAGTCTAATAAAGCCTATGAATAGTTAGATAGCATAATGGATAGAATATCAGATGAGTTCAAATCCAGCTGCAGACGTCATTTAATCGTGTTTGCCTCAGTTTCCTCATGCATAAAATGAGCTGGAAAAGGAAATGGCAAACCACTCTAGTATCTTTGCCAAGAAAACTAAAAAAAAAAAAGGTAATGAATAGTCAGGTATGACTAAATATCAATTCAACAACAACAAAGCCTAGGGACCCATTTCTTTCTTTCTTTTTTTTTT
The DNA here is from genome assembly GCF_016432865.1 of Antechinus flavipes. Classification (NCBI taxonomy): domain Eukaryota; kingdom Metazoa; phylum Chordata; class Mammalia; order Dasyuromorphia; family Dasyuridae; genus Antechinus; species Antechinus flavipes. Next base: position 142,654,407 of record NC_067401.1, on the reverse strand, counting down.
TTTAAATAGCTTTTTATTTACAAGATATATGCATGGGTAATTTTACAGCACTGGCAATTGCCAAACCTTTTGTTTCAATTTTTCCCCTCCTTCCCCCCATCCCCTCCCCTAGATGGCAGGTTGACCAATACAGGTTAAATATGTTAAAGTATAAATTAAATACAAGTATACATGGCCAAACTGTTATTTTGCTGTACAAAAAGAATCAGACTCTGAAATAGTGTACTATTAGCCTGTGAAGGAAATCAAAAATGCAGGCGACAAAAATAGAGGGATTGGGAATTCTATGCAGTGGTTCATAGTCATCTCTCAGAGTTCTTTCGCTGGGTGTAGCTGGTTCAGTTCATTACTACTCCATTGGAACTGACTTGGTTCATCTCATTGCTGAAGAGGGCCACGTCCACCAGAATTGATCATCATATGATATTGTTGTTGAAGCATATAATGATCTCTTGCTAGGGACCCATTTTCAAAATAATTGTGTTGTGGTTTTGTTTTGTTTTTAAAACTAGATTTTCCTATATCATCCAGTCTGGATGTGCAGCAGCAACTCATGAGTCCAAAGCCAATGTTAACTGGTATAGTTCTTTCTATCTGCTATATTTCCAAACCAGGCTTGTTCACCACCATCAGCCATCATTTCCAAAGGCTTCCATTTCCAAAGGAAAGGGTGGCCAGACAAGCAATAGGCTTGAGCCTTACTACAAGCCAAAACTCCAAAACTAAGGCAATCCCCCATCCTTAATCTCCCCAGTATTAGGAGCTATAGGCACGAGCCATCACATCTAACCACATATCTGGCACAGAATGATTTTCAAATGCATAAAATAAAATATATATAAGATTATAAAGAGAATTACTTATTTTGAGAAACAGCTGTCAAAATACACATTTTTAAAAACCAAGTTCACAGATAGAGATTAAGAACTTCTGGATCACTAGAAAATCTTCTAGGTCCCTTCCAGCTTTAAATACTATAACACAAATAAATTTTCCAGGATAATAGAGAAACCAGTTGTCCTGTGTAGAGATTCTTTTAAATAAACCTTCTTAGTAAAGTGAATAACCTAAAGGTTGTTACTTAGAAGAAGTTGTGATTTCATTGATGTAGGTCTTCCCTCAAGAGATAAGCAGCATCCCATCTGTGACTGTTCAGTTTGTGTAATTTTTGTTCATATTTCCTCACAGTTCCTCTAAAGAGGATCTTATAAATGAAGAACTAAAGCTATGGCATAGGTTGCTATGAGATCTGGACCTTGCCAACCCTCTATGATAATTGCTGGGAATTACTCAGACAGTACTCAGACAGGTCTGAGGATGAATGGGTAACATCTGTTTAGCAATGCCACCAAGGGATTTGACCTTCCAGGAGGAATCAAATGAGTGTCATGAAATATTTGGGTATTTTATGTTTCTTGTATTTGTTCAGGTTCAGTTTTGAATCCTTTGCAATTTGTGCAGTTTCTGTGGTGGAAAATTAAAAAAAAAATCATCACATCTCTGATACACATATCATACATTGAATTTTTTATGGGTATCAGTCAGTCAGTCACCAAGCTTTTATGAAGCATTTATTTATATGAAGAACATTATTGTGCTAAGCATTATGCTAACTGCTAGGGAGCTAAAGAAAGGCAAAAACACAGTTCTTTTCTACAAGAAGTTCATTCTAATGGTGGAGGCACTATGTAAACAACATGTACATACAAGATACAGAATAGAATTTAGGAATTCTTAACCTTGAATTTGGGTTGGAAAAATATTTTGATAACTATATGTCAATATAGTATTTAGTATTATATATTAATATGCTGACATATTACCATATTGTTATATTAATATAAAGTTACTCCATCTCTCTGTTCTAAACATTTTCTTGGAGTGTCCCTCATGCCTGAAGCACTTTCCTCTATTCCAACTACTGATTTCTTTTTGTTTGCTTTGCTCAAATCTTTGTGACCCTATTTGGAGTTTTCTCGGCAGAGATACTGAAGTAGCTTGCCATTTCCTTCTCTAATTCATTTTATAGATGAGGAAATTGAGGCAAATAGAATGAAGTATGTGCCCAGGGTCACATAGCTATTAAGTATCTGAGGCCAGATTTGAACTCAGGAAAATGTGCCTTCCTGACTTCAGGCACATCACTCTATCCACTGTGCCATCTAGCTGCCCACTGACCTCTGGCTTTCTTTAAGTCCCAACTAAAATCTCACCTCCTCAGGAAGCCTTCCCCAAGTCTTCCCCAACCCTGCTTAATTCTAGTGCCTTCCCCCTGTTAATATTCTGGTACATAACTTGCTTTGTGTATACTTATTTATATGCTGTCTCTTCTATCATATTTCATATCATAATCAGCTTCTTGAGGGTAGGGATAGTCTTTTTGTATCTCCAGTGCTTAACACAGTGCCTGGCACATAATGGATGTTTAATAAATGTTTATAGCTTAATTATATGGTTTATTTTGTCATCTTATTTTGGTTAATGCCATTTAAAATAATATTCTGATAAAAGATTCATAAACTTTCATAGACTGCCAAAGAGGTTTTGACACAAGAACAGTTAAGAACAGTTGGAGTAGATGGAAGTTCATTTCAGAGGGAAAGCAGTAGGAAGAAAAGGGAAGGACCAGGAAAGATCTTCTGGAGATCAATTTTGAGTTGATTCTTGGAGGAAGTCAGGAAACCAAACTGTTTGCTGTGATCAAATTTTCTTAGTCATAAAGAAGCCAGGATTATTTCCACATCAGCATGAAGAATCAAAGGTAGAATCGTGTGGTTGAATGGAGATCCATTATTGTTTGTTGCTGTTTTTTCAGTCATGTCTAACTCTTCATGACCCCATTTGGCATTTTCTTGGCAAAGATACTAGAGTGGTTTTCCATTTCCTTTTCTAGCTCATTTTAGAGATGAGGAAACTGAGACAAACTGGGTAAAGTGATTTGCCCAGAGTTCAGCTAGTTTAAGAGTTTAACTCAGATTTTCTTGACTCCAAGCTGGCACTCTATTCACTGTGCCACTTACCTGCATGTAATATATATTATTTGGCTTATTTTTTTGTCATTGACCTCCTTGGGGTGTAGAGATTCTTAATGATTTTCAATTTTCATTCAATCCTTTGGAAATCTCAGTCATTCCTACAACTTCTACAATCAACTGTCAGATAGTTACCATGTCTATACATACATACATACTTCCAATCTATATCTGTAAGTCAGCTCCAGTCCTACATTTCCAACTGCACAACGACTTCAAAATAAATATGTTGAAAACTGAATTTGTCCCCCCAAACCTCTCCTGGTTTCCGTATTTCCATCAGAAGTACTAATTTCCCCAGTTACCTAGGCTAATACATTGGGAAAAAATCCTTTTTTTCTTCTTCCTGGCTCCCATAGGCCTATTGATGCTTCCTTCCAAATATTTCTGTGGCCATTTTTGCTTTCTTTCAAATCTCCTTAGTTTACCCTGATACCTGCTCCAGTTTTAATTCCTACAATCCATCCTCCACACTATGGCCAAACTAATCTTCCTAATACATTGTTTCCACCATGCCATTCTCTCCTTTAAGAAATCTTCAGTGGCCTTTAACTGTTCTTAAGTATGAGGTTACAATCTGGATCTATGATGTCATTTGTTGTTCAGTTGTTTCAGTCTCATCTGACTCTTTGTGACCCCCCATTTGGGGCTCTCTTGGCAAAGATGCTGTAATACTTTGTCATTTCCTTCTCCAGTGTGTTCCTAGTTTACAGACAAGGAACTGTGGCAAATAAGGACTAAGTGACTTGCCCAGATTATACAGCTAGTAAGAGTCTAGGGCCAAATTTGAACTCGGATCTTCTTGACTCCAGGCTTAGCATGCTATCCACTGTACCATCTTAATAACAGACTGTAGGACTGTAGCTCAGACACCTGGTTCAACCCTTTCCTTTTATTTTACGGATGAGGAAAGTGAGTTCCAAGGACACTGGGCTCATGGTCATACAATTAGTAAGAGCCAGGATTTGAGAACATGTTTTTTCTACTGTGTCACACTGACCCATCTCTTATTGAACAATCCACCAACTTTTCAGTGAATGACCAAAACAGTTGTTGGAACATCATGGTTCCCCAGTCATGAATATGCAATATTTCAATCTGGAAACTCTTATGGGGGATAGGGGGAATGAAGAACCCATTTCCTGTGTCTTTTCTATTCCCTAAAGCATGATGTACTTATTTGTACATAATAGGTACTCAGTGAATGACTGCTCACTACTCTCCTGAGTCTCATCATCACTGGATGATGTAATACACACAAGGCTTTGTTGACATAGGGTTTTGTAATCATTCTTTGGCTCTGCAACTTGTCTCTTCAGTCAGATATTAAGGGCAAAGACTGGGTCTTCTGAATTGTTTTCCTCCCATAGAACCTATCTGGGTATGTAGAAAGAGGTCAATAAATGTTTGTTGAAAGAATGATAATGTTTAGGAAACAAACCAATGACAAACTTTTAGGCTAATGGCATTGCTTCTCGCTCTAACCCTTTGCCATCTGACTGGCCAGGAAATAAAATATTGACATGGACACGTAAATAGCTAATCATACTTGAGGCAGCCAACAGATCATTATCTATAGGTTACAGAAGGACAATATTTGAACTTGGCAGTTAGAATAGGATGGCTCTCCCTCTCTTTAACCTCAATACTACTTTCTTCATGGTTCAGCAATATGGATTCTCCTCATCTCTTTTCCCAAAATCTTTACCCGATGTCAAGTCCATATGTTCTGGCTCTTGTGACCTCCAGGTAAAAGTCTATTGGCTGCCACAGAAACCTTTGGCATCCTAAGTGTTTGCCCATGGTGATGTTCGCTGCTTGACCATCAGAGAGGCAAAGGTTATAGCTAGAAGCTATGCCATTAACCTAGTATTTTGTCATTCATTTTCATAAATATTAATTCTTTCATTTATTCAAAATACATTTGTCAACCTCTTAAGGTCTAAAGGTTGTATAAGATTACAGAGCCAAACAGACAAGCAAATCCCACTTGTAATTATCCTCAATGTCATTAATTCTAATATGCTGATAAGATCTTAGGATTTAAAGCTAGAAAGGACTTTAGTAAGTAAAGGATTTAGAACAAGAAGAGATCTTACTTATTTTTTCAAATTACAAATAAGAAAATGGGTAGAGGAGAGAAGTTAAGTGACTTGGTTAAAGTCACACAGGTAGCAGAAGTGAAATTTCAACCTAGGGGCAAGACAATCTTTCTGTCCCTTGCAGCAGCAGCAGCAGCAGCAGCAGCAGCAGCAGCAGCAGCAGCAGCAGCAGCAGCAGCAGCAGCAGCAGCAGCAGGCATGAGTCAGGATTGCTAAGAGAATACAAGAATCTTGTACTCCCAGTTAAACTTCATGCAGAACCCAGCAGCAGCAGCAACAGAGCAATGTCCCCAACATGAGCATCCATCAAAGAAGCTAGAAGCCACCGAGGCCCTCAGGCAACTGAGCAGATGGCAGAGGGTGGGTGTTCCTGGCTGAGACGACAGGCACCACATTCTGCTCAAAATTCCCCCCAGAGCTCAGGAAATCCCTCCCAGATGTTCTCTCACCCACCCAGCATCAGTCATGTGTAATGGCTGTGGAGGAGCAATGTTAAGAAACTATAAGGAATCTGAAGGTCCCTCTTTTCCACCAAGAACAAGCATGGAGAGTTGGAACACAGTTAAGGTAAGCAGCCACCTACAAGGCACTGCCTAAGAGACTGGTGCCCCCCATCTCAAATCTCCTTTTTTCCCACTCTACCTTCCATCCGTACTAGTGTTGCAATTCCTTTATATTAAAGCATTGCTGTCCTCAAATAAATTTTATATAAATATAACCTTCCCACTTTCAGCTATTTGTTTTATTATTTAAGATTATTATTATTATTATTTAATAGTGTTTTCTTATAAACTAAAAATTTGGTTTTTTTTCCATGGCTCTAGGAATAAAAACTCCTATTCATATGTTTGTGATGGCAGAAAAAGGTCTCCCGAATAATAGATGGATTTTCTTTTATTATTCGTTTTTCAGTCATGTTCAACGCTTCATGATAGATTTTTTTTTGGACAAAGATATTAGAATGGCTTGTCATATCCTTCTCCAGCTCATTTGAGAGATGAGGAAACAGGCAAACAGAATTGAGTGCCTTTACAGGAAGATGTCTCCCTCACTCCAAACCTGAAGTTCTATGCATTATAGTGCCACTTAAATTGCCCTATTTTAGGTTGATATTTAGGGGCAAATTTAAAGGGAAAACATTGGCATGAATGTCACAAGACAGGTGAGCAAGAATAGACCAATCTTCATGGTTGGAGAAAACATTCAGATGGATCCATTTGAGTAATACAGAGATAAGACTACCTGAAAAACTTATGTCATAGGATAATAATAATAATAATTACTAATAATAATAACTAGCATTTATATAGAATTTTAAGCTTTCCAAAGAACTTTTAAAATATTGTTTATTTTATCCTTATAAGAGTCTTGGAAGATAGATATTATTATTATCCTCATTTTATAGTTGAGGAAAAAGAAGCAAAAAGGGCGAAGTGACTTTTCCAGGGTCACACAGCTAGTAAGTGTCAGAGGTTTCATTTGAATTCAGTCTTCCTGACTTCAAGTCTAGCACTATATTTGCTGCCCCATGTATCAATTATAAGACTCAAATAAGATAATATATAAAAAGGAAAACACACCTATGTAGATGTTAAACATTATTCATTCTTATTTAAAAAATGGTGGAGCTGAGAATTAGAGGACTTAAAATGATTTGTTCAAAGTCACAGGGATGACAAATAAGTGGGACTCAAAACCAGGTAGATAAGATCCAAATGGACTTTTAAACTTTGTTATCTCCTCAAACATAGCACAAAGATCTAAAACAGGAAAGCCCTAAATAAATTTTTGTTGTTCGGCGTCCAAATCTACTACTCTTTTGGTAGTATGTTGACTTTGGGCTCACTTTCCCACACTCCTTGAGGAATCAGTTTCCTGGAATACAGCTGACTACATTTGCTTTTCAGGGGTAACCCTGATCAGGTGGTGTCCTTTCTCTATTTTTTTTTTAATTCATAAGTCCCCGTCTGAGGTATTCTCCAATATCAATCAATGCTTAACCTCTTCACAGTCTCATTTAACCAGTTAATATCTCCTCCATGTTGCTTTATCAATGAACATCAATTAGCTTTTATAAAGGGATATTTCTTGAGAAAGTATAACAAGAAATATTAAATAAGAATTTAATACTTAATTTAAAGAGTTAACATTAATATCAAATAAGAAATATGCAAATATTCCTCCTTCCCCTTCTTCCTCACTGAGACATACTCTTTCCTCAAGATCCACTCAGGTCCTGGAGAGATTGAACTGAGGCTTCAATTGGTGCCTACCAAATACTTGCCCTATCAAAATTGGTTTGGGGTCTTGATATTGTTGTTTTTCATCCTTTGTTTGCAAAGAGGACCAATAAAGTCACCAAGGTGATGACTTGCTCATGAACTGGATTTAAATAAAGCAGAACTTGCAAAGTCATAAATCTCACTCTCTTCTCCAGTCATAGAAGCTCAATAGTAAGATAAAGTGAAGATAAGTAAAGATGGTCCCTTTCTGTATTAAGGTGTCATATAGTTAAAGAACAAATTGCTTAAGAGACATGGTATCTTGACTAGAAGATTTATTTCTGGATTGAGTCAAGCAGAATTATTCCTTGGAATTAGCTCCTCTCCAGGAACAGTTGCAGGTTTACAGTCAGCAAACCATGCTTTGGAATTCAGTTGCTGAACATTTGGTGGCTCTTCTAACTTCCTTAAAAGGTCATCATCTGGCTTGTTCCATCTCTGAGACCCATTCATATAATATCAGGAAAAAATACACATAAAGAGAAAAACGGAAGCGGTACCATGTTTTGGTGGCCATACAACAACTGGGTTGAGCACTTGTAGCAAGGTCTCTGCCTTCAAGAATCTTTCATTCTTATAGGGGAGACAATATGTAAACAACTAGGTATTTCATATATATATGTATATAATATATTATAATAAATATAATAATAATATAACATAATAATAACATATTAATATAATATATATGTATATATCAGATGTAGTATATATATACTACATACATGGTAGATAGAAGGTGTTTTCAGAAAGGGAAGCAGTAACACAAGAAAAACCTGGGAAAGGCTCTTAAAAAAATGGGGTGTGATCAGAATGAAAAGAAGCTAGAGAAACTAAGAATCTGAGATGAAGGAGAGCATTCCAAGCATGAGAGACAACTGATACAAAGGCATAGAGATTATAGAGGGATTTTCATATGTGAGAAAAATAGGACTAGAATTTGTAGCTCCTGACCCCATTATCAAAGTGCTGTTTTCCACTCTCTCTATTTTTCAAGAAGAGCCCAGGCAACTATAAACCTAGGATTATGCAAACCACTCTGATTTCTAACTTTTGAGGAGTTATTTTATTTATGTATCACCACATCAACTACCCTATATACTACTTAACAATTATATATAATTGGAATTGGGAGAATTTCATACACACCTTACTCCCATCATTGGAAGTAACTAGCTAATTAGGAGGTTGTTGTAACAGAGACCAGATGAAGGACTAAATTAGAATGGTGGCTATGTAGATAGAGAGAAAGGGACTGATGCAAGAGATGCCATGGAGGAAGAAAGGAAGGATTTGGCACTTGACTGGATGTTGGAGATAAATGAGAGTGAGGTGTCAAGCAAAATACTGAGGTTGCAAACCTGAGTAATTGAAAGGGTAAGTGCCATTCATAGAGAAAAGTTCAAAAGGGTAGTGGCATTTGAGGAGGAAAGAAAATAATCATTCAATTTATCAATGAACATTTATAAAACTATCTTTACATGTATTTTAAAATAAAAAGCTATTATTTTTTAAAAAATAAGCATTTATTACCAACACCTAATATTCTATACCAAGACAAGATCGAAATGGATTCACAATTTAGACATAGAGGGTGATACTATAAACATATTAGGAGAACAAGGGATAGTCTACTTCTCAGATCTGTAGGAAAGGAAGGAATTGTGACCAAAGAAGAACTAGAGAACAATATGAAATGCAAAATGGATAATTTTGATTATATTAAATTAAAAAGATTTTGTACAAACAAAACTATGCAGCTAAGATTAGAAGGGAAGCAGAAAACCCGGGGTGGGGATTTGCATGCATATCCATTCTGATAATGGCTTCATTTCTAAAATATTTAAAGAATTGACTCAAATTTATAAGAATATAAGCCATTCTTCAATTGACAAATGGTTCAAGGATATGAACAGACAATTCTCAAATGAAGAAATTAAAACCATTTCTAGTCATTTGAAAAAATGTTCTAAATCACTATTGATTCAGAGAAATACAAATTAAGACAACAACAACATATCAATTCACACCTCTCAGATTGGCTAAGATGAAGGAAAAAAATAATCACAAATGTTGGAAGGGATGTGGGAAAACTGGGATACTAATGTATCCTTGGTGGAATTGTAAAATGATCCAACCATGCTGGAAAACTATGCCCAAAGGGCTATAAAAATGTGCATATAGCTTTGATCTAGCAGTGCTATTACTGGGTCTGTATCCCAAAGAAATCATAAAAAAAGGAAAAGGACCCATATGTGGAAAAATGTTTTTAGCAGCTCTTTTTCTGGTGGCAAAGAATTGAAAACTGAATAGATGCCCATCAATTAGGGAATGGCTGAACAAGTTATGGTATATGAAAGTAATGGAATATTATTATTCTATAAGAAATAATCAACAAGCTGATTTCAGAAAGAGTTGGAGAGACTTACATGAACTGAGGCTAAGTGAAATGAGTAGAACCAAGAGAACATTGTACACAAAAAGAAGATTATGTGATGATCAAATGTGATAGACTTGGTTCTTTTCAACAATGTAGTGATTCAGGCCAATTCCAATATACTTGTGATGGAGAGAGCCATCTACATCTAGAAAGAGGACAATGGGGGCTGAATGTGGATCACACTATAGTGTTTTCACCTTTGTTGTTATTGCTGTTTGCTTGTTTGCTTTTTCTCATTTTTTCCTTTTTTTCTGATTTTTTTGTGCAGCATGATAAATGTAGAAATATGTTTAGAAGAATTACACATGTTTAACCTATGCTGGATTACTTGCTATCTTAGAGAGAGGGAAGAAGGAAAGGGAATGAGAAAAATATGGAATACACCTTGTATTTGCAAGGGTGAATATTGAAAACTACATTTATGTGTATTTTGAAAAACAAAGTTATTATAAAAATATACATTAATCAAGTGCCTACGATATGCTGGGTACTGTGCTAAGTGCCGGGGGTACCAAAAAGACAAGAGACAGTCCTACACTTTAAACCCAGACCACTATGCTCTCACTGATTGGCTAATATTAGGTCCAAGGCCAATTGCCAATTGGTCATTGTTTGGGCTCTGATTGACTCAGAGTGAATGAAAATAGCAATCAGGTTCTGTTTTGGCCAGAAACTTTGATGGTCTTCCCCTCCCTGATTGATTTTCCCCTCTTTTTTTGATTAGATGAAAGAGACCACTCTTTACCTCAATTCTTATTTAGCTTTAGTCATTGAATGGGTATTGCCTCAGTTAAACTAAGACCTGTTAAATACAGGTCTTATGTCTTTTAATTCTTTTAAGCTAAAACTTTTAAAAGGGCCAATACCTCCCACTTGCATCCAGGATCATCTCCAGATGTCCTGATACATATCTTGCCACTGGACCCAGATAGTTCTGAAAGAAAGAGTGACAAGCGATCTTTCAAGGCCCTTCCTCCCTTAAAACCAACTGACATCATGGCATCACCTCCCTGATGTCATTGTCCTCTTGGAGAACAAAGGACAAACAATAGCAATCTACTTTGTCCCTCTGGTATCATTTTCTTCCTCTGCAAATTAGGGAGCTTGGCTTATTCTCTAAGGTTATTTCAGATCTAATGCCTAAAACTCAGATCTTTTGTGACATATTCTCCTTCCTTATGCCTAAAATATTTTTTATTGGTATGTTTGCTTCTTCATTAAACCTGGTTACCTTCTTTCTTCCCTTCAAATGTTCAAATGTGGAAATCTCATTTCTCTTTAAGGCCATTATTGAATTTTTAAGGGGCTTGTATTTGTACATAAACACTCAAAAAAAGGTAAATTTTTTTAAAAGGGAGTTTTCTGTCACTTTCAACCCCAGTTCTTTCAAGATTCAGGACTTTTACTAGTTGTGTGAGCCTGGGCAAGAAATGTAATTTTTTTGAATTTCAATTTACTTTACTTTAAAATGAGGGGATTATTTTAAGGTCTTTTCCAGGCCTAAGCTATAATTTTATTACTAGATTCCAATCTATGAGCACCTCCCAAGTTTTTAATTTCTAAAAGAACTGGTGTATTTCATTTACCTCTCCAGATTGGTTTTCTCCTCTGGCCATATCCAGTCACCTAACTGCATCCATTTTTCTTGATTAGAATTTCTGACTTTTAAAATCCCCAGGAATGGATGTGGCTCTCTTCAACAATGAGATGATACAGACCAGTTCCAATCATCTTTTGATGAAAATAGCAATCTACACCCAGAGAGAGGACTGTGGGAACTGAGTGGAGTTCACAACATAACATTTTCACTCTTTTTGTTGTTGTTTACTTGCACTTTGTTGTCTTTGTAATTTTTTCTGGTTTGATTTGATTTTTCTTGTGCAGCAAGATAATTGTATAAATATGTATGCATATATTGGATTTAACATACATTTCTTCCATGTTTAACATATATTGGACTACTTGCCATCTAGGGGAGGAGATGGAGAAAGGGGGGAAATTGGAACACAAGGTTTTGCAAGGGTTAATGTTGAAGAACTTTCCATGCATATGTTTTGAAAAATAAAAAGCTTTAATAAAAAATAAATAAGATCCCCAGGAATTTATTATTACAAGATTTAGTGTTGTAAGGGACCTTAAGGTAGCAACTAGTCATAGTATTTCTACCTTTTTATGTTGTTTGTTTGCTTGTTTTTTCTTTCGCATTTTGATCTGATTTTTCTTGTGCAGCATAATGAATATGGAAATATGTTTAGAAGAATGTTTAACCTACATTCAGACTAATTCAATGTAGTTAAGCCTACAATCGCTTACTCTCTGGGAGGGAGAAAAATTTGGAACACAAGGTTTTGCAAAGATGAATGTTGAAAACTATCTTTGCATGTATGTGGAAAAATAAAGTTATTTTTAAAAAGGTAGCAACTAGTCATAGACACCAATAGCTTCAAGAGACCTCAAAGGCCATCTCATCCTACAGATGAGGAAACTGAGGTCCAGAGGTGAGAAGCAATCTTCAAACACATAAAACCTTGGCCACAAGAATCTCTAAGTTGGTCCCTTGGGCTTCTGAGCCTTCATGTTCTGAAGCCTGAGAATCACAAGTCCCCGTGGACATACAAGTGAGAGGCACTTCAAGGGAAGGTGTCACTTTGCAGAGATGAGAACTGCCCATTGTTTTTTTTGACCAATCAAATCACAGGGCCAGACTTTGAGCAAAGAAACCTGAGATGCCCCACCCAGTCCCTGGCTGTGACAGGAGCCTCTTTGGACCCAGTCCGACAGAGTCCTTGTGGGAATGTCTCTCCTCTAGATTCAGGTGTCAATACAGCCGGGCACAGAACCAAGGCCTCTTGGTTCCCAGGCCATTCACCCCTCTCCCTCCGGTCAGTGAGGATCCCAGGGGATTTCAACCCAGTCTCTCAGCTTTGGAAATCAAGTAATGACAATAATGGGGCAGCTCCCAAGATACTTGGGAAGCCTCCAAGGGGAGGTAGCCTGTTGTCTCCTCTCTCTGGGATGCCCTCAAGGGGGTGTGGGCTGCTGATCTTTTTTCTATTGAAGATATGCAGGCTACTCTGGGAGACCAGATCTGAAATCCTAATTCTTGTCCCTCCACTCATCCACCAAAATGTATCCCATAGATCCAATCAATCATTCACTAACAGCTTGGTGCTGAAGTGTATAGGGCACTGAGTCTCAACTCAAGAAGGTCTGAGTTCAAATCCTCAGAAACTCACCAAATAAATGGTTCTGAAAAAGTCACTTAAATTCTGTCTGCCTTAATTTCATCTGTAAAATGGGGATAACATTGTAAGAATCAAATGAGGTGATATTTGAAAAATCACTGCATGGTGTCCTTCACATAGTAGGTGCTATATAAATGCTTTTACATGTGACTGTAAAAGCGTTTATATAACACTATGTGCCAGACACTATGCTAAGTGATTTTTCAAATATATATGTACATATGTATACATATGCCTACAAACATATATTTGCATACATATATTTACCTATATGTCTATATACTCATATCTCTACCTACATATATATGTAAATACACACACACATAATATATTCCCTTTCTCATTGGTCACTACTTGCTTCCTTCTATTCTTCCTTGCCTCCTTCGGGGGAGGTCATACTTAATCACTGATCTCCATCCTTGTTGATTTCTTCTTTACCCCTGAATTTCATTGCCAGATCCTATGCCCTTTTTCTATTGGCATTCCCCTCTCTGGGTATCCCCATCTCCTCTCTGACTCCATCCACTTTTGTTCTAGCTTCATCCATCTTCCCTATAAATAGATTTTATTCTTTCGTGAATATGTAACAAAGATATTTTCATGCCATTATATACTAATGATTGTTTCATTTATATTGTGCTTTTCAGATAATGTTCACATTTATTACTACATTTGATTCTTCAAACAACCCTGTGAGAGAGGCAGAGCAGGGTTATTATTATCTTCAGTATGTTTATGAGAAAATCAGGGAAATTATGTGATTTGCCTAAGGTCAGAAACTCATGCATGTCACAACTGAAGCTGAAGCCCCCATATTTTGATTCTCAGTCAGATATGGTTTCCACAATTCCCTTGTTGTTCTATCTACCTACCTACCTTTCCTACCTACATCTTTCCTTCCTACAATACTTTCAAGTCCACAAACATTTATTAAGTTAGGATGTGCGAGAACTGTGTTAAGTATTTGGAATGCAGAAAGAAAATAAAAAAGATGATTTCTCCCCTCAAGGATATTACATTCTAATAGAGAAAGATAACACATAAAAGGAAGCTGAAAGGTGAGAGTGGGTGGACGATGGGAGAGATAAAAATGCTATGGTAGAGAAAGTCCAGGGCTACTTTGTGGCACGGTGAATAGAACACCAGACCTGGAGTCAGGAAGGCTCATCTTTCTAAGTTCAAATCTGACTTCAGCTCCTTCCTAGGTAGGTGACTCTGGGTAAGTCACTTCACCCTATTTGCCTTAGTTTCCTCATTAAATGATTTGGAGAAGGAAATGGCCAAACACGCCAGTATCTCTGCCAAGATTTTGTGTGCTTTCTATAGCCCCCTATACTGGAGTGCTAAAATATATCATCCAGACTAGCTCTCTGGAGGATCTCGGGACCAGCCCGAGTCCTTGGTCTTAGTGGAGGAGTGATGAGGCAAGACTCTTGTAGATGATCAAAACAAGGAGTCCGTTTATTCCAAATTCTGTCAGTCTTATATATCCTAATACCCTTATGTAACCAAAGCAACACTGCACATGCACTAACTGTATACTGTGGATGTGGGACCACATAAACAACTTGATATTGTATGTAGACAATTCTTTGCCACTTGATCTCACTCTGTTTTAATTACAACACAGATTGTCACTGCCCCTGACTTTTCAGGAAGGCCGAGAGCCCTCAGGAAGGGCAGAACCAAATATTGTCAGCAGGTTCCCTCTGGACTGAAGGGTCTTATATCTCACCCAAAGTTCCCCCACTATCTGTGGCCCTCTACACCAAAGAAACCTCAAATTGGGGGCATGAAGAGTCATACAATCCTGAAATGATTGGACACCAACAGAGCAACAGAAAAAGTCCAGAGAGTCAGCAGTGTAGCTGGTGAAGAACACACATATGGTTGGCCTGTGTCCATTATGCATAAAATGGAAGCTCTGTTAGGAACCAGTCCCTCAGAGCAAAAAGTCAAAGGAGCAGAGGATACTTCCAGTGTGTAAAATCCAGAAGTAAAGGCCAGAGTTAATAGATTTCTAGGGGTTTTGTCCAGATTTACAGAACCAAGCTATGAGAAAATAACTGCCCTACTCTACTCCCATTTCAAAGGCTTAAAAAAGAAAAAAGATCACAGTTCCAATCAGTTAATAGGATTTATTGAACACATACCAGGACTTTGTCCAAGGTGCTGGCTCTTTGTTTTCTGTTCAGATTTGAACTCAGGAAAAAGTCTACCTGACTGTGTACTATGGTGCTACCTGTATGTTCTAAGGTACCATTAAGTTCAAAATAAGCCAGTGAGTTTTTAAGAGTACAGCACTAGATATTAAAGGGGAAGAGAAAGAAATAGAAGGTAGTCCCTGTTCTGAAAGAACCCAAAAAGAAATATAACCTCAAAAATAAGATATAAGGTCACTTAGATGAGAAACATTTGTGCCCTAATATGGTTTAATGCCCATGGAAACTGCCAGCTTTAAAGCTGTCTGTTTAACAGCCTTGGGTGGCTCAACATATGATGCATAGCATGGGAGGATATTCTAGTCAAATTTGCTAGAATTCTGGAAATCTTCTGTGTGATGGTTCTAACAGTCCTCAGGCTCAATTCCTTCCAAGTCTTTGTTTCATTTCCCCGTTCCCCTGTCCCCCCTCTCTCCTGCAATGTTAGTGAATGTGGTTCTTTTGTATTATTTCTAATCTGGGTTCTAAATTGGGGATATTATTTTTCTCCTCCTTCAGCAATAGAAAACAACTATGGAAATAAAAGGGGAGCTTGGATCAGGGATGTACAGACATTATAATCCCAGCAAGATCCTAAAGGGCACTTCTTACTGATAAAAGGTGTAGCACTAATTCTGGGATTTTTATAATTCTAAATTAAAAGCAAGCAAAGTCTCATATTCTAAGTGAGCTTGAGTGAAAGTTAGGTGGCACCTTGCATTGAGTGCTGGGGCTGGAGTGCACAAAAAATCATCTCCCTGAGTTCAAATCTGCCCTTGAACATTTACTAATTGTGTGACCCTGAACAAATCACTAACCTCTGTTTACCTCAGTTTCTTCATCTGTAAAGTGAATTGGAGAAGGAAACAGCAAGATGCTCCAGTATCTCTGCCAAGAAAAACTCAAATAGGGTCACAAAGAGTTAGATACAACTGAAAAATGACTGAACAATAATGAGTGAACTTGATTTATAGAAACCCCTGTGTTTTACAGATCCTAAAATCTTTGTAAATCAAAGTTCTGGCCTCTGATCTCAACCAAAGTGCACTTGCCAAATCCAATAATCTTTTCTCAGTTCTCATCATTCTTGACTTCTTTGTGGCATTTGAATCCTCTCCTCCTGGATACTACCTACTTTTTGAGATTTTATCCCTTTGCTCTCTTTTTGTTCTTACTGTTTGCTCCTCCTTCTGCTCCTTTACTTGCTATTTTTTATTCATATCCCATGTTGCTCAAGGCTATGGCCCCCACTGGGATTGCTTCTCTCTCAATACACTCTCTCAGGGTCCCATCTCATGGGCTTAATTATCATCCCTATGTCAATGCCTTTCAGATCTCTATGTCCAGCTTTTAATCTTTCTCTGGAGTTCTAGTCTCACATCACTAATTTCTTACTGAATATTTCTATCTCAAACACAATGTGTACAAAATAGAACTCTTCTTTTCTTCCAAACCTCATCCCTCTTCTAAATTTCCTTCATATATATCCCATATATATCCGATTTTGACAATATATCTATATTGTCATTCTCCAGTTTTTACTTTCCTTCACTCCACATATCCAATTGGTTGCCAAGTCTTGTCATTTCTGCCTTCACAACATGCCTCATGTCTGTCCCCTCTCCTCTATCCATACCCTCATCTCCTCTCACCTGAATTATTGCAATAATCTTTATTTAATCTTTCCCCTCTCCAGTTCTATCTCACAGAATTGCCAAACTAATTTTTCTAAAGCATAGTTCTGACCACTTTGCTCCTCTGCTCAATATGTTTCCTATTACATTCAGGATTAAATATGAACTCTTGTTTTGCATTTAAAGGCCTTCAAAAACTAACTCAAACCTATTTCCCCAAGCCTAACATATGAAATCCCTTCATGTATTCTTAAGTCATCACATTAGTGAATCTTTTTGCTGGTCCTTACTCTAGATGCTCTATTTTAGCTCTCCAAGGTTTTGCATAAAGTGTCCCCCATTCTTGTAATGTATTTTCTTCTTTGCTCTTCTTCTTAGACTCTCCAGTTACTTTCTTAACTCAACTGAAGGACCACCTACCTCCTACATGATTTTCCAGATCTTGTCAGTTGTCAGTGTTTCTCCCCACCTACTAAATTACATTGCATTTGCCTTGTAGATATTTTATATGTAGTTATATAAGGAGGCTGAATACATTGATACATATTTTTGGAAATTCTACTGCACTTATATTAGTATATATTGATTCTAATAGAAGGTAAACTACTTAGAGGACAGGAAGCATTTCATTTTTTTCTTTATGTCACCAGAACCTAGTAGAGTGTCGGGCAGATGGTAGTTAACTAATAATAAATAATAACTAGTTATTGAGCTTAGGAAATTTTTAGGTTGGAGTACAATATCTTTACCTTATTTTTTGTTCCTAAAATTTCCTTAATTCCTTTTGTTTTTTTTAAAACCATGATAATTTCCAGATTGTTTTGTCCCATGATTATAATCCTTCCTTATAACAAAGAAAAACAGTTAATTAAAACCAACTGATATAGTAACTCAGTCTAATGTAGTATATAATATTCAGCACCTGTAGTTCTCCATCTTTTTATAAAATACAAATCTCCAGAGGCATAGGGAGCATGATATTTTGTCTCATCATACCAACTTAATAAATGCCTTTGCAAAGAATTAATATTGTCTACTAGCTTATTGTTCATGGAACATGTACTAAAAGGGGCTGATGAGGTATTGTAGTGGGAGTAGCCATCCACAGAACACCTTTAAATACAAATGCAAGTTGGAGAATTAATTTGGAGGGTTGCTATACTGTGGGAGCCCATTTGGGATATATTTAGGTCTCCCTACACATTTCCAGAGATGCAGTGGAGAAACTCTCCATTTAGGATTCTACTTTTTGAATGCTCTCCCAGTTCAATTAACTTTCTAGTCTTTTTTGTCTTCTCATTAGTACTGCCTTTTCCCTTGAGATTCCTCTTTCCTGGGTCTGCTCTCTAGCTCACTTCACTTCCAGCTTAACTCCTTCTCTAGATTTCTCTACCTCTATACAGAGATCCTCCTGGACACACTACTGGTTTCCAATTATTTTATTTTTCCCTTATTATAATGTAAGCTCCTTGAGTTTAGGGACTGTCTTGTATATAATTGCATCCCAAGTGCACAATGCCTGAACTAGATTAAAAGCTCTTCTCTATCTAATCTATCTATCTATCTATCTATCTATCCTTTTCAGACATCCACTATAGAAAAAATAACTTTTGTTAAAAGCTAATTGTGTCTGTTAGCTGATTATGACTGGAAGACACATCAGTTTGGGTTCGTGAACTTTAATATGTAAGAATAGTCTTGGGCAGCTAGATGGCACAGTGAATAGAATATTAGCCTGGAAGTCAGGAGGACCTGAATTCGAATTTGGTCTCAGACACAACACTTCCTAGCTGTGTGATTCTGGGCAAGTCACTTAATCCCAATTGCCTCAGCAAGAAAAAAAAAAAGTAGTCTTCCACATATAACACTTTCTCTAGAATGTTCCCTAACTTGCATTCACACTTATATGTTGTGTTTCCAGGGATCAGCTGCTACTCATAGGTTCTAGGATGTCTTGTGGGTGACTTTGCCTTGTAGTTCAACCTCCTGCACTGACATATTCCCTTTAAAAAATCAACCTAGAGATAGATGAACTCTTAGAAAACATAAATGTGGTCTATGACAGGGTCTAGAAGTCCTTTCTCTCTTAATGGCTCCTCACCAAGCTACCTTCCCCAGAGTGCAGCATCTAAGTTGGGTAGGTGGCTCAGCTAGTGCAACTGAGCAGTCTGCCACTCCCCATAGATCAACTCTTGACTGGCAGAGCTAGCTCTCTCTTGAATTCATTGTCAGCTCTCTTTTCTGCTGCCAGAGATCCCATTCTTTAAAGATGCTTCCTTTCTCAAGTGACTGATTTTTGTATCTGTGTCTGAATACCTTTAAGCACTGAGGTACCTTATGAGGGCTGGCAGATTCTCTAGCACCAATTACTGATGTCTCCAAGTTCTGACGATTCAGAAAACACATGCACAATGAAATTCTCCAGCTCAAACTGATGATATATGTCTACCGTGAAGCAGTAGGTTACCTGTGGCTTTTCTCCACTTGAAGTCTATGAAGAATTTCTGTTGGTTTCAAGTATGTGAAAGATTCATTTTTACTTAAAAAGCTTATGAAAAAAAAAGCAGGGGGTGGGGAATAGCACTTTCTGCCTATTTCTGTTTGTGTCTCTGTTTTTGCCTCTCTTCCTCCTCTTCCTAATCTCTCCCTCCCTTCCTTTCTCCTTTCTCTTCTTCCTCCTCTCTCACCTCTCTCTGTTTCTGCCACTTTATGTCTGTCTGTCTCTGTCTGTCTCTTTGTCTTCTCCCTCCCCTCTCCTTCCACCCTATTACCCAGATCAACTTTGTAACAAATAAAATGTATTTTGTATCTTTAAAGAGTTTAGTTACTGTTCCCAATTCCTGCCCCTAGTTTCACTCACTGCAATTCAATAACTATTGCAAACAGCTCTGCTATTTTGGTCAAGTCCATTACTCATTGTTATCATCATCAATAATAATTAGTTAAATAGCATAAGCACACAATTAGGGAAATTGAAACTCTCAGCACCAACAACAAGGAAGAGACAATGGGATTAAATGTCAAATGGAGAAATTTATCTTCTCCCTGAAGGAAAAAAGGGACAAGTAGAGGGGTCATCATTACCATCATGCTTCTCAGAATGCTTAGTCATCAATACAGACCCAGTTCCTCCTTATACTGTGATACTCATACCTCCCAAATCTATCCACTTCTGTCCCATCATTCTGTACTATGCCTGAATACTTCTTTCTGAATCTCTGGTCACTTACCAGGATCTCTTTTCTGACTGGTCTAGCTGCTAAAAGCCATGTCCCCTTGACCGTGGGGAGATGACTGCCCCAACCATGGGACCACAATGACATCTCCTCATTCACAGGTATCTGGGAACTATGAGTAGTCTCTCCCAGATCAAATTTAAAATCACAGGAACCCAGGAAATTATGGGCAGTTTGCTGATCAGCAGCAGCTCGGTGTCTGGATTTCTCCAAGGCTTCCATGGCCATACATCTGTATGTGTGGCAAAAGTTGGGTCATATTTACAAATAAGCTTGCCGTCCTTCTGGATAACACATCCCGAAATATCTTGAAGTGAAACATTGGATTTCTTTAAACCTCTGTTCCCTCCTTTTGTTCACTGCTCACATGTTTCATTCTTTTATTCTTTCTCTTCAGTGTTATGGAATCAGAGAATTTTTAAGTTGCAAGAGGCTTCATTCACTAACTCATAACCCAAAGGTATTCCAACTATACATTATTATTACAAGTGGTCACCTGGCCTCTGCTCAATGAAGATGGGAACCTAATCTCTTAAAACAGCTAATTCCACTTTTGGACAATTCTAGTTGTTTGGAAGTTTTCCTTGATAATGTTCCTAATTTGTCTCTTTACAATTTCTACCCATTGCTGTTATAGCTATCATCTGAAGTAAGATGGTATAAGACTGTATAATATAGTGCAAAGTTTGCTGGACTTAGAATCAATGGATTTGACTTCAAAATCTAGCTTGCAGACTTTGTGACTTTGAGCAAGTCATTGTTTTTCCTCACCTATAAAATGGGAGAGTTTAGAGGAAGCTGGACCATATCACCTTTAAGACTGCTTCCACTTCTAAATTGAAAGACACTTATTTTTGTTTACAATTTTGTAAAACGTTTTTGCTTAAAGTTATATTATGCTTAAAGTTAAATTCTATTTCTCCTCTTTCCCCTCCCTAAGATGATAAGCAATCAGATATAGATGATACATGTTCAATTATGTAAAACATTTCCATATTAATAATTTTATACAAGAAAACTCAAATAAAAATGGAAGAAAGTGAAAAATAGCATAATTCAGATTATATTCAATCAATATCTGTTCATTCTTTGGAAGCAGATAGTATATTTCATCATTAATCATTTGGTTTTGTCTTGTATCATGTATTGCTGACAAAAGCTAAGTTATTCACAGTTCTTCATTGAAGAACTGTTACTATGTTCTTTTGTTTCAGATCATGTAAATTTTCCCAGGTTTTTCTGAAATCATCCTGCTTGTCATTTCTTATAGCATGATCATATTCCATTGCAATCATATACTACAGGCTTGTTTAGCCATTCCCCTATTAGGAATATCCTTTTGATTACCAATTCTTAGCCACCACAAAAAGAGCTGCTATAAATATTTTTGTGTAAATGGGTCCTCCATTTTTTTTTTGGATTTTTGAATACAAGCCTACCAGTGGTATTGGTGAATCAAAGGATATGCACAGGTTTATAACCCTTTAGGCACAATTCCAAATTGCTCCCCAGAATGACTGAATCAGTTCACAACTCCATCAACAATGCATTAGTGTCCCAGTTTTCTCACATCTCTTCTAACATCCAACATTTTCCTTTTTTGTCATATTAGCCATTCTCATAGGTATGAGAGGGTACCTTTGAGTTTTTTTAAATATGTATTTCTCTGATCAAAAGTGATTTAGAGGATTTTTCATGTGATTATAGATAGCTTTGATTTCTTCATCTGAAAATTGTCTGTTCATATCCTTTGACTATTTATCAAATGGGGAATATCTTGTATTTTATAAATTTAACTCAGTTCTCCATATATTTGACAAATTCAGCCTTTATCATATATATTTGTTACAAAAATTTCCCCCCAGTTTTCTGCTTTCCTTATAATTTGGATTGCATTGCTTTTGTTTGTGCAAGAACTTTAATTTCATATAATCAAAATTATCTATTTTACATTTTATAAAGCTCTCTAAATCTTCTTTGATCCTAAATTCTTCCCTTATCTATAAATCAATCAAACTATTTGCTCAATTTGCTGATGGTATCACTCTTTATATGTAACTCATATACCCATTTTGCCTCAACTTGGTATACAATGTGAAATATTGGTCTATACCTAGTTTCTGCCATAATGTTGAGACTCCTCTTCTAATCCATAACCTTTATACTTCTGCTTTCTAGCAAGCATTTCCCAGATATTCACCTTTCTTAGTGACCCTTTCTTCTGGTCAAGCCCATAAAATCCATGACTCTCCTGATCTTTTTATCCTCCTTATTCAAATTCTCATAATCTCAATTGTGAATACTCACTCATGCTGAGACAAAGGACTAAAAGTATTAGCTAGGTGGTGTAGTGGATAGAATGCTGGGACTGGCTAGACTGAAGTTCAAACCTGGCAAGTCACTCTACCCTGTTTGCCTCAGTTTCCTCAGCTGTAAATGAACCGAAGAAGGAAATGGTGAACCACTCCAGTGTCTTTGCCAAGAAAACCTCAAATGGAATATAAAAAATTAGACATGCCTAAAATGAATGAACAACAACAAAAATCAGGGCCTACACAAGAATCATTTTTAACAGGATGATGGTCATTTTCTGATTTCCCTCCACCCAAGAGTTTAACTGTTGGATGATTTTCTAACGCCCCACTACCACTACTATCAGGAAGTTTTCCTTAATGGGAATCCCAGTCTTCTTTCCTCTCTTTAGTTCAGTTCATTAGTTCTGTTACCTGCATCCCTGCTAAAGAACTCCCCCGCCTCTCTGCTGTCAGTGCATTTAAAATATTTGCAGCCTGCTTTCCTGTCTGGCTTAGTCACCTACTTAACCACCCTACACTGCAGGTTTTAGGAACTTTAATCTTTCTGCATAAATCAACTACCTTGGCTCTGCTACTCTCTTCCAAGCAAACTGTGGCATTTGCCCGTGTCTTTCTGTTCCCAAAATGGCCCAGGCTAAACTCACTGTCTGAAGTGTCAATTGTCCCCCTCTCATCTCCTTACCTAGAGGCTGACTTGCTTTGCTGCCTGTCCAAAGGTGGGATTTAGTGATGAGTCCCAAAGGTTCCTCCTGTTTCTCTATTGCTCATGGGTTCCCCTAAGATTCATAGAGTTTTACAGCTGGAAGACACCGTATAGACCAATAAGTCCAACCTTATCATTTAATATATGGGAAAACTGAGGCCAAGAGAAATGGGAACCAAAGTCACAACAATTGACAATGATCATAATCCCAGCATAAACAAAAAGATAAAAAGAAAATAAAGATAATTTCAATTTATAAACCAGCATCTACTACAGAGGATGTGGGGAGAGAGACAGAGTGACTGCAGAAAAACACACTGAGAGAAATTCTATGAAAAGCTTGACAAAAGTCAATATATATTAAGTGTAATGCATAACCAGGAACAAGAGAGGACTGAAATATAACAAATGTTCTCTTCAGTAAGAAAGTATGGCAAGTCCTGAATAATATTATCAAAATATGAAATTGACCATATATTTTGAGCTTCCCCCCCCAACCTGTGTTGCTATCATTTGCTTTTATATTACTTGGTTTTCCAATATATTCTTCCCTTGCCCCTTTCCAGAGAACCATCCTTTATAACAAAGAATAAAAAAGAAAGAGAAACAAAAGCAATTCAGCAATGCTAAGAAACACATCAATCAAGGTCTAAAGATATATGCAGTGTTCCACATCCATAGTTCCCTTTTTGCCTTTGAAAATAAAGAAGAGAGGTGCTTCAGAAATGGTTTTATTGTTGCTCTTTCCATTTACCTTGTCACTGGGGATATTGTTTTCCTGGAATTGTTTAATTCACTTTGCATCTCTTCATGTGAAGAAATTGATTATATATGAAAAGACAGGAAAAGACTAGTGTACAGTCAAACTATCAGCTAGTTAACTCAAAGGTCAAAATCAATACTATATCTTCTGATAAGGAGCAAATGTCCCTTATTAGTCATTTCTGCCTCAGTGTAAAAGACTTTGTCAGACCCTTTCCTTAATTTAGAAGAAATGATAAAGATGAGAAGAAGACAATGGATGTAATTACATCACCTGTGGTTGTGAAATGGGAGAAATTGTGAAGAAGATCCTTCTTTCTGTTCCCAACATTTTGTACTACCTATATTTTCCCTTTTCTATGCCTGTCTAACATCTCCTTCTCCACTATTTGTTTATACCTTAATGTGATTAAATTCTATTTACCTATCCTTTAGTCTGAACAAGTTTCACTTGTTCCCACATTGATATGACTGCCTCACTCACATTCACCTTTATTTTCTTTACTACAGGACTCTCCTGGTGCCTTATCCTACCATGGAAACTACCCTGGGTCATGGAGGTCAGTGCTAATAGAATACAAGCTCTCATGGCTCCTAAGGAGCTTAAGTCTTAGCTTGACTCTGGTTGCTGGACTGAATCGCTCTTATCCAAGAAACAGACTACAATACGTGCAGAGATTTATTATCCAAAAATTGGCTTCCAACTGATAGGTTTATTTAGCTGAGGCAATTCATGGAGTCTAAAGCATAAAAAAAGAATATCTAATCAACGAATGACCTACAATTTATTAATTTTTGACTACATGTCAGGCACTATGCAAGGCATTAGGGATAAAAAGCAGATGTTTTCCCTCCTCACCTTCCTTTCCTGATATCCTTGGTCTCTTTTTAAGTCTCAAACTCAAATTCCATCTTCTGTAGATTTTTCTTGGTCTCCTTACCACACATACATCCCTACCTCAATTACTAGTGTCTTCCCTTGGATATTACCTTGCAACTACTACATATGTATGTATGCATGTATATATGTACATATGTGTTTATTGTGTTTGCATGCATATACTTATATACACGTGTAGGTATTTGCAAGTTGTGTCTCCTATTAAAATGTGAACTGCTTGAAAGAACTTTTTTTGCCTTTTTTGTATCCATAGTAGTTAGTATAGTATCTGGCACATACTCAGCATTTAACAAATGTTTTTTGACTGACTGATATCTATACCCTCAAGAAGCTTATATTCTATATACTCATGAATAAATTCATAAAGAATCCGAAATTTATTTCCCAGCTTAAAACTCTAGGGACACCTGTATCTTTTTTAAGGCCTTTTATTTACAAAGCATATGCAGGGTAATTTTTCCATCATTGACCCTTGCAAGACCTTTTGTTCCAAATTTTCCCCTCCTTCCCCCTACCCCATCCCCTAGCTGGCAGGTAGTCCAATACATGTTAAATATGTTGAAATACATGTTAAATCCAATATATGTATACATATTTATACAGTTACCTTGTCGCACAAGAAAAATCAGATCAAGAAGGAAGAAAAAGAAAAACTGAGAAAGAAAATAAAATGCAAGCAAATAACAATACAGAGAGTGAGAATGCTATGTTGTGGTCCATACTCAGTTCCCACAGTCCTCTCCCTGAGTGTAGATGTCTCTCTACCTTACTGAACAATTGAAACTGGTCTGAATCAATTCATTGTTGAAGAGAGCCATTGATTGATCATCGTATAATCTTCTTCTTGTCATCTGTAATGATCTCCTGGTTCTGCTCATTTCACTTAGCAGCAGTTCATGTAAATCTCTCCAGACCTCTCTGAAACCATCCTGCTGGTTGTTTCTTACAAAACAATAGTATTCCATAGCATTTATATACCATAATTTATTATTTTTCCTCTTTATTATTATTATTATAGCTTTTTATTTATAAAACATAAGCATGGATAATTTTTCAACATTGACCCTTGTAAAACCTTCCCTTCCAACTTTTCCCCTCCTCCCTCCCATTCCCTCCCTTAGATGGCAAGTAGCCCAATACATGTTAAATATGTTAAAGTATATATTGAGTCCAATATATGTATACATATTTATACAGTTATCTTTCTGTACAAGAAAAATTGGATTTAGAAAGAAAGAAAAAAACCTTAGAAGGGAAACAAAAATGGAAGCAAACAATAACAAAAAGAGTGGAAATGCTATCTTGTGGTCCACCCTCATTTCCCATAATTCTCTCTGAGTGTACCTGATTCTCTTCATTATTGAACAACTGGAACTGGTTTGAGTCATCTCATTGTTGAAGAGAGCCACATCCATCAGAGTTGATCATTTTATAAACTTGTTGTTGCCATGTATAATGATCTACTGGTTCTGCTCATTTCACTTAGCACCAATTCATGTAAGTCTCTCCAAGCCTCTCTGAAATCATCCTGCTGGTCATTTCTTATAGAACAATCATATTCCATAACATACATATACCACAATTTATTCAGCCATTCTCCAATTGATGGGCATCCATTCAATTTCCAGTTTCTAGCCACTACAAAAAGGGTTGCCACAAACATTTTTGCACATGTGGGTCCCTTTCCCTCCTTTAAGATCTTATTGGGATACAAACCCAATAGTAACACTGCTGAATCAAAGAGTATGAACAATTTGATAAATTTTTGAGTATAGTTCCAAATTGCTCCAACAAAATGGTTGGATTTGTTCACAATTCCACCAACATCAGTATCCCAATTTTCCCACATCCCCTCCTACATTCATCATTATCTTTTCCTGTCATCTTAGCCAATCTGAGAGGTGTGTAGTGGTATCTCAGAGTTGTCTTAATTTGCATTTCTCTGATCAATAGTAATTTGGGGCACCTTTTCATATGGCTAGAAATAGTTTCAATTTCTTCATCTGAAAATTGTCTGTTCATACCTTTTGATGATTTATAAATTGGAGAATGGCTTGAATTCTTATAAATTTGAGTCAATTCTCTATATATTTTAGAAATAAGGTCTTTATCAGAACCTTTGAATGTAAAAATGTTTTCCCAATTTATTGCTTCCCTTCTAATCTTGTCTACATTAGTTTTGTTTGTGCAAAAACTTTTTAACTTAATATAATCAAAATTTTCTATTTTGTGATCAATAATGATTGCTAGTTCTTCTTTGGTCACAAATTCTTTCCTCCTCCATAGGATAGGTAAGCTATCCTATGTTCTTCTAATTTATTTATAATCTCATTCTTTATGTCTAATTATGAACCCATTTTGACCTTACCTTGGTATACAGTGTTAAATGTGGGTCAATGCCTAGTTTCTGCCATACCAATTTCTAATTTTCCCAGCAGTTTTTGTCAAATAGTTAGTTCTTACCCCAAAAGCTTGGATCTTCGGGTTTGTCAAACCCTTGATTGCTATAGTTATTGACTATTTTGTCCTATGAACCTAACCCATTCGACTGATCAGCTAGTCTATTTCTTAGCCAGTACCAAATGGTTTTGATGATTGCTGCTTTATAATATAGTTTTAGATCTGGTACAGCTAGACCATCTTCATTTGATTTTTTTTCCATTAGTTCCCTTGAAATTCTTGACCTTTTATTCTTCCAGATGAGTTTTGTTGTTATTTTTTCCAGGTCAGTAAAATAGTTTCTTGGGAGTTTGATTGGTATAACACTAATTAAATAGATTAGTTTAGGTAGTATTGTTATCTTTATTATATGCGCTTGACCTATCCAAGAGCACTTGATATTTTTCCAATTGCTCAGATCTGACTTGATTTGTGTGGAAAGTGTTTTGTAGTTTTGCTCATATAGTTCCTGACCCTTCATTGGCAGATAGATTCCTAAATATTTTATCCTATCAACAGTTATTTTAAATGAAATTTTTCTTTGTATCTCTTACTGTTGGATTTTGTTAGTGATGTATAAGAATGCTAATAATTTATGTGGATTTATTTTGTATCCTGCAACTTTGCTGAAGTTGTGGATTATTTCTAATTTTTTTTAGTTGGTTCTCTAGGGTTCTCTAAGTATACCATCATATCATCTGCAAAGAGCAGTAATTTGGTTTCCTCATTATCTATGCTAATTCCTTTAATCTCTTTTTCTTCTCTTATTGCCAAAGCTAACATTTCTAATACAATATTAAATAGTAATGGTGATAGTAGGCAACCTTGTTTCACTCCTGATCTTATTGGGAATGATTCTAGTTTATCCCCATTACATATGATGCTTGCTGATGGTTTTAAATAATTGCTACTGACTCTTTTAAGGAAAAGTCCATTTATTCCTATACTCTCTAGTGTTTTTATTAGGAATGGGTGTTGGATTTTATCAAATGCTTTTTCTGCATCTATTGAGATGATCATATGTTTTTTTGTTAATTTGGTTATTGATATAGTCAATTATGCATTCCTGGTATAAATCCTACTTGGTCATGGTGTATGTTCCTGGGGATGATTCTCTGTAATCTCTTTGCTAATATTTTATTTAAGATTTTTGCATCAATATGCATTAGGGAGATTGGTCTATAATTTCTTTCTCTGTTTTTGTCCTACCTGGTTTAGGTATCAGTACCATGTCTGTGTCATAAAAGGAATTTGATAGGAGTCCTTCATTCCCTATTTTTTCAAATAATTTATATAGTATTGGGTTAATTGTTCTTTAAATGTTTGGTAGAATTCACATGTAAATCTATCTGGTCCTGGGGACTTTTTCTTAGGTAGTTAATTAATAACTTGTTCTATTTCTTTTTTTCTAAAATGGGGCTATTTAAGCAATTTACCTCCTCCTCTATTAATCTGGGCAATCTATTTTTGTAGTTATTCATCCATTTCACTTAGGTTATCAAATTTATTGGCATAAAGTTGGGCAAAGTAACTCCTAATTATTGCTCTAATTTCCTCTTCAGTAGTGGAAAGTTCTCCCTTTTCATTTTTAAGACTAACAATTTGATTTTTCTCTTTTCTTTTTCTAATCAAATTTTATCAAAGGTTTATCTATTTTGTTGATTTTTTTCATAAAACCAACCCTTAGTTTTATTTATTAATTCAATAGTTTTTTTCTTTCAATTTTATTAATCTCTCCTTTAATTTTTAGAATTTCAAGTTTGGTATGAGATTGGGGTTGTAAAATTTGTTTTTTTTTTTAGTTGCAAGCTTAATTTATTGATCTTCTTTTTCTCTATTTTATGCAAGTACGTATCTAGAGATAAAATTTCCCCTTATTATTGCTTTGGCTGTATCCCACAAATTTTGGTATGATATCTCATTATTGTCCTTCTCTTGGATGAAATTATTGATTGTATCTATGATTTGCTGTTTCACCCATTAATTCTTTAGGATGAGATTATTTAGTTTCCAGTTTTCTATTTTCCCATGTCCTTTTATTGAATGTAATTTTTATTGCTTTGTGATCTGAAAAAATGAATTTACTATTTCTGCCTTTCTGCATCTGATTTTGAGGTCTTTATGTCCTAATATATGGTCAATTTTTGTATAGGTTCCATGAACTGCTGAGAAGAAAGTGTACTCCTTTCTGTCTCCATTCAATTTTCTCCAAAGATCTATCATATCTAGTTTTTCTAGTATTCTATTTACGTCTTTAACTTCTTTCTTATTTATTTTGTGGTTTGATTTATCTAGTTCTGAGAGAGCAAGGTTGAGATCTCCCACTATTATAGTTTTGCTGTCTATTTCTTCTTGAAACTCTTAACTTCTTTAGGAATTTAGATGCTACACCACTTGATGCATATATGTTTCATATTGATATTCCTTCATTAGCTATGATTCCCTTTAGCAAGATATAGTTTCCTTCCTTATCTCTTTTAACTAGATCAATTTTTGCTTTTGCTTGATCTGAGATCAGGATGGCTACCCTTCCTTTTTTTTTCCATATGAAGCATAACAGATTCTGCTCTAGACTTTTACCTTAGTCTGTATGTATTACCCTGCTTTAAATGTGTTTCTTGTAAACAACATATTGTAGGATTCTGGCTTGTAATCCAGTCTGCTATCAACCTACATTTTATGGAAGAGTTCACCCCATTCACTTTTGCAGTTAAAACTACTAATTCTGTTTTTCCTGCCATCTTATTAACCCCAAATGAGAATGAAGTTGATGACTTTGTTCAGCCCTGCCTTCCAAATCTAACTTAAGCAGGAATCAAGACAACATCCTATGATGATCTTGGTCCTCTTTGAAAATGAAAGGACAAATAACAATAACAACTTATGGAATGAAAAACTTTGACCAACTTATTAGAGAAATCTGAGGAATTTCACCAAGCAGATAGAGTAGAACTAAGGAAGGAAGATAGCCAGGTGACCCTTCCTGGTGACTATTACCTACATAGTTTCCTAAACTGTAGAATGGAGACAATAATAGTGCCAACCTACAGTTGTGGGATCAAAAGAAATAACAAATAAAAATACTTTGCAAATTTCACAATGACATAAATGCTAGTATCATCATTACCAATAACAATACTATTATTGCCTGCAGATTAAATCAAAAGATGCAGCAGTGGATGCCTCTTTATTTTTTTATTAAAGCTTTTTATTTTCAAAACATGTGTTTTGAAAATAAAAAGCTTTAATAAAAAACAAAGAAATATATACACAGATAATTTTTCAATATTGATCCTTTCATAGCCTTGTGTTCCAAATTTTCCCTTCTTTCCCCCACCCTCTCCCCTAGATGGCAAGCAATCCAATATATGTTATACATGTTAAAATATATGTTAAATCCAATATATGTAAACATATTTATACAATTATCTTGCTGCATAAGAAAAATAAGATAAAAAAGGGAAGAAAATGAGTAAGAAAACAATGCAAATGAATAACAACAAAGAGTGCGAATGTTATGTTGTGATCCACATTCACTTCTCATAGTCCTCTCTCTGGGTATAGAAGACTCTTCATCACAAGATCATTGGAACTGGCCTCAATCATTTCATTGTTGAAAAGAGTCACATCCATCAGAATTGATCATTATATAATATTGTTGTTGCCATATACAATTATCTCCTGGTTCTGCTCATTTCAATTAGCATTAGTTCATGTAAGTCTATCCAGGCCTCTCTGAAATCATCCTGCTGATCTTTTTTTAATAGAACAATAATATTCCATAACATTCATATGCCTTAACTTATTCAGCCATTCTCCAATTGATGAGTGTCCACTCAGTTTCCAGTTTCTCACCACTAGGAAAGGGGCTGCCACAAACAATTTTGCACATAGTTCCAAATTGCTCTTCAGAATGGCTGGATCCATTCACAGTTTTATTAACAGTGTATTAATGTCTCAGTTTTCCCACATCCCCTAAACATTCTTCATTATCTTTTCCTATCATCTTAGCCAATCTGAGAGGTGTGTAGTGATGTCTCAAAGTTGTCTTAATTTGCATTTCTCTGATCAATGGTGATTAAGAGCACCTTTTCATATGAAATGGTTTTAAATTCTTCATCTGAAAATTATCTGTGCATATCCTTTGACAATCATTTATCCATTGGAGAATGGTTTGAACTATTACAAATTCTCTATATATTTTAGAAATAAGGTCTTTATCAGATCCTTTGGATATAAAAGCATTTTCCCAGTTTATTGCTTCTCTTCTAATCTCGTTTGCATTAGTTTTGTTTGTACAAATACTTTTTTAACTTAATATAATCAAAATTATCAGTTCAAATATCTCTGAGGGTTGAGGCTTTCTATCTTTTTGATGCATAATGTTCGCAATGGTTCAATGGGAAAAGACTGCAAAGAGTTTAAAAAAACTTTGCCCTGTAACACTTCCTACCCTGTTATATAGGAAAGGAAAGGTTCAGGTCTCCTGAGGAAAAGGATTTATGATATGATAGTATGAGATTCTGGAACAAAGCTTGGAATCAGATGGTGGAGGTTGGGAAAGGCTGTAGTTAATGCTCTTCTGGACCATAGTTAGTGGACATAAGGGGAGAGAGACAATCTAGGAAAAGTGGATGAATTTGGAGAAGAGTGGGACAAGGGACAAGGAGACTCATCTGGAGAAATGGCTAGAACCAGTCCTAGACTATTTTCAGTAAGCAGGGACACAAGTGACATGAGTTATCACAGAAATATTGCTCTTACAAAAGAACAATGGAAAATGAAAAAAGATCATGTGGAGGATGAGGAAAAGGTAAAAGGAAGGAGAAAGGGAAATAGAAGAAGAAACATGGGAACAAATACAAGAATGAGAACCATTTGGGGGATGCAATCACAGGGAGGGGAAAATAAGTCAACATATTTGTTAAGCATTTTGTAAGTACCATGAGTTGGTTATATCAGGAAATGAAGATCTGAGCCTATGATTTTCAAAATATCTTCACAGAATTTTTTTTATTTAATGCTTATTAAAGATTTCTTGTAAGAAATCATCATACCCATTTTACAGCTATAGAAAACTGAGGCTTGGTTATACAGGGACTTACGGAAATTTACAAAACCAGGAGGTAAACT
The DNA here is from genome assembly GCF_016432865.1 of Antechinus flavipes. Lineage (NCBI taxonomy): Eukaryota > Metazoa > Chordata > Mammalia > Dasyuromorphia > Dasyuridae > Antechinus > Antechinus flavipes. The sequence goes on along the minus strand of NC_067401.1, from coordinate 142,621,982 downwards.
AAAGCTTAGACACAGGTCTTCTGATTTCAAGTGTAGTACATTCATCACAATACCAAACCTACTGAAACTTGTTCCAGGTACAACACAACTCTTTGCTGAACAGAAAAAGCAGAACCTCTAGTTCCTGAGGGAAGAAGCAACTTGAGTATTAAACAGTGAAATCCTTATGGGCTTGGGTTGGGTTCTTGCCTTTCTATGTATCCCAGGAAGTTATCATAGTGCTTGGCATCTAGCAGGGTCTTACTAAATTCTCGTTGATGTGATGATTGATTGCAAAGTAGTCAAAAAACTTTTGCAATCTTCCTCATATAGTCATAGTTGCCCTGATGGGCTAAGCCAGCAAAGACAGAGTTTCAGCATTTTGATGGGATATTACAGAACTGAGAAAGGGTCTAGCATGGGGGATAGAGAGCTGGCCTTTGAATTAGAAGGCTTCAAATTCTATCTTATCTTTGACCCAGTGTGGCTCTGTGACTTTGATTCTTACCCTGTTGCAGACCCTCTTCAACTTCCATCTTGAACATTTCAGTAGTCTGAATGTGGGTATCAAGAGTCTCTCTGCTTCACTTCATCATGTACTCAGGCACCCAAAATATTGTTTCTAATGCACAGATCCAATAATGCCAGCCCTCTACTCAATAAACTCCAGTGGCTTCCTATTTCCTCTTGGAATAAATACAAAATGCTGTTTGCATTCAAAACCCTTCATAATCCAGAATCCTTCTATCTTTCTTACATCTTATTCCCCAACACATACTCTTCTAACACTATTTCTAGAGTAGGAATTTTCTCTGACATAATAATATATCCCATTCCTGAAACACTCTCCTTCTCAACCACTGACCTCCCTTGCTTCCTTCCCAACTAAAATCCCATCTTCTACAGGAAGTCTTTCCCAAATCCTCTTAATTCAAATACTTTCCCTATTTTAATTATTTCTTATGTCCTGTATGCACACATGTATATATACATTATTATTATTTTTGTTTGTATTTTGTCTCTTCCATTAGATTATAAGCTCTTTGAGAGTAGAAATTATCTTTTGTTTCTTTTTGTAACTCAGTGACTGGTGCATAGTAGGAGCTTTATAAATGTTTATTAAATTGAACTTAACACATCAGAACTGTGCAGCTACTCTCGAAGATTACATCACAAAGCTGGGGATACTCTGCATTAAAAGAGGGACTCTGGGGTTTTCCCTATATCAATAAAATTATAGATCTTGTATGTTCTCTTTTCAGTCTTCCATTCCCTTTAATCTACATTACTAGCCCTTTGTGGGAAAGAGAGAGGTATTTTAAATTAGCTGACATTACCCCTAGCCACAGGTAGCAAGTAGAAATAGAATCCCAGACTGTGCCTGGGTCCTAGACAGCAGCAAACAGCCAGTTGCAAAAAATATCTTCATGCCTAAGGCAGAGTGAGTAGGGCACAGAAAGGCAGAAAGACTAATCTGAATGTATGGTGTTTATGCAGCACTGGAGGGACCCAATGGGCTCCAGAAGTTCCTGGAGGGAAGAAGGGAAGAGAGTAATAGAACTTATTATATGCCAAGAAATGACAAAATCTCTTCCCTATTGTATACGTCTGAAGTCCTCTTTATTAACTGTGATTCTCTCTATTCTTTGATCAAAACTTCTTCTTCCACCCATAGAATGTAAGAAAATTAATTCTTTGTCTCATGTTAATAATCAATGATTCAATTAGGACCAAGATCAGAAGCTTATAAATTGTTTAGGTTCTGAAGGACATTGCTGATAATGAGATTGAATTAACTTTCTTCTCAATCTTGTTCAAACCCCACATAATATAGCTATACAGATATAGGTGGGGAACTATTCTTTGATTAGATTGCCCAAAGCTGGACAATTTAGAAGTAAACTATGTAATCAAAGTTGCTTTCCTTAGACCTTCATTAGGCTTCTCAAAATATTCATTCTCTTTCATTAGTTGTTAATTAAGAGAGTTGATTGCCATCTTCAGGAGTATCCACTTTTACAAGGGCATATAAAACTGTAAGCCCATTGTTATGATTTGTCTTTGGCATTCAAAAGTGTCACTGATCCAATTTGTTGGTACTATGCTAGATTATTAATAAAATGATTAATTATTCAGAAATTATGTCTCTTAAACTTCTTAAATATCACAAATGGAAAATATTTTTTCTTACTTCTCTGTTTATTTTTTCTTTTACAATTCCATCTTTTATATCCAAGTCATGTATCCATTTGAAATTTATCTTGGTATATAGAGTGAGAAGTTGGTCTATATATAGATAATTGTGATTTTTGAAAATATCTTGCTTGATGTAGTTATAAGAGATAGAACTCCAATATGGAATCACTTAATCTGAATGATCCTAATAATCATATACATATAAACAGTGACAAACAGCTTGTATTTTTTTCACTGAACTGATTTATTAGGACCCTAGGTCAAACATGTAAATTATTGTGGCTCCTGAATGGATAAGGCCCCTGGCTAATTCCAGCCAACACCTATTTCTTAGAACTCAGATTATGGGTTTGGAACCTCACTCAGTTTCTGGTCTAGATTAGGAAACCCAAGTGTCTGGGAACCCAAGGGATTTTCCCATCCCATCTGGGTCTGATATCCCCTCCCATTTCTGGCATTGATTACCTGTTCTCAAGTAAGCCCAGCTTTAGAATGAAACTGTCCTGCTCAGATTCCACTTTAAGTATATTCTCCTCCTAGTATAATATATATATATATATATATATATATATATATATATATACATATATATATATATACATATATATATATACATACATATATATGTATATATACATAGATATATTATAATAATAACCATAATATATGTCTCCCTCATGTAAATGGTGCTGGCTCTATTTCTATATGTATTGACAAAGTGTGTGTGTGTGTGTGTGTGTGTACATATAAGTGTGATTCTGTTTTTCCCTACTTGTTGTTACACAACAATAATATTAGAGCTCATCTTTGTGCTAGCTTCCTGAGTACCAATTTTCTGTAAATCCTCAACTCCAAGTCTTTTCTCTCACATAAGGGATGAAGCCAAATAACACAATTTCTGCCAGATTGTTTTCCAGTTTTCCTAGCAGTTTTTTGTCAAATAGTGAATCCATCTCTGTAGTTTATCAAACACTATATTACCATGGCCATTTACATCTCTGTGTTATGTACCTAATCTGGTTGACCACTCTATTCTTTAGTGATATTGGACTATATTTTTCTTTCTGTGCTTTATCTTTCTCTGGCTAAGGCATCAAGACATTTATATCCTGATAATCTATATCCATACCTGCGTCTATAGCTATATCTCAGAGATAAGAGAGATCCAACTTTTCCTTAATTTTTTTGCAAATAATTTTAGAACTAATTGTACTATGAATGCTTAATGAATTTATTTGGTCCCAGATTTTTTTTCTCTCTAGGATTTTATTTGGGGCTGGCCCAGTTTCTTTGCCATTATGTTCTTTTTAAAGAACTTAATTCAAGAAACATTAATTCAAGAAACATATACCTAATATATGGTAGGCAGCGTATTCCACAGAGAAGACTATAGTTTGAACAAGGTTTTGTGGGGGGACTGTACAGACATAAAATGATAGAACTGAAAAATAGAAGACACTTTAGACATTATCTAGTCCAATTTCTTAATTTTAAAGGAAACTGAGTCCCAGAAAGATTAGCTTTCTTAAGTCAGACAGGTGATAAATATTGTACCCAGAATTGAAACTCATATTCTGACTCCAAATGGAAATGTTTTTTTTCACCATCCAATTTAAATAAAAGGATCTGCTGGAGAAGATTCCGGTATCTGAAAAGAAGGTACTTATGGCTCATCAAGAGCAACTGTGCCAGAAAAACTTCAAGCTGTCTGCAGGATTCAGAATAAAGCTGTTTTTCTTGAGTAAGATTTCCCTAAAATCAGACATGTGACCCCTAGCCTGTCATGCTCACCTCCTAACCTGAACCTCCTTTCTATTTGAAGAAATAAGAGGAGACCTGAATATGTAAACTCATCTGGCAATCACGGCATCCAGGGTCCCAGGGCCTCACTGAATAAAATCTCAGGACAGGGCTTCTGATATAAAAAGTTAGGTAATTGATGTGGTTGACCATGCTTGCAAGAAGATGGCACACTGGCAAAAGGGCTGGGTTAGGAGTCAGAGGACCTGATTTCCAATCCTGTATTGGACAAAAATTAGTTGTGTGACCCTTGGAAAATCACTTAATTTTTCAGTTCATCAATTTCTTCATCTGTAAGATGAGGGAATTGGACTGATGGCCTCCAAAGTCTCTTTCAGTTCTAAATCTATGATCCTATCCTAGAAAGAGCAGAATTCCCAGATGGGAATAGAGTTGCAAATAATTCACACTGGAGTACATAAAATTCAGACGTAATCACAGTCATCCAAAGGTGAGATGGATTTGAAGTCAGAAAGCTTGTTTTGAATTCTGACTACATCACTTATTACCTATAGGGCTTCTGTCAAATCACTCCTCCCTCCCCCTAAGTCTCAAATGCCTCTTTTATAAAACAAGTAAGGTGGATAAAATGATCTCTAAGGTCCTTTCTAGTTCTTACCTTCTTTGATTCCTTAGATCTGGAATAAGATAGTGCTGTGAAAACTGTAAGTGAAGAAAAAACTTGAGAAATGTTATTCAAGAGAAGCAATATGACTCATTGTCCCACTTTTTTCCTAAATTCCTTCTCTCATGCTTTTCCCCTCTTCTGAAGAAGAAAGATGCTAACCATGCTCACAGAAGACAAGGTAATTATGATGACAAGGGTTTAGCCATTTTGCTAATTTTTGATCTTAGGATTGGGAAAATAGAAATATTTTGCAAAAGTTTTTATTTTATTCTCAAACATAAGAAAGTGCCAAAAACTTTTCAATCAAGGGGAATGAAGGGATTGAACAGACATATAGTTAAGAGAATGGTCTTCCCAATTGAATGGAAAACAAAGGCAACATAACAGTAGACAGAGACTCCTTGGATTTTTAGTCTCAGGTATGTCACTAACTGGCAAGTATGACTTTTAGCAAGTCACTGAGTCTAACTTTCCTCATCTGTAAAAGATTAGGTGATCTCTGAGATCCCTTCCAATATCTGGCAGTGATTTGTTCATAGGAATCCCACAAGGTAGTTTTAGTTATTCAACTTTGTCTTCCCTGACTTCCTCTCAGTGAGCTACATAGCAATGAGGAAGATATTGTCAAAACTAGTTATTGATTAGGAACATAGAGCATATTGGATTGTGAAAAGCAGTTTGTGGAAATTGCTCTTTGTCTTTTATAGGAAAGCAGGCCATCTCTCACATACTCACCCAAATATATGAGACATATAAGCTGTACACGCTCCTGTGTCGAATAGGGTCACCCAAAGTGGGGATTGTCCTACTTAGCACAGGCCCACCCTGTCACTATGGTCACATTCCTCCTAGAAGTGAGTCCCTAATGGCCAACCCTATGTCTGTCTCTTTTGTTTCTCCTTGAAGTGCCTGGGGCAGTAAGTGCCCTACACATAGCCAGCTCTCAAGAAATTATGATGGTTTAGTAAGTCAATAATTATTTAAAACCGAAAAAGTAGCTGAGAGTTAAGAAAAGCCTGAGAATTATTTCTTGACTTTCTACAAATGATTTTTCTCTTACAATTCAAAGGGGAGAATTTAAAAAATTGATAATAGTTATGACCCAGAAGTAAGAGCATCCTATAGGCCATAAAAATTTCTACTATGCCCAGGAATTTCATGACCAGTCATAATTGGGAACTTCTAATCCTAATTCCCTAGTGTGTCTGACCCTGGCCCCTGTTAATGATTGCTGATACTCTGATTTTGGGGGAGCAATGGAGGGAGGAAGCAGGAAAGGGAGATTCTGGTAGAAGTCAGATGTTTACCCTGCATGGAATAGGATTTGCAGACCTGAAGACTGGTGAATGTACCCTTACAGTACTGGCTACTGAACGTGCTCTTGGACAAAGCCCCCATTACCCTGCCCTAGTTACCTTTATGTCCATTACTGAGTTGTAATTCTAAAAACTCCTTAAGTCTAGATATTCATAGTTCCTAACACAGCTAGTTTGCAATATACCACATCTTTAGTAGTTACCTCTATTTCACATATGATATATTATAACATAAAAATTCCTTCATTAAAAAAGCTTCATGCCCTACTTTATCAATTCTGCATAATCAAAATCCTATAAAATTATATTCCTTAAAGAAAAGAATATACAAGTTTCTTCAAGAATGCATAGAAGTTTTTTTTTTTACCCAGTAAACCATGGGGTTGAGACATTCTAGGATAGAATTCCCAGCTTTCATTTCCATTTTGGTCCTGATTTCTGTGCAACCAGGGTAACTATGCTGAAGACAAAGCGTGAGCTGTCTGTTTGACTCAGAATCAGGCTGTCTCCACCAACATATTTCATCAAATTGAAACCACCCCCAACATGCCCCTTCCCACACCTCCTAGCTGACCTCCACCTTTTCTCCCACACACTCCTTTCCAATCCAGTCAAGTTTTGTTTTTGTTGGGGTTTTGTTTGCTCACTGCAGTCTTAATTTCCTGCTTTTCCTCTCAGTAAAAACATCTCCTTCTTTTCTGTCTCCCATTCTATTATAGGTTTTCTCTTCCTTTCTTCAAGGAGAGAAATTTTTGCCTCTTCTTTCTAGTTGTTTTCTCCAAAAAGTCCTCCTCGATTAAGGGAAAGAGAAAAGAAGGAAGGAAGACACTAGTCTTCATTCCACATAATCATAGACCCTTTCATGTTTTAGTATCCTAGGAACTTCAGGAAGATTAAGTAGAGTCAGAAAGAGGCCATTGCCTACCCTGGTTATTTACTAATTCAGTATCTACAGAATAATCATGGGAATAATAAGATCAGCTTATATAAAGAAGCCAAGAATAGAACTCACCTGTCCTTTTTGAACCTAGAAAGGTCCTTCTCTAGAAAGGGATGGACAGAGAGAGATGCAGAAGATACAGTCATAGTACCATGGTTGTATAAGGAATCTTAGAGGCAGTTAGGTAGTGCAGTGGATAGTGTCATGAAGACCTGAACTCAAATTTAGCCTCAGACACCTTGTAGCTGTATGAGCCTAGGAAAGTCACAATTTCTGTTGGTTTTCTCAATCATAAAATGGGAATAATATTATCACTTGCCTCCCATAGTTATTGTGAGAATTAAATGAGATATTTGAAAAATATTTAGCACACTAGTAGATGCTATATAAATGATTATTCCATTCCATTCTTCAGCTTCTCATTTTATAGAGGATGGATATGGGACCTGGAGATTTGAAGGAACGGTTGTATTTTTTTCTATTTAATCTCATTTCTTCCTTATCAATTGAGACAATATCTGTATAGTGCTTATTACAGTGTCTGACACCTAGATGGTGCCTAATAAATGCTTTTTTCCTTATCCTGCCCTTCCTTTTTCTTAAGGAGCTTGTGATATTTAATACTAGGGGGAAAAATCACAAAGAAGTAAAGAAACAAGTGAAGGTTGCAAAGATAAAATCTACCTTTATTAACCCCATTTTTCTATATTATTTTAGTTTGTGACTTCCAAAAAGTGCTACTCTAATTAATACTTCTATCTTAGCATAAAGATGACCCTAGTTCTTATAGGCCATTCCACTAAAGAGCAAATTTTGGCTTTGATTAAAGTCAGAGAAATGGGCTAGGAGACTGCTTCCTAGAGACCAGGTAAGTTCCAATAGATTCTTTAGGCTAACATAAGCCATGAAACAAATATAAAATGGTCCTAAGTCCTATCAGGTCTTCCTTCCACTTTTATGGCAATGGAGAGAGAGAGTGCTCCAAATGGAAAAATATATTAAGAATCACACAATATTCAGGCTTTATCTAAATTTTAAGTCAGCAGTTGCTACTCCAAAGATAAGATTCTTCTGCAGTGACCAGGGAATAAACACATGACAGAACCAAGCTGAATCATATTAATTGTGACATTCTTGCTTGAAAAGAAATAAGAAGACAAAAGGAAGTTTCTTTTTTTGAAAGAGAAAGAAAGGAGTTGGTGGATCTGGTTTTTATTGTGTAACCAGGGGCAACAAGGAAAGTGATTTTGTGGGATATTTGGTCATCTTGTATTACAGTGATCACAAGTGTTTGCAAAAATATCACTGTTAAAAAATTGTAGTCTATGTACTGACATCTGTTGTGGAAAATGAAGAAGAAGGGAAACTCCATGAAGAACTCAAATAAAACTCTATAAATTAAATTGACATGTACTTTGGTGCTCAGTGAAACAATGTGGATATAGAGAACAATAAAAATATCTTTAAACTGTTTCAACAGTTAAGAAATGAGAAAACCTAAAGGCTTATTGAGTATGTATGTGTCAAAATTATATCTCACAAAGATTTTCTCTAATGCAGAATGAAACATATATTTTCAGATATGGCAATGTTTCAAATCAATAAGAATTTATTAAGCATTTATATTGTCCCAGTGCTGTGAGTATTGTTTGTTCTTCATTCTTGAAGAAGACAACTGACATCATGAGGGTGATATCTTGACTTGTGAGTGAATTGGATTTAAGTGAGACAGAGCTGCTCAGTCGTGACCTCATTCCCTCCTTCAGAATCATCTTAGTCCAATGGCAAGACACAAGCCTGGGAATAAAAATACAAACAAAAAGGAAAAATCCTTGCCCATGTCAAGCCAGGAACAGAATGAAGAATGGGTAGTTTAGACCCTTAATTAAAATGGAAGCTCTGAGAAGAACCCGAGAGTCACCCCACAAACCTATTGTATGACATCTTGCAAGGAAATTTAGGTAATTCTGACATTTGTGTGGGAGACACCTTGTTTGAAGAAAACCAATGGGAGTAGGGAATTTCAGGGACAGAGGATTTTTTGAGAAGGCCACATGGATTGAAGGAAGTTCCCGGGTGAGAAAGGAAATGAGTCATGGTGGCAAAGCCCAGAGAATTAGAAGCAAAGTCAGGAGAAGAATAAAGGATGGCTAGTTTAGACTCTTCTTCAAAATGGAGGTTCTAGGAAGAATTCAACAATAGTAGACTGTATTTGAGTTGTATGATGGTGCATATTTGACACAAAGAGATGTTTGAGGTTTTTGTTCATTTTTTAACTATTCTGTAAAAGGATTTGGGGAAAGAAAGGAAATAATGATAGTGATAAAAGTTTTTCTTCTAATGTTGATCTTATTAGTTTTGTTTGTATACAAGTTTTTTATTTTAATATAATAAAAATTATCTATTTTACATTTTAAAATGCCTAAAACTTATTTAAGCTCTCTTTTAATAATTTGGATGCTGTATCACTAGGTGCACATATGTTTAATATTTATATTACTTCATTGTCTATGATATCTTTTAGCAAGATGTAGTTTTCTTTCTTATCTCTTTTAATTGTCTCTATTTTTGCTTTTACTCTGTCTGGATCAGGATTGCTACTTCTGCTATTTTTACTTTAGCTGAAGCATAATAGATTCTGCTCTAGTTATTTATCTTTATTCTATGTGTCTTTCTGCTTTGTGTGTTTCTTGTAAATAACAAACATACTGTAGGATTCTGGTTTTTCAACATTCTGCTATATGCTTCTGTTTTATGGAAGAGTTCTTCCCATTTCACACTCACAGTTAAGATTACTAATTGTGTATTTCCTATTTTTCCTTCTATAGGGTTCAAATGAATCTCCTAAGTCAGTAGTTTCCAACTTTTTTTGTTTCTCAAATCCCTTTCATCATCTCCACCAACAATTTTTTCTCAGGGTTATTTAATATATTAATGATATTCATTAAGCACTTATAATAATTCCAGCAATAACTTTTTCCCTCTCCAAATTAAAATTGACCTTAATTATATAACATTAATTACATTAGTGATGATTATGAAATTTCATTCTTATGAAGACTCAGTAAAAGCTTATTAAAACAACTGCAAATATTTAGTAAAAATTCTGTAAAAATTAAAAGAAGTACTTGAATACAATCTTCTATGCTTGCTATTTTTATCTGCAAGAATTGATGCTAAATTTCTGTACTTTACAAATTTTGTTGAATGTAAATAATATTTTAATGAAATAAATTACAACTTGGAAGATCAATATAATAAAATGATCATATGTAAGTTCAATTTTGGTGTTGAACATGTGTAAACTACATAAAATTACTTACCATATCAGGGAGGAGGAAGAAGAGGGCAGGAATTTGGAAGGCAACATTTAAGAAGATGACTATTAAAAATTGTTTTTACATGTCATGGGAAAAAGTATTCATTTTTCAAAAAATGGTTTGGACTTTTTTATTTGAATGAAGATTTGCAATATTTTTGTTCAACACCAGACACATACAATCTTAAATCTGTTTTAGCATTGAGTTTTTCTTCTGTATTCTGATTTAATATAAGAATAAAGTGAAAATGTTTACTTACACAGATATGTGATGGAAAATTTTATGAGAATTTTACAAGCTCTCCTGCTTAGAAATGAAAAATCACTTAATTTTTGCCACCAAACCAATCAACAAAAATGAATAATTAGTTATGATATGAAATGTATGCTTTTTAACTTGATAATGACGAGAGCTGTACTATATAATTAATATATTTAAAATTCAATTGCATTTATTGCTTTGTTTTTTTTTAAAATAATGCTTAGTAAAAAGTAGCCTTTGTAAGGAAAAAATCTTATCAGGTGTGAATATCTTTTCTTCTACCACTGGCCATTTTTTTTCACCGAAATTCTACTGAAAATTGACCAGTATTGCCAACTAGTTTATTTGAAAATCTGTCACAAAGAAATATAGTGACAGAAGCAGAGATTAAATGTAAATTAGAAAACAAGTTTAATATCCCAGTTAGGTGCAATATAAAGATTGTTTCCTCAAAACATTTTTGGTGGTCCATGGTGTTTTTAAGATGGTTTATAACACACATACCTAGCTGTCAAGGTTTTCAAACAGCTTTATATTTGTTCAGTAGGATTGTTTGATTACACAATTGATGAGGTGTGTTTGTGGCGTAACAGAGGCGAATGAGTATAGTATATAAAATAAAATTAAAGTATATACACCTGTCAGACACCTGAATGTGGAATATTGTTTGGAAACAATTTGATGACAGTTTAGGAAATTGCAAGAACACATCATACTTGGAAGACATCAGGGTTTGGTGCATTTGATGCATAAACACATAAAATCATTATGTGCATGATTATGATTGTTTGAATAGCTGCAGAAATAAATCTATTTTGCTTCAAATATGAATGTGCTTATTATTACAAAGGAAAAGTATGTTGTAACATGATTGGGCTCCTATTTACTGCTTAAGATGCCATGAAATTATTTTTAGCATGAATCTTTTATACATCATCATGAATACTTTTATGTAGGACCCATTGTTTTTCTTCCAAGTTGTAACTTATTTCATTCAAATATCATTTATATTCAACAAAATTTGTAAAAATACAGAAATTTAGAATCAAAAAATATTTTCTCCACTGATTTGTCATCCAGAGTCATCTTTAAAAGTAGGACATTTTCTGTATCCCAATGGAAGCATAAAAAAGGGAAAAGGAGCCACATGTGCAAAAAGGTTTGTAGCAGCCCTTTTTGTAGTGACAGGGAACTGGAAATTGAATAGATGCCCATCAATTGGAGACTGGCTGAATAAGTTATAGTATATGAATGCTATGAAATTTTATTGTTCTATAAGAAACAATCAGCAGGATGATTTCAGAAAGGCCTGGAGAGACTCACATGAACTGATGCTAAGTGAAGTGAGTAGAACCAAAAGAACATTGTTTACAGAAACAAGATTATGTGATAATTAACTCTCATGGAAGAGGCTCTTTTCAACAATGAGATAATTCACACCAATTCCAAAAGACTTGTGATGGAAAGAGCCATCTGCCTCTAGAAAGAGGAATATGGGAATGAATGTAGATCACAACATAGTATTTTCACCTTTTTTGGTGTTTGCTTTTTTTCTTGTTTATTTTTCTTTTTTGATCTGATTTTTCTTGTGCAGCATGATAAATGTAAAAATAGGTAGAGAAGAATTACACATGTTTAACATATAGTGGATTATTTATTAGTGAAAAGGGTGAGGAGAAGGGAAAGATAAACATTTGGAACACAAGATTTTGCAAAGGTGAATGTTGAAAATGATCTTTGCATACATTTTGAAAATAAAATGCTATTATTTAAAAAAATAAAGTAAAAATTTTGAGAGAAAAAAAGTGGAATATTTTAACTGGGTGTAATAATTATGCTCCTTGAGAAGATCATATGGAATCAAAACATACTAGAGCAAAAATAAGTTTGTTTGATAAATTTATTGTAATTAATTTTCTTTCAGCAAGGATCAGGGCCCTGATGGGATAGTCAGTTTATTCAACTGAAGGATAAATGCTTCCTATGTGAAAGCCACAAAAGTGTGAGAAATATAAAGATAACATTAAAGTATTCCTTTCTTGAGTCCATTCTATTAAAAGAATGCAATAGTGCACAGATTAGTAGACATGGTATGTGTAATGTAAGGAGGTAAGGTAATGAACAACTGGAGTAACAAGGACAGGCTTTTGGAAAGATTTAGATGAACTGAAGCCAAGTAAAGTGAATAGAGCTAGAACACTGAACGTGTAAAAGCAAAATTATCTGATGATTAATTATGATGGATTTGACTCTTCTGAGAAATGCAGTGATTTAAGACAGTTCCAATAGAGTCGGAATGGAAAATGCCATATACATACAAAGAGAGAACTATGGAGACTGAATGTAGATTAAAACATAGTATTTTCATCTTTTTTGTTTGTTTGCTTGCTTGTTTGCTTTTTCTTTCTTGTTGTTTTTCCCTTTGGATCTGATTTTTTTCTTGTATAACATGAGAAATATGGAAATATGAAATTGCACGTTTGACCTATATCAAATTTCTTACTATCTTGGGGAAGGGGGAAGAAAAGGTAAGAGAAAAGATTTGTCATACAAAGTTTTAGAAAAATAAATGTTGAAAACTATCTTTACATGTATTTGGAAAAATAAAATACTATTTTTCCCAGGTTGACATCAGCTCTTTAATTTTTTTATTAAAGCTTTTTATTTACAAAACCTGTGCATGAGTAATTTTTCAACATTGACTCTTGTAAAACCTTTTGTTCCAAATTTTCTGCTCCTTCCCTCTACCCTCTCCCCTAGCTGGCAGGTAGTCCAATACATGTTAAATATGTTAAAACATATGTTAAATCCAATATATATATATGCATATTTATACAGTTATCTTGCTTCATAAGAAAAATTAGATTAAGAAGGAAGAAAAAAATTGAGAATGAAACAAAATACAAACAAACAACAGCAACACACACACAGAGAATGTTATGTTGTGGTACACACTCAGTTCCCATGGTCCTCTTTCTGGGTGTAGATGGCTCTCTTCATCACTGAACAAGTGGAACTGGTTTAAATCATCTCATTGTTGAAGAGAGCCACGTCCATCAGAATTGATTGTTGTATAGTCTTGTTGACATGTATAGTGATCTCCTGGTTCTGCTTATTTCACTTAGCATCAGTTCACATAAGTCTCTTCAGGTGTCTCTGAAATCATCCTGGTGGTCGTTTCTTACAGAACAATAATATTCCATAACATTCATATACCATAATTTACCCAACCATTCTCCAATTGATGGGCATCTACTCAGTTTCTAGTTTCTTGCCACTAAAAAGGGCCAGAAACATTTTGTGGGTCCCCTTCCCTTCTTTAAGATCTCTTTGGGATATAATCCCAGTAGAAACACTGCTGGATCAAAGGATATGATAATTTTTTGAACATAGTTCCAAATTGCTCTCCAGAATGGTTGGATTCATTCACAATTCCACCAACAATGTATCAGTGTCCCAGTTTTCCCACATCCCGTCCAAAATTGGTCATTATCATTTCCTGCCAACTTAGCCAATCTGACAGATGTGTGGTCGTACCTCAGAGTTGTCTTAATTTGCATTTCTCTGATCAATAGTGATTTGGAGTATCTTTTCATATGACTAGAAATAGTTTCAATTCTTCATCTGAAAATTGTCTGCTCATTTCCTTTGACTATCAATTGGAGAATGGCTTGAATTATTATAAATTTGAGTCAATTCTCTATATATTTTAGAAATGAGGCTTTTATCAGAACCTTTGAATGTAAAAATGTTTTCCTAGTTTATTGCTTCCCTTCTAATCTCATCTGCATTTGTTTTGTTTGTACAAAAACTTTTAAAACTTAATATAATAAAAATTATCTATTTTGTGATTAATAATGAGCACTATTTCACAAATTCCTTCCTTCTCCACAGATCTGAGAGGTAAACTATCCTATGTTCCTCTAATTTGTTTATAATATCATTCTTTATGTCTAGATCATGAACCCATTTGACATTTGGCTTGGTATATGGTGTTAGGTGTGGGTCAGTGCCTAGTTTCTGCCATACTAATTTCCAATTTTCTCAGCAGTTTTTGTCAAACAGTGAATTTTTATCCCAAAAGTTGGGGTCTTTGGATTGGTCAAATACGAGATTGCTATAGTCATTGACTAATTTGTTCTGTGAACCTTACCTATTCCACCAATCAACTGCTCTATAATTTAGCTAGTACTAAATGGTTTTGATGATTGCTGCTTTATAATATAGTTTTAAATCTGGTAGAACTAGACCACCTTTGTTTATTTTTCTTTTCATTAATTCCATTGAAATTCTTGACCTTTTCTTCTTCTAGATGAATTTTGTTGTTATTTTTTCTAGGTCAGTAAAATAGTTTCTTGGGAGTTTGATTGGTATAGCATTAAATAAATAGATTAGTTTAGGTAGTGTTGTCATTTTTATTATATTCACTTGACCTATCCAAGAGCACTTGATATTTTTCCAATTGTTTAGATCTGACTTGATTTGTGTGGAAAGTGTTTTGTAGTTTTGCTTATATGGTTCCTGACTTTCCCTTGGCAGATAGATTCCCAAATATTTTATCCTATCAACAGTTATTTTAAATGGAATTTCTCTTTGTATCTCTTATTGTTGGATTTTGTTAGTGATGTATAAGGCTAATGATTTATGAGGATTTATTTTGTATCCTGCAACTTTGCTGAAGTTGTGGATTATTTCTAATTTTTTTAGTTGATTCTCTCAGGTTCTCTAAATATACCATCATATCATCTGCAAAGAGCAATAATTTGGTTTCCTCATTACCTATTCTAATTCCTTTAATCTCTTTTTCTTCACTTATTGCCAACGCTAACATTTCAATAAAATTTCTAAATTTCTAAAATTGAATAGTAATGGTGATAGTAGGCAACCTTGCTTCTCAAGGAGCATAGAAGGAAGGAATTTGTGAAATAGTGCTCATTATTGATCACAAATTATTAATCACAAATTGTGAATGGTTCCAATTTATCCCCATTACATATGATGCCTGTTGATGGTTTAAATAGTTTGTTACTGATGTAAGGAAAAGTCCATTTATTCCTGTATTCTCTAGGTTTTTTTTTTTTTTAATAGGAATGGGTGTTGGATTTTGTCAAATGTTTTTCCTGCATCTATTGAGTTAATCATATGATTTTTTATTAATTTGTTTATTGATATAATCAATTATGCTAATAGTTTTCCTATTGTTGAACTAGCTCTGCATTCCTAGTATAAATCGTACTTGGTCATGGTGTATTATTCTGGGGATGATTTTCTGTAATCTCTTTGCTAATATTTTATTTAAGATTTTTACATCAATATTCATTAGGGAGATTGGTCTATAATTTTCTTTCTCTGTTTTTGTCTTGAAGCATAACAGATTCTGCTCCAGCCTTTTACCTTACTCTGTATGTATTACTCTGCTTTAAATGTGTTTCTTGTAAACAACATATTGTAGGATTCTGGCTTTTAATCCAGTCTGCTATCCACTTACATTTTATGGAAGAGTTCACCCCATTCACATTTACAGCTAAAACTACTAATTCTGTATTTCCTGCCATCTTATTAACCCCAAAATATACCTTTCTCTTTTCTTTTCCCCTTTCCCTCCTCCTCAGTATTTTACTTATGAACACTACTTGCCTCAAGCAGTCCTCCCCCTTTAGAGACCCTCCCTCCCATTTCTTATACTTTCCCCCTACTATTTCTGTTTTTTTCTTCTATTTAGCCTATCCCTTCCCTTTTCCCCTTTCCCCTCCCATTTTTCTATAACGTGAGACATGGTTCTAGGTGAAACCAAATATATCTAACATTCTTTCTTTGAACCAAATCTGATGAGAGTAAGATTTACACAATGTTCATTACCCTTCCTTCTTTCCCTCAATTATAATAGGTTTTCTTTGCCTCTTCCTGAGATGTAATTTCCTTAATTTTACCACTACTTTCACCTTTTTTCCAGTGCATTCCCCTTTTCACCTCTAGTTTCTTTTTTATATTATAAAAGCAAAATCAGATTATACATGCACTCTCTACATATATCCATAACAGAAATACAGTTCTCAAGAGTTCTTCTCTTTTTACCTTTTTATGCTTCTCTTGAGTTCTATATTTGGAGGTCAATTTTTTTGTTTAGTTCTGGTCTTTTCATCAGAAATAAATGGAATTCACTTATTTCATTGAATGTTCATCTTCTTCCCTGAAAGAAAACGCTCAGTTTAGCAGGATAATTTATTTTTGGCTGCATTGCAAGTTCCTTTGCCTTTCAGAATATCAGATTCCAGGCCCTTTGATCATTTAAAGTGGAAGCTACTAGGTCCTGGGTAATCCTCATTGCGATTTATTTTGTATCTGAAATGTTTTTTCTTGACTACTTGTAATATTTTTTCCTTGGTTTGATAGTTTTGAAATTTAGCCATGCTATTACTTGGGGTTTTCATTCTGGGGTGTCTTTCAAGAGGTGCTTGGTGAATTCTTTCAATGGTTATTTTACCTTCTGATTCTATGGCATCTGGGCAGTTTTCTTTGACCATTTCCTGAAAAATATTGTCTAGGCTCTTTTTTCATCATAGTTTTCAGAGAGTCCAATAATCCTTAAAGTGTCTTTTCTAGATCTATTTTCCAAGTCAGTTGTTTTCCCAGTAAGATATTTTACATTTTTTCTATTTATTCAGTTTTTTGGTTTTGTTTGACTGATTCATGTAACCCTTTCTATTTATTCAGTTCATAATTTTAGTGAATTATTTTCTTCATATACTTTTTAAAACTTCTTTCTATATTTGTCCATTTGAATTTTTAAATGAGTTGGTTTTTTTTATGGAACTTTTTCCATTTCACAAATTCTGTTTTTAAGGAGTTATTTTCTTTGTTTCACAAATTCTGTTTTTCTGGGAGTTGTTTTCTTTTTCCATTTTATCAAATCTATTTTTTAATGAGTCATATGCCTTTTCCAAACCCTCTTGCAAAGTTTTCATTTCCTTTCCCCATTTTTCTTCTAGCTCTTTTTTAAGATCCTTTTTAATTTTCTCTAGGAGATTCTTCTATGATGGGGACCAGATCATATCACCTTTTGGTGCTTCATCGGGAGACAATATGCTTTTAGTCTCCTCAGGGTTTGAAATTTGTTTTTCTCTTTTACCATAAAAGCTGTCTATTGTCAGAGCTTTTTTTGCTTTTTTACCCATTAAAAAAAAAGTTAAGACCAGCTTTTAGGGCAGGGGAGGTTTTCCAAGCTTCCTCTACAAGCCATGGCTTCCTCTATAAGCAGCATTTTTCTCTATAAGTGACCTTGGCTGCACTGGGGCAGTGCTGATTCACTCCCAGTACTGGGTGAGCATGGCCAGATCCCATGAGATTCTGGCATTTTGGGGTTCACTATTTACCTTTAGTGTTTGTGTTAGATGTTTTATAACTTCTCTGCTGATCTACTGGCTTATAACCAGTGCAGAGTAGCCTACACTGCTGTTGCAGATTCCTCCCCATAGATTCTTCACCATGTAGAGTCTGCACCATCTCACAGAGTCTGTACCATCCTGGGACTTTACACTGTCTGTGCTGGTGTTTGTGCTCAGACTGCTTGTGCTTGGCCTGCTTCTCTCCATTCCCCATTAAAACAGACCTTTTCTGGTGATCTTTGAAATTATCTTCTGCTTGTAATTTGTTGTACTTACAATATTCATGGAGTCTGCCAGTCCAGATCTAATTCAGAGGCTGGAATTGCCTCTGTAGGGTTATAGGAGAATGTCAGAAAGACATGTGTATCCTCTCCACCATCGAAAAAAATACTATTGAGAAAAAAGGAAAGACTTTATAAATGATTGTACCTAAGCTGAGATTTGAAAGAAGAGGCAAAGGTGAGGAGAGTGACTTCCAGACCTGTCGGACAAAAATAGGAAAAAACAGGTTGAGTTCAGTGAATATCTTGTAGGTCAATTTGGCTGGACATTGATGTGAAATAAACTAAGAATATAGCAGAGAATTAGATAACTGAAATGACATTCAAATCCAGAATTCTGAAGAAATGGGAGTCCTAGGTCTGCCCCTGCTAGTGGTGAAATCTTAATTAAGTCATGTCCTTTTCTGGTTCTCAGTTTCTTCCCCTTTATAATGAGAGATTTGAACTAGATATGAAATCTTTTTCAGTTCAAACATTCTGTGATTTTGGGAGTATAACTCAAACTTTTGATGAGGCAGAAGAAACCCTGAGCATGGGATGCTCAGTGATTAGGCAGACAGAATATTTTGGTGATAGTCTTTGGACACTAAGGCAACAAGATGACATTAAGTCAAGATGGAAGTAGGAAGGAAGGAACTGGAAGGATGAGAACAATACTAAAGATAGACCACCTACTTTTTAAGTTTAATTCTTCCTGAGATACCTATTTATTGTTTTGTTGTAAAGAATAATTTATTTGCTGAAGTCAAGCTCTGCTTGATAATAAGTATGAGGCTGTGAAAAGATTGATTGAAAGGCCATTCCTAAAAAAGGCAAGAAGTGTGAAATTGGGACTTACTTGAGAAAATCCAAACACATTCTCCTTTACTGGCATGCACTAATTGCTTTAATTAAAGTATCAGGCTTGGGTTCAAGCAAACAAATGAAAAAGAGTTGAAGATAAAAGTGAAAACAAAGATATTAATTAATTTTTGTTGGTCCTCACACTGATAATATTAGCTCTCATTCTGTCTTTGATCATTGTCAATTAATGGAAATGGAAGGTATCCAAAGGAAAGGAGATCTTAGAGTTGGACAGAGGAAATCAGGAAAGGCTGTCTGAAAAGTGTGTATTTTCTGGGATATCTTGAAGGAAGTAATAGACAACCATTAGTGACCCAGATGGTGGAAAGATATTTATTATCAGAAAGAATGACAGAAGGAAGAGGAATGAATGAATAGACAGTGGCCTTGAGTGACCAATTCAAGAGGCTTAATGTTATAAGTTCTATTTTTCCTATTTGATTGTAAACTCCTGAAGTTTGGGACTTGTATTTGTATTTTTCAGTGGCTAAAATTATACCTTGCAAGTGAAACCAATCCAATCAAATAAATATTTGTTAAGTGCCTACCAAATATAAAGCACAGTGCTAGGCACTGGCAATTTAAAGATAAACAACAAATAGGTCCTGTTCTCAAGGAATTTATATTCTACTTCACTATAGTAGACATATTATATATTTGCCAAATTGAGTTGAATTGAATTAAATGAAAGGGAGTAAGAGCTGTAAATTTGTGTCTCTTCTTGTATACTTTGGTGGGGGCAGCAGAAAGAGAATGTATGATTCTAGATATAATATGCATATTTTAGTATAAGCTTTAGTCTAGTAGAAGTGGTGCATGGGATAATATATACTGAATCTGGATAATAATTTAAAACGATGAGAATGAGCTGGATGGGGAAATAGACTTACCTTTGCACCTGATGAAAAGAAGGCAGGGTGAATGTTCCTGGGGTAAAGTATGGGGTTCAACTTGGATATAGTTAATGAACTGACACTGAAGTCATTGGAATTGTGAAAGAAAATGGCAATTGAGTCACTTATGCTCACTTATTCATTTCAAGACATGTAGAAATGCATCAACTAGCCAACATTTTTCCAGTTTTACCTTGGAGTATGTTAGAAGAAGAGAGGCACAGGTAGGTCACTTGTAGCATTCTTGCAACAAATATGGAGGGAAAAGTGAGGCTGAAGTTTACACATCTGCCATCCACCAAGAAATAGATTTTCTAAGCTTGCTTTGGAAGAAAGGACAGACTAGAAGGCAATCTTCATATACTATTTTTAGTCATATGATTAGATGATCAGATGATTATAGTGTTTATGATCATAGAATATAAATTCAAAATAGACTTTTGAAGCCTTATATTTTAGATTTTCTTGAGGAGGAATCCCCTACACAGTATTACAAGCAAATGAATATCCAGTCTTTGCATGAAAAAAACTCCTTTGAAAATCAGAGAAGCAATGAGCTACATTTTAACTAAGAAACAGGAATTAGAGTAACAAAGACTAATTTTAATTTTGAACCATGAGGCTCTATGGAGAATTCGTGGGAAAATATATAGAAAAAGAAGATGGAAGAAATTTATTCCTTGTTAGAATTATTAGAAAGAAGCATTATAAGGAGGATTATATGAGAAATGACTCCGAAAAGAGAGAGGAATGAAGGTTTGAAAAGAGCCAAAAAGATGATTTTTCTCTGATAGATAAGTTGGAGAAGAAGAGAAAAAAAGATAAAGATATCCTTTTTATGTACAAAACTATTTTAACCTTTATCTTGTGAAAAAGTTGAAGAAGATTTTTAGGAAGAGACTGTCATCCTGAATGAACTAAATAGTGTGGGACTATGTTTTTGAAAATGATGACTTTAGCTATGATTTTTCTCATGGCTAAAACATTGTATATACTTATCTTTATCCTTTTTTATAATTGATACCACTAGTTATAAATTATATATTCAGTAAGTTTAATATTTAATTGAATAAGATTAAAGAATTTAATATAGAGAGATTAAGTAACTTAAAATAAATAACATAAGATGAACTGCAGTGGGGGAATTTTAGTTAAGAGATATATTGAAATCTCATTATTTTATATAATATAGTAATTTATATTATATAATATAATTAAATTAACAATTATAATATATATTAAATAATAAAACATATCATATGGATTACCCTAGATCCTAGGCTGATCTGGTGACCTACTAATGAAAATGGTAACTTTCTAACTCTGTTGTATTAGAATATGCCTTTGAAACGTATTCATGACTTGGTTTTGCACTGAAAATAGAGAAGCATCCATCTGGCAACAGAGAATAAGGAATAAATATGAAAGATGGGCCAATTCCCTGGAATCATGGAGGCAATACATGGATAATATTGAGCAAAGATCTTTCTGGGGAGGGGTTGTATGCAGGAAAGGAAGTTGAAAACTGAAGAAGAACAAAGGGGTAACCTCTAAAAAGGCAAAAGAATTCAAAGTCTATATTATGCAGGACCTCAGCTTTCCTTGGTTATTAGGGGACAAGGGTTGGGGTTCCTTCCTACTCTATTAAATATTCTCCTCTGAAAATTTAAACTACAAGATCACACCTCTAAATTGAAAGGGCTTCATTTAATCTAACCCCTTCATTTTACTGATAAGGAAACTGAGACTCAGTGGGTTCAAATGATTAGTCCATTATCACACAAGTAATATGCATTAGGATTGGGATGTTAATTCTGATCTTCTTATTCCAGAGCCCATTTTCTTTCACTTGTACCACGCTGCTTCCCATGGGAATACTCATAGGGATGGGAATGTAATTAATAAGGGCTTCAGAGCCTCTCTAGATTAGTCTCAACTCAGTCTTGTCCAGGGATTCAGGCTCAGGATTGGAATGAAATGAGATATATAATGATCAAAAGAGATTATTTACGATTGTTAAGGAAAGGATATTCAGCAATGATACAGTTGATTCAGCTGGGATAAGCTTCTCTTTCCATCTTTGACATGATGACTCCCTCAGTCAAAAGAATTTGACAAGCCTGAGGGATCCATGAGTCTTAGTGCACATGGCTTTTTTATTTAAGCAACCCATCAGCTATGTTGAAGAGTATCCCTTTGAATCTGGGACTAGTTTGGGACTTCAAGCTCATATAATAGTATAATAGTTATTTAAATATAATAAATTATGCATATAGTAAATTCAATATTTAATCAGATGAGATTAAGTAATTTAATATATAGAGTAATTTCATATTAAATAAATAATTGAACTGGGTTTATAAAATCTATCATATTATTATATTTGTTAATATTAAGTTTAATTGGCCCAGAGGATCACAAATAAAACATGATTTCATCACTTTTGGGAGAATATATAGACAAGGCTACATAGCAGAAATCTTAATAGAGATGGCTCCTACAACAGGGCATCTAATCTAATCACCTCATTTTATTGACCAAAAAACTGCCCAGGAAGATCAAACTACTTTCTCTGGTCACCCAGACAATATGCATTAGGATAGGAATATTCACTTTCTTTCTACTTGTACCACGCTGCTTCCCCTGAGAGTCTTCCTAGGGATGATAATCTTCTATTCCTCATCAGCATCTCTATCAGGCAGCTATGAATAGCTAGCTTTCTTCTTGCTAATTTATGGGGAAGTCTTGAAAAGCAGAGGTTTCATTAAAAGGACTTGCTTCCACCTAGAAACAATTTGTCTTCCCAGATTCTCCAATTCTTAAAACATTCATTTTCCCTAATTCTAGTATTTCCAACCTTTGAAAGACTTGTTAATATTGAATTTTGAGGCACATTAAAAAAACCCTCACAATCTTTATCAGCTAGGGTTTCAGCTCATGAATTATTTAGGTCCCAATGAGATGACAATGCCGTCTTCCTCCTAGAAAAGATAAGTTACCAAAGCTGGTGTCAAAATGGGAGAGCTGTGCACAGAAACTGAGGTCAAAATTGAAGCCTGCGAGAGAAAAAAAAATAGTGGGCATTTTGTGCTTTATCAACCCTAGAGGTGATTTCAGAGTCCTCACCTGTAGTTGCCATTTGAGAATATTACTTCACTTATAGAATAACAGAGATGAAAAGTTCTTGAGAGATCATATATTCCCCCTTCTCTCTAAACAGAGAATTATTTAATCTTAAAGCTCTGAAGCCAATTAAAATGAAAATACTAATAAGAAAGCACACTTTTATGCATTAGATATTATTTATTTATACATTAGTATAAGTAAGATTGAGAGTCAGCCTAGTCTAGTAAATAAAGCAGAATTCTTGGAGCCAGGAATACTTGAGTTCAAGTCTTGCCTCTGTTACATTTTAGCTATATTACCATATGCAAATCAATAACCTCCTATCTATTAGTTACAGATGAATTTTCTCATCTGATTCCATACAGGAAATTTTTATATCAAGAGTCATCTACATAGATGAAGTTAAAGATTTCATGACCCCTTTATGTTCTTCTATTTTTATATTCACTCATTTCCAAAGTTGCATACAAATTCTGAATAATTATATAGGGTATCCCAAAAGTTTTAGTGCAGTTTTAAATTACTAAAGTTTGTTGTCATTATGACCATATCTATAATTCTTCTAGTTCTCTTTTCTTCTTTTCTCTTTTTTCTTAGTTTAACAATTAATCTTAGTAAACAATTAATCCTCCAGCTGAAGAATTAAGGTTGTATAACCTGAAGAAAAGAAGATAATATGATGATTTATCTTGACTCTGGTGGATTGACAACAGAGAAGTGATAGAGCATAAGTACAGAACAAAGCATAGCCATTTAAAAAGTGTATTGGTCTTTTGTCTCTATCATCAGTAATTTTTAACTCCAACCCCTATTGTCCAGATTGTACTTTCTGTTATGACCAAAAAAAAGCCCCAATTAAGCAAAAATATTCAATATAAAGACTTGTTTGTAAATGTATACAGTGTTCTTTGTTAGTAACTTCTCTCCCTCTATCACAAGGGAGGAAATATTGGTTTTTTTATCTCTTTTCTTTGACTTTCATTGTTTTTTCCATTACCTAGAATTCAATTTCACTTTAATGATTGTTCACTTGTACTATTTTTGTCACTGTGCATATTGTTCTCTTGCCTCTGCTTCTTTTGAGCTGTATCAGTTCAAACGAATCTTCCCATATTTCTCTGAAGTTCTCATATTCCTCATTCCTTACTATTAAGTAATATTTCATTACATTCATATGTCAGTCAGTTCAGATCAATAATATGTGCCAGGTTCTGGGTTAATCATTGAGGATTAGGCAAAAAACAATTTCTAATCTCAAGTAGCTCTTAGTTTAATGGAAGAGACCATATACAAAAATTTACATCCAATTAAGATATATGTTTATATATATTATATAGAATATGTATTCCATATAATCATATATAATATATATGTACACATACGCAGAGCATAATTGGTGATAATCAATAGAAGGAAGGCACATTAAGGGAGATTAGAAAAGACTTTCTGTAGAATGTGGGCTTTTAGTTGGGACTTAGGGGAAGTCAAGAGGTAGTGGTGGGGAGACAGAGAATTCCAGAGATGGGTAACAGCCAGTGAAAATACTTGGAGTTGTGAGATGGAAGGTCAGTGTCAGATTATAAAGAATATGACAGGGGTGAATGGCTGGTGTAGGGTAGGGAATACTTTGAATATCAAACAGATACTGGAGGTGATAGAAGCCACTCTGTCTTACTGAGTAAGAGGATGACATGGTCAGAGTTGTGTTTTAGGAAAAATCATTTTGACAACTAAGTGGAAGATGGAATAGAGTGGGAAGGGATAAAGACTAACCTGTAGACTATTGTAATAATATGGGTATGAGACGACAAGGAACTGTGTTAGGGTGGTGGGAGTGTAAGAAATGAGGAGACATATGAGAGTTGCTAATGACTTAAGGCCAATTCACCAATTGATGGGCAGCCACTTTGTTTCTAGGTCATTGTTAAAAAAAGAATCTTGCTGTGAATATTTTGACACATATTGTATCTTTGTTCTGTATCACTGGACAAAAGGATATGAATGGGTCAGTCCCTGTTTTTGCATAATTCCAAATGGAAATCTGGATTGGGTGAATGACTTCATGGTTTCAATAGTGATAGAGATTCCCGCTCTTTCAAAGCCTCTCCAGTATTGACTGTTCAGGTCTTTTCTCATCATTTCCATTTTCCATGGAGGAAAGTAAAATAAGAGTTGTGGTTTGGGGGACTAGAAAATCCTTTTCATATTTTTCTTTTCATATTGCATTTATTTTCTTTTTTAAAAATCAAGTGTATTTTCTGCTCTGAGTTCTCTGCTTCTCACCTCTTTCTCTACTCCATTAAGAAAAGAAGAAAAATAAATTCATTACAAATATGTATAGCAGTGCAAAATTCCCTCCCACTATGGGTCACATTCAAAAAAAATGCTTCAAGCTGAATTCTCTGAATCTATCATATATCTATCTTCATCATGAGTCCTCTGTATTGTGCTTGCTCATTATTTTGATCAGAATCCCTAAGTCTTTTAAAATTTGTTTTATAACATTGCTGTTATTATATTGATTGTTCATCTGGTTATGCTCATTTCACTTTGTATCAATTCATTCAATTTTTACTCATTCAACTCTTCAACCTTCACATATCTTACAGCATATGTAAGATTTCATCTCATTAATATACAATTCTTTATTTAGCCAATCCTTAGTTGATGGACAGTCCTTCAGTTTCCAAATTAGAGAGTTATATGGAATGAAATATATCTTATCAGATATGTCCCACATATTGATTTATTTTGTTTATACATGTTTTTTGTTACAAGAGTTTGTGATTCAAGTAGGGACTGTTTCATTGGGCAGTTAAATACCTTTCAACTCTGAGATTCTATGATTATGTGACTAGATGATCCCAAAGGGCTCCTCTGGAGCTAACTCTATGAAATTTTATTCCTCCTTGCTCTATATCCATCTTCAAACCCCACCCTCAAGAAGGTCCCTTTTCTGATACTGATAGATACTAAGCAACTGCCCTTTCTGACTGATTATTAAGGCGGATCTGATTTAAGTCCATGCAGCTTGAAAGCCCCCAGGATAATGCTAGCAGGAGTCTTTGGGTTTTCCTTTCTCAAGGATGTAAAAAGCTTTGGGAAACTCCTTTATGTCAAAGGTAGCTGCTGTTATACTCAGGACTTTTATATAAAAAGCCCTTTGGCTTCTCTGCCAGCACCAAGCCCCAAAGAGTTATCCCCAAGGGATCTATTAGCATTTCATGCCTTAAGCAAGATGTGGTCAGTCAGATTTCCACAATTTGGCAGTATTAGGATTCCCCAGAGACATAAGGACACCTAAGAATAGCTTTTGAGAAATACTAACTCTAATCTTTATGCTTTTCAATGAACAGGGGAATGGGAATTCAGCTAATAGTTAGGGGCTTTTCCTGGTGAAAATGACTTGGTCTCTACCCTGTTTTTATGAGCATTCAGTTATTTTACTGACTTCTGGTCAGAGAGGTGGACTAGACAGTATGAGTAAGGACTATTGTTGGGAGAAGGGAATTTGAACATAGGAATTCTAGCCTGGGGCTAGGTATCTGGCCCTAGTCTAAGTTCTACTACTACAGTGATACTATGGAAACAGCTGAATTTGGAAACACAAGAAGGTAAAATACTAACTCCAGCACTTACTCTCTGTGAAACTTTTAGACAAGTCATTTCACCTTTCAGCCTCAATTCTCCTCTTCTGTGAAATGAGGAATCTGACTCGATGAGCTCTGAATCCCATTTTAGATAACCTCTTTGGGTCTCAGTTTCCTCATCCGTATGATGAACACATCCCTAACCTCAGTCATTGTTAGACCCTAGTGAGCTATTAGATAGAGAGCATATATACACAATCTAAAATAAGATGGCTTGGAGGAGCAGACCTCTGAGGTTGCTTCCAACTCCAGGATTCTCTAATCCTGTGTGGCCTTGCTACAAAATTAAGGATTTATACAATTGCAATGTATGATGCCATCTGTTATTCACGGTTCTAGGTATAAGCTGCCCAGGTTACTGGAAAAAAGCAATTCCAACTCCACCTGTTTGCTAAGGTTAACCTAAACTTCAGTGTAATATTTGCAATAAAGACAACGAGCCTCTATTTCTAATTTCCAACATCTTTCTCACCTCCTTGTTAATTAATTGGAAATAGTTATTTTGGTAAACACTTCATTTAATATTTTAAAGTTCCAGACAGTTTCCCCTTCAACTCTATTCCCATTCTAATCTGATTTAAAGTTTTAAGGCATTAAACCCACATCTGAAAGTGGGAGGTGGTGGTGGAGAGTCTGACCCTGGACTGGATTTAAGCTTTATCTCTTCATTCTTTAGTATTAATCCCCTCCATCTCCCACCAACTCCCCATCTCTTTCCCTCCCCCTTTTGTCAATCAGGAAGGAAGTGACCACTATTAGTATTTTACCCATCTGAGTTCTCCCAAAGCTAATAGAGTTTATATTGATATCTCAGAATTTGATGTTTCATTATCAACTATAGATATTCATATATCAACTACAGATAGATCCCTTAAAGGTATTCCTTTCCTTATCTCCTTCATTCATAAATTGATTGGTTTATTCATTCATTCAATAAGAAAATTCTTGATTTAGTGGCAGGGGGGAGGGGGAGGAGGGAGGGGAAGAAGGGAAGCCACATATCAAAAAAGCAAATCCAGATTATAATTCTGATCTGCCACTGACTTGCCATGTGAACTGTACTTTTGCCATTCCCTCAAAAGGTCTTCCAATTTCCTTTTGAACAGTCTTCTAAAAAAACACCAAATCAGGACTTACTTTCTCTGAAAATGACTCAACCTCAGCCTACATTGATCATTCTCTTACACAGGACCCACTGTATACAAAAGAGGGAAATGGGTAAAACCTGTCTTGAGCATTCTTCATACTTTCTTCTCAACTACTTGAGTGCTCCCACTGTGCAAACTGAGTTTGCTATTGTACTAGGGCATTTGGAACAGTATATTAAAATAGTTAGGAGACATCATCGTTTCCATCTTCATTCTCCTATTAATAAAAATACATAATATGGAGAAAGAAAGGAAATGCTGAGATATTTACAAGACATCTCATGAACTTGGCTCTTTTCAACAATGAGGTGATTCAAGGCAATTCCAATAGACTTGTGATGGAAATAGTCATCCAGATCCAGTAAGGGAACTATGGAGACTGAATGTGGTTCAAAGCATAGTATTTTCCCCTCTTTTGTTGTTTGTTTGCTTGTTTGTTTCTTATTTTTTTTCCCTTTTGTACTGATTTTCTTGTGCCATTTGACGAATATGGAAATATGTGTAGAAGAATTGCACATGTTTAACCTGTATCAGATTGCTTGCTGTCTAGGGGAGGGAGAAGGAAGGAGAAAGGGGAAAAATATAGAACATAAAGGTGAATGTTGAAAACTATCTTTGCATGTATTTGGGAAAATAAAATACAATTTAAAAAGAATAAATGAAGTAATCAAAATAAGCAACCAAAAAAAATACTCATTTTAGTTGCCACAGAAAGGTATATGAACTCTAGGAACAAATTCAAGGCCAGTGACTCTTCATACACCCTCCTCCAAATTAATAGTATTAAGTGATAGGTCCATGGCTCTGATATTGCTAGGTATAGTGACCCCCGAATCCTATTGTTTCAGCAGTGATTAGACGAAGATGGTAATAAATGAACAGAAATACAAATACTGAAATAAAACGATAGGGAAAGGAAAACATGTCTGATGTGATAAAAAAAAAGATTATATAAATGACCCAGCCAAGTCTAAACTAACTTGGACAGAGCAGACATTTAGTCCCTTTTTTAGGACTCTGGGTTTCCATATTTCTTTGGACAAATAGACATGTGCAAACCCTTTGCTGACACCCCCATTGTATTCCCCTTACTGAGTCATCCTTTCTGTCATTTACTCCTACACAGAGTGACTCACTCATGTCAGTGGGCCTGTTGTTCATTCCCTACCCATCATGAAGCCCCAAGGTAGGGGGATGGGAAGGCTTCCACAGGCAGCTAGTGACAAGTGAGAGCAGAAGCAATACTGATCCCAGTATTGCTACCATTGCTGTTGCTGAGGGAGTCATAGGGACTTAGAATTCCATCTTTAAAGCTTCTTCCAGAAGTCTCCTTCACTTCAAAGGAAACTTTAACATCTGGAGAAGATGCCAGTCATTATAGTTAAGGAATGATAATTTAAAAAATTGGTAGTCTCCAAGCAAGCGGTGTTTACCTTCTCCCTATGGTCATCTCCATGTAGAACACTCTGCTGTCTACCTTGCCTGTCTCTAGGGAGCTATGAGTTTCGGGCAGTGTTTTAATTTTACCATTTTCCCCATTTAAGCTTTCTACATTCTCTTCCTACAGCTTCTTTCCATGTTCTTAGTCCTGCCAGCTGTGACAGGATGTGCAGGAGTTTATGGGAGAGACAAGGTCTGTTGGGACCATAGTTGAGAACAGCAAAATTGATGATCTGAGAAGAAAAAAATCCATTTGTCTTTCTCCAACCCGATATTTGCCAGATGCTTAAACCCATTTCTCCTTTCTCCTGGGAAGGACACAATTACCAGGTCTGACTAACAATCCCTGGGGCTTCTGCTGGGCTAAAGCTAATTACCTATTACTAATAAACATTGAATTAATGTTCTTGACCAAATTAAAATTAATTTGAATCAAAATGAAATGACAGAAATGAGTCCCCCCCTCACTGGCCTGGCTGTGAAAGGCTTCACAGCTACAAATTTCCCTAGAGTTTTGCAGTTCCTGGTCAGAGTTATGTTTACAAACTGAGAAGTCCAAGTCAAGAATGACCAGGGTCAATATAGCATCATTGTGTTCTCTACAGGAATTCTTGTTGTCTGAACAAAGTCGAAATTCTTCAGTCTAACATTCAAAGCCTTACTTAGTCATCTGTTTCATCTGTTTCATCAGCCTCATTTCATTAATCCCCATTATGGTACCTGTTTTGTAGGAAATTGTTACCCTTTTCTTTCCTTTTCCCCTGAAGACACCTGTGTAATTGAAGCCTTTCTCTTTTTGAGGACAATATTCCCTGTTCTTATCTGCCAATCCACATCCACAATCTCCTTAAAGAATGCTTTTATAGCCTTCTGAAATTACCATGACTACACAATGATTCTAAGTCCATTTAGTACTTTCATATATTGCCTACCATTTTGCCCTTTTGGATATGCTGCTCATAATATATCTCAAATTTCAGATGTTTTCATGTCTGTGGTTTTTTTTCCCTCTCAACTTGATTGAGAATCTCTTAGGACAGGGTCTGTGCATTTAATCCATATGTGTTGCTCACAGCACTTGATGATGCACTGACAAAATATTAAATAGCCAAGTAATCTCATTCTCTGCCTCTCTGTTCAGCACCATGGACAGAATCCACAAGCCATGACCCTTTGCTACCTTGTAATTTCTTTTTATTTCCTCTTCTATTCAATCTGGAAGCTTCCTGCTATTTTCATGGAAAACCTTATCAGTGGTTCAGTCAATAAACATTTTAAGTATTTTCTATGTGCCAAGAACTATGCTAAGTTTTAGGAATACAAAGATAGTTTCTGTCTTCTAGGAGTTAACAATTTAAGGGAGACAAGAAGCAAAGAGATATGTACAAACAAGTTATATACAGGATAACTAGGAAATAATTAATGGAAAGGAGGCAGTTGAAGTAAATAAATCGAGAGACTAAAAGAAGAGATTTTAATTGGGACTAAGGGATCAGGGAAGCTAAGAAAAGATGAAGAGAGAGAGCATTCTAGGCAAGAGAGACAATTAGAGAAAATGCCAAGAGATGAGAGCTGAAATGTCTTGTAAGTGGAATAGCAAGAAGACCAGTGTCACTATATCAGAATATACAGTGAAGTATAAGATGTGAGAAGACTGCAAAGGCAAAAGAGGGGAAACTAGGTTATGAAGGATTTTGAACATTAAATAGAGGTTTTGCATTCGTTAATAAAATCATTAAAGTTTATTGAGTAGTGCAGGGCTAACATGAATGGATCTGAGATTTAGGAAAATCATTTTGATGCAATAATGAGAATTTAAAAGATAGTGAGAAGAGAGTAAATGGAGGCAACAATTGTAGATGGCCTTCTCAAGGAGTTTTTCCATGAAGGAAAGAAGAGATAGAAGATGATATTTAGAGAGGATAGAGAGATCAAATAAGGGTTTTTACAGATGGGGAAGACATAGGCATGTCTCTATGTAAAACAAGGAGAGATTGAAGATAAATGACAGAATGGCACAATCCATTGAAGGAGATGGAATGAAATGAAATCACTTGTATGTAGAAAGGCTTGCCATGGAAAATAGAAATACCTCTTTATGTGAGACAGAGGTGAAAAAGATAATTACAAAAAACATCTGACTGATATGGAATTAAAAATAAAGAAGAAAAGGGAACTCATGGTGAATGGCCTCATTTTTTCCTATAAATTTGTGTATTTCTGTAAAATATAAGGCACAGTTCTCAAAGGCAGAAAAAATTGAACAGCCATCCTGAGTCCATTACAAATGTATATTATGTGACTTCAAGTGAGCTCTCACTGTTGCTGGAAATCCTACATCCCCTTATTCTTCAGTTTCTATTATATCTCTTTAAAACCTTTTTAATTCCTTCTCAAACTTCCCACTGTTCTCTGCCCCTCTAAGCTGAGCCCCCAAATCTAGGAATGCTAGGGGATTCTTATAGTTCTAAAATAATTCTATATCCTTAAAAAATTTTGTTGATTTTGATGTCACTGGGGGAGATATCCTGAGAAGATGACATTGTGTTTTCAGCAGTATGAATATCTAGTACTTGAGCCAGTCATTCATGTGGTGTTGCTCCAGGATCGCCATGGAAGAGTCAGAGTGAGGAAGATTATTTGCCACAGTCCAGTAACAATAAACAGAATTGACAGCAGGAGAGCAGCAGAAGTTCTCACATTGTTGGTAGGACCATTATAAGAAGCAAGGTATCACAAAGAGAAGGTGACCCTATGAAGAAGCAAAATCCTGGGAATACAAACACACACACACACACACACACACACACACACACACACACACACACAATACTTATATAAAATGAAATGAGCAGCATCAGGAGAGAATTGTACACAATAACAGCATGGTGGTAACAATAATCAATTGTGAAAGACTTAGCTACTCTGATTGATACAGTGATTTATGACAATTTTTAAGATTTCAATGATGAAAAATTCTAATTACATCCAAGAGAATTGATGAACTCTGAGTGCAGATTGAAGTGTATTTTTTTCACTTTATTTTTCCTTGATTTTTGTTTTTCAATATTGAGAATATGTTTTGCATGACTTCCATCATATTGCTTACATTCTCAAAGAGTGGGGGAAGGGCTGGAGAAAGGGAGAGAATTTGCAACATAAAGTAAAAATGAATCTAAACAATTAATTTTAGAAATTATTGGATGAATATGGGGGAGGGGGAATCCATTGTCTTGATGAAATTCTTGTCTCTTCTTAAAGTGAAAATGACCCTGAAAAGGATAAACCTTATAAACTATCATTAGTCACCTATATTAGGATGAATGAAAAATCTGAAGACAGTTTGATTTAGAAAGAAAGAAAGAGAGAATGATTGTAATGAGGACAATTGGGGAAGAAGGATATCCATTTCATGTTTATAAGAACAAAGAAAATATAAACTGAGATGCCCCTTCTTCAGCTCTTAAATTGAGTCCATCTCAATTCTCACATCGTTGAGACTATCTTAAGTTTTCCAAGGACCAATGAAGAGGACAATTTTCAGTAAGCAAATTACCATTCAATTCAATCTAGATAGATAATTTTGCTCTAGAGTTTGAGTGATCAATTTTGGTTATCTACACAGATCAAATTATCTTTATGGTTTCCAGATATTCACTTTGGAATTGACTACACATGCTGAACTGTTAAACAACATATGTATCTACTCCTCCTCTTTAACCTTTTAATGTTTTCTGAGGTCCTGGTCACCTCACTTCCTCTTAGAAGCCTTCTCTGGCCATTTCAGCCTCCAGTGATTCTTTTTTCCTTTTTCTAACCTTCCAAGACAATAACTCTTTGGCACACTTTGGCATTTCGTTCTGATCTGGTATTATCTGAATCATTAGATCAGGTACTCGTGATTTTGTTTGGGAATTCAGCATGTGGGAATTCCCTCCATCATTATAGATAAAAGCCCATCTATAATATGGAGTATTAGAGAGTTCTTCAATGCAGAGAAAGGATAAATGAGTTGTCCATAATATACATCAGATATAGGACAGAAATCTAGCCCTTCCTCACTCCAGATTGAACATTTTATATATTAATATAATACAGAACAGGAAAGACATCAAGACAGAAGAGCCAAGTTCAAGTCACATCCTACCATTCCTGCCAATTCCTATCTGGGCCTTAGCTTTGTCATCTGTAAATAGAGACAACCCCATATCCACAGAATACCTCACCATGGGCTTCTCCTCACTATGGCCTTTTTTTGTGAGAATTAAGATGGTCTCAACCTAAGAGCTAGGGAAGGGGCTTCTCAGTCCATCTTTTCTTAGTTCTTTTATCTGCCAAAGGGAACATTCTTTTTCACCAATTGTCCCTACTACTACCTTTCTCTCTTTCTTTCTAAATCAAACTGTCTTCAGATTTTTCATTCACCCTAATATTTGCAAATTGTTGATTTTTTTCTTCAAGGTAATTTGCATGAAAACATTGCTTCTGTTGAATCATGCCATTATGGAATACTAATGCTGAGAGGGAATTTAAAAATCCTCAGCCCAATGAACTAATTTCTCTTTTTTACCTATGTGGAAACTGAAGCCCAGGGGAAGTTAAGTAAACTCCCTAATGTTGGCAGCAGAACTGGATTAAAATCCAGGTATCTTAACTCACCCAGTAAATCTACTGCTCTCCCTAACCCCCTTCCATACTCTCTGCCACACTATACCATGTCATAGCACATACCCATAATCTACAGATTTTCTTATTCTTAAATAACCTTTTGATTTTAACCTCCTGATCAAACAGCAAACTATAACCAGCAAAATGGAAATATACTGACTTACCTCTTTGGCCCCAAACAGAGGCAAACCACCTAGGCTGATAATTACCCTAGCAAAGGCGGAGATCTTTTTTTACAGGTTGGCGAGCCAATAATGTCCTACTAATAGCTGTGATATCCAAGGGCCTCATCTGTTTCCTGATTACTTTCTGTGAAACCAAAAGGAGGACTGGAGCAAATATTCTTTTTCCCTTTCTGACTAAAGAACCATTTGAGCAGAAGAACAAGAGAAGCTTCTTAGCGGGTAGAACAACATTTGGCTGCAAAATCCTCCCTTCCCAGGAGGAGTCGGATGCTCCATCCTGTGTCCTTTAGCACAGGCCTAGGTGGACAGCTGATATTTCTGGAGTGTCTCTCCACAGTGGACATCAAATCAATTTGGAAATCTGCTTTATGAACCATAGGCCCAGGGAGGGGGTTGAGGGCAGGCAGGTCAACCAACTATTTAGTCTCAAAGAGCTGAACAATGTCTGTGGATGTCCTTGGCAAGGCCCAAGGCATGAACTAGAAGAGGGGAAAGGAACAGCCAGGAAAAGATAAGAGAAAAGAAGGAGAAGGAAGAAGGGGGGAGGGAAGGAGAAGGAAAAAAGAAAGATTTTAAAAACTATTGCGATGAAAAGAACTTTGGACCAAAAGGCAAGAGACAAGGGTTTTAGTTTTGATTCTGCTACTATCTATGTACATGTGATCTTGCATAATTCACTCCCTCCTCTGGGATTTACTTTCCTAATTTGTCAGATAAGGAGGTTTGATTCCAGGCTTCCTTCTAATTCTAATATTCCATAGTTAATAAGTCAGATCAACAAGTATTTATTAAATATTGTGACAGGATAGTCACAGTGATGCAATGGTTTGAATACCAGGCCTGGAGTAAGGAAAATTCATTTTCCTGATTTCAAATCTGACCTCAGACACTTACTTTCTATGTGACTCTGGATATGTCATTTGATCCTGTGTGTCTTAGTTGTCTTCTCTGTAAAATGAGTTGGAGAAGGAAATGGCAAACCATTCCTGTATCTTCGCTGAGAAAACTTCAAAAGGAGTCACAAAGAGTTAAATATGATTGAAATGACTAAAAACAATAGCAACAAATATGATAGTGTGTTAAATATTGGGAATATAAATAAATGAAAAATCCCTTCTTTCAAGAAACTTACATCCTCTTTTAAATTTTTTATTTAAAGTTTTGAATTCCAAATTCTATCCCTTCCTCCATTTCCCTTTCTTCACCCTTCTCTGAGATGGTAAGCAATCAGAGAGATTATACATGTGCAATTATGTAAAACATTTCCAAACTAATCATTTTGTACAAGAAGACTAAAATAAAAAAAAAATGAAAGAAAGTGAAAAATAGTATGCTGTATTCAATCAATATCAGTTCTTTCTCTGGAGGTGCATGGTATACTTCATCAATCATTAGTCCTTTGGGATTGCCCTGAATCACTGTATTGCTGAAAATAACTGAATCATTCACAGTTTTCATTGAAAAACATTGCTGTTACTGTGTACAATGTTCTCCTGGTTCTGTGAACTTCATCTTGCATCAGATCATTTAAGTTTTTTCAGATTTTTCTGAAGTCATCCTGCTTGTCATTTCTTATAGCACAATAATATTCCACAACAATCATATACCACAGCTTGTTTACCCATTCCCCAATTAATAGATATTCCTTCAATTTTCAATCCTTAGCCATCACAAAAATAGCTACTATAAATATTTTTGGATATGTAGGTCCTTTTCCTTTTTAATGATCTTTTTGAGATATACATGTAATAGTGATATTGCTGACTCAAAGGGTATGCACAGTTTGGTTGCCCTTTAGGCATAATACCAAATTGCTCTCCAGAATGGTTGGATGTTTTCACAACTCCATCAACAATTCATTACTGTCCCAATCTTCCCACATTCTCTCCAACATTTATCATTTTCCTTTTTTTTTGTCATATTAACCCATCTGGTAATTTCTCTAATCAATAGTAACTTATAGCATTTTTTCATATGACTATAGCTTGTTCTAATTTCCTTATCTGAAAACTTTCTGCATGTATCCTTTGACCATTTATCAATTGGGAATGACTTGTAATTTTACAAATTTAACTCATTGTTGTGTGTGTATATATATATGTGTGTGTGTATATATATATGTATATGTATATATACATATATATATATAATAAATGAGACTTTTACTATAGATACTTGTAAAAATTTCCCCCCAATGTTCTGATTTCCTTATAATTTTGTTTACATTGATTTTGTTTGCACAAAAACTTTTTTAATTTTATAAAATCATAATTATCTATTTTACATTTTGTAATGCTACCTCTATCTCCTTTGGTTCTAAATTCTTCCCTCTCATCCATAAATTTGACAGATAGATTATTTCATGACCTCTTAATTTGTTTATGGTGAATTTCAATATGTAAATGTTGTACACATTTTAACCTATTTAGGTATATTAAATAATGGGGTGATAATGGGTATCTTTGCTTCTTTCCTAATTGTATTGGGAAGGCTTCTAGTTTATTCTCATTACAGATAATGTTTGCTGATGGTTTTAGATAAATATTATTCATCATTTTAAGGTAAGCTCCACATATTCCTTTGCTCTCTACTATTTTTAATAAGAATGGGTATTGTATTTTGTCTAAGCCTTTTATGAATGTATTGAAAAAAATCATTTAATTTCTGTTGGTTTTATTATTGATATGATTAATTATGTTAATTGTTTTTCCAATTTTAAACCAGCCCTGCATTCCTGGCATCCCACCCAGTCATAGTGTATAATGCTTGTGACAAATTGGTTTAATCTCTTTGCTAGTGTTTTGTTTAAAATTTTTGCATCAATATTCATTAGGGAAATGGGTCTATAATTTTCTTTCTCTGTTATGGCTTTTCTTGCTTTGAGTTTCAGTACAACATTTGTGTCATAAGAAGAATGTGGTGGAACTCCTTTGTCATCTTTTCTTTTTCAGCAAGGCAATCAGGGTTAATTGAATTATCCAGCCAAACAGCTAGTAAATATCAGGTGTATGAGGACAGATTTGAACTCAGGTCCTCCTGATTTCGGGGTCAGTGTTTTGTCCATTGTGCCACCTACCTGTCCTACCTTTTTTCCCAAATAGTTTCTATAGTATTCAGAATAATTATTCTTTAAGTATTTGGTAGAATTTGCTTCTAAGTCCCTCTGGTTCTGGACATATTTTCATAGGAATTTCATTGATGGTTTGTTCAATTTCTTTTTTCAAAGATTGGGTTATTTAAGTATATTATTTCTTCCATTAATCTGAGTAATTAATATTTTTGTAGATATCTATCCATCCTATTTTGATTGTCAGATTTATTGGCATGCAGTTGGACAAAATAGCTTCTAAGAATTGTCTTAATTTCTTCCTCATTAGTGGTGAGTTCACCCTTTTCATTTTTGATACTTGTAAATTGGTTTTCTTCTTTCTTTTCTTTCATCAAATTAACCAATGGCTTATTGATTTTATTATTTTTTTATACAACTCCTAGTTTTATTTGTTAATATAATAGTTTTCTTATTTTCAATTTTATTAATCTCTTTTTTAATTTTCACAATTTCTAATTCGATATTTAATTTGGGATTTTTAATTTATTCTTTTTCTAGTTTGTTTTAGTTGCATGTCCAATTAATTGATTTACTTTTTCTTTATTTTATTGATATAAACAGTAAGAGATATAAATTTGCCCCTAAATACCATTTTGATCGCATCCCATAAACTTTGATATGTTGTCTCATGATTGTTATTTCTTTAATGAAATTGTTGATTGTTTCTATGATTTGTTCTTTGAACCACTTATTTTTAGGATTAGATAATTTAATTTCCAATTAGTTTTTGATCTCTTGTTCCATTGTCCACTATTAAATGTAATTTTTATTGCATTATAATCTAAAAAGAATATATTTACTATTTCTGTATTTGGTTGTGAGGTTTTTAATGTCTTAATATGTGGTCAGTTTTTGTGTGGGTGCCATGTATTGTTAAGAAAATGGTATATTCCTTTTGATTCCCATTCAGTTTTCTCCAGAGAGCTATCATTTTTAACTTTTCCAGTATTTTATTCATCTCCTTAACTTATTTCTTGGTGTTTGTTTGTTTTCTTTTTTTTTTTTTTTGGTTAAATTTATCAGACAAGGGAAAGTTGGGTATAGTTTTACTATCTATTCCTTTCTATAAATC
Organism: Antechinus flavipes; assembly: GCF_016432865.1. Classification (NCBI taxonomy): domain Eukaryota; kingdom Metazoa; phylum Chordata; class Mammalia; order Dasyuromorphia; family Dasyuridae; genus Antechinus; species Antechinus flavipes. The sequence continues at coordinate 142,583,742 of NC_067401.1, read as the reverse complement.
ATTCAACTTCTTTAAAAATTTAGATGTCATACTATTCAATGCATATATTTTTAGTATTGATATGGCTTCATTGTCTATAGTATCTTTCAGCAAAATATAGTGTCCATCTTTATGTCTTTTAATTAGACCTATTTTTGCTTTTGCTTGACTGAGATCATGATTTCTACTCCTGTTTTCTTTAGTTTAGCTGAAACAGAATAGATTCTGCTCCCCTTATCTTCATTTTGTATGTATATCTCTACTTCAAATGTATTTCTTGCAGACAGGATTCTGATTTTTGATCCATTCAGCTATCCATTTTTGTTTTACAGATGAGTTCATAATAATAACTAGCTGTGCATTTTCCTCTATTCTATTTTCACTTATTTATTCCCACTTTATCTCTTACCCTTTCCTTCCTCATAAGTGTTTTACTTCTGATCACCACTTTCCCCTTTTATCAGTCTCCTTTCTCAGTTCTGTTTTTCCTGTCCCTTTTGGTTCTTTATAGAGTAAGATATATTTTTATATACAACTAAGTATATATATTATTCCCATTTTGAGTCAATTTTGATGAGAGTAAGGCTCTCTATTTTCCTTTCATTATAATAGCTTTTTTTATTTGGGATAATTTACCGCATTCAAATTTCTCCCCTCCTTCTTCCAATGCAATTTTTCTTTCTCACTCCTTTATTTTATTTTTTTGGATATCATTACAACAAAGTCATCTTGTATCTATACCTTCTGTTCACATAAATTCTTTCTAATTGGTCTTATAGTAATAAAGTTGCTAAGAGTTACAAATATTATCTTACCATATAGAAATATAAACAACTTAATTTTATTGAATTTTTTTGTTTCTTTTTTTATCCTTGTAAGGTTTCCACTGAATCTTGTATTTGGAGGTCAAATTTGTTATTCCACTTAGGTCTTTTAAATATAAATGCTTAAAAATTCTCTATTTCATTAAATAACCATTTCCCCTGAAAAATTATATGTTATTTTACTCTGTAGGTGGTTCTCAATTGTAATCCTAACTCCTTTACCCTCCAGTGTATGATATTCCAAGTCCTTCACATCTTTAATGTTGAAGCCACCAAATCCTGACTATAGCTCCATAATATTTTAATTGTTTCTTTTTTGGTGCCTGTATTACTTTCTCCTGGATCTTTGAGCTCTGGAATTTTGCTATGATGTTTCTGGGAGTTTTCAATTTGGGGATTCTTTCAGATAGTGCTCAGTGGATTCTTTCAGTTTCTATTTTGTCCTCTGGCTCTAATATACCAGGACAGTTTTCTTTGATAACATCTTGAAAGATGCTGTACAGACTTTTTTAAAACCATGGTTTTCATGTAGTCTAGTAATTAGTATCTCTCTTGGATCTATTTTCTAGGTAAGTTATTCTTTGAATGAGAAATCTCCATTTTTTTCTTCTACTTTCTTCTTTTTTTACTTCTCTGATTTTTTTATTGTAACTTGATGCTTCACAAAGTCATTAGTTTCCATTTATTCAATTCTAATTTTTAAGAAATTACTTTCTTTAATGAAATTATTTAAAATTAAAATAAATTTAAAATTATTTAATTTTGTACTTCCTTTTTCATTTGGTCAATTCTGTTTTCTAGGGAGCTATTTTCCTTGGTAAATTTTTGTATATCTTTTCCCATGCTCTTTTTTCATGATTATCTTGTATAACATTCATTTCTTTTCCCAATTTTTCTTCTATTTATCTAATTTGCTTTTTAAAATCCTTTTAAAGCTTTTGTAAAAATTATTCTTGAATGTGAGACCAAATCACATTTTTCTTTGAGGCTTCACATGCAGCCATTTTGACACTATTATTTTTTTCTAAGTTTATGCCTTGATTCTCTTTATCACCACAACTTTTCTGTTTTTTTTCTCATTTTTTGCCCTTTTTATGACTTGGTATTTTTATGTTAGAGTTGGACTTCAGTGCTGTGCTGTTCAAAGTTTTTTGTACTAGGCTCTTCTTACTACTTCTTACTACTGGCTTTCACTGGGCTATAGATATTAGCTACTTGCTTCCTCTGAAGGGTAAGCTTCCCTTATGGCTTGTACTGGGAGTAGGGCTTCTCCATGGGTCTCCTTGGGTGCAGAGTTTAGCTGCTAACCTGCTCCAGGGGTGGGAATTTGTTGCTGAGTTGCTGTGGTAACAGAGGTACTAGAAATCCAGGAACTTATGCTTTAGTGAAGAAAGAAAACACATAAAGGGGAGCTGAAAAGTGTGTGTGTGTGTGTGTGTGTGTGTGTGTGTGTGTGTGTGTGTGTGTGTTTGTGTATGAGAGGGAGAGAGGAAGGAAGGCATTGGGGAGAATGGGGGAGGGAAAGAAAGAGAGAAAGAAAGAGAGAGAGCCATGATGAAAAGATAGTCCTAGGTGCTCAAGGTAGAAATGGTGGAGGGAATTCCTGAAAACCATTTTTGGCCTGGTACTTCTTCTTCCATGATTTCCACCCTTGAATGATCTAAAACAGTGGGTTCCCTTTTAACTAGCCTAGAGCTAATCTTTCCTTTTAAGCCCTGGAACTATGCAAAAGAGGCAAGCATATATATATCTCATTTAGGTCAAGGACAGAAAGATTCCATCTATATCAAAATATCCATAGCAGCACTTTTGCAGAAGCAAAAACAGTAGAATCAAAATAAGTGTCCTTTGATTAGGTTAGAACTGAACAAATTTGTGGTATGTGAATGGAATGTAAATCTATTGCAGCAAGAGGAATAATATATATAAGGAATTCATAGAAATATAAAAGGACCTGTTTGAACTGATACAGAATAAAGAAAATAGCACCAAGAACTCCAGTTTCATTCCTTCCCAATGTCACAGTATTTTCTATCTATATCAGAAAATCACAGATTGACATATCAAGTGGCAATAACAATGGAAACACAACTGAAACTCAAATTAATTGTAATCTCAATCCTGGATAACAGATGAGAAAGCATGCTTCCCTACTCTCAACAGAAAAAATGACAGATTAAGAGTACAGATCATCACATACACTATTGGATCCAAGTGTTTTGAGACAGTTTCATTTAACTGCTTTTCTTACAAGAGAAATTTCAAGACTGGTTGGGGACACATCAGGAAATGATTCAAGTATAAAAACAAATCACATCAATAAAACTTTTTTTTAATAGATAAATAAAGAGGCTAGCACAGAGGGATTTTGTTCTAGTATCCCAGAGGAGACAAACTCCCTGGAGAATATTTTTTCATTTTAGGTTTATTATGTTTTGTTCTTACAATCTTGAGTTTGGTGTGAGAAAGTGGTGGAAAAGTTACAGAAACATGGCATAATTAGGCAGATGCTAAAAGAGATACCCTTGCTCTGAAAACACTGCCAGGAGAGTGAAATGGGTGTCTTTGGCTTACCCCAGCTCCTTTTTCTGATCCACAAATTGCTAGATAACATCTCACTAGGAGGGTCGCAGTTTTGGATCCCATCAAAACCCCCAAATCCCCCAAATCTCTCATGACAAGGTTAAAGATGATGATTTCTAAAACCTTTCTGAACTCTTGACATTCTTTGGTTCTGTGATTCACCCCATGAGACAGCATGGACTAAGTGAATTAACTGACTCAAGTGTCAAAAGACAACTGATCTGGGGATGACCTTTCCTTATCTCTTGCTTCAATTTCCTCAATTTGTCTCTCCTACATCTCATCCATCCTGCATACAACTGCCAAATTAATCATTTTTTAACATACTTTATAAAAGTAACTGTGGTGTAGTGGATAGGAAAATGGCCTCAGAGTCAAGAATATCTTATTTCAAGTCTTGACTTTAATATATATTGGCCAGTTAAGAAATCACTTAACTTTTTATGCTGTAAAGGTACCTATCTAAAAATATAAATTTAAAAGAAGATGCTGAGCTACATCAGCAGAAGTTTCTTCAAATAGGAACTTCCTAAGTCTCAGAGGTCTCATCCCTATCCCTAAAATGCTTTTTATTTTATCATCCCCGTGTTCAAAAACTATTGATGGCTTCTTTTCCCCAAAGAATCAAATCTGAAAAATTCATGGGCTGACCTGATTCCAAAAGAAATGGATAATGATAGAGAATCTAGATTCTAGTCCAAGCAAGTCATTTCACTTCTATTTCTTTTACTATGAGGAGATTTGATTCTCTATTAGGTTTAAAATCTGTGGGACTATTAGGGAAGCTAGATGGTGCAATAGATAGAATGTTGGGTTTGGAGTCAGAAGACTCATCTTCATGAGTTCAAATCCATTTTCAGACACTTACTAGCTGTGACCCTGAGCAAGCCACTTACCTCTGTTTGCCTCAGTTTTCTCATCTGCAAAATGAACTGAAGAAAGAAAGGCAAAACAGTATTTTTGCAAAGAAAAAAAAACAACCAAAAAAAAACCCAAGAGAAAACCCAAATGTGCCCGAACAACAACAACATGATCCTATCCAACCTCTCCTTAAAGAATCCCCCACTTCAGATTGCTGGAGCAGGACATGTACATTCCTATCTCCACAACCTTGATAACTTCTTTCCCCCTAGGGATAACTTTCCTCTCTTTCCACTTGTTTGAATCCTAAGCATCCTTCAAGACCCAGCTCAATCCTAATAGCATCTAACCATTCCATCTTGCAGGGATTTATCCCTTCTATAAACTGTCTGCACCACACGTTGGATCTTAGTCAATTATTGTCAGGTCACATCACTTGGCTTGCTATCTTTTATCTGTCTTCAACTAGCAATCTGTTAATTAACTTTTCATGTTTTTGTTTCTTGCAACATATTAAGTTAGCAAGTATTTATTAACATTATTCTAAGCATTGTGGATGTGGAGAAGAACAAAAACAGACCTTGCCCTCAAGAGGTCATTTTCTAGTTACATTGGAAGCATTTCCCTGGTAGTTTCTTTGTACCCTTTCCATATTCCACCCTCTCTCCCAGCTCTCCTTTCCAACTCCTGCCAAAGCCTTGCATTCTACATAGCACTTGGTAAATACTTAATGAACATTTGCATGAAAATGTTTTCTATTTAAATGTGGCTGAGGGTGATACAGTGGAAAAAAATGCTAGACTTGTAGTCAGAAAAATTCATCTTCCTGAGTGCAAATCTAGCCTCAATATAGCTGTTATTTAGCCCTGTTTGCCTCAGTTTTCTCATCTGTAAAATGAGCTGGAGAAGAAAAAGAGTCAGACATAACTGGGCAATGACATAGCATATTTACACATTTCCTTCTTGAGTACCTTTTTCCTCATTTGTTCTCAAATCTTGTTTGTTGTTTCTTCCTTGCATCTGAAGTAAAGCTGAGCATCAGAAGATTATGGCTCTTGTCCATTGTCTAGAACCTAGCTTTTCTATTTTCTCTACCACTCATCAGATTAGCACTGTATTAATTCCCATAAATGGGATTATAATTTAGTGTGAGTGCAAATCCTGCCAAAAAATTTTGATGGAGGGAGGACTAGACTGGGACTGATTTTCCCGTGATGGTTTATATTTAAAGCAGTGTGCTCAGGGGGAAAATCAGCAGATTTGGAGTCAGAGGAACTGTCTTGAATTTCAGCTTTTCTATTTGTTAGCTATGAGACCTCAGACAAGTGAGTTCTCCTCACCTCAATTTCTTCATTTGTAAAATAAGTGGTTAGGACTAGATGATTTCTCAGGTCCTTTCCATCTCTATCATTCTATATTTTGTTTTGTGTTTCCTCTTCTTTTTAAACTCTCCTACTCACTCCAAGGGAGAAAATAGGAAAGGAAAATGAATTCTATAAAATACTATTTCTACTCTTCCCACTCCTAGTGTTTCAGGGTATTTTCCAAACTGGATCAAAAAATCACACTCAAAATTGATGGAAATTGATAGGAAAGAAGGAAGGAAGGAAGGAATGAAGGAAGGAAGGAAAAAAACCCAGAGAAACAAAGAAAATCCATTGGCTTTCCTTTTCTTATTAGAAAAGGAGTGAACAAACATTGATGACTGAGACTACTCTCTGATGTGTGAAAGAACAAAAGAAACTAGAGCAGACCATTAATTCATCCTTCAGAGACCAAGGTCATGACTGTTTCAAGACAAATAAAATGACCAGACTTGTCCAATGAGGCAAACTAGCCCCAGACTTCCACCTATTGACCCTTTAAACAATGTTTACCTCCTCCACTCCAATGTCCCAAGTTGGCAATTTAGTCTTTCACTATGTCTTCTTCTCTTCTCTCCATTCTTTACCCAATACAATTCAATCTAATAAATTTAATTAACTATCTATTATGTATACTGTTTATAATTTTTATATACCATAGCTATGTTATAGTATGTTGTCTCCTTTATTAGAATGAATACTCCTTGAAGGCAAGTTCTGTGAGGTATAATGTATAAGAAATCGAGAGTGTAGATTTTGCTGGAGCATTGTATTGAATGACTACTTAATCTAATATGGCTGGTGCTATGATAAATGAAAATAAAAAGACCACTTTTGATCTGAACTAGTATCCTTTTTACATTAGAAAATATACTTTCTTAATTCTTTATTATTAGTAAAGACATTTTAATTGAATTAATGGTCCATGAGGGCCTCATAGTATTCTAATCGCAACACTGGACTGACCTGACCCAGATCAAACACCCAACACAGACTACAAGCCTAGCAGCTATCAGAACAATACTCAATTGAGATCAGTAAGGACTAACACTGACCCACCCAGTAATGAGACTAGAAGGGAGTTCTTGACATGGCCAGTAGGTGCCAGTAAAACCCAATAGAGCAATATTTTCAACAGAGACACCTTGCTTAACAAGTTCAATGAAAGCAATCATCATCAGAAGCCACTGGAGCACTGAAAGCGTAAATTGTCCCTCCGTACCCATTCCCCACATGTGGGTTTCTTACTCATGATCTCTTTGCAAGCTCACTCTCTGTTAAGAGGAAGTCTGCTTTAGGTACTCACAGAACAGTTAGTTAATAAAAGGAGGTTTACTTAGCCCTAACATAATAAGGATAGTCAAAAGGACACAATAGTATTCAGCTTTGGTAGGAGAGACACCCTCTCATCACCGTATGGAAACACATTTGGTCAGCAGAGGGTATAGTGAGTCCTTGGGACATCTATCAAATCTAAAAGGTCTTGACTGCATAAGCAGATCTTTTATGCCTTCAGATGACTAGAAAGTAGCATCAGTACAGTCAGAAGCCAACAGATAGCTATATCAAGAGAGACACAACTTGAGTCTTGCGTACTTTTGGGTCAATTAAATTCTAGATTTGTTTCCTTTATTAGGATAAAGGGTGGGGAAGGGAAATTCTGGTAGACATTGGTACTATCACACCAGCTAATAGTTTATGGGAGGTGTGCCCTAGGTTAAAGAGGGAAATGTGGCAAACTTGGTACTTGGTTACTTCATTAAATGAATGGCTTTGTTTTCAACTAATTGGGTCCTCTGGTTTACAAAAGAAAAAATATTCATATCAGGAAGGATTTCTGAACTATGTTCTGAGTATCCACTGAGTACCTTGAATAGAGTTGCTATTTGGGGAGTCCCACAAAAGGAGAGGGAATATCCAAGTGGTACTTAAGAGACAATAGGGAGCCAGTGAATTTTCTTGAGCAGGATTCAATGATTATTTAGACTCATAACTCCTTGATAATTATAGACTCTGCATTTTTTTAATATTATACTTCTCAGGTGAATTACTTTTTAAATGTTTATCGATCTTTTGTTTTTACATTATCTAAATTTCCCAATATGACCTATTCCTAAAAGCTATGCCTTAAGAAGAAAAATTTAAATGGGAAAAAAATCAGTTCAGTAAAACTAACATAAGAAAATCTGACATTATATACAATGTTCCACTCCCATAGCTGCCCACATCTTTAAAAAAGGGGAAAGGTGTCTTCTCTTATTTTTTTTAGGGCTTGGTTTGGTTGTTATGATTTTATAATATACCTAATACTGTTTATTTCACTTTGCATCAGTTCACATAAGTTTTTCCATGCCTCTCTTATTAACCATAGTTGTTTCTTATAATATTTATTTCATTTCATTAATAAGCTACAATTTATTTAGACTTTGCCTAATCTGAAATCATTTTGCTTGCTTCCAGTTCTTTGCTACTATCAAAAGGACTTTTATAAACATTTTAGCCTATATTGGTTCTTTTGTTTTGTGACTGACCTCCTCTGGACCTAAAGATGAAACTTATGAGTCCAAGGATATGGACATTTTAGTCACTTTGTTTATATAAATCTAAATTGCTTTCCATAATGGTTGGACCAATTTACAGTGCTACCAACTAATGTATTCATTAGTATGCCTATCTTTCCACCACCTCTCTAACATCAATTATTGACCTCTTTTTTCATCTTTAATGATGCTGAATGTGAAGTGAAACTTTAAGTTCTTTTTTTATTTTCATTTCTCTAATCATTTTGATTTGGAGCATTCTTGTACATAGTTGTTAAATATTGTTTGCAATTCTTTTTTTGAGAATTCTTTATTCATATCCTTTGATCATTTTATATACGTGGGCATTTCATTATCATTTAGTCATCTTATATTGCTCAAATGAAACTACTTTTCTAGGTTCCTTTGACTTCAAAGTTTCTACTCAGCCCTTGTCTCTTCATCAGCCAGGCTTTAAAATAGGTTGTTGTGCTTGTTGTTCAGTAATTTTTGTTATATCTGACTCTTTATGACCCCATTTTCGAGTGTTCTTGGCAAAGATATTAGAATGATTTGCCATTTCCTTTTCCTATACATTTTACAGATGAGGCAAACAGGGTAAAGTGACTTGCTCACACAGCTGTGTCTGAGGCCAGATTTAAACTTGGGAAGATGATTCTTCCTGTTCTCAGGCCAGTACTCTCTTTACCTCATTTAGACGCCCTTTCAAAACAGTATAGAACACTTTAAAGTGGTTTTGTGAATCTATAATTGGGTCACATCTTTATTATTATTATTATTTTTTTTAAATAACTTTTTATTGATAGAACTCATGCCAGGGTAATTTTTTACAGCATTATCCCTTGCATTCACTTCTGTTCCGATTTTTCCCCTCCCTCCCTCCACCTCCTCCCCCAGATGGCAAGCAATCCTTTACATGTTGAATAGGTTACAGTATATCCTGGATACAATATATGTGGGTCACATCTTTTGTAATCCTTGAAGTTAATTCTTCATTTAATATGACACCTCTCTGAATCCACATCTGTTTATACATGGTGGAGACACTATGTTTCTCTCAACTGTGTCTCTTTTAACTCTCTTAAAATGACTTTCTGGCTCTTAAATGAGGTGTTTTCTTTTGGTCAAGGTACTAGAAACAATGACTGGTGAAGAGAGAATGGTGGGAAATTTCCTCCTCCCTTGATGCTCTCTGGTATAAGCAGATCTCCTCAAAGATCACACTTGTTCTGAACCAATTCTTTTCCAACAGATGACAAAGTTAACTACCTAACATCTGCAGGGCATTCTTGATTAAAGACTAGGCTTTGTCAAGGAGTCACTGGTTGCCAATATTTTTCACCAGTGATCCCATCCTAAGTCTACATCAGAGCTAGGAGGATGGCTAGAAAAAGGTAAAAATCAAATCTTCCACTTTTCATGAAAATGGTAACAATGGTATAACACCTATTTTACTAGGTTATTGTGGAGAAAGGTTGCTTTTATTATTCTAGGAAAATAGTTGCCCTTCCTTTCTTGTCCCTTTTCCTCATCCATCTTCTCATTCTACCTCTTGAAAAGCTATATAGACCTAAATTTGTAATCACAACATTAATTGGTGATCCTAAGAACCAAGCAGGACTTCGTTGGATTTTTTGTTGTGCTAGCTGTTAAGCCATTGAGTCATGACCGACTCTTCATGATAAACTAGACTGTAGCCCTGCTAGTTATACTGTCTCTTGAAGTCCTTTGAAGTTTTTGATCATCATTTCCACATTATCTATCCAACTCATCTTTCTACCATTTTTCCTTTTGTCTTCAATCTTTCCCAATGTCAGGATCTTTTCCACTGAATCCCATATTCCCATTATGTGATGAAAGTATTTAAGTTTCAGTTTTCAGTATTTGACATTCCAGTCAATAATCTGAATTAATTTAGGTATTGACTAATTTGATCTTGCCGACTAAGGGACTCTCAAAAGTCTTCTCCTGCACCACAATTCCAGTGTTGATTCTTCCAGTTTTCTTATACTTCAACTCTCAGAGCTGTACACTGCTACTAGAAAAGTCATAGTTTTGACTTTATAGACCTTTGTCAACAAGGTAATATCTCTACTTTTTAGTATAATGTCTAGATTTTCCTTCCAAATGAGCAAATGTCTTTAAATTTCATGGTTGTAGTTGCCATCTGTGGATAATCAAAATACACCAATAATCCCCAAGTCTTATGTTGGCCAACAGTTTCAATCTATTGGGCTATTGCTTTCATGTGATCTTCATAGCAGAAAATTGTCCAGGATTTAATTTCCCTTCTCAATCCCGGACTAATCCAACCTCCATCCCTCAAAAAGAGATTAGTGAGCAAATGACCTTGTTATCTAGCAGAAGGAATCAGGTATTTCTGTTTCTCCAATATTTCTACATTAGAATTGGAGATAGAAAAAGTTCTGTTTCAAAGCAGAAGATCATCATATAAGAAGAACCCTGCCTTTGCCTGGAAAATCTATTTAGTCCCAGTTTCAGTGATCCCAATTCCTCACTTATCCAATATGTTGCAACTTTCCTCCTCAAGAGGGTCCAGAAATACTGATTTTGGAGTAATTATGTGATGAGAAGGCCAATATTAATGAGTAACAGAATAGGTTTTAAAGAAATGTTGCTTTATTATTAATATTACTACTATTAACAATAATAACTATATCATACTTTGTGATTTGCAAAGAGCTTTTCATGTATTATCCCATTTCCTAGTAGGCATAGGATTGTGGCCCTAAAAGGCACCATAAGAGTCATCCAAAGATTCAGTCAATCAACAAATATATCTTAAGTATTTTCTAGCTGTCATTGTGCTAAATACTAGGCAAAGGCAAAAAATACTTTCATGGAACTTAAATTCTATAAAAGAAACATAACCTCCAAAATAACTACTTCCAAATAACTTTTTAAAAAATTTAATAAATTTTATTTTTCCAAATACATGCAAAGATAGTTTTTAACATTTACCTTTGCAAAACTTTGTGTTCCAAATTTTTCTTCCTCTCTATCCCTTTCCCTCCCCAAGACAGCAAGCAATCCACCAATAACTTTTCAAAAACCAAACAAGTTCTCCTCATTCTCTCTTCCCTTTTCCTCTGGCATTTAAAGCCCTCAGTGACTATTACCTTTCTTTTCCATCATTATCTCATATTTTTTCCCTTATATTCTACAGCGAAATAGAACAGTTCAATATCCTGACACAATGCCTGGCCTTCAATTCTTCTGACTCATAGTTCTCATTTGGCTGTTCCCCAGGAGGAGGTATGACATACTGGAAAGAATGCTAGTTCTGAGTCAGAGAATCAGAGTTCAAATCCCACCTTTGATGTTTATTAGCCATATGATGTTAATAAGTTATTTAACCTCAATGGACCTATTTTTTCATCTATAAAAATGAGAAGATTGAATTAGAATTCCAAATTAAAATTCATTATCTTTACCCCTGAAAAACACCTTTCTTCCGAATATTTCTATTTCTTCTGAGGGTGTCATCAGCCTTCCAGTCACTTAGGTTCACAATTTCAGGATCATGCTTGTCTCTTCAATGTCTCTCAACCCACTTACTCAACCAGTGGCCAAGTGGTATGTGTTCTATTTATACATCCCATATATTTTAATGTCTCTAATCACAAAGCTACCATATCTGGTTCTTAGGCCCTCATTGCCTGTTGTCTGGACTATTAAAATAGTCTCTTAATGGATCTCTCTGCCTCAGATCTCTGTTTTGTCTATTTAATCCTATTCAGAGCTGCAAAAGAAATATCCTTAAAACATGGATCTGACCATTTTAGTCCCCTAATCAATAAATTCCAGTGGCTCCTCCTAACATAAAGAACAAATTCCTGTTTTGCATGCAGTCTTGTTCCAGGTACCTTTCCAACCTTATGATATATGAGTCCCCTTCACATTAATAGAGTAAAGTCTCCTTCACTTTAAAGTCTAGGCACACAATATTTCTTCCTATTGCATATCTCACCTCTATGTGTTTGCATACACAGAATGAACTCCTTTCTCACCTCAAATTCTTTAGATTATTTCAAAGTTCAGCTCAAGCCTCACCTTCTACATGAAACCTTTTTCTAATCAGCATCTGTGTCCAAAAAAAGCCCCAGGTAGGTTGTTAGTGCATGCAAGTAAACCTTTATCCTTGGAAAATGAGATGTGATGTTTTCACTTTGTAGGGTAGTAAAAGTAGAATTTTAACAGCAGCTATTTATTAAGCATTTCCTACTTGCAGAGTTACTTTGCTGGATGCTACAAAATTTAGAACCTTAGTCCTCATTTTACCTACAGTTCTAGCATTGAGGAAAAGCTTGAGTGAGCCCACAAGGGCTGGGGCACTGGCCCCTACCTGCCTTGTATCCACACATTTCATGTGGACCAGGTTCAAGGGAGCCTGACTGGTCTCTAGGGAGAGTGGATTCCATTTTCTAATGCTTATTGACTAATTAACCCCTACCTTTGTATCTCAGGGATGATTTTAATTATAGTAAATTAGACTGTGGCTTATAAGGTGATGGTTTCCCCAGAATTGGAGAAGTATAAAAGGCACTCGGTCTATGATATGAAATATGTAGAGAACAAGCAATTTGTCCCAACATACACAGAAAGGCTAAATCTAAAACTAAAATTATATATAAATATATATACCTTAACAGGATTTAGTAATAACTTATAACTACTGTGACAATCTGGTGATTAACATTTAAATCTCATTAGAATATATGGTAGTTTTGCAAGATTACTAATTAGGTATTCTATATTTCACCTTAACTTTGTACCATCAAATCAAACCTCCTCAGAACTTTATACTCAGTCGCTTCCAAAAGCAACAAAGTATTCCTGCCTCTACCAGTATGGTAACCAACTGGCAAGGTGGATTCAAAGAGCTCTAGACTTTTTGAACTTTCAGGTTTTACCTTCATGCCTGAACAGGTCTAGAAGATTAAAACTAGGGATGCAAATCTGGGTAACTGCATAAAATTCTCCTCATTAGTGGAAAGAATGCTTACTTGACAAGTGCCTAGGAGGAATTTGTGAGAGTTGGGAATGGCACTTTTTTTTTTTTCTTTTGGCTTCCAGTTTTGAGAAACGACACATGAAGTTCCAGCCTTTTTTTTTTTAAAGCAGAAAATCCTGGAGAGAGATATTTTTCAAAGGAGCCAATAGATAGAGGAGCCAGAACTTTGAATATGTCCTTGATTTCTAGTTTGTCACTAGAGACTTTGGAGAATTTTGTCTTAGATGAGACTGGGGATTCTTTAGGTTGAGCTGAGTTAACTTCCTCTGAGTGGAAGTATTTATTCAATCTGGTGTATTCTAATTGGTGCAACTTCCCTGATTTCCCTGATTATTAACACTGTGAATAAACTGTTTGAAATTCATTATATTCTTTGTGTAGTTTAAGGATTAGGGAGTCAAGTCTTCAGACATAGTTGAGGGAACTACTTCCCTTTTGAGGGATGTTGATTAGAAAATCAGCCAGCACTTAAAAACTCATTTCCTCTAGATTAGCAATATTGGGAGAGGGCAGATAAATAAATTCTAGTCCAGTATCTCCTCTCCGAGGAAAGAATAATGGGTCAGGTTTGTGGCCCCAAATTCTTGACGGTCCCTTGCCCTCCCCCCAAGAAGGACACTCCTTGGAGAGGAGGGAGCAAGACTCTAGATATATCTGTTCCTACATCCTTGTGAATCAATTTAGACAAACCCAGGTAGACATATACATAAGTTATATGGGCAACAAATACCCCTTACAGGGCAAAGGTCCAACGAGGAAGCCTGCTTTGTTGTACCCATGTTTCATTCTTCCCTGAAAGCACATGATACCACTTGGAGAATTGTAGCCAAAAAGACCTGAGCAGGAAGCTGATTGTTCTTTTAACAGACAGATGTAGCATCCTGCCCTCCTATTGCTGTCACATGTCACAGGACCAAGGGACCACTCATGGTATTTAGCATTTCATTCTAAAATGCTTGTTGGAGGCATCCAGGAAATTCATCATCCCCCAAAGATCAAACAATGAATCACTATGTCCTTAGAGCACCTAAAAATTTCCAGGGGGGCTCTTTTAGCATGCTTCCTAGCATGACCCTTCTAGGCCAATTCAGGCTTTTCCCCATATAGTCTAATTGGCAAAATGAGAAAAAAGAAATTTAATAAGATTTCTAAACTTTAGGTAGGAGTGAATATACCTTAAAAGAGGAAAATTAGGCCATTCTAGTCTGTTCATCTAAAATCTTGTATTTTTTAAGAGTAATATTAGTGATATGTTCTTGCCGCTCCCATTTTCCCTTTCCTAATTGCAATACCTTCTAATTAGACTCTCTCTCAAACTTCTCTTCTCTCTAATAAAATCTCCACACAGCTGCCAAGATCATTTTGCTAAAGTACATACCTGATTACATTATTGCTCTACTCAATAAACCCCAGTGGCACCTTATTGCCATATATAGACATATGTGTCTATATATTTACAAATATATAGATATATATACACATATACTCACATATATGTATCTATTAATAACTCCTCTATTTTAAGCTTTTTTAAAGGCCTGATTATACATTACTCTACTTCCTGTACCCTACAGTCTGACCACACTGTTCTTTCTTCCTCATATACAACATTCCATTTGGCACTTCCAGACCTTTTCATACCTGAATTAAACCTTTCCACAATTTCTTAGAATCCTGTTTTCTTCAAAATCCTGTTAAGGACCACCTTTTACAGGGAAGGCTTGCTGAATCTTCATGCAATCACGTAACATCCTCTTCCACAAACATTTTATTGTTGTTAGACTGTTTCAGTCCTGTCTGACTCTTTGTGGGGTTTTCTTGGCAAAGATGCCAGAATGGTTTGATATTTCTTTCTCTAATTTATTTGACAGATGAGAATACTGAGATAATTGGGGTTAAATGACTTATCCAGACTCACACAACTAGTAAGAACAGATTTTTTTTTTTACTTTAAAAATATTATTTATTTTTAATTTATGGCATAAAACAAGTATTTCCATAACATGATATAATAAAAATGATGATTGCACATGAAACTGCAAATTTATTGTGTACAATTTGCTATTCCTTTTAAATATACAACAAAATTATAATTTTTTCTTCCCTATTCCCATCAGAGAGATGGCCACTATTATATGTTAAATATGAATATATGTAAAATAATTCTAAATATGCTTCTATTTGTCAAGTTTTTCCCCTGGATGCAGATAGCATCTTCCAAATCTTCCAAACCAAATATAGTTAATTTGGCTATTCATAAAGGGAAAGACCACTTTTAAACTTAGGAATATGAGATTTCCTGACTTCAGACTCAGCATTGAGCCCATATTTACCTTTCTTTTATTTTGTCCATATTTTTAAGTATTGAATCCCTCAATGAAAATTAAGATTTTTGAGGGTAAAGACTGTTTAAGGTTTTCTTTATATCCAGTCTTGTCGTGTGTCCTTCATTCTCAAAAAGGATCAATAACATCAGGAGGGGGATATCTTGATGTGCAAGTAAATTGAATTTAAGTGCCTAAAACAGGACCAATACATAGTAGGTGCTTAATAAATTATTGTTGGTTGATGACTGCATTTCTCTAATACTTTTTGTCCATATTTATTTGTGTTTTTCTTTACATCTTTGTGGGTTTTTTCCCTTTTTTGTGACCTTGACCTTGACCTTGTGTCTGTCTGTATCTCTGCCTCTCTCTGCTTCCTCCACCTTTCACCATCATTTCTATCTATCTCTTATTCTACTGGTTTTCCTCTTGGTTTCTCTGTCTCACTGTCTGCCTTCTGTCAGTCATTGTCTTTTATATGTCTCTTAATTTGTCTTGCTGCTGTCTCTGTTCTGTCTCTCAGATCCTCTGCCTCTCTACCTTCTTAGTCTTTCTCTGTCTCCATTTTTCTGACTCTTTCTCTTTTCCCAACTCATCTATAATGACTTAGGCTATCTCTGTTTTTCTACCCTTTTTTCGCTTTTCCCTCTCCCCTCTCTTTCCCTCAAAGGTCTATATTTTATTCTTTGATGTGTTTACTAAATAATAGAGTTTTATGTTCTCTGTTCTTAATTTAAAAAGCAGATGAGTGTAACATTTATATATCTCTCTTTCCTCAAGAAATGTTTTAAAAGCCTCTAAATTGAATTGCTTTCTATTTGTACAATCCCTGATTATTATTTTTTTCTCCCTGTAGATCCTTGGCCCTTGATAGGACAAAGGTTTCCCACGAATGCTTAACTCTACTTTAGAAAACAGCTGACCCTGGCAATCTCCAGGGTGAGAGGCTGGCTGTTCCCAGGAAAAGTCTGAGTTATGGATTTGTGAAGGGGAGGAAGGGGGGAAGTTCTGCAGTGCTCAGCTATCAAGGCCTTCCCTAGCTTAATCTATGGCTTAGTGGAGGAAGCAAAGATGTGCTCTGGATACACTCTATTCAGCTTAAGAGACATATATATTCATTTCTAATCCATAGCTCCCCTCTCTTCCGTACAACATTTAGTGGTAGGATAGGGACAGAAAATGAAAGAGGATGTTGTCTCAGTGCACAAATATTATGTGTAAAAGAAGGAAGATTCACTTCTAGTCAGAATATGAAAATGAATCAGAGAGGGAATAATAATAGTAATAATAATCATATTTATATTAATTTTTATAAAACACTTTTTGCCACATCTCCTTTGATTCTCACAAGAGCCTTGTTAGGTAGTGTAATTATGATTATCCTCAATTTACAGATATTTTTTTTTACCTGGTGAAGTAAAAATGATTTACCTAAGCTCTCATTTGAGTGAATGAATACAACTTTTATTAAAGTATTACAATAGATTGAGTGCTAAGCCTGGAATCATTAAGATCTTAGTTCAAATCCAGTCCCTAACACTTACTAGCTGTGTGACTCTGATTTAGTCACTTAATTTATGTTTGCCTCAGTAATCTCAACTGCAAAATAAGGATCATCAAAACACCTGTTTTCCTGAGTTGTTGGGAAGATTAAATAAGATAAATATATGTAAAATACTTAGAACAGTGCCTGATACATATTGTTGTTCCTCTTTCATTTTCCAATAGGACTAATGAGTGATGTCTTGACTCCTGCATGAATTGGATTTCAATGAAGCAGTTTCACAAAATTGCCAGATTCATTTTCTTTTAAAGTCATCAAAGTCCTGGCAAGACAAAAGTCAGAATGATTGGAGACGGCCTGGGATGCAGTAGATGACCTTGACATCTTTGATTTCATGGCTTTTGGGACAAACTGTTATCATCTGTTCATTCTGCCTGGGAAAGTCTTCACATACTTGGGGCAGACATCTCCTAACTCACTGATGGGTTTAAGGTCTGTCAGTTATCCTCAACCTAGCTGAACTTATCTGCCAAGATAATTTACCAGGATATATAGTCACTGTACATTACAGACTCTTAGAGCCACAGGAGAGAGTAGACACCAAAGAAAGGCATCCTATAAATATTGACTCCCTTTCCTCATAAAAATGCTAGTTATTATCATGATTGTTATTATTATTAAGCACATACTGTGTGCAAAGCATAAGGATACAAATAGGAAAAAAGATGATTCCTGTTCTCTAAAAACTCACATTTTCAAAGAGAAGACAATATACAGTAAGTGAAGGAGCCAGATTTCAAATACAAGAGTTTTGACTAGGGCCAATTTTTGTGCTTTAAGCAATCAATAATCAATTAAATAAAATTAATTAAATCAATAAACATTTATTAAATGTCTATTATGTTTCAGGCACTGTACTAAGGATATAAAAAGAGGCAAACTTCCTCAAAGAACTTACAATGTAATGGGAGGGACAATATGCAAACAGATATATACAAAGCAAGCTATATTTAGGCTAAATAAGAAATAATTAACAGAAGGAAGGCCCAGGAATCAAGAGGGGTTGGGGAAGGTTTCCAATAGAAAGTGGGATTTTAGTTAGGACTTAAAGAAAAACAGAAAAGTCAGTAGTCAACAGAGGAGGGAGAGCATTCCAGGCATAGTGGACAGCCAGAAAGAATGTCCAGAATCTAGAGATGGGATGTCTTATCATAAAGTGGCAAGTAAGACCAGTGTCCCTAGATCAAAGAATACATGTGAGGTAGTAAAAAGACTGGAAAGGTATGACTAAATTAGGTTATGAAGGACTTTGAATAACAAACAGAGCATTTTGCATTTACTTCTGGAGGTGAAAAGAAATCATTAGAGTTTACTGAGTTGGGGGGCAGGGTAGAGTGTTTTGGGGGATGAAGGAGAGAAGGTGACGTGATCAGAACTGAGCTTTAAGAAAACATGTAGCTGGTTGAATGAAAAAAGACTTGGAGTGAGCAGAGACTTGACCCACCAGCAGATTATTACAATCATCTACATGTGAAGTAATGAGGGTCTTTACTAGAGAAGTGACTGTTCAGAGGATGAGGAGGGGAAAGATTGAGGATGTTGTATTCTATAGAGGAAGTAAAGGTGAAATTGATAGGCCCTGGCAACAAATTGGATGTGGGGGTGAGGGTTTTGAGGGATGACTTCTAGGTGATGAGCCTGAGAGACTGGGAGGATGGAGTTGCCCTCTACAAAAATAAGGAAGGTAGAAGAAGGGGAGAGTTTAGAAGGAAAGATAATGAAATCTCTTTGGGGCATAATGATTTTTAAGGTATTTACTGGTCCTCCAATCCTAGGTATCTGAAAGATAATTGGAGAGCTAAGATTGGAGGCCAGCAGAGAGTTTGGGGTGAGAAAGGTAGATTTGAGAAAAATCAGCATAGAGATAATAATTAAATCCATGGAAGCTGATGAGATCACCCAGTGAAATAGCATAGCTGGAGAAGAGAAGAGGGCCCAGGACAGAACCTTGGAGGACATTTATACTCAGAAGGTGTGATCTGGAGGAGGATCAACAAAGGAATTGGAGAAGGAACAGTCAAAAAGGCAGGAGGAAAATCTAGAGAAAAGAGCATAATAAGAAGGCAAGAGTCATGAATTATTTCAAAGGTTGCAGAGAAGTCAAAAAGAATGAGAACTGAGAAAGGCTATTAATTTGGCAACTGAGAGATAATTAGTAACTTTGGTGGAAATGATAATATAAAATGCCATGCCCTAAGGGGTTAAAAAGAGAATGAGAGGAGAGAAAGTGGAAGCACCTCTAATAAACAGCCTTTTAAAGAAGTTTAGCTATTAAAGACAGAAGAAATGTAGGGCAATAGATGGAAGGATCAAATGAAAGTATTTTTAGGATGGGAAAAGCATAAACATGTTTATAGGCAGTAGGAAAAGAGCCAATAAAGAGGAAGAGATTAAAAATAAATGAAAGAGTGGGGATGACAGAAGGAAGTTGTTAGAGAAGATGGAATAAAACAGGTTCACTTGAACAAGTAGAGGGATTAGCCTTGGTAAGGAGTAAAGTCACTTCATCATATGAGATAAGTTGGAAGGAGAAGAAATTGGGAGAAGATAGTTGAGTGATAGGAATGATAAAAGGTGAAGAAGAGGGGAGAAGAAGGAGCTCTCAATGAACAACCTCATTTTTTTTTTCTATAAAATATGAGGTAGAGTTCTCAGCTGAGAAAGGAGGAGAGTCATGGAAGATTTGTGGAAATATGAAGAAGTTGGGAAGAGCTACTGTGGAAAGTGAGATAGTGAGTTGATAAAGAGGGTATAGTAAGATTACCTGGCAGGAGTGGGGGCCCAGTTGGGGTTATGTAATACAAATTTGCAGTGGACCTAATCAGAACAGTGATTTTCTTCTTAAGAAGAGAAGGCAATGTATGGTGAGAATAATCCAAGGCTGAGGTTTGTCTGGTCATAATCAGCAATATGATAAATTGACCAGTTGATTCCATGTGCCTTATATGACCTATGAGCAGGTGTTCCCCAGCCTTGTGGTATAAGGAAAGAACTTGTACCTATTGCTTTTTGCAGGAGGGTAGAAGTGTAGTGTTTCAGGCAGAGCCCATAGCTTGGGAAGGAAAATGCCTCATCTACAGCTGGATGTCACTCAAAAAATAATATATTTTTGAACACACTTCTTCCTTCATCTCAGCCTCACATTGCGGGGCAGAATCAGAGTTGGCTGTTTCTTGAAGGATGAGAAGAGAAACGAAAATCTGCTCCAGAAGATCCTTATAGCAGTGGGAGATCCAAAAATGGGTCCCTACACAAATGTGCTCCTGCTACAATTGGTGGGAGAGACTAAGTTTTAAATATTAGTGTTAATTCATAAAGGTTTTACCTTGTGGGGTTCTGTCTTCTTTCTTCTATAGAGTTAAAGAGTAATTACTCTTTAACTGTCACATAATTCCTTTTTCTTTTCATTTTTCTTTCTTTCTTTCTTTCTTTTTTTTTTTTTTTTTTTGGATGATTGGAAAAGTGAACTGGTTTGGGAAAAATGATGACGCCAACATTTCCCTATCCAATATTAACACCCCCCCCAACTTCCTAATAATTAAAACTGAAAAAGTACAATTAATAAACTTGAGAGGTAGTGGGCTCCCCAGAACTGGGGCCTTCCAGTAAAAATTTGTTGGAGATAATATAGCAAGGGCTCTTACTTGAATACAGCTTAGACTAGATGCTCTCTGAGGTCCCATCCCAGTGTTTAGAGTCTCTGAGCATAAGATCTGCCTGCCTGGGTTTCAGTCCCAATCACTTCCCTGTTTTGAGACTTGATTTTCTCTTTTGTCAAATCGGTATAATAATCATTGTATTACCTATTAGTCAGATAGGCTAAATAATATAATATTTGTAAGGAATAAGAATATGGTCTAGAACTATGATTTCAATAGTATTGGGAACTCCTTAAGTAGGAAAGTCCCTCTACCAATTCAGGTATTCAGTTTCTCTGCAGCTTGTTAGTGTTAGAGAAATAGAGAAACTCAGTAAGAGTTTAAGAACAGCATATGTCAGAGGTGAGCCTAACCCTGATCTTGCTGGCTTCAAGAATGGGTCTGTAGCCCTTAGACCACTCTGCCTCTCTTTAGCAAATTATATAAATAACTATCTCATGTTATCTGATATTGCTTAATAAATACAACAGAACAAATCTCTGATGACTTTTTACTATTTTGAGAAAGGATAGACAAAACATAGATCATTTTTTCCTGAGAAAATGACTATTTCTCTCATATTTAATAACTAATTATTGAAGCAGGATCAAGATTTCTCCCACTTTCTACTTTCTGATGGAGAAATTAACCATTGTGGAAAATCTTTCTCAAATGCTTACCTAACCAGGATGGGATGAGATCTAATCAGAGATAGTAAAAAAAAATTCTAAGTTTAGGCTAATGAGTGCACTCCTGCTCATTGTGTTTGCTCAGCTAGGTCTGAGGAAAAGTAGATTCTTCCTTGTGTCAGACAGGCCATATGGAAATTGTTATGTTTCTAATCAAAACTAATTTCTAAGACCCTCATTGTAATTTACTCCATCCCCTCATTGTAATATTCATTTTCTTATAAAATTTTAACTGGTCAGAGTTGATAGCAATCCTCAGGATTTTTTCAAGAGTATAGAAATTGAGAGCCCACTATCATGAAGGGTGTTTGACATTCGAAAATGCCAATGACCTCTTTTTATTAATAAACATGCTAGTCTTACTAATAAAATGATTAAATTACCCATAAACTATATCTCTTGAATTTTTAAAATATCAGATTTCTCATTCATGGGTTCATTCATTCATTTGATAACTATTGTTTGTTTGTGATGTCCTCTATATGTTCAGCTCTGGCTGCATCCTTTAAGCATTGTCCATTTGGATACACAGGGAGAGGAGAAATGCTTATGACCTGAGGCTAGGTGTACAATAATAGAAGGGAGCATCTAAAGTAAAGTATGGCAGACTTCTGACAGCCCTCCAGAAATTCTCTTGTTGTCATAACATACAACACGCCACAGAAACAACAGGAAAGAAATCAAAAGCATCATCCTTCCTTTTAAGGAGTTTACAGTCTAAATTGGGACATGAGGCACTAAACTGAAATAGGATGATCCAGTCCTTGCCCCCCAGCTCCTAGCAACAAAAGGCAAGACACCCTGATTGTAGCTTGGGGACAGACTCTAGGCAAAGAAGCCTGTAGGCCCCATAATAGTTTGGCAAGCTGGTACGAGGGTACCCCTCCCACTGCCTAGTTCTACTTCTGGTACTATTTTCTATGCAACAACAATAATTGGAGCAAACTGAGAGTCTGCCTAGACTCTCTAACTCACAGTACCAAGCAATCATTTGGCCATGCTATTCAGTCACTCCAACCAGAGAAACCCAGCAGCATTTGATGAGATAATCAGAATCCTGAAAATGAGCTTCTTTACCAAAAAGGAATAAAGGGATTAAAAAAAGAGTTTGCCATTTTCCTTTAAATAAAAACAGAGGCAGATGGTTAGGAAACCATGGTTTCCATAGTTAATTACAGATGCTCTAGTCTCTAAGTTAATTATAAGACAATTCCTACTGGGGAAAGCTCTGCTTTCTGTATAACTGGTTGAGGTGAATAACTTAGAGCTTGCCCAGGGAGGTGGCCTCCTTCAAATTTGAACAGTGATGTCAGACTCTACATACACATCCAGAGAAGCCAGAAATACCAAGAGCAAAACTTTACTCTGGAGTAGATCAGGTGAATTTATCCCTATTTTGAATTATTAGAGAGGAGGTAGGAACATGCAACTCAGATCATTTAATGATACAAAGATATCTCATTTGATGTAATCTGTGGCTTATTAGTGTATATCTGAATTGTCTTATTTTGGCTTCCTCACCTTCACCCCTGCCTCTAGCAAGGGAAAAGGACTTGAGTTTCTTGATGTTAGCAAATCACCCCTACAGCGAGTCCCATTTTCCATAGGGGCCAGATTATGTTTCAGATTTGTGGTACTGAAATTCCCTCTAAAGTAGGACTTTTAAAATGTTAAAAAAAATTCTTAGCATCCTGGCTATATAAAAGTAGGTTGTAGGCCATATTCGGTTCTCTGATGGTACTTTCCTATATTGTCTAAAATTGGTTTTTAACATCTTAAAGCCCTACTTTAGAGGGAATTTTAGTACCACAAGTTTGACACATAATCTGGCCCCTATGGAAAGTAAGACTCACTGTAGGGGTGAATTGTTAGCATCAAGAAACTCAAGTCCTTCAGTAAACTGACTCAACTGATAAAATAAACCAAGTTGAGGGTAAACAATAGTCTTCACACATGTCAGTGAACTAGGGGGGATGCCCATCCCAAGCATGAGGAGACTTGCCCTGGGGGAAAGAGTGGAGAACAATTTGTTCCAACAGCCATGAAAACGGCTGAAGCAGGTGTTTGGAGTGCTTAGAGCTTGGTCAGACATCAAAAATGCCAAGGTTATTTCCTGCATCCTGGGACATCATCACCGGTCATCTTGACTTTTGTATTGCCAATGAACTTCAATATCTCCGGAAGAAAGAGTGAGGTTGACAACTTTGTACAAGTCTGTCTCATTGAAAATCAATTCATACATGAGTCAAGATATCACCAATGATGTCACTGGCCCTTTTTGAAAATGAAGTGCAAACAACAATTCCTACCTTTACAAGAGACCTTTCCTAACCCCGTTTAATTCCAGTGCCTTATCTCAGTTATCATTTTTCTACTAATCTTGTATATAGCTTGCTTCATATATATTTATTTGCATGTGATCCCTTCCATTAGATAAGCTTCTCAAGGGCAGGAATTATCTTTTACCTCTTTGTGTGTCCCCAGTGCTTAGCACAATGCCTGGAACACACTACACATATAATAAATATTAATTGAATTTAAATTAATTGTATGAAGTCCCCAGTAAAAAGCTTACCTTGAGGATAATGATTAGGCATGAATTTTATCATCTATATACAACAGGTCCTGAGGATGAGGTAGTTGATCTTACAGAGAGAGAATTTCACACCTTGAAAAAGAATAATGAGAGGATCCTCTTGAGGATTACTTGGACACTACAAATATAGAAGACAATTCACTTTGCTAGAAGAGCAGAACTGATGAATTCAGACCCTGACCCAATTCACTAAGCTTAAAATAATCAAAAAGTATTTATTAAGTGCCTACAATGTGCTAAACACTGTACTAACTAACCCTTGAAGTTACATAGAGATAAAAAACACTTTATTTCTTTAAGGAACTGACACTATAACAAGAAGAAAGAATGTCTAAGTATACAATTATTCATATAATGCATACAAAATGAATACAAGATAGTTGGGGGAAGAAAGGCACTAGTAGTTTGGGGGTGAAACTTAAGCACAGTCATGAAAGAATTCAGGGATTCTGAAAGGCAGAGGTCAAAGTGAGTGCATTCTAAGCATAGGAGGACAACTGATGCAAAAACACAGATGGGAAATTGAGCATTGTGTACAGAATAGCAAGTAGGTAAATATAGCTGGATTGGAATATGCAGAGAGGACAATGATATCTAAGAAAGAAACTCATGTGTTTAAAAATATAGGAGAGAATCTATATTCTGAAGAGATTTAAAATGGCAAAGGCAATTATATTGCTTCTGGAGGTAACAGGGAGCCACAGCAGATTACTGAGTGAGGAAGAAAGGATAAGAGTGACAGATGAAGATTTGTGTTTTAAGAAAATCATTTTGGCAGCTATGTGGGGTTGGATTAGGGTAAAAAGAAACTTGAAGTAGGAAGACACACCAGAAGTCTGCTGCAATAATCCAAGAAAGAGATAATAAGGACATGAACCAGCGTAATGGCTATGTGAGAGACAAGGAGGAAACGGACATATCCATGAACTGCTATGGAGAGAGAATGGAAAAAATTGGGCATGACATGGATATGTAAGCTGAATGAGAATGAGCAGTCAAGGATTAAGCCAAATTTGCAATCTGGATGACAGGAAGAATAGTGGTAACTGATAATAGTAGGGTAATTTAGAGAGAGGTGAGTTTGAGGGGAAAAGATTATGAGTTTTATTTTGGACATACTGCGTTTTGTCTGTTTATGGGACATCCAGTTTGAAATATTTAATAGGTAGTTATAATATTAGAGCTCAAGAGAGGATATATTTTGTGCAAATATATAATATACCATATCACATAACACACACTTCATATAACGTGTGTATACTCAACATGTGTGTTCATATATGTATGAAATGTGTTCTGGAAGCATAACATTTGCATGCATGTGTGCGATGTGTGTATAGAAGACACATATATGTATACATGTCTTGGTGTGTGTACATGTATGTATAGAATTGTGTTTATAATTGTATAGATTATATGTATGTAGAACTGTGTACATATGTGTATATAATACATATGGGTGTATATATACACACAATCTTCCACAGTCACATGTCTAACTTTTGCAGCTTTCAAGCACTTGGGTGATTTTATTAGTAACTTCATTTTTACTTTCTCATTGGCAACCAAGCCCATTCACAACTATGTGCTGTAAAGGAAAAAATGAGATATAACCTACACAAGTTTGTGGAATAGTTAATATCCTACAAGGCGAATTTTGTTCCCTGTATTCTTATAAAGAGTTCTCCATTCAGTGTTGGAGATGTTATTGGAGGTGATATCACTAGTTTCTACATCTCCCAACAACAGAACTAAAATCCTAGCAGCTTCTTCTTCAGTTTTTAGAGGGTAACCAAGATAGAGAGGTTTATAACAGTATACTATTGTCTGAAATCAGCGTTAGTTTGTTTTTCAACTGAATTGTTAACACAAAAGTCACGGAATTCTAGGGAATTCATAGAGAGAAAAATGTTTTCTTTGTTAATGATCTTATGTTGTGTAGTGTATTTTGGGGTTATTTCATGGTTACTGTGTTATGAAAGGTGCAGGTGAGTCTTCATCCCGTGGCCTCTATTGTACCAGAATTTATGTGATAAACATGACATTTTACTTTGAAAAAGACATGAAGTTTGATTATGGAAGTAGATGTTGAAAGGCAGCTTGGAAATTATTGTGAAATGGAATGGTCTGAATTGTCTGTTTCTTGCAGACAAAATTGTGCCTAATAAAACACATAAATGCAAAATTTGCATTTTACTCAGATTTTTCACTAATATATCAACGATGTTAGGAAAATTACATATTTTGAAACAAGCTTTAGAGCAGAACTGACTATATATATGAAAATGCCTTTACATATACATGTATATGTGTATATCATCAATTCAATTCATCAAATATTTATGAAGTGTCTATTATATGCCAGGCACTGTGTTAAATGCTGAGGAAACAAAAAGAAGCAAAAAAAAAACCCTTACCTTTGTGGAATTTATAATTTAATGGGGGAGAAATATTCATACAAATATATAAAAATCAAATTACTTATAAGATAAATAAGAAATAGTTAACAGAAGTAAAGGACTGAAATCAAGAGGGATTAGGAAAGGCTTCAGTGAACAGCTTAGCTACAGTAACAAAATATATAAGAGCTGATAAAATCATTAAGTTGCAGAGTGTTAAGAGAAAGGACAGGAGGACCTCGGATAGAGCATCCTATTACACCTACAATTTGTGGGTTTGATGTGGGTGTTAAATGAATGAAGGAGACTGAGAAGGAGAAGTCAGAAAAGTAAAGGAGAAGTGAGGAAAAACAGTATTACAAAATCTGAGAGGAAAGATATTAAAGAGTTGGTGATCAGCAATGTTAAATGCTACAGATAGATGAGATTGGATGAGAACTGATATGTCATTGAATATGGAAATTAAAAAATTGTTATAGAGAATAACAAATTATTATTAGAATTAGAATGATTAGAATTAGAAATAGAAATTATTAAGAAATAATTTTCATTTTAGAGAGGGCAGTTTCAGTTAAATGATGAGGTCAGGTGCCAGCCAACGGGTTTAGAAGATAATGTGAGGATTCCGAGTCTCAAACTTAGGAATTTTCAAATTGGAGAACTATATATTACACGGCAATTGCTATATGCAAAGTAGTATGATGAACAAGGTATCAGATTCTTTTGTCAGAAAATTTGCAAATCCCAAATGGGGTGGCTAAGCCTGTGATTTATTGTTTAGATTGATTACTTTCCCCCTATCTGTAAAGCCTGGATGGACTGTCAAATGAAGGTCATTTCATTAATCATGTACAGCATGGTTCAAGTCTACCATGTGCAAACTTGGAGGAAGTCTAATTCTAGACATTCATGACTAAGGCAATTCAACTGTATGATGATGGGGAGTGCCCCAATTGGCTGATGAGCCAAAGAAGCTAGTGAATCAGGAGATTTGGCTGAGAACCTCTTAATTGGCTGCTGAGCCATAAATGAACAGATATATGAAAGGGGCAATTCATCCCTTCATTTTCTTCTTCTATGATGGTGAAGAGACATCTTCATTTTCTACTCTTTCTTGTATATGGGAATACTATTCATTAGTTTTTGTCAAGTACCATTTAGTCATGGCTACAAGCATATGTTCATCTTTATTTCTCTGTGTTTTTTTTAATGTAGGCAAATAAATATTTTGAACTAAAAATGTCCAGGCAATCATGTGAATTTTAAAAGTTCTGAAAAGGCTGGGATACCTGTGAGGCAATGTCTCTGGAGTAGCTGAGGCTATCTTGGGAATGGAGAAGCACAGTGATAACAGACAGATTAAGAAAGACATTTACCCAAGAGAAACATCTACTTCAGGGAGCATGACACCTCATGGTGGAAAGGAATGCCTTGAACAATATCTCTAAGGAACTAATGTATTAGATTATTATATTGTTATTAAAAATCAAGCTGTATATAATGAAGATTAAAGGTTTCTTGAATAATCTTCATTTTCTACTCTTTCTTGTATATGGGAATACTATTCATTAGTTTTTGTCAAGTTCATAAAAACAAAAAAATTTAAAGTATATTTTAAAATAAATTTATTTTTAAAAATTAAATAAATCAGTTAAGAGAGCTGAACTGGATAATCACTAAGTTCCTTCCCAGCTATGATTTACTGATTGTCCTTCTTTCACTATAAATAATAATAAACAACAGTTAAGCTGTCAATGAAGCAAGCATTTAAACAAATTAGGTGCTATCAAG
The DNA here is from genome assembly GCF_016432865.1 of Antechinus flavipes. Taxonomy (NCBI): domain Eukaryota; kingdom Metazoa; phylum Chordata; class Mammalia; order Dasyuromorphia; family Dasyuridae; genus Antechinus; species Antechinus flavipes. The sequence continues at coordinate 142,555,555 of NC_067401.1, read as the reverse complement.
AGACTTGAAAGAATTTTCCTAAAGTGTCAACTAGGAGAATTTAATACTGATGACTTGACAGTGTAATACAAACTAAAAATTCCTAATGTACATTCAGTATAATAACTGAAGCGTTTCTGCTTGACTTCATTGGCCACTTGATGAGGACTGTATAGCTAAATGCCTTATCCTTTTCTAGGCAAGATATAACAGCATGAAGACACAAGAAGATTTCTGCTAAGTAAATTAAGAGACTTCTTTGCATCTTGAATTCAAAATAAATGGGAAGAACACATTTAAAGCAATGAATGACTATACAACATCATGGTTAATGTACACATTCAGAACCATAAAATAGATCAGAACAGAGTTGCAAAGTATTCTAACAAAAAACTTGTACAATATTAACAAAACATAGAACCTCTCACACTGACAGCTATATATAGAAAGCTTAAAACTTCTTTGTTAAAAAGGAGGAAGAAAATTGGTAGATAATCAGAGTTAATGATAAACACATTGAAAATTTACAAACTGCTTTTATTTAGTATTTTATTTTTTCCCAATTACATGTAAAAACCAATTTTTAACATTCTTTAAAACAATTTGAGTTCTAAGTCCTCTTCCACTTTTTTTATTGAGAAAGTAAGCAATTTTATATAGATTACATATGTATAGTAATATAAAACACGCTTCCATATTAATCATGTTATAAAAGAAAACATTTAAAAAGAAGAAAAATGAAGAAAAATATTTAAAAGTATGCTTAATCTGTATTCAGATTCCATCAGTTCTTTCTCTGAGGATAGAGAGCATTTTCATCATAAATCCTTCAGAATTGTACTGAAATACTTTTGAAACAAGCAGACATTATTTCAAAGAGTCTATGGAATGGCAAAGATCCAAGAGTAGAATGAGAAGGACCTCCAGGGGCCACATCAGCATGAACTCAATCAACATTATATTAACAAAGAAGTATTAAACAAATGTCTATCATGTGGATTTATTCGTGGAAATAAAAGGTTTATGATGGTGTTTGAAGCCAGATTTAGGTGAGACTGGTGATTCAGAATCAAGACTGGAATGTGATGAGATGCTCAAAGACCATCTGACAATAAACAAAAAGATATCTATTTAACAACAGCATAGAAATGATATTTATCAAAGACTACAGCCTTGGTGGGGCAGCTAAATGTTATGGTGAATAGAATGCCAGGTCTGGAGTTAGGAAGACTCATCTTGCTGAGTTCAATGCCAGTCTGAGATACTTACTAGCTGTGTGACATTGGGTAAATTAATTCTATTTACTTTAGTTTTCTTATATGTAAAATGAACTCGAGAAGGAAATGCAAACCACTCTAATAGCTTAGCCAAGAAAATCTCAAAGGGGTCATGAAGATTCAGATATGACTGAAAAATGACTGATGAGCAACATAACATTGATTCAGATAGGGACAATTTCCTGCCTCCATGTTTGTGGTGCTGTCACACCTGGTGAGAAGCTCATATCATGTCTGAGAAGCACCCAAGTCTTTGTGCACTAGACTTTTATACTTACAGAATTGGGAAGCTTTATCAACAATTAGTTCTTTGGACTAATTAAGTCTCCTTTGATAGGAAAAACTAATCCTGCTTATGCGGTAGAGATCCTAGAAAATGTTGCTCTTTTCACATCCCAACCCTTGATATCAAGATCCTAAATATCTGTTATGGAATTTTCCAACACGTCAATAATCTTATATTGATTAGTAGACAACACTGATCTCAGAAGTCTGGCATAGACAACATCTGGCATAGACAACACAGGGAAAGAAGCTTAGGGAAGATGAGAAAAAAGAAAGACAGCAAAAGAAAGAAAAAAAAAACCTAGCAACTTAACAGCCATTTGAAGGAATGAATGAATATGGAGAAATAATACCAGAAATTTCAAAATTTTCTTCCTCTCTTCAGAAGGAACTCCCATATCTTCACCATCTCACTTATTGCTCATATTATGTTCACCTTGGGTTTTCTTATATAAAGAGCTGATAAGAAGCAGCACCAGAAATGTCAAAGTCACAGCACAGGTGATGACCCTTCCTGTACCATTACCAATATCTATTAAGAGTCAGGACAGTTAAGAGACTATTATCCTCTTTCATGGAGCCTATATTGGTATCAATCAATCAATGAAAAAGCATTTATTAAATACGTACTATGTGACAGTGTTAAGCACTAGGGATTCAAGAAAGGCAAAAACATATCTCTTCTCTAGGAGCTCACATTCTAATGGGGAGACAATGTGTAAATAAGATATATAGGGAATAGATGGGAGACAATAATTAAAATGAAGGTATTATGACAAAAATTTCTGGGAAAATTGGAAATTAGTATGGCAGAAACTAGGCATTGACTCACACTTAACACCATACACCAAGATAAGGTCAAAATGGGTTCATGACCTAGACATAAAGATTGAGATTATAAATAAATTGGAAGAGCATAGGATAGTTTACCTCTCAGACCTGTGGAAGAGGGAGGAATTTATGACCAAAGAAGAACTAGAGATCACTATTGAGCACAAAATAGAAAATTTTGATTATATCAAATTGAAAAGTTTTTGTACAAACAAAACAAATGCAGACAAGATTAGAAGGGAAACAATAAACTGGGAAAACATTTTTACAATCAAAGGTTCTGATAAAGGCCTCATTTCCAAAATATATAGAGAATTGACTCTAATTTATAAGAAATCAAACCATTCTCCAATTGATAAGTGGTCAAAGGATATGAACAGACAATTCTCAGATGAAGAAATTGAAACTATTTATAGACATATGAAAATATGCTCCAAATCATTATTAATCAGAGATATGCAAATTAAGACAACTCTGAGATACCACTACACACCTGTCAGATTGGCTAGAGTGACAGGGAAAGATAATGTGGAATGTTGGAGGGGATGTGGGAAAACAGGGACACTGATACATTGTTGGTGGAATTGTGAACACATCCAGCCATTCTGGAGAGCAATTTGGAACTATGCTCAAAAAGTTATCAAACTGTGCATACCCTCTGATCCAGCAGTGTTTCTACTGGGCTTATACCCCAAAGAGATACTAACGAAGGGAAAGGGACCTGTATGTGCCAAAATGTTTGTGGCAGCCCTATTTGTAGTGGCTAGAAGCTGGAAAATGAATGGATGCCCATCAATTGGAGAATGGTTGAGTAAATTGTGGTATATGAACATTATGGAATATTATTGTTCTATAAGGAATGACCAGCAGGATGAATACAGAGAGGACTGGAGAGACTTACATGAACTGATGCTAAGTGAAATGAGCAGAACCAGGAGATCATTATATACCTCAACAATGATACTGTTTGAGGATGTATTCTGATGGAAGTGGATCTCTTTGATAAAGAGAGCTAATTCAGTTTCAATTGATCAAAGATGGGCAGAAGCAGCTACACCCAAAGAAAGAACACTGGGAGATGACTATAAACTGCTTGCATTTTTGTTTTTCTTCCCGGGCTATTTATACCTCCTAAATTCAATTCTCTCTGTGCAACAAGAAAACTGTTCGGTTCTGCACACGTATATTGTATCCAGGATATACTGTAACCTATTCAACATGTAAAGGATTGCTTGCCATCTGGGGGAGGGGGTGGAGGGAGGGAGGGGAAAAATCGGAACAGAAGTGAATGCAAGGGATAATGTTGTAAAAAATTTACACTGGCATGAGTTCTATCAATAAAAAGTTATTTTAAAAAATGAAGGTATTATTATCAATTATTAATCATAACAATAATAGCTAATATTTATGTAGCACTTTAAATTTTGTGAAGTTCTTTACATATACACTATTCCTTCTAATTTCAAATTATGAAAAGATAGGGGAAGAAATTAAAGTCACATGGAAATAGGACAAGATACATATTGTCCTGTACTATTTATTAGTTGGAGTTGTCCCAAAGATGCTCTCTGCAAGTCTCCAAGTAATGAACTTACAACCCAGGGCTCTTACTCAATTCCAAAAAAGCAATTATTTTACCTACCTGCCTCACAACAGTCTTCAGAACTTTAAAACTAAGAGAGCAATAGCAGAATAGTGGTTAGTTTTCAGATTATTTCTGTCTGAACCATATTAAAAAGATGAAGAGAATAAAACCATGATGATAAAAATAACTGTACTATAACTGTAGCATTATTATAGATAGACCTATTAGTCAGAGTCACCTAGACCAGATATGAAAAACTTTTTAATAGATGTTAGGGCTAGGGACAGAATGAGTGATTTCATTGATTTAGGGAATTCCTAGATAAGAAACTCCCCCTATTAATGCAAATCTGGCCCTTGCCTGCAAATTAGCATCTTAGAAAGTTGCCTAATACAATGATCCCAGATAATTCTGAAGGACTTAATGATGAAAAATGCTGCCCATATCTAGAGAAAGAACTGATGAAGTTTGAATGCATATCAAAGTATATTTTGTTTTCTTTATTTTTGGGGTTGTATTTGTATATGTGTGTGTATGTGTTTCTTCACAACATGACTCACATGGAAATATGTTCTGCATGACCGCACATGTATAATCTATGTCAAATTGCTTGTTTTTTCAATGTGGGAGGTGGAAGAAGAGAGGGAAAGAGAATTGGAACTCAAAATTTGAAAAAGAAAAATAATGCTTAAATTGTTTTTGGATGTAATTGAAGAGAGGGAAATATTAAATTAAAAAAAAAAAAAAGAAAATTGCCTAGATCCCATTGACTTGTGCCAAAGGTAAAACTCGAACTCATGGCTTCTTTATTTCAAAGCTTTGGTTCTCCAGCCACTATTCCACAATCAATGTGTAGTCATATTCCAAAACCAATAGCCAGACATAGAGGAAGAACTGCTTTCAATAGAGACCTAGTAAAAGAATTCAAAGTTATATGAAAATAGAATTGAACAACTGATTATCCTTATCATCTTATCCAGTTCTAGAGGTATATAGAGGATCCTTTCAATGAACCTCTCATGGGCTTACATTCTTATTGTGGTGTTTGGTAATTTTCAGTCATGTCCATCTCTTTTTGACTCCATCTGGGGTTTTCCTGGCAAAGATTCTGGTATGGTTGGCCATTTCCTTCTCTATTAGCTACATCAAAAAAGAACAGAGGCTTGGGTGATTAGAAATAATCAGTGATGAAAAATCCATTTCTGTTGACTTTGTTATGTGTCAGGGCCTAACAATGGACAACCAGTGACCTCCACTAGAACACAGAAGTCTGTATGGGCCATTGGAAAGAACACTTTGATTTGGAGACAAAGAACCTGGGTTTAAATTCCTAATTCTGCCAATTATTAACCATGTAACCTAGCATCAATCGTCGCTAAACTTCAGTTTTTTCATATTTAATATGAAAAAGTTGGATCAGATGTCTTCCCTCCTGACTCTAGGCCTGTGATGAGATAAGTTCCCCATTCTGAAAATTTATTTCCAGCAAAATAATGAAGCCAATGGAAGGAGTTAGGACATCCTAGTTTCCTCATCCTGACCTCTGCCTAGCTTCTCCCTGGAATTCATTCCATAATCATACTAGGTACCTTGACTCAGTAGGTTTGCCCTGTTCTTACTTCTTTCTTTTCCTGGATTGGAGAGGTGGGGAGGTGGAAAGCATTTGTCATTTGATAGAAAGAGAACTGGTTTGGGAGCCAGAGAGACTTCCCATGTGAGGGCTTGCCAAGCCCTTTTCAGGACTGTTTGTCCATCTTTGGTATCCACCTTCACCTACCTCCCATCTGTGGCTCCAAGAATCTGTAGCATGCTCAGCAGCCATACCTTGGCAAACAAACTGGGCTGATGTGCTAAACCAGGTTGAGGGAACAAATAGAACACAGATTGGGGAGAAATGTCTACCTAAAGCATATGAAGACTTCCACTGGCAGAATGGACAGATGAGAATATTTTGTTCCATTGGCTCTATAGGTGACTGATGCACACATTGTGAAGAGCTTAGAGCTTGGTCAGACATCAAAAATGTCAAGGGTATCCACTGTATCTTGGGCCATCACCAGTTTTCCTGACTTCTATCTTGTTACTGCACTTGGGTGACTCTGGAAAAGAAAATGAGGCTGAAGACTTCAGACCAACCCTGCCTCACTGAAATCCAATTCACAAACAAGTTAAGACATTACCCATGATGTCATTGTCCCTCTTCAAAAACAAAGAACAAAACAACATTCAGATCTCCATTTACCATTGGGGAAACAAGTTAAGTGACTTGCCCAAGGTCTCATAGCTAATATGTGTGATGACAGATTGCCACCTAGTTGCAAAGCTGTACTACTTGTCTAATTACCTTTTCAGTCAACTTACAACTTATATTCCATGTTCTCTAAAATCCAACCATGCTGGGCTGCTTGCCTGTTCCATCTTTCCTCTTCATTTCTTTCTAATATTTCTCCTTATCCCTATCATGCTTTCCTGCCATGACTGAGCCTCTTGCTATATACACATGTATGCGCTTATTAATTCCATCTTTTCAATACAAGATTTTTGAGAGCTAGGAATTATTTACATTTTGTCTTAGTATCTCAGGGTCCTGCTCACCCAGACCCTGAATAAATTCTTGCTGATTGTACATCAATTGATTTACAGTCAGGAAAATGAGATAATGAATGTAAAGCTTTAAGCAGCTAAATAGATGTCTATTATCAGTAGTAAGTGCCTGAGTTTCAAAGGGCTTCTTACTATGCAAAATAATCTGTTAAAGTGTCAACAAAGCTCTCTAGGGACTTGTAAAGATTCTCCTGAGTTATGTTTCAGCTGCAAGGATTTGATATTGGAGAGTGCAGAGGACCTAAGATTTAGAGTCAGAAGAGACCTCTGTGTATATAAACTGGTGGGATGATATGTTCATCTTTAGGTTGGTGGGAGTGGACAGGAAAAATAAGTGGGCTTGGGGATCATCTAATTGGGGAAATTAGTCATAGATCTTTCCAGCTGATGTTATGTACAATTCAGAATGCACAGATTTCTATGACCTATCTTTCCCTAAAGATAATCTCAAAGACTGCTGCTATATACATTCATAATCTCTTTTAAGGTGACCTTATTTCTCTGATGGTTATTTGAGAAAGGGGGAAAGCCGGATGTCATGTCTATCTGTCTATTTTAATACCAGCTCTATCCATCAATCCTAGTACTTTGTCCCTCGGAGTTCTGATTAAGTTAACCAGCTGTTTGTGAATGTACCTATGTATCTATTTATTTATGTCTATCTATCTGTCTATCTGTCTGTTTGTGTCTGTCTATTTAGATAGTGGAAAGGGAGTGAGGATGAGAGAGAATTGAGAGTAACTTCCCATTTCAAATCTTTTGGGAAAATAAAATGTCCTAGTCTCTAATAGATAGTATAGGATCAGAAAAATAGTACTAGACAGATGAACAGGTGAAATAGGATCTGCCATAAGTAATATTATTCTGGGCAAGCCGTTTTTTCCATAGGTCTCAGTTTCTTTATCTGAAAAATGTAGGTATGGGACAAATAATCTCCCCAAACCCTTCCAGCTCTAGTATTCTGAAAATCCTAAGAAAGAACTATAAGGAAATCTCTAATGTGTGACAGAGAGCTGAGTTTGGACCTGAGCAGTTTATATCAATGATTTGGATGAAGAACTTAGTGACATGCTTGTCAAAATTCTAGAGGACCCAAAGCTTAGAAGGATAGATAGCCTATTGGATAATATTGTGCCACTGGATAATTGATTGTGTATGCAAAAAGATCTTGACAGGTCAGGACAATGATTAGAATATGAAAATTAATAGGGAAAACTGTTAAGTCCTATACTTGGCATATGTAAAAAAAAACCCCTGGCTGTATATAAGTTTAAGATGAAACACAATTCATGTATAACAGATCTGTGCATTTTAGTAAACATCAAGCTCAATGTGAATTAATTGTATTGATCAAAAAAGCTAATAGAATATTAGTTTGTATTAATAGAGATATAGCATTTGGATCAAAGGAAGTCAGAGACCTGTTTCACTCTGCTCTGGTCAGGAAACATCTAAATATTGTATTCAGTTCAGGAAACCACATTTTAGGAAAGATTAATACATGGCACATGTGAAGAGAAGAGCAACTAGGATGGTGAAAGAATTGGAATTCATCTTGTGGAAGATGATGGAAGGAACTGGATTAGAAGACTTAAGGGGAAATATGTTAGCTACGTTCATGCATATGAGGGGCTCTCATAGAGAAGATAATTCACCTTATTCTGTTCAGCCATAAAGGAGAGAATTGGGAGTATACTGAGGATAGTAGTATAAAAGAGGCAGATTTGGAGATTTTACTTGAATTCAAGGAGAATCTTCCTCACAGTTAGAGCTTTCCAAAAGTTGTCTTAAGACATAGGATTCCAGAAGGGAAGCAACAAATTGGGAAAACATCTTTGCAGTTAAAGGTTCTGATAAAGGCCTCATTTCTAAAATATATAGAGAATTGACTCTAATTTATAAGAAATCAAGCCATTCTCCAATTGATAAATGGTCAAAGGATATGAACAGCCAATTTTCAGATGATGAAATTGAAACTATTACCACTCATATGAAAGAGTGTTCCAAATCACTATTGATCAGAGAAATGCAAATAAAGACAACTCTGAGATATCACTACACACCTGTCAGATTGGCTAAGATGACAGGAAAAAATAATGATGAATGTTGGAGGGGATGCAGAAAAACTGGGACATTGATGCATTGTTGGTGGAGTTGTGAACGAATCCAACCGTTCTGGAGAGCAATCTGGAATTATGCCCCAAAAGTTACCAAACTGTGCATACCCTTTGATCCAGCAGTGTTACTTCTGGGCTTATACCCCAAAGAGATACTAAAGAAGGGAAAGGAACCTATATGTGCAAGAATGTTTGTGGCAGCCCTGTTTGTAGTGGCTAGAAGCTGGAAAATGAATGGATGCCCATCAATTGGAGAATGGCTGGGTAAATTGTGGTATAGGAATGTTATGGAATATTATTCTGTAAGAAATGACCAGCAGGATGAATACAGAGAGGCTTGGAAAGACTAACATGAACTGATGCTTAGTGAAATAAGCAGGACCAGGAGATCATTAGATACCGCAACAACGATACTGTATGAGGATGTATTCTGATGGAAATGGATTTCTTCGACAAAGAAAAGATCTAACTCAGTTTTAATTGATCAAGGATGGACAGAAGCAGCTACACCCAAAGAAAGAACACTGGGAAATGAATCTAAATCATTTGCATTTTTGTTTTTCTTCCCGGGTTATTTCTACCTTCTGTATCTAGGATATACTGTGGCATATTTACCATGTAAAGGACTGCTTGCCATTTTGGGGAGGGAGTGGAGGGAGGGAGGGGAAAAATAGGAACAGAAGTGAGTGCGAGGGATAATGTTGTAAAAAATTACCCTGGCATGGGTTCTGTCAATAAAAAGCTATTTTAAAAAATAGGATTCCCTTGATATTGGAACATCTACAAAAAGAAGCTGGATAATAACTTGTTGAAGATCCTTTCTCTGGTATAGGTGAAACTTCTGAAGTCCCTTCTATAAGCTTATGAGCGTTTGAATGTTATTGTTAACCCCAAAGCTAGGAAAGTAATGGGATATAGTCAAAGGAAAATCTTGATAAAACCTGATTGAGCATGAAAGGCAATAGAGAGTCATAAAGAATCCATAAGACAAAAGGGGGACAGAATGAAAACAAGAATAGAGTAAGATCATGTTTTGGAAGCCAACAGCAGAGGATTATCCATAAAGAGGGTGAAGAAGGGACTTGAAGGGTTATCAGGAAGTATTTATTTGATAGAAAGGGGGTTTGAACACTGGCTATGAATCTTAGAGATATGACAAAAGAGGAACTGGTACATTTAGTAACCTGAATGTTGGGGATGCAGCACACGTTGGGAAGAAATGAAACTTTCCTTGAATTGGAGAAAGGAGAAAATGATAAATATCGAGATGGAATCCCAGGTGATCTCTGGGGAGGGCAATGTACTTTCTGTAGCTACTAACCCTTATTTCCAATACTATGTCCCTGATTTAGTTTTCTAGTGGAAGTTATCTTGCTCTGCCCCCTTCCCACCTTCAATAAGGATCCCAGGTCTATTTCTCATCCTCCTGTCATGTTTGCACATGTAAGCCCCTCATACTTGGTGCCCCCTGGTGATGTGATCATGTTCTCAGCCGCATGATCCCTGGCACACATCCCAGACCTAATGCCAATTGTTGGCAGTTGTGTGGGTGGAAGGCAGGGAGCCAGAATGGATGGGGAGCAGAAGAGATGGGGAATTGGGACAGGACCAAGAGGTTGGCCAGTGTTGGGGAAAGAGATTAGGTAATCAGAATTATTGGAAATAGGCCTGGGTAAATTTGTATGTTTGTGGTAAGATTGGGGTGGGATGGGAGGGCAGTTAGCAATCATAAAATTCCTATTTCCGGTCTCTAACTGCAAGTGTCAAAAACTAGTCACCATACCTTTTAAAATTACAAAACAAACATATCCTAAGCAAAAAAAAAAGCTCCCTATCAATCAAAAAGCATTCATTAAGCATCCAGTATGTATCAGCCATTGTACTAGGCACCGTACCAACCACTAAGCACTAGGCACGGTACAGGGAATTCTAGTAACCCTATGTTTTAAATGAAGATATATAAATATATAAAATATAGCCATCCCTGCCCTCAGAGAGCTTGTTTTCTATTGAGAGAAAATACATAAATAAGAATATATGTGTTAAATTTTTAGGGGGTGGGATGCTAACTATTGGGAGAGGCCAAGAAAATTTTCATGTAGAAAGTGATTCTTGAGCAGAATTTTGAAAGAAATAAAAGATTATGAGAGATTGGAGTAAGCAGGGAGTATATTCCAGGTATGGGGACATCTAATACAAAGGCACTGAAACATAATGATTGTTATATGTGAGTAAAGCAAGAAAGGTATTTTGGTCAGACATTATGATACAGAGAGAGAATTAATATCTAATGAAATAGGATAAGAAGGTTGGTATCAAATTATGAAAGGGCTTTAAAGGCAAAATTAAGGAAATAATATTTAATTGTGGAGTCAATTAGGGAGGCGTGAAAATTTATTGAACAGGGGAGTTAACACGATTATATTTTCATCTTAGGGAAATCACTTTTGGCAGTTGTGTGGAAGATGGATTGAAAAGAGGAGAGACTTTAGACAGGGAATTTAATAGGAGTGGGGATAAGGGTGGCTATTGCAATAAGTCAGGAGTGAGTTGATAAAAGGTGGTGACCAGGTGAATAGAAGGAAGAAGCAATGACAAGATTTGAAAACTCGTTAGAAAAATAGTATGAGGGAGAGTGATAAATCAAGAATGACACCAAGATGGAAAATGTGGATTATTGGAAGGACAAGATAGTGTGGAAGAGAAGTTTTTAGAGAAAGACGATTTCCACTATTAATCAGAGAAACTCTGAGATACCACTACATACTTATCAGATTGGCTAAGATGACAAGAAAAGACAAGGATGAATGTTGGAGGGGATGTGGAAACATTAATACATTGTTGGTAAAATTATGAATACATCCAGCCATTCTGGAGATTAATTTGGAACTATGTTTAAAAAGTTATCAAACTGTGCATACCCTTTGATACAGCAATGTTTCTATTGGGCCTATATCCCAAAGAGAACTTAAAGGAAGGAAAGGGACCCACATGTACAAAAATGTTTGTGGCAGCCCTCTTTGTAGTGGCTAGAAACTGGAAATTGAGTGGATGCCCATCAGTTGGAGAATGGCTGAATAAATTGTGGTATATGAATGTTATGGAATATTATTGTTCTATAAGAAATGATTAGGAGGATAATTTTAGAGAGGTCTGGAGAGACTTACATGAACTGATGCTGAGTGAAATGAACAGAACCAGGAGATCATTGTATATGGAAACATCAATATTATACGACGATCAATTCTGATGAACTTGACGCTTTCCAACAATGAGATGATTCAGGCCAATTCCAATGATCTTGTGATGAAGAGAGTCATCTACACCCTGAGAGAGGACTGTGGGGACAACATTGTGATGAACGCGTATTTAAAATCAGCCGGAGTCAGGAATTCAGGTTAGGGGAAAATCGTCGATCTTTATTCTTAGTAGAGGTGAAGAAGGATCGAAGGTGAAGGGAAATCGGAGGTGAAGGGGGATCAAAGGTGAAGGAGGGTTGCGACAGCAATATGAGCAGCTGTGTCAAGAAACCAGCCAGCAGTCTCTCTTTCCACTTCCCTCTCCACCCCCCTGCCTCCACCCACCAAAATCGTCATTTCATATACAACACATCAGGACTTGCACAAAGAGTGAGCGGGAGCCATTCTTTCTCCAAGTATATATATTAATGGAGTATGGTCCAATAACTATTTAGCCTCACATGCTTGGGACCTCAGTGCATCAACTCAAGCCTCAGCTCATTACACAACATAACATTTTCACTCTTTTTGTTATTGTTCACTTGAATTTTCTTTTCTTACTCATTTGCTTTCTTTTTTTTTATCTGATTTCTCTTGTGCAGCAAAAGAATTGTATAAAATGTTTATACATATTGGATTTAACATGTATTTTAACATGTCTAACATAGATTGAATTGCTTGCCATCTAGGGATGAGGATGGGGGGAAAGAGAAAAATATCTGAAACACAAGGCTATGCGAGGGTCAATGTTGTCAAATTATCTGTGCATATGTTTTGAAAATAAAAATAAAAAGCTTTATATAACAAAAGAAAGATGATTTTACTTTTGACATATTGAGGTTGAGAGGTGTACAAGACATTAAATTTCAAATATCTGATAGGCAGTTGAAGATGTATAGATAAATCTCAGGAGAGATAATAAATCTATAAATATAAATTTGGGAGTCATCTGAAAAGAAATTATAATTGAACTCATGAAACAAGAAAGAAGAGATTACCAACAAAGAGAGTAGACAGAGAATATAGGGGGTCAGAGCCTAGAGGTACACTGACTCTTAGTTGTTGTGATAGGCATGATGAACCAGTAAAGACTGAGAAGGTATGTTTCTATATGTAGAAGGAGAAGCAAAAGATAATAGTGTCATGAAAACCCAGGGAAGAAAAAAGTGTCCAAGAGAAGAGAGCAGTCAATAGAGTTGAATGTCTTAGAAAAGTCAGAAATAATGAGGACTAAGGTCCTCAAATTGGAAAAAGAAGAGACCATTAATAATTGTAGAGATAGTAGTTTCAATTAAATGGTGGGATCAGAAGTCATATTGCAAAGGTCTCAGAAGGGAGTGAACAGAAAGGAAGTGGAATCTTTGACTGTAAAAGGAAAGATATTAGCTTCAGGAAATTAGGGGTCCTAATGAGTGTATTTTTTAAAAATAAGCATCAGGAAGGAACTCAATAAATAAAGAATAAAGATAAGAGTGGAGGTTTGATTGTGGTGAAGGATGAAAAGGGTTGGGGATCAAGATTACATGTAGAGGGATTGGCCTTGGTAAGAAAGTTTACCTCTTCATCAAAAACTGGAGAAAAAAAGGAGCAGAATGATCCTAAGGGAGTTGTAGAAAAAGGGAGGAAGAGGGAGTTCATAGTGAATTAGGATTATACTTTCCCAGTAATGTATAAAATAAAGTCCTCTTCTGAGAGAGTAAGGAAAAGAAGATAATGTGGGAAGCCTGAAGGAAAAGATGTAGTTTGGACTAGTTTCTGTGGAAATTGGATGAAGAATCAGTTATGGAAGGAAAAAATGGTAGTTTGATACAGTGAAGGCCCAGATGAGATTTTCTAGTTTTCAATAATTTCTGTCATGCCCTACTCTTCATGACCTCATTTGGGGTTTTCTTGGCAAAGATACTATATTGGTATGCACTTTCCTTTTCCATCTCATTTTACAGATGAGGAACTAAGGCAAGCAAGTTTAAGTAACTTGCCCAGAGTCACACAAATTGGGCTAGATTTGAATTCAGAAAGATAAGTCTTTTGAACTTTAGGCTAGCACTCTATGTGCTATTTACCTAACTGCCTCCATTTAAGGTTAGTTAACAAATTTATAGTGTCCCATATTGGTTGCATAATTTCCACTAGTTCCATTCAGAAGCACATGAATAAGGACAGATGAGGCAAATAGAATAATGTAGAATTGGAGTTTGGGAAATTGTGAGCCACAGTGAGCTAAAAAAGCAAGCGATTTGAAAGTAGTGGATAGTATTAGAGCTGAAAGGATTAACGATAGGGTAAAGATTGGGAAGGGAAGAAAGTGAAATGAATATAGGAATGATCACCTAGAATAATAGTAAAGGAATAGGAAGTTTCAGAGATGATGAAGAATAAATTTATTTTTTTTAATTTCTTTTATTTTAAGAAATAGAATAAGGAAAAAAAAGAAAAGAAAAACAAAAAGGAATGCAAAACATTGCCATGTGTCCAGCAGAATATCAGGGTGGACTCAAAATATAACAATAAATTACCAGTTCAAGAAAGTATACATACTAGTTTCATGAGTGTCCATCTTTTCTTTACTTTCTCATAAAATGTTTTGTTCTCTGCTACGTACCTATTTTACTTTATTTTTTTTTCCTCTTTCCATCTTTTCCCTACCCCCAAGCAGGCTATGGCAAAGAAAGAATATATTTACATATAGATGTGCAGATATATACATAAAGATACACACACACACACACACACACACACAGAGACACACACACACTACCCCCACCATCACTACCACCTATGCACACATATCTTTCCTACCCTGCTGATTCTTTGCTTTAATTCTGCTTCTTAACTTGCTTTGCTATTACTTAACCTTCCCCCACCCATGGATCCTTCCCTTGTCTTCTTCCCTCATCTTCTGCTTCCTCATTCACCCATCTCTCTCTCCTTATTTCTTTATAGATTTTGGAGGATGCTAAACCTTTCATGATATATATGTAGTGTTGCCTATTTAACCCATTTCCAAAGTGAGTAAGTTTTCAGAACTATGAGTCCTCTTCCTCCCTCTAATGGCTCTGTGTCTATTCTTCCTCTGAATTCATTTGCATAATATGATTACTATTTTTACTTTAACTGTCCCAATCTTTCTTTTGAGCTACTCTATTGTTTAAGTCAGTCTTAAACATATGGTATCATATTTCCCATGTGAAAAGAAACTTGTCCATGTTGAGTTTCTGGAAATTGATCTTTGATATTGGCTATTATGTATTAAATTTTCTATTAAGTTCAGGTTTGGTTGCTAGAAAGTCCTGAAAATCTTGAATATTCATTTTTTTCTATTTTCATATTTTTGAATATGTTATTTTTGACCATAGACCTAGTTTTTTGGACCACTGGTAGATATTATTCCAGACCCGGCAATCTTTCATTGTAGCTGCTGATAAATCCTGTACAATTCTAATTGTAGCTCCAGCTTTGAATTGTTTTTTTTTCTTGTTTCTCGCAAAATTTTCTCTTTGATCTGGGAGTTTTAAAATTTTGCAATAATATTTCTTTGCATTTTTCACAAAGGATTTCGTTGAGGTGGTGATCAGTGAAAATTTTCCATTTTTTCTTTCCCCTCATCTTCTATCATTTCAGGATAACTTTCTTGGATTACTTCTTGTACTATTGTGTCAAGGTTCTTTTTCTGGTCACAACTTTCAGATAGTACAATTATTCTTATAACTATCTCAACTATTGGTGCCAAGGAAAAAAGAATCTGAACTGCTGGTGCTGGTCCAAAAAACTGAGGAACAGAGTGAGTAGGGCGGGTCGTCAGGACAGGTTACAAGTTGTGGGGGAGATTGTGCAACACCAACAAGATTGAGGGAAAGAAAAAAATACTCCATTTGGGACCAGTTTTGACAACTTAAAAGTTAGCTGGGGAAGAGATCTAGGCTGGTGAATCATGAATTGCCTGGTGTGGGAGAAGGCTGATACATTTTGAAATGGAGCTTCCAAGGAAACTACAAGCAGAAAGAAGGGATTCAGGGCATGAGTGATACAGAAAATGAGGAGGAAATAAAATTGAAAGTACCAAAGGTTTCAGTAATAAAAAAGACTCAAAGGTCTTGAATATAAACAGAAAAAAGCAGTAACAACAAAAAGAAATATGATGTACAGATCCTGTGAACAAATTCAGTTATCTATGAATAAACACTGCAAAATACAGAAAAATATCCAATACTTGATGAGACAGAGAATCCTGTGAAATTTGAGAACATGGAATCACAACACACTGTGCCTGAGTGATGTAAAAGAAAAACAAGAATTACAAAAGCAGAATTTATATCCCACAGAGCAAAAATAATGACCAGGATAGAAAAACCTGAATTTTCATTGGCAAGCCTAACCAAAGAAACAAAAGAGAGAGCAATAGTTTGGGTATGCCAATATATAGATGTTAAGAACAACACAGAAGAGGAGAAGCAAAAAATAATAATATCAAAGAAAACATGCTCATTAAGTCTAACCTACTCATCTTGAAGACAGGATGTGTAGGAAAAAAAAAACTAAGGTTCATAAGTCTCCCAAGAAATAGGACAGGACAAAAAAAAACTTAATGCCATAATAACAAAAATAATAGAAGAGAATTGCCATGAATTTCTGAATATAGAAAATGAAATTCCAATTTAAATAATTCTACTCACTTCTAGAAAAAAAATGCAAGGCTTCAAATTCAAGATGATAGTATTACAATTCACAATTCAACTCAGAAACAATAGATTTCAGAGAAGTGACACATAGGGAGAGAGTTGGAATAATAGGAGATTATGATAAAGGGATTTGAGAGTTTTGATCGAGGAAGTAGAACACTTCTGGGTGGTGGCAAAATTAAGGGTGTCCCCTTGATCTTACCCCCATTCCTTTCTGTGGCAGATATGGAATGAAGAGTAGGTTATGGGAATATAGTAGATAAAGAAACTGAAACATTAGAGTGAAGGGAAATTGTCAATTTGGATATTGAAATGTTGACATATAAAGATGGGAAATGAAGTAGACATGAATAGTGAGAGCCAGAGGCTGAACTAATTGAGAAAAGAGATATAATGACTTGAGAGCCAATAAAACCCAGATGAGTATGTTCTGAAGCCAAATTTGAGGAGGTTAAAAGATTATAGAAAATGAGACCGAAACAAAGATCATATCACTCATATTCTTTCTGTTGCTATCTCCTTCTTCACCTCTGTCTCATATGAAGAAGTGGTCCTTCTCTGTGAGAAGGCTAGTGCCTTTGCTTACACAAATAATCTCATTCCATCTCATATTCTCCTGTAGATTACTCCCTCTTTGATTGCTATTTACTGGCTATTTCCCTACTGACTAAAAAAGTTGCCTTTATTCCACCAGTCTTCACAAAACTCTTACTTGGTCCATCTATCCCTGTTAGTTATTATCCCATATCTCTCCTCCTTTTTGTGACTAAATTCCTTGAGAAGGTCTCTGACAATGATGCCTTCACTTCCTTTCCTCTCATTCACATCTTAACTCTCTCAGTCTAGCTTCTGAATTCACTATTCAGCCCAAAGTATTCTCTCCTAAGTTAGAAAATGATCTGTTAATTATCAAATCAAATGCCCATCTTCAATCTTCATCCTATATAATTCTCTGCTCCCTTTGACACAATATCTTCTTCTTGTAACTTTGTTTTTCTGTAGGTTCTTGTGATACTATTCTTTCTTAATTCTGCTACATATTTGATCACTCTGCAGTCTCCTTTCATCCAAATTACACTCCTTGGAAATATGGGGGTCTAACAGTGCTCTGTTGTGGTCCCCCCTCAATTCTTTCTCTTTAGTATTTCACTTGATTTCATTAGCTTCCATGGAAATCAATTATCATCAATTATCATCTCTATGCTGATGATTCTCAGATCTACTTATCCAATCCTAACTTCTGTGCTGATCCTCAGTATTGAATCTCTAACTGTTTATTGAACATCTCATATAAGATGTACCTTAAGACATCTTAATCTCAACATGCCTACAGTTGAACTCCTTATATCCCCCCTCTACCTTTCCTTCTTAGAATCTCCCTCTTACTATTGAGAATATCACCATCCTCCCCATCACCTTTCCCACCGCTATCATCTCATAATCTAGGTATCATATTCAACTCCTCACTTGTTTCTCCCTCCCTTCATATCTATTCTCTGTTGATTTTACTTTCCCAAAATTTTATATGTACAAGTATATACCATATAGGACAAAACAAAAGTATAGAAATGTGGTAGTGGGACAGAAGGAGAGAGAAGAAATTAGAATTGGATATTGGAATTTCAGTTTAAGATCACAAAGGCAGGATATTTATGGATGATAGTGAGATCAAGGGAATGATCATCTCTATTCCTAGAGAAAATAAAGTGAAAATGGATGATATGGGGGTTAAGAACATTGATTTTCTTCCACAATCATCTCTGTCTCTGTCTCTCTTTCTTCTCCCTTCTCCCTCCTTCTTCCTCTCTAGTCTTTTTCTTATATATATTGACTTCTTTCCTATAAACTTATCTACCTACAGGTATGCCCATCTCTCCTATATTATTTAACAATTAAAACCCTTCATTTGCTCCCACCATCCTGTCAAACATCATTCTATTTTTCTCTTCCCCAACAAAATCAGTTAATTAGAAAAAGACTTTCTGTACTTATTCCTTCCATTTCCTCTCATCTCTTCATTTCTCAAAACTTTGCAACCTGGCTTCCAACTTCATTACTTAACTAAAATCTCACTCTCCAATCATCTCTTATTTGTTGAATACAATGATCTTTTCTGTTTTTTACTTTGCCAAAAAAAACCATGAATAATATTGTCCATGGGATCTTTATTATTATTATTATTATTATTATAGCTTTTTATTTACAAGATATATGCATGGGTAATTTTTCAGCATTGATAATTGCAAAACCTTTTGTTCCAGCTTTTCCCTCCTTTCCCCTACCCACTCCCTCAGATGGCAGGTTGATCAATATACAGTGATCTTTTCTTAGTCCTTATCTTTCTTGTCATCTCCATAGCTTTTGGCTTTATGGACCATTTACTCCTGGATATTCTCTCTTCCCTTGGTTTGAAACTGGTCTCTTTTTATTCTCCAGGTGATTAATCCAGTTGTTCCTTCTGGACCTCCTTTGTCTGCAACTTTTACATATAGGTGTATTATCTCAAAGGACTACAGCCACAACAACACTACTACAAAATTCTATCTTAGACCTTTTTTTTTTTCACTCTAGGTCCTCTCTTTTGATGATCTCATCAGCCTCTATTCAGAAGACTCTAATATATAAAACTAACCTAAGTCTTTTTCCTGAACTCTATTCTTTTATCAGTCAATTAGTAAGCACTTGTTAAGCATTTACTGCATTCCAGTTGTCATGCCAAGCCCTAAGGATACAAAAACATGAGGAAAAAACACATGAAATAATTATTTGATGTAAAGGTTAGACAATACAATGGATATTGTGATAAAAATTCTTTGTAAATCATCAGGTGTTATGTATGCTGAAGACACAGTTGTTACTGTCTGTGGGTTTCCAGAACCATTTCTTATAGCTTGCTAGAACTGATGACCCACCTGGTTTTGACAATCTTGAAGTTTTGGCATGAAGGAAAATGTTAAACCGTGTTTGGCAGCATGTCAGGCTCTATCCCAAAAGGCTTTAAGTGGGAATACAGCTTGCCTTCCTACCCCAAGGGGATTAAAGCCTGAATGTTAAGTACTTTGATTCCCCAAACACATATAAACCCATAATATCCTGATTAACATAGATGAAGAAGAGAATTCAAAGTAGGTGGCAAAGGGTAAATCATTGCACTAGAAATTGGGGAAACCAATTCTAAATCCCAGACCTAACAACATTTTCCAGTTAATAGTTGTACAATTTTGAACAAATTATCTACTTCTCTGGGTCATAGGTACCTTATATGTAAAGTGGCCATAAATGACTTTACCTAGCTGACATTAATGGGGCAGCTAAGTTGAATAGAGCTCTGGGACTTGGTCAAGAAGACTTGAGTTCAGATCTGGCCTCAGACACTTACTAGCCGAGTGATCCTGGGCAAGTCACTTAATCATGTTTGCCTCAGTTTCATCTTCTATAAAATGATCTGAGAGAAAGAAATGGCAAATCACTCCAATATCGTTTCTAAGAAAACCCCAAATGGGGTCATGAAGAATCAGATATGACAGAAATAACTAACATCTGACATTAAAGGGTGAGACCAAATGATCTCTTCTAATTTCAAGATAACAAGATCATAGGATTGAGAGCTATCAAGGGCCTAAGAGCTCATCCAATCTATCCCCCCTCATTCTAAAAATATTCCATGTCATGAATAAAAAAGAAAATGTGGATTAAAACAACTCTGAGGTTCTACCTTGCATCCATTGGATTGGCAAAGAAAGCTAAAATAAGAAAATGACAATTATTGGAGAGGCTGTGGGAGGATGAGCACACTAATGCACATAATGCACAATAAAAAATGTCAAAGAGAGGCCCAGCTTTCAAAATTAAAGAGGGGATAGTCCTGCTGGGCTCTGCCCAAGTCAGACCATCCTGGGAAACCTTGTACAATCCTGGGTGCCAAATTTAGGAAGGACATTAATATACTGGTAAATGCACAGAGAAGAGCAATCAAAATGCTGGAAGACCTTGAACCCATCCCATGTCAGAAATAATTGAAGAAACCTGACATATTTAACATAGAAAAGAGAAAACTCAGAAATGACATGATAGTAGTCCTTAAGTACATGAATGCTTCTCTTGTAGATGAAAAGCATTTAGATGGTACAGTGAAAAAACACTGGATGTGGAATCAGGAAAAATGATTTTCTAATTTCAGATTTGACACTTACTAGCTGTGTGATCTGGGCAAGTCACTTAAGTCTGTTTGACTCAGTTTCTTCATCTATAGGATGAGTTGAAGAAAGAAATAGCAGACCAGTCCAATATCTCTTCCAAAAAATAAATGGGGTCACAGAGAGTTGGATATGACTGAACATAGAGCAATGTGCCCTCAAGAGCTGTGTAATTACAGACATTAGCATGAAATTTAAAACCTACCTTTGGAATGCTAGGTTGTACAGTGGGTAGAATCAGGAAAACTCATCTTCATGTATTAAAATCCCATTTCAGACACTTACTAGCTGTGTGACCCTGGGCAAGTCATTTAGCCTGTTAGCCTCTATTTTCTCATCTGTAAAATGAACTGGAGAATACAAGAGCAAACCATTCCAGTATCTCTGCCAAGAAAATTCCAAATAGAGTTGGACATGACATGTTTGGTTATAACAAGAATAAAAATATGTAGACAATATTGTTTTGTTTGGACCCAATGGGCAGAACCTGGAAAAAATGCAAAGAGGTAAAACTTGCAAAGAGGAAAATTTAGGTTTGATAGCAGAAAAAAACTTTTTAACAATTGATGCTATCCCCAAATGGAATGGGTTGCCTTGACACCTAGTAAGTTCTTCCTTGTTGGAGGTCTTCAAGTAAAGGCTGCATGTGTGTTATCATAGAAGCTACTGAAGTTCCTATCGTTTAAATGACTCTTGGAGATATTGTGGAATCTCAAATACCCTTAAGTTTTAGAAGCCTAAGAAGAAATCCAGTCTGTTAGCATCATTACATTGTAGCACTGACTTTCCTTTCTCTATCAGTTCACCCATTGAGTAACTGGATGGCTATAACTGCCTACAGACTTTCAGAGCTCATCAAAGACATAGAGACAAGTTGGTGTCACTGAGTAGAGAGCTGGACTTGGATCAGGAACAGTTGAGTTCAAATCTGGCCTTGGGCTCTGATTAGCATCCTGACTCTGAGCAAGTCATTTAATCTGTCTGCCCCAATTTCTTCAACTATAAAATGATGATAATAATAGCACCTGTTGTGAAGATCATAATTATATTTGAGCTAACCTTAAAATTCTGTATAAATCCTAGCTAGTATTATTATCAAATAGCCAGAGCATCAAGTAAATGGAACTTTGGGTATAGAATTCATGACTCAAAATTGCTTTTGACATACTGTAATAATGAAATCTTCTTCAGAGCTGACTGCCCACCTTTTTAACAGTTTTTTTTCTATAGCATTTAGCTATAATTTGGGCAGAAAAAGGGACTATAGTCCCTCCTTCTGCTCTGATATCTCCTAAACATCTCTTCCTTTTCTTACCTCTCAATATGTTCTCTTTCCTCACTCTCATCTTGTCTTTGCCAGCTTGATGATATCCATCCCCTTTTCCTCCATGATGCCTACTCCTATCATATAGTTAAAATGAAACAACCCCTATATATGAAGTCTGGAGGCAGTTAGATGGCATAGTGGCTACAGCAATATATCTGCAGTCAGGAAGACATGAGTTCAAATCTAGCCTGAGACACTAGCTGTGTGACCCTGGGCAAATCATTTTTCCTCAGCCTTAATCCACTGAAGAAGGAAAAATGTCAGACCTCTCCAATATCTTTGCCAAGAAAACATTATGGAATATACATTCTACAGAGTCAGGAAGTCGAATATGATTGAATGACTAAACAATATATGGAATCTGGTCCTGATACAATTAGAGAAGAGACCAAATTGTGGTCTCTGGGAAGCTCCCAGTGTGATAGGGAGACGCGATCCTATCTCTCAAGGAATCCATTTTCTGATGGGGAGTCCATCCTTCATGCCTTCAAGGGAGTTCTCATTATGGGGAGAACTCATCCTTCATCCCAGGTACAATTTATTATGATAGAGGAGATTCAATCCTTACCCCTGACACCTAGCTTCATGGAAATGACTTAGTTCCCTTGCCTTTGGAAGAACTCTCCTTCAGAGAGTCAACACATCATTAAGATATTAAAGGTTGAAGATGCTTGTTTTACTGTAACAATAAAACATACCCAATTTCCTAAATCTCCTATAGAAAAAAATGAACATAATCTTCCTTTGTTAGTTGGGCACAGCTGTTAGCAGTTAAATGGACATCTCAACCTAAGTGGGTTCTGAGTAGACTTTGAAACACTCTGATGCTTTGTCAAAACAACCTCCTCCTGGGTTAGAGAGCGTGAAAAATAGTTCAAATGAGTCCCCACCACAGGAGCTGCACACTTAAGTTTCATACTAATGTCTGTAATTACAAAGCTCTTGAGGGCACATTGCTCTAATAGTATTGTGCTTAGAATATAAGTTTACTTCTCATTCTGATATAAAACAGTGAGTTAGTTACCAAGCAAGCATTTTTCTTTTTTTAAAAAATTATGTTTTTGACTAACATGGAAATATATTTTACATGATTATATGTATATAACTTGTACCAAATTGTTTACAATTTTAAGGAGGGTGGGAGGGACAAAAATTTAGAACTCAAAAACATTTTTAAATGGATCCAAAAATTGTCTTTACATGTAATTGAAAAAAAATATTTAAAATCAAATTTTAAAAGGAAAAATAAATTAAAATACATTTTTATTAGTGTTTTCATTACAACTGTGACTCTGGTGAAAACTTAATATACACTTGTTGGATATAAAGGACTGCTTGCCATTTAGGGGAGGGGGTGGAGGGAGGGAGGGAAAAAAATCGGAACAGAAACGAGTGTCAATATAAAGTAATTATTAAATAAAAATTAAATAAATATATACACTTGTTGGGTGATCCAGGAGAAATTAAGTGTTATGGTACCAATAACCCTACATCTGGTTTGTATACTGCTTTCAGTAAGTCTATAGAGTTTCCTAATTGTTGAGCCAGAGAAGGACATCCTCAATAGCCCAAATTCAAAATTTAGTCCATTATTGTTTGAATATAGAAATCTCTATAGCTCTAGTCCTTGCCCTAATGTGTCTAAGAAATTTCCTTCTTTCTGCCAACCAACCTTATTCATAAGATTCAGATAACTGATTTTTAGTGGCCATATAATTTGTTAAAAAAAAAAACTCTCCAGGCTGACCATCTCCCAAACTAAAATCTCCTTTTTCTGAACCATCTAGCTTCTGAGGCTTATGTAAGGCACGGTAAGAGTTGCATGTCTGAGATCTTGACATTTAAATAAACAAGAATGTTTCCCAGCACTGGCTCATTCACTGCTGAGGTTTTCTGAAGTCATTTTGGCTCTAAGTTCAGTCCAGATATGACTCTCTATGTGGTGGTTCCTGTTTAGATACCTTGGCTCTTAGTCCAACGCAGTTTACCTGCCACCTGTTCACAGTCTCTTCAGAAAGTGACTCATGGTGTCCAGCCTACTACTTCTTTTTTTCCTGCATCCATCACAGTACTCAAATTCAGCTGTTGCTCAATAATCTGGGAATCAACTGCCCCAGTTTTGTCTCACAACAGCTGGACAACTTGATCTTCACCATGATTATTGAAATAGAAAGACTGGCTCAAAACCAAGGGAAAGTGGGAGAAAGGAGGATATCTAATATAGATTGGATATCCATGAAAAGTTGGATCATGAACTGTCCTTTCTCAGCTTGAATGCTAAAGATTATATTTCATCTTCTCTCACAGCTTATTCCAGAATAAGTGCAGCAGATGTCCCTGGGGTCTATATGAAGGGTCAAGCATGAGGAAATTGAGCCCCAGGAGGAAATATTACTTGCCAAAAAAAAACATAGGCAGTAAGTAACAGATATCCAGATTCAAGACTCTGGTTCCAAATCCATTTCTGGTCACCAGCTGATGGAGAAAAAGAGATCATGGTAATAGAAACATCCCAATGTCCTTCCCTCTACCCCTTCCTAGAACAGATGACAATCTCAAAGTCTCTCTGGAAAGGCTGCAGGTTACATATCACCTCAGTGACTCTCAACCCCTAATAACTCTTGTAACAAAGAAGTGTAATCAAGTAGAACAAATTTTACCAAGAAAATCCTAAATGAGGTCACAAAGAATAGGACATAGCTGAACAATAACTTTTCATTTATTTTTAGTTTTCCTCCAAATTGTTTTTCCAGAATAATTAGACAATTCACAGTTTCACCAGTAGTATATAAATGGCTAACAAGAATTTCTATAGTGATCACTTAAAACTATCAGGAGCCATTCGAGAATACACAAGAAGGAGATTTAACATCTCATTGATTTGTAACCTAATTATCTGGAACATATCCCCAAACCAGGAAGTAAGGAAAAAAGAAAAAATATAAAATTTTTATTTTAAAATAAAAATGTGTGAGTATTCAAGGATACAACATTTATGCATGATACCACATGTAGTTTATGCACAAGAGCTCCCCCAGACACTCATTAGTGTCCTATATTCTTTTACTTTACACAGACTTTTAACAAGTCTGTAGTAGGACATGGGCAGCTAAAGACTAGTCACTTCATTCTGTTTGCCTCAATTTTTTCATCTGGGAAGATGGAAAATGGAAATAGCAAACCACTTTGGTGTCTTTGCTAAGAAAATGTCCAAAAATGGTCATGAAGAGTCTGACACAATTGAACAACAATAAAAACAATAGGATGTAAAAATTGGGGTTGGAAAGTAACTTAAAAATCAACATTCCCAAGCCCTCATTTTACAAATGAGGCACACAGAGAAGTTGTAAATCCCTCAGAGAACTCTCTCCCTACATAGTGGGAATAGCAGAGTAAAGACTTTCATCTCAGATCACCCAGCTTGTAGTGCAGGGCTTTTGCTGCCATATCATTTCGACAAAATACAAGAAGCAAGCAGTTAAGAGGATGTGAAGAAGCAGTCACAGGCAGGCAAACCAAAAGAGGTAAGAAGGGATAGCTGACAACCCAAAAGCAAGCTGAGTTCTCCCTCTGACACAGTCATTGTTTCAGAGATAATGGGCAAGCCACATGACTGCTTAGTGCCGGAGGTAACCGACTAAGAGCATTGTTGCAGTTAGAGCTTTAATGAGGAATTTTTGTGTCCAGAGCAAACAGTAGGAAGCATGCCCTAGGTTAACATGAGTAAGGCAACACTCTGACAATTTCGGAAGAACAAAGTGTGAGACATCTATGAGGTACCATGGATAGAGCCCTCATTCCAGAGGTACCATGGATAGAGCCCTCATTCTAGTCAGGAAAATCTAAATTCAAACCTGTCCTCAAATGCTTGCTTTGTGACTCTCAGTAAGTAATCTGTTTACCTCAGTTTCCTCAGTTGTAAATCAGGGGTAATAATAGCACTCACTTCCCAGGGTGGTAGACAGTATACAAATAAGACAGTATTTGTAAAGTGTTTAGCTCAATTCCTGGCATATAGTCGGTGCTTTGTAAATGCTCATTTCCTTCCTCCTATGAATGATTGCCTCAGGCAAACTGAGCTCTGTTAAAGACATTAATTTAAAAAGACTAAGGTCTCCCATTGTAGCCAGGGTTATCTATAGTCCTGATCTATATATTGCCACTGAACCTAGAAGGCTCCTGAGAAGAAAGTGAAGCTGGTGACTTAGCACAGCCCTCTCTCTCTAAATCCAATTCACTTATTTGTCCTGATATCACTTTCTTGATGTTATGGTCCTCTTAGAGAATGAAGGACAAACAAAACAACAGTTAAAGGTTGTTAGATTAGGTAGGGAGACTGCGGAGGCTACAACAGGGAATAGATTGGGTTGGTAAAGAAACTCCCTTCATCTGACATCATCCTAGTTCAACAAATTAT
Source organism: Antechinus flavipes (assembly GCF_016432865.1). NCBI lineage: Eukaryota > Metazoa > Chordata > Mammalia > Dasyuromorphia > Dasyuridae > Antechinus > Antechinus flavipes. The sequence goes on along the minus strand of NC_067401.1, from coordinate 142,529,019 downwards.
TCTTGCTACTTAGCTTTTAAACTCTTATTTCTTACTACAAGGGAGATCAGCAGCCTCTAGACTTGGAGTCCTGGGGGAAATCCTTGATTATTCCACTCTAGTTATAGCTCAAGCTGCTAATGTATATAGGTTAGAGAGAGTTTCCATGCCAAGAGCTTCCAACATTGATTAAATCACTAAATAGATGTGTAGACACATATATACATAATTATATAGATTATATAATATAGATGTATATAATACATTTATAAATATATGAATATGTATAACTGTATATATGTATGAAGAGGAAAGGGAAATGAGAGGGAGAAAGAGGAGCAAAAGAGAAACAGAAAAGACAGAGAAAAAGAGGCAAAGAGAGGTAGAGAGGCAGAGGCAGACACACACACACACATAGACAGAAAGACAGAGAGACATCTTCAGAGGCACAAAGAGAGGGGAAAAGGGAGGAGAGAGGGATGAGAGACAGACAGAGAGAGAGAGAGAGAGAGAGAGAGAGAGAGAGAGAGAGAGAGAGAGAAAGAGAGAGAGAGAGAGAGAGAAAGAAAGAGAGAGAGAGAGAGAGAGAGAGAGAGAGAGAGAGAGAGAGAAGAGAGAGAGAGAAAGGAAAGGGGAGAGAGACACACACAGAGAGATAGACAGACAGAGACCCAGAGAGGCAGTGAGACAGAGACAGACACTTAGAGAGAAAAACAGAGATCGAGACATTGAGAAATAGAAAGACAAAGAGACAGAGACAGAAAGAGAAAGGGGGGAGAGAGACAGAGATAGAGAGGGAGAGACAGAGACAAACACAAAAAAGGCAGAAAGATTGAAGATTGAAGAGATAAACTATCAGCTGTCTAGAAAATTCAAATATGTAACACTACTCTTAACAGTTCTGAATAGACAAGATTCCCTGTATTATTGGGGTACCAGTATATCCCAGACCAGACTCCTTGTGAGGATAAAGCTTCTCTGACACACAACTCCCTTGTCCTGTCCTCTCATTCTGGTTCTGAGCTACTCAGATCCTTGTGCTCTCCCCTCTTCCTCTGGGGCTTTAGGGTAACTCACAGATGATTCCCAGGATACAACTAACACCATTATCTTTGAGTTCATAAGCTCCATCTCCATCCTTAAACCACACTCTCTTCCTACTTCCCCAGCCCCCATAACTAACCATGTTTTCACACTTTCAGCAGCCAAGACTTGGTTGTCACTGTGCCCAGTTCTCAGGTCCAGAACACTAATGACAGAAAATCGATTCTGGGGCTGCTCTCCCACAACAGAATGGACAAGAAACATAGACTGTCCTGATATCGAACCTTTTAGCTTGTCCCACTTCTTTCCTGAAGAAGGGAAGGGAGTTCTCAGCCCTTGTTAGAAAAGATGGCATTGGTAACCTGGCAGCTAAGAAGCAGGGGTGTTCACGGTAGAGCCCCTGAGTTCTATCCAGATGATCTGCAACCTAGTCTAAATGAACAAGAAAGATAGCACAGACTTGGAGACTGAGAAACTATTGTGGAATTCTGACTCTGCCACTTACAGTTTTTGTATCAGAACAGAGATATATAAGCGATATAACAGAAATGTCATTGTTTGTCCTTTGTTCTCAAAGAGAACCATGGCATCAGGTAGGTGAGGCTGTGATATGCAAGCAAATTGGATTTAAGTGAGAGAGGGCTGTGCAAGATCACCAGCCTCAGTTTCTCCTCCAGAGCCATCAACAGAAATGTTAAAATTTAAGCATTGTACTGAGCCTGAATGAGTGGGCCAGGGCTTGGGCCTGTATCTTTGGCCCACATCTGTACCACAGATGTAGCTGTGTATCCAGCCCAAAATGGATGCTTTCAGTTTTGGAGGCAACTGTGTGATTTTGAGAGTCTGGGAGTTCCTAGGTCTTGCACTGGTTCTGGCTACATTCTAAGAGCTTTATTATTTAGTTATTTCAGTTGTTCCCTACTTTTCATGATCCAATTTGATTGGGTTTGGTTTGGTTTGGTTTTGGTAAAGATACTAGAATAGTTTACCATTCTCTAGCTGATTTAACAAATAAGAAAATTGAGGCAAACTGTGTTAAATGACTTGCCTAAGATCACACAGCTAGTAAGTATCTGGGTTCAAATTTGAACTCAGATCTTCCTGACCCCACGGGGCTCTATTTATTTTGTCACCTAGCTGCCTCTTGAGAGAAACTATTAGTAATTATTTTTAGTTGTGAAAATAATTTAATTCACTGGCAATCATTACAGAATTACTTGAAGACACTGACTTTTACAGGAGGATAAACCCAAGACCCTTACTGGTTTACCTATCAGAAGACTCCAACTTGGAGAAAATTGTTTAAATAGTGTAGATTCAAGGTAAAGGTGAAATGTCAATTCAATAGTCTTACAAAATATCTTATGTTGCGATGCTTTAAGTATCTCAGGAGAGGAAAACAGTAGTTTTAATTTATGGCTGTTCTTTAAGTCTTTGTTAATGATTACTTGTGATTTTTTTTTGTGTGTCAAGCTGAGTATAGAGAATTAATATCTGTCCTAGACTTTCTTTACATGATTACATTGTATATTATGGGATATATTCCTACTCCCTCTTTGGAGGAGAGACCCTAGGCATGAGATAAATAAAAGCGTTAAGCCATTATTTTCAGGACTCTGTGGGGAAGAGAGAAGTCCTGGGGTTGGGCATAAAGAAATAGTAAGTTTGAGTTAAGGGGCTTGATTCCTCTTTCAAAAGTGCCTGTTTTCCCAGAACTAAGCACAACGAATACTTATTCATGGGTCAAGAGCTGAGGGAACCTTTAGGGGAAATGTAAAGGGGGAGTGCCCCAACAACAGCACAAACTATTATTTTTTATACAAATTTGTTGTCATGTAGTCATTTCTTAGTCATGCCCAACTCTACATGACCACATTTGGAGTTTTCATGTCAGTGAGAAGTAAGGGATGAAACAAAATAGAGAGGGATTCAGCCAGACTGGAACAGAGGAGAAAAGCAGAGGCTAAAACAATTATGTACCAAGAAGACATGAGCAGGGCTCAGCAAGTCATCAGATGATCATTGCATAAGCAACTTAGCCCAAAGTGGGAGGGAGAGACACCCAAATTGCAACTCTGACTCTGAGGAGGTGTGGGGGAAAGGGGGGTTGAGAAGGGTGACATATCTGAAAGGAAACTGCAAAGATTAGGACCTGTCAACATAGATAAGGCTGACTGGGGCAAGAACTCTGTCTGCTTAGATGAGAATCTCCTTCTAGCTATAACAGCCGCCTTATTGAGGCAAAGAAAATGCAGGGGAAATTACAACCCCGCATTTTGACTTCTCCCAGGGAGCTAAATACAGCACGTCAATCCCACATTCTTGACCAGATGGCTTCAGCTCCCCACTCCAGTCTTGCCGGGTACCAAAAATGGGAGGAACCATCCCATATGTGCTAAGGGAGTAGGGAGAATGTCAACGAAGAACCGAGGAACTGGTGCTACCTCAAAAAATGGGAGGAGTCAACCCATATGTGTTGAAGAAATGCAGAGAATGTCAACCAAGAACTGAGGAACTGGTGCTCATTCACTATGGGAAAAATGGATTAGGAGTGAGGGAAATCTCAGAGTGGAAAAAATAATAATAGCTTGTTCTCACAAAACATTTTACATATATCATTGTATTTGATCGTCAGAACAATCATGCGAAATTGACTGTGTAAATGTTGTACAGATAAAGAAACAGGCTTGTAAAATTAAAGTTTGAATAGAGTTTCATATTTTGCAACAAGGGGCACAAACCCAGGTCTCTTAATTTTAAATCTAATATTCTTTTCACTATAACATGTCAGTCCAAAAACCTGTACTTCCCACTCCCCTACCCTCAACATTATTATTTCAGGTGAAATCTCATTAAAAATCAACATTGTACTTACTCATCATCTTTCCTTAAAATTTGCCCCATCCCCTAGTGCCCCTGTCATACACTCCTATTTAACTAGGGTTCAAAACTTCAAGTCATTTTTTATTTTTCCCTTTTTATCATCCCTCAAATACATTTTGTTGCAAAATCTATCTCCAAAATATTTCTGAAATTCACTCTCTTTTCATTTCCAGAGTAACCTTCACATTTCAAGGTCAGCTTATAAAGCTAGCCTCTTGTTCATGAAGGATATTCAGGCCCTTATCTCATTATAGTTACATAGATATAGCATTGCTGCTCAACTCACACCCATACCATTAGCTTTTATTTGAAACACACACACACACACACACACACACACACACACACACACACCAACAACAACCCTTAAGTATAACCAAATGACACAACCACCATTTTATTTCAAGACGCCATAATTGAATCCAAGCTTTCAATTTTTCAATACAACTTTCACAAGGAAGTCCAAATAAGCCAAGTTTACAAAATTTATTAAGTGCTTTGTTTATGCCAGGCATTGTCCTAAGCACAACAGATTGCTTAAATATAAGCAAAAAAGCAAGATAGGGTTTATATTTAAGGAGCTTACATTCTACTGAAGGAAGAGAACACATAAATAAGAAAAACATAGGCAAGAGTGGGAGGTAGCCATGAGGGAGGGCATGGTGACACATCTTGAAAATGTTGTGTGACTGGTCTAAGTTCTTCCTCAAAATGGAGGTTATAGAAGGAACTCACCAATGGAAGAAGAGTGCCAAAGGCACTGAAGAAGGCATCCAAAGCACAGTGGTAAGTCTGGTCTGGTAATCTCCTTGATAGATATCTCTAATCATGTCATTTTTCTACTCATAAATCATCTGAGACTCATTATTCACTAATAAAACCCAACATGCAATGCTTTCTTCAATTTAACTCAAAGCTACCTTATTTCCAGTTTAATTTAAGCAAATATTTAAGTGAATTAAGTGCCATGTCCTAGGGAAACTACTGTTCTCCCTCCTGTTTTCTCATGCTCTTTCTTCTTTGTACTGCTTTTTCTAGGATAACCGGTGTCACAGTGGTTAAAACACTAAGTGGGAAATCAGGAAGACTCATCTTCTTGAGTTCAAATCCAGTCTTAGACACTTACACGCTTATGTGATCTTGGGCAAGCCATTTGATCCTATTTGCCTCAATTTCCTCACCTGAAAAATGAATTAGAGAAGGAATTAGCAAACCACTCCAGTGTCTTTGTCAAGAAAACTCCCCATCCAATATATTAAAATCAATCCATTCCTTGAAGGTTCAATATAAGTACTATCTCCTCTATCAAATCTCCCTGAAATTTCTCATAGCACTTTTCCTGAATGTTTCCTTTGCATCTATCATATATAGACAGTATTGGACTTGGAGCTCTGACAGTTATTAGCTATGTAATCCTGGAAAGGCATTTAACTCTTGTGACTCAGTTACTTCTTATATAAAATAGGAATAATAAATCTTGTACTCACAGCACTGTTCTTGTGAAAACACTTCAAAGGCTTATCTCTTTTAAACTTTCTTTTGATTTTTTTATTCTGAACTTAATAAAAATGAACATTTTCATATGCACCTGGAAAAAACAGAAAGTAGCAGAAACAGACCCTGGATCTTCAAACTCAAGTCAATAATTCTTTCTACTGCTGCTGGGCAGGTCCAGTATTGAGACTATCTAAATCTTATCTTTATCTCTCATATACTTCCCAGAGAGGGTATTAGAATAATGGAAACACCTTGTGAAAATACCTCAAAGGCTTATCTTTTTTAAACTTTCTTTTGATTTTTTAAATCTGAACTTAATAAAAATGAATATTTTCATATGTAAAACATATTGTGCTTGTTATTTGCTTCTAGCTTTCCTTGTTCTCTGCAGTGCATTTTAAAAATATTTCTATAATCCTTTATTTTTTCTTTTTTGAGCAGTCTTTTAGTTATTCCCTCCCTTTTACTATCACACTTCTCATCATTACTGAAACAGGAAAAAACCACAACTCTTATAAAAAATTGCCAGTAATTTTCTACATTGTCTGTGTCCAAAAATGTAGGAGCCATTCTGTATCTTGAGTTCTGTTAGGAATAGGGTAGCATTTGATTGGTCATTGCATTCATTAGTACTTTAAAGATCTATATTAAGCATCTGAGTTCATAGATTTAAACCTAGAAGGGATGGTAGAGATCTTCTAGTCCAAAACATCTTAAACTGAGGGTCATGACCCCACATGGGGGTCACATAACTGAATTTGGGGCTTGCAAAATTATAGTTTATTATCAGCAAATGCTTGATTTATATACTTATTTTATATACCTATATATCTAGGACTGGATGAATTTCTTGGGTGAAATGAGATTGTTAGTAGAAAAAGTTTAAGAGGCCCTGATCTAGTCCAACTCCATAACTTTACAAATAAGGAAACTGGTGAGATGAATTATTTTTAATAAATGTAGAGTACTTCAAGTATATCATAGGTAAAATAGGCTTTTTCTGAACCAACTTGGGAGCCTAATCACAATTTTTAACAGTGGTTCTTGAACTTTCTGTTCTCAAGATTCCTTTACACTCTTAAAAAGTATTGAAGACTTCTCAAAGAGCTTTTGTTTATGTGGGTTAGATCTATCATGTACCACATTAGAAATTAAAATGTCAATATCATTATTGTTATGAAAATAATTTTTACCTCAAGAATCCCCTGAAAGAGTCTTGGTGAACAATCAGAGTTCCTGAACTATGCTTTGAGAGCTGCTGCTCTATAATATTTTTTCTCTAAGATTTAAGGGCCAACTTGGAATTTCAACTCCTAGAAAAGTCTCACTCATTTGTCATAATCCATATGCAAAAAATGATAAGAAAATCTTCTGATGTTATTCGTATCATCAATAAAGGATATTCCTAATTAGGGTATTTGTCTCTTGGTCCTGAATATAGAAAAATTAATCTGTGGTAGAGTAGAAAGTTCATTGGATTTAAGTTAGAAGACTTGGCTTCAAATGCCAGCTCTGCTACATACTACAAATATGATCATGGACCTCTGTTTTCTCATCTCTAAATGAAGAGATTGACTTAGATGATCTTTCAATTCTCCTCTAGCTCTAAATCTCATTATTCTAATTCCAAAATCAATACATAACATATAGTCTCTAGGCTTCCCTGGTCAGTATATGAGAGATAAAGGTACGATCTAGATAATCTCAATACTGGACCTGGCCAGCATCAATAAAAAGAATTATTGACTTGAATTTGAAGATCCAGATTCTGGTTCTGCTACTTTCTATTTTTTCCAGGTGAAACACAACAGTATGCTTTATTTTAAAATAGTAATATCTTTTAAATCTATAACCAGGCATAAGTTCAATATTAGCACAAATCTATAACTCTTAGAAGGCCAAAATCTTTATGAAAGTAGGTGCTTTGAAACTTTTTATGGGTAAGTAGTCTTTTAAAATATGTAAACAAATACAATTTCAAAATGCATGTTAAAATAAGTAAACAAAATTCAAAATGAAAAATGAATAATCAAAATCCTTGAAGACCATAACATATACACTAACTAGATTTTAATGATTCTGCTACTTTCTAATATGTTATCTTGGGCAGATTATATTCCTTCTCAAAATCTTAGTTACTCTAGGGGCAAATTAGAAGATTGGGCTAACTAATCATTAAGATCCTTTACAATCCTAACTTTTTTGTGATTCTGTTAATGTCTTGTGGTACATCTAAGGTTCACTGACCTATGTAAGTGGGTCTCTATTTGGATCCCCTAAGGTATACAGGAAAATCCTTCAACTATTGCCATATACTCAAAAGAATGATAAGCAAAAAAGGAGATGTGAATGAATAAATGAAAGAAAGAGTCAATAACTGAATGAAGAAAACATTTATTTAGCATTGACCATGTATATAACTCTGGGCTAAAGGCTGGGGATATAAATCAAAAATTAAGATGACTCCTGCTGTCAATGAACTCATATTTTAATAGGGAGAGACAATATAGATAGGAGTTTTTAATTATGTCAGATGATAAAAAAATTATAAGTCAGATGGAAAGGTCCACAGATTCTTAGAGTGCCTTGGAACAGTGATAGCAATATATCTTTTTAAAGGTCATTTCCATTTATACAACCATATATCTTTCTGTTGTTGAATCATTTGACAAGATGAAAGACTTTGATATTGAGAACTTAATTTTCCTAATCTTCAGTAGTTCTGGATGCTGAGCAAGGCCTAGAAAACAGATCCTAAGTGATTTCTCCACAAGGGTTACTCAATTCTTAATGGTGGCTATGGCTAGAAGGGGACCAGCTGTCTTGGGGATGCTGCTATTCCCAAAATTTGTGGGTTACCTGATAATTTTACCTGATAATTAATGACAGCTGCTTGGTATCAGTGATGCCATGTATAACAAGCTCTTTTTCCCCAATGATTTCTTCCTTGATGGATTCAGGGGCCATACTAGAAAAAAGACTGGTGATCTAGAGTATGCTGCTATTTCTGGGGCTTTGGAGCTTGGAAGCCTGGATTATCTTTACTAAGATTTAAGAGTGGGTGGTTTTTATCAATGTGGCATAGATGGTTTGGCTCCATTTGACACATGCCAACTCCATCTCATCCTTAGTATGCCTTGCTTCAACTAAGCATTTATCCTTTTTATTTTCAATGGAAAATGATAAGAAATAAATATCCTATCTAATACCAGATTTTTAGCCTTTTCCCTTTAGAAAACATATTTTAAAAATAAAAAGAAACATGGGTAGGCTGAACTAATATAATAAAAATGTAAATTCTGCCTAAATTGGTCTAGTTCAGTTCCATATCAATCAAACTGCCAAAAATTATTTTATATAACTAGAAAAAATAATAACAAAATTCATCTGGAAGAACAAAAGGTCAAGAACATCAAGGGAATTAATGGGAAAAAAACAAAGGATGGTGGCTTAGTAGTATCAAAGCTAAAACTATATTATAAAGTAACAGTAATCAAAACCATTTAGTACTAACTAAAAAATAGTAGTAGATCAGTGAAACAGATTAGTTACACACAACACAACAATAATCAAGCCCTATAGTAATTTAGTATTTGATAAACCCCCAAATTCCAGCTTCTGGAATAAGAACTCACTAATTGACAAAAATTTCTGGGAAAACTGGAAAATAATGTCAGAAACTGGGCCTAGACGTACATCTCACAACCCATACCAAAATGAGGTCAAAATGGGCACATGATTTGGACATAAAGGATGATACCATAAACAAATTAGAAGAACAAAGGATAATTTGGATCTTTGGAGAAGGAAGGAATTTATGACCAAAGAAGAACATTATGAAAGGCAAAATGACTTTGATTAAATTAAAAAGTCTTTGCAAAACAAAATCAACAGAAACAAGTACAAAGCTAGAAAAATCTTTACAGCCAGTGTTTCTAATAAAGGTCTCATTTCTAAAATACATAAAGAATGTGTCAAAATTATAAGACTACAAGTCATTCTCCAATTGACAAATGTCAAAGGGTATAAACAGACAATATTCAGATGATGAAATTAAAGCCATTTATAGTTTTATGAAAAAGTGTTCTAAATCACTATTGATTAGAGAAATGCAAATTAAAACAACTCTAAAGTATCACCTCATACCTTTTAGATTGGCTAACATGACAAAATAACAAATGTTGGAGAGAATATGGAAAAATTGGGACACTAATTCATTTTTGGTGGAGTTGTGAAATGATCCAAACATCCTGGAGAACAATGTGGAATTATGTCCAAAGGGCTATAAAATTGTTCATATCCTTTGATCCAGCAGTGCTAGTCCTGGGTCTGTATCCTAAACAAATAATAAAGGAAGGAAAGGGACCTACATGTGCAAAAATGTTTCTAGCAGCTCTTTTTGTGGTAGCATGAGTAGATGCTCATCAATTGGGGAATGGCTGAACAAGTTGTGGTATATAAAGGTAATGGAATATTATTGTTCTATAAAAAGTGATGAACAAGGTTATTTTAGAAAGACCTGGAAAGATTTTACATGAATCTACCCTGAGTGAAACAAGCAGAACCAAGAATACATTGTACACAATAATAGCAAGAATGTGCGATGATCAACTAAGAAAGAATTGGTTCTTCTCAGTTGGATTCTTTAGTAATCCCAGTAGACTTTGGACAGAAAATGCTATCTGTATTCAGAAAAAGAATTAAGGAGACTGAATGTAAATCAACACATGCTATGTTCACTTCTTTTTTGTGTTTTTTAATCTCTCCCATGGTTTTTCTCTTTTGCTCTGACTTTTCTCTCCCAACATGATTATAAAGCAATGTATATTAAAAATAAATAGAATATACAGGCATAATAAATACATAAATGAACAAATAAAAATAAAAAAATAAGCTTCCTCCAGGGAACTTAGAAGGAAAGATCTGTCTAGTTAAGATTATTATCTTTACCATCCCCTGAAACAATTAATACTTTCACCCTCCTTTCTCGCTTTAAAAAAGATTATAATATTGATTGCAAGAAGGAAGCTCTTTCAATCCTTGAGAGAATGAGTGAATAAATGAATGAAACATTTATTAAGCACTTACTATGTGTAAAAAACTACTAAGAATAAGGGATACATAGGGAAAAGGAAATCTCTATACTTAAGAAGTTCACATTCTTTTTTTTTTAAATAACTTTTTATTGACAGAACCCATGCCAGGATAATTTTTTTACAACATTATCCCTTGCACTCTCTTCTGTTCTGATTTTTCCCTTCCCTCCCTCCCCCCCTTCCCAAGATGGCAAGCAGTCCTATACATGTTAAATAGGTTACAGTATATCCTAGATACAATATATGTGTGCAGAACCAAACAGTTCTCTTGTTGCACAGGGAGAATTGGATTCAAAAGGTATAAATTACTCGGGAAGAAAAACAAAAATGTGAGCAGTTTATATTCATTTCCCAGTGTTCTTTCTTTGGGTGTAGCTGCTTCTGTCCATCTTTGATCAGTTGAAATTAAGTTAGAAGTCTTTGTCAAAGAAATCCACTTCCATCAGAATACATCCTCATACAGTATTGTTGTTGAGGTATATAATGATCTCCTGGTTCTGCTCATTTCACTTAGCATCAGTTCATGTAAATCTCGCCAGTCCTCTCTGTATTCATCCTGCTGGTCATTTCTTACAGAACAATAATATTCCATAACGTTCATATACCACAATTTACTCAACCATTCTCCAATTGATGGGCATCCATTCATTTTCCAGTTTCTAGCCACTACAAACAGGGCTGCCACAAACATTTTGGCACATACAGGTCCCTTTCCCTTCTTTAGTATCTCTTTGGGGTATAAGCCCAGTAGAAACACTGCTGGATCAAAGGGTATGCACAGTTTGATAAGAAGTTCACATTCTAATGGGAAAGACCACATCTATAGAAAGTTTTAGCTATAAGTCATTGAAAGTTCTTATGATCTTTAGGGTTCAGCAGCAAAAGCAGATAGTGATGACTCTTCTTTCATGCCATTTTTACCAACAATATCTCAGTTTCTTATGTTGATTGTGAAAGAACTTTAGTGAAAAGAATTTTCTTTTCTAGTTTTTCAAAAGATAGAATCACTTCAACACCTGCAATAGTAGTAGTAATCTTCACCAAGGTTCCCAGGATTATGGTCAATAGTAGTGTGGAATGGAAGCCCTGCTATTTTCTTTCTTTCTTATGGAAATAGTTTTCCCTCCAATTACATGCAAAGATAATTTTAAAAATCCATTTTTCATAAAATTTTTGAGTTTCAATTTTTTCTCCTCCCCCTCCTTCCCTCTACCTTCCCAACACAGCAAGTAATCTGACATAGATTATACATGAAGCACTGCTATTTTTAAGGCTCTTGGGTTCAAGACCTTCATCAGAGACTAAGAGGAGCTTAGTGGTCAAGATGGTGCCTTTATTTGCCTGACTCAGGTAGCTTTTTATTTCTCAGGTCTGGGTACCTTATTGTTTAAGTTAACTTTGTTCACTTGCCTAGTCAGTGGGAATTAATTGAGGCAACTGATGGGAAGGAGTGACCCTTTCTCCACATCAGCTGTTGTCCCAGATGATGACTGTGAGGACTATGCTGGAAACAGAAGTGATCTCGATAATGCTACCACTTCCAGGGCTCTCCCTGCCTATTGGTGACAGTTGGTCAGTTGTTGATGATAATCAAAAGGGGCTTCCCCTTTATACTGATTTACCTCTTCAATGATGGACTAGATGGATGGACTAGAAATAGGTGAAGCAGCTAGAGGAACAATGTGATACTCAGTACTCGAGTTCAGAGTCTTGAGTTTTGTTGTTCCAGAATATTAACCCTCAAATTGCATTTTAAGATAATGTCACCTTTTCCTCATTCAGTATTCCTATAAATGTTACCTAGGTTTGCCTTAGGATAGAGAGTTGTCTCAGGACATAAGGGAGGAAAAGGCTATATCATTTTGAATATTGCTCTTTCTCTAAACTAAAAATGCTTGGATTTAGAATAATGGCTAAATTTATTTAAAAATTACTTCTGATAGGTGTGCTAAAATTCAGAGTATAATTTATTTTTTCTTCTAAACTGGGGTTTGGAGTATAAGTGATGGAAAACCAAAAGATAGCAATTAAAATTTACTCTTAAACCTTCCACATTAAGAACTCTCATTTCTGACCTAAATTCATTCCTAAGTTTTTCTTTGATGCATTTAATTTCTTTTTTGAACCATTATGAAGTGTCCTGCTGTTTGTTATTCCATTTCTATGGGGAATCCATAAAATTCTTTATTGTATCTATCATTCTCTATTGGTTCACTTTCCTTCCTATTATATTGGAGTGTGGGGGTTTCTATGAAGTTTTACTGGTTTTTTAGGATCCTCCCTGTTTGTTTGCTTATGCCCTGGATTTGCACTGAGATTTTTTTTCTCTTGTATTTGTGGTGTTCAGTCTTTTCCTTGTATTCCTGTCACTCACACATTGATCCCTTTCTCTACATCATATTCCCTACATCATATTAATGAAGGTAGGCTATAGGGCTGCCTCTGTCTCCCTGTGTTGGCTTATACAGGCATTGATGGGCCAGGTCCATTCCATAAATGACCTTGGGGAGAGGTGGAACAATAGAACTGGCCCTGGCTGGTTTTCCAGTCTCATTTCTGTCAAGTTTGATAAGCTGTTACCCATATCCTGTCACTCTCAGTACAGCAGCCTAAACCAGAATTTTTTTTCAAACCACCTCCTACCCTCCACAAGACTGACTAGAATCAGCATCTATCACATCTTTGGAAGTATGGGTGGGATTGTTCTAGCCAAATCCTTACAGTTGTGGAGGATACCTACAGACCTCCCCATTTCTCCTATCCCCCAGGCATAACCTGTGAGTTTTTTGTTCTCTCTTCCATGCATCTGAAATTGGGTAGGGAGAGGGGGAATTTAATGTTTGCTCTAAATATAAGGATTACCAAGTGTTAATTCAGGTTTTTATATTGCCCAGGGGTTCTGCCTTCTCATCTTACAGAATTAGATATAATTTCTCATGTCTGCTACATGATTATCTTCTTTTCAAGTTTGGGGATAAGAAAGATTGTAGAAATTGTCTCTTCTCCCATAAAAGTCAGGAAGACCTGAGTACAAATTCAGCCTCAGATACTTACTAGCTAGTGTCACCTTGGGAAAGTTTTTAAAACTTTTTACCTCCATTTTCTCTTGTGTAAAGAAGCACTTGACTCAGAATTGTTTCAAGTATTAGATAAGATCATTGTAAGGTGCTTAGCACAGTGCCTGGAACATAATAGGTGCTATATAAATATTTGTTATTATTATTATTATACAATTCTATTTCACTCTATCCCTATTCACTCCACATATTTAATCAATAGTCAATTTTTTTGCCTATGTCCATGCCTCTCACTTCTTGTCCTGTTCTCTCCACTCATGAAGCCAGCTTGGACTCTCATCACCATTTTCCTAAACTCCTTTTATGACTTGTTAATTATTCCCCCGCCTCAAGTCTCTCCCCACTCTAATTCATTCTCCACATATCTGCCAAAGTGATCCTTTAATATATTCTTGATCTGCCTTCCAGTGTCTTGTCTCCCTTCTCACTGCTAATCAACCTGCTGGCTACAATTGTCATGAAGCACTGGCTGTCTCGTTGGCTTAGAAAATTTGTGACCAAATTATAAATCTGACCATGTCTGTTCCCTACTCAGTAAATTCCAGTAGCTCCCAGTTACCTCGAAAATCAACTACAAACTTCTCTGTTTGACATTTAAAGACTTTTCTAACTCAGCAGCATCCCACCTTTTTATATTTATTACACATCACTCTGCTTTACATATTCTATAGTTCAGGCAAACAAGTTTTCTTGTTTCTTACACATTTCTTCTCTCTCCACACTTTTACACTGCTTGTCACTAATACCTGAAATGCACTCCTTCCTTAAGGATCCCCAAAATTTCCTCAAAACTTATCTTGTGTATACATGTATAAACAGAAAAAAGAGAAAACAGCAAAAAAGGGGGAAAAAAAACCTAATCATGTGGCCTTGATTAAATCATAGATTTTAAGCTGAAAAGTCCCTTAGAAATTATCTAATCTAAGTAATACATTGTTGAATGAGAAATGAAAATTAAAACAACTCTGAGGTATCACCTCATACCTCTTAGATCGGCTAAGATGACAGGGAAAAATAATGATAAATGTTGGAAATGATGTAGAAAAATTGGGACACTAATGCATTGTTGGTGAAGTTGTGAAATGATCCAAACATGCTGGACAGCAATTTGGAAGTATGACCAAAAGGGTATCAAACTGTACATATCCTTTGATCCAGCAATGTCTCTATTGGGTCTGTATTCCAAAGAAATTCTAAAAAAAAAAGGACCTACATATGCAAAATTGTTTGTAGCAGCCCTTTTTGTGGTGACAAAGAACTGGAAACAGAGTGGATATCCATCAGATAGGGAATTGTACAAATTAACAAAATTTTAATTTTTTTTCTTTTTTTAAATTATAGCTTTTTATTTACAAGTTATATGCATGGGTAATTTTACAGCATTGACAATTGCCAAACCTTTTGTTCCAATTTTTCCCCTCCTTCCCTCCATCCCCCTCCCCTAGATGGTAGGTTGACCAATACATGTTAAATATGTTAAAATATAAATTAAATACAATATAAGTATACAGTAACAAAATTTTAATAAAAAAATTTAATATTTAAAAAAATTCCAGGTCTTTTAAACTAAGGGATCATGCCTTAGACTCTCATTGCTTGGCTAACAAGAGGTCCCAGGCCAACTCCCAATTGGTCATTGTTTGGATCCTGATCGACTTAGAGTGAATGTAAATAGCAATAATTTTTGTTTTGACCAGAAACCCTGAGAGTCTTTCCCTCCCAGATTTATTTGTTTTATTTGTTTACTTATTTAGATTTTTAAAATTAGATGCAAGAGGTCATTCTTTGCCTCACTTGCTACCTAGCTCCAATCACTGAATGATTATGGCCTTAGTCAAACTGAGAATTGTTGAAGATTTTAGCTTAAAAAACAATTAAAAAACAGGTCTTCTGTTACATTCAGGTCTATCTTGGGTAGTGCTAATCTACCTCTGGCACTGGATCTAGATGACTCTGGAGGGGAAAGAGAGGCAGATGACCTTGCACGGCCCTCCCTCGCTTAAATTCAATTCACTTGCACACCATGGTGTCACCTCCCTATTGTCATGGTCTTCTTTGAGAAGGAAGGACAAACAGCAACATTTCCCAACTACAGCCTAAAGCAAATTATAACTTGTTTACACAACTTTCATCCACGAAGCATCCTTTCACTCTGCAAATTCAAACTACTAATTCTCCTTCCTTCTCTTCCTCTTTACTTTCTACTCCTGTCATGCCTCAGCTTCTTTCTCTCTCCAATTTGGGTCCCCTCTTGTTTATCCTCCTCTCCACTACTTCAGAACTATAGAAAAACAGATAGCCCACCGTAGAAAATTCAGATATTTTTACCATTATGAAATAGAATTTGAGATAAGACATTGTCCTGAGCAAAGTTATTGAGCTAATATGCTTGTAGAATATGCTTCAGATATGTTCTTAGCCTGCCTTCCAATGCTTTCCCTCTTTGTTGCTAAACGACCCACTAACTAGAATTAGCATGCAGTACTGTTCCCTTTTTGGCCCATACAGCTTGGTTTTCAATCTTGTCAATATGGATGATAGATTGCAGGGTCTGGCAAAGAGGACAGTGCAGGGAGCCTTGGATCTAGCACTCTGTGACTTGCCAGAAATGTGTGACATTAATGGGAAAGGAATCACTCTGGACAAAGAGAACTTTTTTCCCCAGGCAAGAAGCCTGGAAGGATGAGGAATAGACCCTGAAGGAGACAGGCAAAATCCTTGTCTGAGCCACACAGCTTCTGTTGATCCATATAACTTGACTCTCCAAGGACTTCAAAGTAACTGTGACTGCCTGGTGTCTATGGTGTCAAGTGTAATTCCTCAGCCTGGCATTAAACTCCCCTATGCCTTTTTTCCCATAATATTTCCCCTGCCTTAAGTGTCCTCTATGTTCCTCTCCATTATTTAATTTCTTTCATATTCTGCTTAAGGCTTCACTTTCTCAGGTTAAACTTACATTCAGTTAAATTTAACAAATATTTACTAAGTAACTGTATTCCATTTATTCTTTAATCAGTATTCCATTAGCATCTTCAATTTTATAGAATTTCTAATTTATAGAAACGAGACTGTTAGTATTGGAAGGGAATATTGAGGGCTAGAATATCTAATCTAGTATCCTTATTTAATAGAAGAAGAGATATGACTTGCTTCAAATATCACAGCGAGTTGATACAGTAGCATCCCTGGCTTAAGTGTATCTCTTGTACCTGAGTACCTGTATTCAACTTCTTGCTTCCGCAACACAAAGATAGGTGCAAGAAATAGGGGCCTATTAATCAGCTTAATCTCCAAAGATTTCTCTAATTCCTAAGTGGCAATTTCCCCCTGGATTCTCTTCCCTACCAATCTCTTCAGACCCAATAAGCAGGGGAAAGCAAACTGTGTGAACCTCTTTCCACACTGGAAAGGAAATGGAGAGAAAGCATTGAATATAAATAAAATGTGAGCTTTTTGAGAGCAATAATTTTGTTAATTTTTGTTTCTGTATCTCTAATGCCTAGCACAGTGCCTACCACATAGCATACTGTTAACAAATATTCATTGAATTGAATTGTGAATCAGGAGCATCCATGAAATTCTAAGGCACTTTTCCTGGCTATCAGTAATAAGTGCCCTGAGCTGATCATCCCCTTTCTTAGAACACATTGAAAGCCAGAATCTCCAGGCTAAGTCAAAGCAAAGTTGTAACTGCTCCCCTGAAGAAAGTGAACAAGATAAATCATCCTGAATGTCCTCTGCCTGCCTATTCCCCCCACCCCTTTCATCACCATCTTGATGAATGAGAGTAATTTTCTTGGCAAAGCAATTTCTCCCATCCTGGTAAAGCAATTTCTTCCATCCCCTTTGATGTGGCTTAGCGCCTCAGTGAGGTGTTCATCTCCCCTTGAAGGTACAACCCAAAGAGTTCAATTCCACAGTCTCAACAAAGAAAGCAGACAGCTCTTTCAGTTATTGATGATAATCAATCCATCAATAAATAGTGACTAAACAACTATTATGTATCACAAACTGTGCTAAGCACTAAGGATAGAAAAAGAAGCAAAAGACTTTCTCTGCCCTCAAGAAGCTATTAAGGAGCAATTAGTATGAACTCTAGTAATAACATAGGAATAGGGACCAGGAAAACCTAGGTTCTAGTAATAAGCTGTGGTTAGTAAACAGTCCTTGCTGTTAAATATCTATGCAACCTTGCTCAAGTAACTTCATTTCTCCAAAAAAATGAAATAGTAGAAGGGAATATTCTCTAAGGTCTCTTTGAGCACTAGAATTCTGTAGTTTTAAAATATTTTAATTAAATTAAATTAAAATAAAATATTACAAATTATATGCATGGGTAATTTTATAGCATTGACAATTGCCAAATCTTTTGTTCCAATCTTTCCCCTCCTTCCCCCCATCCTCTCCCCAGATGGTAGGTTGACCACTACATATTAAGTACTAATTAAATTAATTAATTAAAAATTAATAATTAAAATTTATTTTAAAATATTGGTTTAAAATATTGTATAGCACTCACGCTAGATTTGAACCAAGAGAATTTTCACAACTACCCCAGACACTTTATTTTCTGTGTTTTTTTCAGACAAGTCACTTAATCTCTTGGGGCATCAGTTTCCATACAATCAAATCATAGATTACCAAATTTGGAGTTAAACTGGTCCTTTGAGACCATCTAATTCAACCCCATGAATTTTACTGGTGAAAGAACTCAGATTCAGAAATATTAACTATCTTGTTCAAGGTTACACAGCAAGTAGCAGAGTCAAGTCTAAAGCCCTTTCTGCCCTAAATCTATAATAATGTAACATTAATAAGAGAAAGACATCTCTATTTCAGATTGAATATAGCCATTTAACAAAATAATAGGTAAGAGCACTTTGAAAAGCTTAAAACTGAATGGATTCTGTATTTGTTGGAACTAGAACAGTTCTACTGGGAACACAGACCAGTTTTGAGACATGAGGAGTACTCATTGATCTTCTTTCCAAGAAGTAGCTAGAGTCTCCAAATAGGGGAAGATGACATAGGGAGATGGGTGCAGAGAACCAACAAGATGTAAAGAGCTCTTTAGCAAAGCCACAGGACTTAAATTTTTTTCCAGAGGCCCAGTTCCATATTCAGCTGGCATCAATGCTGATGAAATTCCTGTGAATCCTGGGATTCTTCTTATACTATAATGCCAGTTAGTGCAATTTTGGTCTCTTGGGAGAAATAACTCTCCCTCCCCCCAGTGTCCAACATCTTCTTTGTTGTTAATCTATCAAAGTCCTGAAAACATCCATTAAATTGTCCCTCCATCATGTTATTCTCTAGGCTAAGTATCCCTACTCCTTTTATCTTTCCTTGTAGGTTCTATTCTCCAGGTCTTTCATCATTTCCATTATTCATCTGATCTTTTTCGTCTTTTTTTTTACATGACTCTTAGACTGAAGAATTGGTCAAAAGCCCCTTTGTATGTCAGTCACTGGTGGAGAGATGGCTCTGATTTTTGTATCCTTTGTTAATTATTCTTTCAAAGATCTCCAAACTGAAATCCTCAGTGACTGGAGAGAAGAGTTTCAAGTCTGTCCCACAGAACACTGTCCAGATTATTGGTTCTTCCTGTTGTTTTAATCTCTGGTCTGTGTCCTGTCCAAAATAAAATTCAATACTCTCCTTTTCTGAGATCACTTCCCCATAATTCCCCAAACTACTATTACCTTGAGAGACTTATGGCTTCAGACCTCTATTCCCTTCATAAGACTTTAGTCCCTTTTGCCACTCATGCATGAGACTTTGTGCGTTTTTTCTAGGATATATTTATAAGAAGATAGATTTAGAGACAAATCACTAAAATACAGGTAATCACAAAACAAATGCAGAACACATAATAAATCTATCAAAGGTAAATTGGACAGCTCCTACTCTACTCATTCCATATAACTAATTCTTTTTGAAATTGCATTTCTATCACCTTGGCTATCTCAGCATCATTCCACATTGCTTTCCTCCATTCCAGCCTCCAACCAGAAATAAGTCTTCTAAAAATTGGAGGTTAAGGGGTAAGGAACACAATAAACTATATTCTTCCAGTAGGATGTGAGTACTTTGAGGAAAACAATCTTTTTTCTGAACCACACCCTGGATACAGGCTCTTATTGCTTCATAACAATTGAAATAAATTGCTCATGGATTTTCCTGCCACAAGTCTCTCCCCACTCCAATTCATTCTCCATTCAGCTGTCAAAGTAATTTTCCTTAGTTCTGATTATGTTACCCCCTACTCAATAAACTACTAGGTCCCTACCACCATCAGGATCAAATATCAAATCCTCTATTTGTCATTCAAAGCCCTTCATAACCCATTTCCCCAGCTCTCAAGTCCTCTTACACGCAATACTCCACGTGCTCTTCAATCAAGTGACATTGGCCTTCTTACTATTCCTCTAATAATATATTTCAGTCATGACATATTTCCTTACTCCAAGCAGTTTTGCAGCTACCTTCCTCGTGCCTGAAATGCTCTCCCTCACTTCTGTCTCCTGGATTCACTGTCTTCTTTAAAATACCAATTCAAACCCCATCTTCAATAGAAAGCCTTTCCCAATCTTTCTCAGTTCTAGTGCTTTCTCTTTATTAGTTATTTCCCATTTATCTTGCATATAACTTGTTTGTACAGTTATTTGAGGTAATGAAATCCTGAACCAGATAGAAGCAGTATCAGAGGAGAAAGAAGCACATCTGTTTTTATTTTTTTATTTTTTATTTTTATTGTCTACAATTGTCTACAATTACAATTACAACAATTTTTTGGTTATACATATGCATTCTTTTTAAAAATATATTTCTTTATGAATCTTCTTGGGAGAGAAAAATCCAAACAAAAGGGGAAAATCACAAGAGAAAAAAACAGAAGAAAAAAATGAGCATAGTATGTGCTGATTTACATTCAGTCTCCATAGTTCTCTCTCAGGATGAAAATGTCATTTTCCATCCAAAGTTTATTGGGATTGCCTTAGATCATTGAACTGCTGAGAAGAATCAAGTCTGTCACAGTTGATTATTGCACAATCTTATTATACAATCTTTTTTCTGAACCATTGTGTATAATGTATTCTTGGTTCTGCTTGTTTCACTCAGCATCAGTTCATGTAAATCTTTCCAAGCCTTTCTAAAATCAGCTTGTTCAGCATTTTTGTAGAATAATATTCTATTACTTTCATATACCACAACTTATTCAGCCACATACAATATATGTATACATATTTATACAGTTATCTTGCTGCACAAGAAAAATCAGATTTAGAAATAAGATAAAAATAACCCGAGCAGGAAAACAAAAATGTAAGTGGACAAAAACAAAAGGAGTGGAAATGCTATGTTGTGGTCCACATTCGTTTCCCATAGTTCTTTTGCTGGATGTAGCTGGTTCTCTTCATTACTGAACAATTGGAATGGATTTGGATCATCTCATTGTTGAAGAGAGCCATGTCCATCAGAATTGATCATCATGCAGTCTCGTTGTTGAAGTGTATAATGATCTCCTGGTTCTGCTCATTTCACTTAGCATCAGCTCATGTAAGTTTCTCCAAGCCTCTCTGAAATCATCCTGCTGGTCATTTCTTACAGAACAATAATATTCCATAACATTCATATACCACAACTTATTCAGCCATTCTTCAATTGACGTTTTCCCAGTTTATTGCTTCCCTTCTAATCTTGTCTGTGTTAGTTTTGTAAAACATCATTTTTATTAATAAAATCCTATCAGTTTTTGATGTTGAAATATTTGACAATTCCAAGTTGATATTTTGATGTGTAAGATTTTATGTTTATATCTGCTGAATTTCATATTGTTAGATTGACCGCAACACTCAAGCTTCTCAAGTAGTTGTAGGTCCTAAATCTTTTATCAAGTCAATGTGTTAGCTATCTTGCCTATCTTAATGTCATTTTAAAATTTGCTTCACAACAATAAACTGGGATAACATTTTTACAGTTAAAGGTTCTGATAAAGGCCTCATTTCCAAAATATATAGAGAATTGACTCTAATTTATAAAAAATCAAGCTATTCTCAGTTGATAAATGGTCAAAGGATATTAACAGACAATTTTCATATGAAAAAATTGAAACTATTTCTAACCATATGAAAAGATGTTCCAAATCATTATTGATCAGAGAAATGCAAATTAAGACAATTCTGAGATGCCACTACACACCTCTCAAGATTGGCTAAGATAACAGGAAAAGAGAATGATGAATGTTGGAGGGGATGTGGGAAAGCTGAGACACTGATGCATTGTTGGTGGAATTGTGAATGTATCCAACCATTCTGGAGAGCAATTTGGAACTATACTAAAAAAGTTATCAAACTGTGCATACCCTTTGTTATTACTGGGCTTATACCCCAAAGAAATCTTAAAGAAGGGAAAGGGACCCACATGTGCAAAAATGCTTGTGGCAGCCCTTTTTTGTAGTGGCCAGAAATCACCAGCAGGATGAATATAGAGAGGCTTGGAAAGACTTACATGAACTGATGCAAGTGAAATGATACCCTTCAACAACAATACTATATGAGGACCAATTCTAATAGAAGTGGCTATTTTTGGCAATGAGAGGATCCAATTCAGTTCCAATTGATCAGTGATGAACAGAACCAGCTACACCCAGTGAAAGAACACTGGGAAACGAGTGTGGACTGCTTACATTTTTGTTTTTCTTCCCAGGTTATTTTTATCTTTCTAAATCCGATTTTTCTTATACAACAAGAGAACTGTATAAATATGTACACACATATCATATTTAAGATATACTTTAATATGTTTTAACATGTATGAGACTGCTTGCCATCTAGGGGAGAGGGTAGAGGAAAGGAAGGGAAAAGTTGGAACAGAAGTGAGTGCAAGGGACAATGTTGAAAAATTACCCATGCATATGTTCTGTTAATTAAAAGTTATAATAAAGAAAGATTATACTATTATCAATTCTGACGGACATGACTGTCTTCAATAATCAAATGATTCAAACCAATTCCAGTTGTTCAATGATGACAGGAGCCATCTACATCCATAGAGAAAACTGTGAGAACTGACTGTGGTTCACAACATAACATTCTCTCTATTTTTGTTGTTGTTTGTTGCATTTTATTTTGCTTCTCTTTTTCTTTTTCTTTTTTTTTTTACTGGTTTCATTTGATTTTTCTTATGCAACACAATAATTGTATAAATATGTATGCATGTATTTGATTTAATGTATATTTCTACCATATTTAAAATATATTAGACTACTTGCCATCTAAGGAAGGGTGTGGGGAAAGGGGGGGAAATTGGAACACAAGGTTTTGTAGGGGCTAATGTTGAAGAATTGTCCACACATATGTCTTGAAAAATAAAAAGCTTTAATAAAAAATTTTTTAAATCTCTTTTCATATCATCTATGCCCTTACCTAAGCTACTGGTTTAAAAAGAAAAAGTTAAATAAGACAAAGTCATGCACAGATCCGCAAGATACTAATGACTGCAGATGTTTATAGCCAATGCTCTATTCTCTAATGACTACTCTTCAAGACCTGACACTCAACAAGTTCCAGAGTTACCCAATTGTATTACTGTCCATAGTGCTCCGTATTTTATTTTATTTTATTTTTTTGCTAAGGCAATTGGGGTTAAGTGACTTGCCCAAGGTCACACAGCTAGGAAGTGTTAAGTGTCTGAAGTCAGACTGGAATTCAGATCTTCCTGATTTCAGGGCTGGTGCTCTATTCACCGCACCACCTAGCTGTCCCAAAGAGCTCTCTATTGCCCATGAGAATAGTATGAGATGTTTTATCAAAAGTCCAATAGTAATTGCCTATTGTTTGAGAGCAGGGATGACATGAAATTATGAGCACTTTAGGAAGAGAGAATGGAAGAGATGAAACTCAGCTCAACAAACCTATATTAAAGTTCCTGCTATATTCAAGGTGCTATTCCTGGTGTTCAATACAAAAATGATACTACTGTCCTTGTCTACAAAAAGTCCACATCCTACTAAGGGTACACAATGGACACTGATAAATAAGTAGAAGGTTACTGGAGGAGAGAGAAAGCATGAAATATACAGATCAAAAAAAGGTTTCTCAAAAGAAGTGACCTCTAAGTTGCCAGAAAGGACATGATTATGGATTGTAGATGAAATAAGCAGAACCAGTGGAATACTGTACATAGTAACAAGATTGTGTAATGATCAACTGTGATAAAATTTGGCTGTTCTCAACAATGCAGTGATTCAAGGCAATTTCAATAGACTTGGGATAGAAAATGCCATCCACATTCAAAGATAGAAGTATGGAGACTGAATGTGGATTAAAACATAGTATTTTCATCTTTTTGTTGTTTATTTATTTGGTTTTTTCTTTCTCATGATTTTTCTCATTTTGGCCTGATTTTTCTTGTTCAACTTGACAAATATCAAAATATTTCTAAAAGAATTGTACATATTTAATCTATACGAGATAGCTTGCAGTATTGGAGAGGGGGAAAGGTGAGGAGAAAAAGAGAAAAATTTGGAACACAAAGTGTCCCAATGAATGAATGTTGGATGTTGAAAATGAATGTTGGAAATTATCTTCACATGTATTTGGAAAAATAAAATGTTATTGAGGAAGAAAAGGATATTAATAGAGAAAGGAGATTGTAATAAGAAGCAGGAGAATGTGCCCAATCAGTCAAATTATTCAATGTCACAAGAAAGATATTAGAGCCTAGAAGAAGGCCGAAAGTGAACATGGCTGAAGGAATCTGGTCTGTCTAAAAGAATAGCAAGATATGGATCATGTAAACAGAAAGCAAGCTATTTTACTTATTATTTTTCCTCCAACTCAAGTTTTGATTTGAGGCACTTATTTCCGGATAATTCTTTTCCATGATCAGCTGCTTCCATTTAACACACTAAATAAAATATAAAGCTCTCAAGAGCAGCTCCAAAATGGATAACTAATTGAAGTTAAATTAACCCAAACTTCATTTCTTGTCTTTGTGAGCTTGGAAAAGACTTTTGCTATAGAAACAAAACAGAGGAATTTGAATTGTAAACAGTCCTGACAGATCATGACAAATGATCTATTTGACCTTGGAAAAAACTCTTTATTTGTGCCTCATTTATAAAATATGGGGAGTGTGCTAGATAAAGGGTTCTTAATCTGAAATCTGTGGCCAAATTTCAGGGAGTCGATAAATATAGATGGGGAAAATATTTTTATTTTCACTAACTTCTGAATATTTCCTTCAATTATTTAATGATATTATTCTAACAAGGGGGTCTATGACACACAGGAAGGTTAAATACTTTGAAACTAGATGATCGTCCTACATCCCATTTCAGCTCTAAACACAAAGAATCTATTATCTCTGCTGTGTAAAAATTATCCTGGCATGGATTCTGTCAATACAAAGTTATTATTAAATAAAAAAAAAAGAATCTATTATCTCTTTGCATACAGATCCTTCAAAGCTACTAATCTTCACTTACAGCTCCAGTTATCGACAATTCCTGAAATTAATAGATACCTATATATGTAAGAGTTGCAGAATTTGAGAACTGAAAACAGGAAGTTCCAGATGAATAGAAACATTTCATGTTTGACCTAAAAGGATATGAATATTTAGAGAGGGTTTGGATAATGAGGACTGGTAAGTTTTGGGGAGGACTAAAAGGACAAATAAATAGATATTGGGACAAAAGAAAAGTACAATGGCATTAGCCAATCTATCTTAGAGACCTAAATAGGACCTCTCTCCACCCACTGAGCCAGAACAGTCTTTAAAAAAGTGTTTGAAAGTTCTTGACAAAGGGACAGATTCAAATGAATGAGTTAGGCCCTATTTAAGAGTTTGGAACCCAAATAGAGAACTGGACTAAAAAAGTACAAATATTTGAAAAACAATAGAAGTCTACTATAACTTTACAAAGGTAGACAAGATATCCATAATTATTTGATTCCTTCTCAGTGTCAAGTACAACAGAGTTCTTAATATAATCTTCATGGTCCCTACTCATTAGTAAAGAGACATTCAGGTTAAATATTTCTAAACTGTCATGCCTTCCCCATCTGTGACAGTTATGAGACAGAGAACAGTGAGAAAATTCATCAAGTAAAAAGAAATTTGGTAAGTTGGAATTGGTAAGGAAATAGGTGTTCATAAATAAAAGTCAGATAATAATAACCATTATCATTATTACTATTTAATGCTTTTAGGTATACAAAGCATTCTAGAGATAGTATCTCTTCTTGAAACAAGCTTAATTAATTATATTTTATAGGTAAAGGAAGGGCAACTAGGTAGCACAAGTGACAGACAGAGAGCTGGGCCTGAAGTCAGGAAGACTGATCCTCAAGACAAATCCTGCCTCAGAAACTTACTAGCTGTGAAATCCTGGGCAAATCACTTAATTCTGTTTGCTTCAGTTTCCTCATCTGTAAAATAAACTAAAGAAGAAAGTAACAAACCACTCCAGTATCTTTGCCAAGAAAATTTCAAATGGAATCATGAAGAATTGGACATGACATGATTCAACAACAGGTAAGTTTCCAGGTAAGGAAACTGAGGTAGATGAATTAGGTGAATCACACAAAGTCATATAGCCAATAAATGTTGGCAAAGGATTCAAACTCACGTCTTTCTGACTCCAATTCTGTCTCCAAGTATAATATATCCACTTTAACACCTACTTGGACCTTCATTTGGTAAAGAGTATATCATCTCTTCCATTTTTCTTAATGAATAGAATCATAGCATCAGAGATGAAAGAGACTTTGGAGATCGTCTAGTCCAAAGTTCTCTCTTTTAGAGATGTGAAAACATTAGAATATGAGCTCCTTGGGAGGGTTTGGGATTCGTTTTTTCTCCTTTCTCTTTTTGTATCTCCAGGGCTTAGCAAAAACTGGTATTAAATATATGCTTATTAATAAAGGCCCAGAAAAGTTAATTCATTTGCTTGTGGTAATATAGAAGAGTGAGGATTTGAATTCAAGTTGTCTGACTTTAAATCCAGTGTTCTTCCTCTTTCTAGAGCCAAGTCACCCAATGATGGACCTAGTGATTTGTATACAGCCACAGAAAAGATATTAGTTCTGTCTTCCATGCCCACCAAAAATGCAGAAAAGGAACTCACAAATTTTGGACAATCGAGATATAGTTCAGAGGTAAGACTACATTGAGGACATTGTGAAGAAGATAGTGATTCAGACCAAGAAGCTCTCTTTGCAAAATAGTTTTCTGGGATTCTTACTAGCAGAGGACAGAATTGTTCATTATAGCTGAAGGTATATCTCCTGCCAGTTTGTATATTGTGGCAAGAAAGCTCATCTTGGCATTGGCAATATCCCCCTATTTGGCATTATAGTCAAAGGTTTATTCTTTATAAGAAAAATCTTATGTCTGGGATAAACTTACATGCATATCTGGAAATAATTGGACAATTTATCTCCCACTATCATGAAAGAGGATGAAGATCCAGAATCACAACAAGAAAAATTATTTTGGAAAAAGTGTAAAGAGAATTCTATTTATTATATCATCACCTTAAAATTTTAATGCTCACAACAGTGCTGTGAATTAGATTACATTAAAGTAATTGTCATTCAAATAGGGCTTTTATATTTCAGAAAAACTGGGATTCTCTTACTATAGTCTAGTGTTTTTCCAGTGTACTTTAATCCAGTGATCTCCAAAATTTTTTTATCATACAACTCTATCAATAAATAATTGAATCATGTTTCTTTTTGCCCCAATACATGAATATTAAAAATAGAAATTTTAAAAGGAAAAAACATTTAACCTTCTTTCTTCTATTCTACTTAATCTCAAAGCTGTAAATGGAGAAAGGGGAAGGGAGATAATTTATACAAATTCCATTTAATAAACTACCCAGACATTTCAAACAGTTAACTATGTCCCTGCCTCCTTCCTCTCTGACCCATGCTCCAATTGCTAGAATCTTTGCAGCTACAGCTGCTGTTGCAGTGGGATCTACCCCCTTCAGAGAATCAGTGTGTTCAAAAATGGAGGAGAGGAAAAAAAAGTGGAAAATTGAACGGGTTAAGGAAGCTGATCCTAGAAACAGATTCTCAGAAGGGACTGACCAGCCCATGAGGATAATTTTCTGTCCTAAATGATCTTCCCCTGACCCCAGTGCTGCCTGGAATTTTTAAAAACTTTACCTTGTTACCCTTCCTAAAATTAGAGATTAATTTGGGTTACTAAGCATTTTCTTTTAAAAATTCAAATACTGCTGGGAAGGTTAAGAGGCTGACAGTTATTCACACATTAATGTGAGCTGCAGAACTTCAATCAGACAATCAGATTGCTTTCCTCCTAAGCCTAGCTGAAATCAGCTCCCCTGGGGGATGTAGGTTTTGAGGAGGGGAATGAAAGTAGATTATTCAAAAAGCTTGTGCTTGGACCAATTTAGTGCACAGAACAAGCCTAGATAAGGGTGTTTCAGTAGGCAGCTCAGAGCAGTATGAGACAGGGCACTAAGATTCTAGAGAAAGGGATACTAAAGGGTAGAAGAACCATGTAGGAAGGGAAATAGAAAGATACCAGGCAAATTTTGCCTGGTTCAAAACATTTCCTAGGGCAGATAATCCAAGGAAATGGGAGAGACTTCTCTTCTGTAACAGTTGGTCTCCTATATTCCAGAACTCAGAAGTCAAAGGAGTAGAGAAATCTTAGAATCATAGATTTAGAGCTATTTTATTTTACAGATGAAGCAATTGAGGCATAGAGGTTGTGTGATCTGGTAAGAATCACAGAGCAAGTAAATGACTGAGGAAGGGATTAATACGAGATTTTCTTTTTAGACAGGTAGACACTGGGGCTACATGGTTTCCTCTGAGGATCAGTCATTACTCACTACAAGACAATTTGTAATGCAAGGCAGAACTTTGGGACTCCTCCAAGCTTGAAGCCTCAGGACTTTGGCTTTTATGTCCCTTGTTACAACCTGAATGGAGAATATAAGCCTCATTTAGAATGTTTTTATCTAAGGTAAAATAAGTTCAAAATAACAAATTCTAAATTAACTTTGAAAATATTCCTTGTGAATATTAGGAATCTGCCTGAATACCAAAAACATTCAGGAGCATAGGACATAGCCCTCCACCACCTATGTGGTAGAAAAAGGTTTGGTCCTAAGAGTCAAGACTTCTCCTTATTTATTCTTTAGTCCAGAAGTTTAAGGTAGTGGCAAGAGTGACTTTGAAATCAAAGGATTTGAATTCAAGTCTCAGTTCTGTTACTTACTACTTGGTTCATGAAAGCAAAACACAATTGTTCCAGGATTCAGTTTTCTTAAATTCCAAAAATGAGAGAATTGGCTCAAATGACTTTCTAAGGTCCCTTCCAGGTCTTAATTTTATGATTCTAAGAATAATATTATTTGGAATTGAAACATTTAAAGGGAATATATTGGTGCAGTAGATGTAAATTCCAGAAGTTAGTTTTCTAATTCAATCCAACAAGCATTTAATAAATACCAAAGTACTGCACTCAATATGTCAGCAAATTTGAGAAACTCAACAGTGGCCACTAGATTAGAAAAGATAAAGTCTATGTCCCAGTCCTAAAGAATGGACAATGTCAAGGAATGTTCAAATTACCAAATAATTGTGCTCATTTTACACAGCAGCAAAGTTTGCTCAAGATTCTGCAAGCTAGGCTTCAGCAATATGTGAACCAAAAATTTCCAGAAGATTTTCAAAGAGACAGAGGAGCTAAAAATTAAATCATCAACATTTGATGGATTATGGAGAAAACAAGGAATTTCCAGAAAAACATCTACTTCTGCATCATTAATACTAAAGCCTTTTTGACTGTGTGGATCACAACAAAATGTGGCAAGTCCTCAAAGAGATAGGATTGCCAGATCATTTTACTTGTCTCCTACAGAATCTATATTGTAAATCAAGAAGCAGCTATTAGACCTGATCAAGGAACAACTGATTGGTTTAAGACTGGGAAAGGAGATTGAGAAGACTGTACATTGTCACCTAATTTATTTAACTTATATGCAGAGTACATCATAAGAAATGCCAGGATGGATGAATCAAAAGCCAGAATTAAAGTTGCCAGAGAAATATCAACAATCTCAGATATGCAGATGATACCACTTTGATGAAGAAAGTGAAGAGGAATTAAAAAGCCTTTTGATGAGGATAAAAAAGTAGAGTGTAAAAGCTGGCTTAAAGCTTAACATAAAAAAAACTAAGATTTGGCAACTGGTCCCATTACTTCCTGGCAAAGAGAGAGAAAAGATATGGAAGCAGTGACAGATTTGATATTCTTGGGCTCAAAGATCACTGTAGTCATGAAATTAAAAACACTTTTTCCTTGGAAGGAAAGCTATGGCAAATCTGGGCAGCATACTAAAAATCAGATGTCACAATTGCCAACAAAGGTCGTATAGTGAAATCTATGGTTTTTCCAATAGTAATATATGGCTGTTGGACTCTAAGAAAAGCCAAATACCCAGAATTGTGACTTTTGAATTGTGGCTCTGGAGAGGACTTTTGAGAGTCCCTTGTATAGCAAGGAAATCAAATCAGTCAATACTTACACTTAAATTCAGGTTATTCACTGAAAGATTAAATACTGAAACAGAAGTTTAAATACTTTGAGTATGCAGAACTCACTGGAAAAGATCCTGATGTTGGGAATGATTGAAAGGAAGAGGTAAAGGGAATGGCAGAGCATGAGATGGATAGATACTGTCATGGAAACGATGAATTTGAATTTGGATATACTTTGGGAGATAGTAGAAGATAAAAGGGCCTGATGTGCTAAGTTAGTCCATGGGAATACAAAGAACATGATTAAATAACTTAACAACAATGACATACATGTGCTGGGTGTTAGAAATTAATCCAAAACATAATTCATCTTTTTGTCTCTTTTGGATCTCACTTCATTTTCCCCCACCTGACTTTAATCTCCATTCCCTTTCTTTTTCAGTACTTCCCCTTCTCCCTTTCTAACAATCAAGTGGGAGCTCTCTAATATGAGTTCTGTAGAGTTCTTTCATCAAGAAGGCTTTTAAAATGTATTTTAGATCCATGTGTTCTACAATCTGTGTCTGTAAAAATTATCAGGAAAACCCTTTGAAGAGGTTGCAATGATTTACTGGAAGGTTGTTTTTTGTTTTTTGTTTTTTTGTTTTGTTTTGTTTTTTTTAATGTCCCTTGCTTAATCTCTTCCAGGTCTAGCAACAATATGGGAACTTTGTAAACTTGGATCCTGAGATTTCCCATTATCTTTCTTTAATCTGTAAGGATATATGAGTAAATAGGATTAGCTATAGAAAGAATACTTACTTTGACTCAGAAAATAGACCCAGATCTATACTCCAATAAAATCAATGAAAAAGGAAAAGAACCCATATCTATCTAGCTAACTATATATCTATATTTATAACAGCTCCTTTGTAGTGATTTTAAAAACCTGGAAACTATGCATATATCTATCAACTGGGGAATGAGTATAATGAGTATACAAATATGATGAAATAGTATTATGTAGTATATGTAGTATGTATATAGTATATAGTATTGAAGTAGTATCATAAGAAATTATGAAAAGGAAGACTTGAATGAATTGATTCAGAATGAAGTGAGCAGAACCAGATGAATAGTTTATACTGTAACAACAACATTATAAAGACAGACAGCTTTGCAAGACTTAAGGACTCTGAGCAATGCAAAAACTAACCATGAATCCAGAGGACTGATGATGAAGCATGCTATCCACTTTCTAACAGAGAACTAATTTAATGGCTCTAAGATGAAGAATTCGGCATATATAGGTTTATAATACCTGCTTTCAAGGGTTATTGTAAGGATCAAATAAGATAATAATTGTAAAAATGTTTAGCACAGTTTTTAGCATATAGTAAGTATTACATAAATGTTGTTATTATTATTATCATTGTTGTTATTACATTTTAAAAAGTCACCAAAATGGGGATTTGTTTTGCTTTACTAAGTATATACATTACAAGGTTTTTTAAAAAATATTTTCAATGGGGATAATAATGGGAGATTGAAAAATTAAATCCCAGTTACCTGAAAAAAAATTAAGATTGTAATAAAATATGAAGTCATCCCTGAGGACACCATTGGATATGAGTAACATCTAAAAGCTTGAAGGGACCTCAAGGGATATTTTGGTAGTGACTTTCTAAACTACAAAGGGCAGATGTCTCTTTTTTATTGAAGATTTTTTGGAACAGAAATCAAACCTTCCTTTGATTCCTTACTCCAATGTTTTAATACCTTGAAAATCAAGGTGCCTCCTTATGCCTGATGGAAACCTTTTTTGCTTTATTGGATATAGCCCTGAAGAAATGTTAAATCTATTTCTACTTATTTAGCCTATCATGTACATAGACAATTGCTTAGCATACTTTGGGGATGGGAAGGAATCCTTCATTGCTTTTATTTGAATTATTTAGAAATTATATACAAAGTAGAATTGTTAAAAATAAAAATTATGTGCTTTTATAAGAAAAAAATGCAAGAAAGCATTCCTGGTTTCATCTCCATTAACCCTCCTTAAAATGTCACAGCTTAAGCAGTTATCTATCTTGCCATTCCTAGCTCTAGATTGGTAGGATTATCAATTGTCCTATGTGAATATTCTCATGTTCTTTTTGGTCTGAAGACAAAACCAAAATATTCCCTTTTTTGTCCTTTCTTCCTACTCTGGTAGAATGTAAGCTTCCTGGGGATAGGGACTTTAAAAAAAAGCTTAAATTTATTTCCCAAGTGCTTAGCACAGTTTCCGGCATTTAATAAGTGGTACTTAATAAATGCTCATTTCCTTTCCAGAACATATTCTTATCCCTTAAGGGAAAATTGTTGCTTATCTTGGAAACCCCTAAACAGCCTATTATGTCCAAGGTCTGATTACCTTTTATCTTTTTAAAGGAAAAGTTTATGATTAAATATTGTATTTTCGCTTAAAGATATTCAAACATCGTAGGACATTGAACATTTTCCAATTTATTATAGGTGAATATTAGATAAAGTGTTGAAATGCAATAAAGAACTCTGCTATTAGAAGTCAGAGAATCAGAGTTAAACTTCCTTCTTTATAGCATTTTACTTTTTCTAAATCCATGAAAAGACAATTTGTGACATTTATTTTTATAAGATTTTGAGTTCCACATTTTTGTCCCTCTTTCCCTTCTCTCCCCATCCCAAGAGAGCAAGCAATCTAACATAGGCGATACATGTACAATCATGTTAAAATATTTCTATAGTAGTCATGTTGTGAAATAAGAATCAGAACAAAAGGGGAAAACTACAAGAAAGAGAAACAACAAAATTTAAAAAAGTAAAAACAGCATGTTTCAATTGGCAATCAATCTTTTTCTGGATGTAGATAATATTTTCCATCCCAAGTCTTTTGATTGTCTTGGGTCATTGTATTACTGAAAATCATGGTTATAATTATGTATAATGTTCTCCTAGTTCTGCTCACTTCACTCAGCATCAATCCATGTATAAGTCTTCCTAAGTTTTCCTGAAATCCTTCTACTGATCATTTCTTACAGAATAGTGTTCTATTACATTTATATGTCATAGCTTGTTCAGCAATTCCCTAATTAATGAGCATTTCCTCAATTTCTAATTCTTTGCCACCACAAAAAGAGCTGCTATAAATATTTTTGTACATAGAGATTCTTTTCTTTTTTTCTCTTTGGGATACAATAATGGGCATAGTCCTAAATTGCTCTCAAGAAAGATTGGATCAGTTCACATTTCCACAACAGTGCTTCAGCATGCCAGCTTTCCCAGCTTTATCTCCTTCAATATTTATCATATTCTTTTTCTATCATCTTACCCAATCTGATAGGAATGAGATGATTCGTGGGGTTATTTTAATCTGCATTTCTCTAAACAATAATTATTTAGAGCATTTTATATGATTATAGATAATTTTAACTTTTTCATGTGAAACTTGTCTATTCATATCTTTTGACCATTTATCTATTGGGGAATGACTTGTATTCTCATAGTTCTCTATGTTCTCTATAAGCCTGGCTATAAAAAAATGTTTTCCATCTTTCTGCTTTCTTTCTGACCTTGGTTGCATTGGTTTTGCTTGTGTGCAAACTTTTAAATTTAATATAATATGATTTCCTTTCAGTAGCACTGGTGTCTTGGGACTACTTTCATGTCTCAGAGCCTGGGGTTTCTACAGGTTTCATGACCTTTACCTCAGAGAAGACTATGGTGCCAAAAGCCCAAACCATATTTAGAGCTCATTTAGAAGCATCGACTTTGAAAGTTGTAAGGAACTGGGAAGGCATCTAGTTTCACCATTACCTAAGCATGATTTCCCTCTAGATAATTTAAGTTGTAGAGTGGACTAGAAGAATCTCAGAATTAGAAAACTTACTGCCTCCTAGGAGATCCTCCTAGGATAATCCATTCTATTTTGGGAAAGCTCTAATCACTAGGAAGTTATTTCTTTTGCCTAACATATATCTGCTTTTCTGCAGTTTCCAGTCATTGCTCCTATTACTGTCCTCTTGAACTGTACAAAATGTCATCATTGTAAGTTTTTTTAAAGTGTCAGCACCATGGCCAGTGGTCATGGCTAAGTTGAGTAAAACTGAAAGGTTCAATACTTAGAAAAGGAGAACAGTCAAGTAGGTAAACACACGATTCCCATTTAGTTAAAAATATTCAATTAAATACAAACCATTCCATTTAAGTCCTATTTCAATGCCTCATTGTGGTGTGAAAGTGATGCTAGGCTCTCAAAGACCATGCCAATGGAGCAATTTGGCAACAACTTTCTGTCTACCATTCAAGGGCCACATCAGCACTAGATGGTTTCAGAGTGATGAATTTTTTGGCCTCAGTACCTATCAAAGACTTACCTCCAAGTAATAGATTGGTTATATTTCCTATTTTCAAAAAGAACACCCACATTAATGAATTAGTGGATCCTTGATGCACTACATAGTAATTACTGACACTGAGGAATGCTCTTAATGAAGGGCTGGACCCCTCCCTCCTCTGCCAGTAGCCAATGGTCTCAATAGAAAACATCTAGAGCTCCTAATCCCTGCCTGAAGGGCATTTTCCAAGCATAGAGAAATTATATGATAACTCATATATCATGGTATGAGGGATGTAGGAAGTTCCTCTGCTCTAAAAAATCTCCTTTCTTGGTCTATCTTCCAGTCCTGAAATTCTGATGTTAACATAATTCACTCAATTGGAGGGAGGGGAAAGGAATTAATGTCTAAAAGCAACTGTTAAATTGTGACCAAATAATCATCTAACCTGATTTCATTATCACACTAGCACAGATTCATTTATCAAATTATCTGGTTTATGTTATGAGAGAGAATGATACAATGTACAAAGTGGATTTCACTTCCCTCCATCTCTAAATTCCATGACACTATGATTTATATGAGAAAAGGTTAAACTAGGACAGCTAGGTGGCGCAGTGGATAGAGTACCAGCCTTGAAGTCAGGAGGACCTGAGTTCAAAAGTGACCTCAGACACAATACTTCCTGGCTGTGTGACCTTGGCCAAGTCACTTAATCTCAATTGCCTCAGCCAGAGAGAGAGAGAGAGAGAGAGAGAGAGAGAGAGAGAGAAGGTTAAACTAAATGGTTGATGTTTCTGTCATAATTTTTTATGATTCTAAATAAATTTAATGAGTAGGTCATCATAGCAAGAATGGATGGATGATATAAGAGTAAGATAAAGGCTCTAACGTTCTTCATCTCTCTCCTAGATGAAGAGATGCTTTAAAAAAAAACCAGAGACGAATGTCAAGGACATGCTGTCTACTTCAAAACTTTGCCTAGAAATCACCCTGAGGATTAAAGTTTGATAAACTTTGATAATAAGTACTGAGAGCTATAAGGAATCTTAAACTATAAGGAATCATTCATTGTAACATTTCTGGTCCCCCCTGTATGTGCCAAAATGTTTGTGGCAGCCCTGTTTATAGTGGCTAGAAGCTGGAAAATGAAAGGATGTCCATCAATTGGAGAATGGTTGAATAAATTGTGGTATATGAATGTTATGGAATATTATTGTTCTGTAAGGAATGACCAGCAGAATGAATACAGAGAGGAATGGCGAGACTTACATGAACTGATGCTGAGTGAAATGAGCAGAACCAGGAGATCATTATATACCTCAACAACGATACTGTTTGAGGATGTATTCTGATGGAAGTGGATCTCTTTGATAAAGAGAGCCTTAATTGATCAAAGATGGACAGAAGCAGCTACACCCAGAGAAAGAACACTGGGAAATGAATATAAACTGCTTGCATTTTTGCTTTTCTTCCCGGGTTATTTATACCTTCTGAATTCAATTCTCCCTGTGCAACAAGAAAACTGTTCAGTTCTGCACACATATATTGTATCTAGGATATACTGCAACCCATTCAACATGTAAAGGACTGCTTGCCATCTGGGGGAAGGGGTGGAGGGAGAGAGGGGAAAAATCGGAACAGAAGTGAATGCAAGGGATAATGCTGTAAAAAATTACCCTGGCATGCGTTCTATCAATAAAAAGTTATATAAAAAAAAGAAGAGAAGACTCAGGAGGGCCATTAGAGCTGTCTTTAAGAAACTGAAGGACTGTCATATGGACAAGGATTACACTTGTTTTGTTTGGCTCCGGAGGGCAGAATCAAAAATAATTCATGAAAAGTGCAAAGAAGCACCTTCAACATCAATAAAACAATAAACCTGAAAAAAAAACATTTCTGGTCCCCCCCATTACATAGATGAATAAACTGAGACACCAAGAGTAAAAAATAATTTGCCCAACATCCCATAATTTGTTACTGGTAAAGCCAGAACTCAGATAACCTGTGTCTTTTTATTATATGTCCAGAATTCTTTCCATGAAATCATACAAATTTGGGGAAAGTGGACAAAATTAGAAAGTAAATGGCAATAGCCAAGAGGAGATCAATTATAAATGGAAGAAATCCTAGGAAAAGTCTTGCAGTTCACATAATTTGAGTTAAGGTCAGGTAGAAAATCTTTTTTGTTATTACTGGCCATAGCAAGGAGAGATCTATTGATTGACATTTCTCTTGTCCACCAAGTGAGCTTTGAATACAAACAATTTCCTATGACTGTATATCCTGTAAGAAGCAGGAAAAAATGGAGGGCTGACTTTGGGGGCAGGACAGATACTTAGTAATCAGTTATTGGCTTCAGAGGAACAGATCAACTTTGCTTAATTCTATAGCTAGGGGAGCTAAGGAACAAAGGAAGAGGAAAATGTAAATATAGGGTCATTTTATACTGAAATGATGGTTATGAAGATATATTCATTCATACGAGGAAAAGGAAAATTATAAGGTTACTCTTCTTTGTTGCCACAAAGAGAATAATATTTAATTTAATTGAAAAGTAAAACCAGATAAGATAAAAGGGCTATGTTTTGGCACGTATATATGGCTCTCACTGATCTAGGAGGAAAGAATAAGGAAAAAGAGTATAGGAGGCAAGTATAAAAGGTCAAAGAAAAGGAGAAGGGAAATTTCAAATCAACAGACATAGCACTGTGCTTAGACGCTGAAGACAATACAAAGATTAGATAAAAAACAGAATTCTTGACCTCATGGAACTTTCAATCTAGTAGGAAAGATTATTTTAATATTAAATCATCTAAATATATATAGAAGTATAAATAAAATGGTATTGGGAGACTAGCAAACATTATGTTATTAAGGTACATGAGGGGAGATGAGCAGGAAATACCCAAAGCATTTTTCTTTCATGGATCCTTACAATGGATGCCCCATCAGCATCTCAAACTCAAAATATCTAAACTGACACTCATCTCTCACATCAAATTCCTATTTTTAGCAAGAGCAATACCATTCTTCAAATCATCGAGGTTTTCTACTAGAAATTTTGTTGATTCTCCTGTCTCCCTCTTTATGCCTAATCAGTTGGCAAATCTTTCTGCTTCTACTTCCAATGATATTTCTCATTAGAATCCTTCTCTCCACTCATCCTACTATCAACATAGTTCAAAACCTTATCCCTTCTTGTTTAGATTACTGTTGTAACCCAATCAGTCCATCTGCTTCTAGATACTTCCTTTTCCACCCCATCCTTTACACAATTGTCTAAAATAATATCCTCAAAGTATAGGTCAGGCCACTCCCCTCACTCAAAATGCTTAATGGCTTCACATTCCCTATAAAACTTTTTTTAATTGGCCCTCTGCAGTCTGGATCCTACCGACCTTCCCAAAATTATTCGACCTTCCTTCCCTTCCCAAACTCTAAGCTTTGAGCTCTCCATTGCCTTTATTCTTATTTTTGCAAAAGCTCTTCCCTTTGTATAATATGTACATTTTTTCATCCCACCTCACAGAATTCTTGAATCCTCCATGAAGTTTCTCTAAATCTCATCCATAGTTAGCAGCCTTCTAATCTTCGATTGCTTTTGAACTTGATCTAAGCAGATAGCAAACATTAAATAATGGAATTAAATAAAACCAATTAGAATAGGATATGGAAATCTGGGTTTATCCTGCCTAATATGCAATATATTCCAGAGTCATCATTATGATTCAGTTTAGATTTATCAATACTCTCAAGCCACAATGTCATCTGAAGAAAAAAATAGAGAATCAATTTTAGTGCTACTTGAGATGTCCTAACAAGATCTGAGTAGAAAGGAGGGTTGCAGAATGAGAAGTCTATTGGTTGGGGTTTCCATAGAAGATGTCACTCAAGATTCGGGACATCCCTGTTCAGTCACAGAGTGCCAGAGGGGATGCTCTAATAACCTCCCCTCTACATGTATAAGCTTAGAGAGATTCTTCAGGCAGTCCAACCAGTCAGGGCTGTCAGTAACTCTGTGAATGTTCAAAAAATTGAGCTTCTTAAAGGTTACTGCCAGGAAAAATTAAAAAAAATTAAAATGTCTAGACAACTGGCAAGATAATTGAGAAAATTGCTATTTTTTTAATCTCTCCAGTGCTTGTCTCTAGTTAGTGGGCATTCTTCAGAGAGAATTAGAAAGACAAGACAGTATACTCATTCAGATATGGAAAAGAAACATAAGTGATTTGACTTCTCTAATTTTCCCCTAACGGTGAAACCTGTAACTTCCTTCATTTTGTCATATTAATTGGCCATACGGATCCCTGATCTTCTATTTAATAGGAATTGAATAAAGCTGCTTCACTTACAGTCAACTATCAATTATCTGAATGAAGATACTCAATTCTGAGGATTGTTGGTATCCAATTTTTAATCCTGTCTTTTCTCCACTTTGTCATTTAGCATGCATGTAAGCTTCCCATTCCCCATGTAAATTAATTAGATTCAAATATAATCAAAATAAAAAGGTTACAATCCTATTGTACTCTGCACTAGTCAGATCTTATGTGTAAAGTTGTATTTTATCTTGATGTCCCATTTTAGGAAGTAAATTAACAGCCTGGATGCTGTTTGGATATGACCGGGATAGTGAAGGGTCTAAAGATTGTGTCAGATTCCATTGAAACAGTCAGGGATGCTTAGATTAGAGAAGAGCAGACTTAGGAAAAATACCATAACGGCCTTCAAGTATTTCAAAGACTATCACTTTGAAGAAGTTGTCTGGCCAAACTGAGACAATCAATGGGAGATCTAAACAAACAGATTTAGGCTTGACAAAAGAAAAGTCTTGCTAAAAACTTGGAACTATCCCAAAGTCAAATGGTTTATCTTGAAAGAAGTCGATATCCCTTCCTTGGACATCTTTGAACAAAAGCCTGAAGGAGCACTTACCATTGATGCTGTTGAGGGAATTTTTTTTTAGATTCTGTGACACTTGGCTGGGATTTCAAAACCCCTCTTTATACTCTAAATGATTTTATTTAACAAATGATCATAAAATCACATCACACATTTATAGGACCAAAATATCCTAGAACTTTAAATCTAACCTATCCCTGACCAAAAATTCCTTCAACAATCTCAATAACAAATAGTCATCCAGTTTTTGCATGAAAAATCTTAATGAGAGAAAACCTACTACCTCCTAGTACAGCTATGAACTGCAATTATGTCATCTAAGTTTTTATTCAGAGCATTATTTTAATTTTTAAATAGTTAAGTAAAATTTTAAATAGTAAAAAGTTAAAAAAAAAGTAATAAAATGAGAATCTATGATACTCTATGATATCTATAATACTCTACTAGAATTTTCAATTTGACATTGAAATCTTTCTAAGTCTGGTCATTCAACAAGGTCTGAATCCATTTCACTGTATTACTGTCCAGACCATAAATCACTATCTTTTTTTAAGAATAGCATAAGATAATTTATCAAATGTTTTTTTAATCTAAGCAAACTTTATTTTTGTATTCCTTCTAGCTACCAGTTTAGTAACTAATCCAAA
Organism: Antechinus flavipes; assembly: GCF_016432865.1. Classification (NCBI taxonomy): domain Eukaryota; kingdom Metazoa; phylum Chordata; class Mammalia; order Dasyuromorphia; family Dasyuridae; genus Antechinus; species Antechinus flavipes. Next base: position 142,489,022 of record NC_067401.1, on the reverse strand, counting down.
AGAAATAATAAATTTAGTTTGATATGACCTGTTCTTGCTTAAATCAAGCTAACTCTTCATGATCTACAATTTTCCTAAGTGTTCTCTAAGCACCATATATATATATATACATATATATATATATAAAGGAAAATGAATGGATGCCCATCAATTGGAGAATGGCTGGGTAAATTGTGGTATATGAATGTTATGGAATATTATTGCTCTGTAAGGAATGACCAGCAGGATGAATACAGAGAGGCTTGGAGAGACCTACATGAAATGATGCTAAGTGAAATGAGCAGAACCAGGAGATCATTATACACTTCGACAACGATATTGTATGAGGATGTATTCTGATGGAAGTGGATTTCTTTGACAAAGAGACCTGAGTTTCAATGGATAAATGATGGACAGAAACAGCTACACCCAAAGAAAGAACACTGGGAAACGAATATGAACTATTTGCATTTTTGATTTTCTTCCCGAGTTATTTTTACCTTCTGAATCCAATTCTCCCTGTGCAACAAGAGAACTGTTCGGTTCTGCAAAGATATATTGTATCTAGGATATACTGCAACATATCTAACATATATAGGACTGCTTACCATCTAGGGGAGTGGGCGGAGGGAGGGAGGGGAAAAATCGAAACATAAGCGAGTGCAAAGGATAATGTTGTAAAAAATTACCCTGGCATGGATTCTGTCAATATAAAGTTATTATTAAATAAAATAAAATTTAAAAAAAAAGAGATATAGAATATATATATATATATATATATATATGGAATAAATAGGTCACTAAATGATGAGACCCTGAGTCATTTCCAGTGGACTATATGGACTATTATTATTCAGAATTGAAGAACTTTTTATTTTGAGATAATGAAGCAATCATCCTGTGTTAGCCCTAAGAAGAACCTCCCACTTATGAGAAATAAAAGAGTGACAATTTCTACTCTTGCTTTTTTCTTTTTCTCCAGAACATGTGGTAAGGATTTCTTTCTCTTGTAATTCCTATGAGATGAGATGAAGAGAATGTCACCTTCTTTAATCATAATAGTGATTGCTTGTGTATGGTAGTCATGATTAATTGAGCAAAACTGTTTTTATATCCTGAGTTCTGGATATCTCTCCTGCTCTCTGTGTCCCTGACTCTAGGTGACTGAACATGAGTTAGAGACAATTCATGAGTTTCAGAGTTCAGGAGCTCTTGAGTCCTTCAGTCAGTATCAGCTACATTCCAGGAGGTATCTATTCCACATGGCTGTTATAATGCTTCTCAGAAGAGAACATGACCATTAACAGGAGAATGAACCCAGGGCAGCAAAGTGATACATTGGATAGAGCACTGGATCTAAAGTCAGGAAGATATGAGTTCAAATTCTACTTCAGACAATTACTTGCTGTGTGACAAAGGCTGCTCACTTATCCTTTGTCAGTCTCAGTTTCTTCAACTATAAATGGGAATAATAACAGCACCTCTCTTGCAGAGTTGTGAAGATCATATAAGAAATATTTGTTAAGCATTATTCTGGTTTAAGATCTGCAAAGTATCATGCTGGTTTACTGTGGGGCTGGTGAGAAGTTTTCAGAGTTATCTAAGAAATCAGGTGACTGGCACACACAGCAGGAGCTTAATAAATTCTTGTTTTATACTACCTCCACATAAGCCCTGGTCTAGCCTACCACAAGACATGGATAATCTTTTAGAGAGTTATCCAGGCAGCAGAGCTCCAAGTTGAAGGTGTGAAATGACTATGTAACAGTGTCATTACGTGCTCTATTTTTTAAGTATTGACATTTCCTTAATTACAGTAGGTATCACCTTTCTTTGAGCTATTTTTCTTCTGTCCTTCCCAATCCAAAAGCCATTTTTCTTGTGGGAGAAAGCAAGCAAAATTAGAAGTAATTTTGCATTCTATTTTCAGTGATTATCAGACCATCCATCCTGAATAGCAATACTATCATTTCTTTGACTTTCTTCTTTCAACAAATATATCTTTAAAAAAATTCCTCTGTCCTTTGTTCCTTTTACCAGACTCAGATTATTCTAAGCTTTAGTTCTCTTGACATGATTCCTGTAGGACTGTGGCACACTTTCATATTCAACCTCTATTATCTCCCTTTGCTTCCATTTTCTATACAAATTTCACTCTTTAAAAAAAATCAAAAAAGGATAGTAATATGGCTCCAAAGGAGAGATATGAAAAGATATGTCATGTGATTCTCAGAACAACCCTGGGAGGGAGAGGTTATTATTATCATCCTTTTATTGATGGAGAAACTGAGGCAGACAGAGCCTGGGGTCATATGGTTAGTCAGTGTCTAAGGTCATATCTGACATTGTGCCTTCTTGATTCCAGATCCAGGACCCTATGGACTAATCTATTAAAAGTTTCTCATTATTTCTACTCTAGAAATCTTCTTTCATGTTAATGAGAATCAGAACTAGAATAGAATTTTCCTTCACTTTTTGTAAAAATAAAATTATCATTAAGGCAAACAAGGAGTTATAAGCTGCTCTGCTTTTGGCAACTGTAAGAGTCATCCGGATAATTGAAGGTCTCCATCACTATGATGTCATACTTTTGTGCTATGCTATGCTACATAGTATATTAAACCTTTATTTCCTGAATTTTTTGTTCATTTCTAGTCCATTACATCTTACTTTTCTGGTTCTTAGATTTCATCACATGAAAATATATTTTTTGTTTATTTTTCCTTTTTAATACAATTTTTATTGATGTTTTTTATTTTTATACTGTCTAAATTTCCCCTGTCTTCTTTTCCCTTCCTCTTCCCAGGGAAGTATTTCATATGATAAACAATATTTTTAAGGAAAAAGAGTAAGAAGAGGAAAAAATTGGCAACATTAATTAATGCACCAAAAAAATCTAAAAATATATTCAATGTGACACCCCCCATTTCTGAAAAGCAGTAGGCAAAAGTATCTTTTCATATCTCTCCTTTGGAGCTATATTTGTTCTTTGTAATTTTGCAATATTAAATTTTGGTTGTAATTGTGGTTGTTCTTTCCATTTATATTGATTTAATCATTGTGTATATTATTTTCTTGGTTCTATTTACTTCATTCTGCAGCAGTTCATTTGTCTCTCAATGCTTCTTTGTATTGATTATATCCATAATTTCCTACAGCATAACAATATTCCATTACATTAATGTATCACAATTTATCTAGGCATTCTTGAGTCAATGAATATTTACTTAGTTTTCAGTCCACACACACACACACACACACACATACATACACACACACTTGCATGCATGCACGCACAATGTTGCAAAAATATTTTGCTGTGCATAAGAGCTTTTTTTTTTAATAAAAGCTTTTTTTTTTAATCACTGACTTTCTTGGGGATAAAATTTAAGTCATGGAATATCTTGATCAAAGTGTATAGACATTCTGGTCAATTTATGTGCATAATTCCAAATTGCTTTCCAAAATTGTTATCCCAACTTACAATTGCACTAAAAAATCATTAAGGTATCTATCTCCCCACAACTCTTCCCACAATGACTATTCCCATATTTTGTTCTCTTAGCCTATTTATTGAGTATGAAATGATACCTCAGGGTTGTGTTGATGTGTTTTTATCTTATCATTAGTGATTTTGAGCATTCTTTCACATGGTTGTTAATAGTTTGCAATTCTTGGGTACACATTTGTTCATATCCTTTGGCCACTAATTTATTGAGGAATGATTTTTGGCTATATATGTTTGTATATGTGTGTGTGTGTGTGTGTGTGTGTGTGTGTGTGTGTGTATGTGGGTATCTAAGTATTAGACATTAATATATCTTGCATACCAAACCATTATCTAGGAAATTTGAAACAACCTTGTCCCTTCTTATATTAGATGCATTAAGTTTTTGTGAAGAACCTTTTTAATTTTATGTAATCAAAATTATTCATTTTCCTTTTAAATTGCCTCTATCCCTTGCTTGATTAAGAATATATATTCTACCCCACAACCATATGAAGTATATAATATACTTATCTTCTAAGTCTTTGATAGCATGATATGTTTGAATGACCTTTATTCAGATAATGTATCCATTTTGAATTTATAATTTAAAATAGTATATATGGTGTTGGTCTTAACCTAATTTCTGCTAGACATTTTCCTAGCAGATTTCAAATAGGGAATTATCTTTTTCTGAGGCAATTGGGGTTAAGTGACTTGCCCAGAGTCACACAGCCAGGAAGTATTGAGTGTTTGAGACCAGATTTGAACTCAGGTCCTCCTGACGTCAGGGCTGGTGCTCTATCCATTGCACCACCCAGCTTCCCTGGAATTTTTTCTTAAATAATTTATGTTATGGAGGTTTATTAACACTGTTTCATTGATCTCCATTACTTTTTATTCTGTTTAATCTAGTCAATTTTGGTGATCTATTTCTCTATTTTTTTTAGCTGGTATCAAATGATTCTGCTTTATAACATAGTCTGAGCTCTGACAGTACAATTTTCCTCTCATCCCTATCTTTTTTTCATTATTTCCTTTGATATTCTAGGTCTTTTGTTTCTCCAAACTAATCTTATCATTGTTTTATTGAGTTCTGTAAAATATCCTTTTAATAGTTTGATTGTCATAGCATGAAAGCTATGAATTTAATTTTGTTATATTGTCATTTTTATTATATTGGCATAGCCCAGTTAATTGGCATTGAATATTCTTCTAGCTATTGTAATTGTTCTTTATTTCTTTTAGATAAACTTTATAATTGAATCTTAACAGGTATTGAGTGTACTACAATTGAGTGATTCCAAAATATTTTGTGCATTTTGGAGTTATTTTGAATGAGATTCTCTTTTTTTTTTTGATAAATAGCTTTGATTTTGTTATTATTTATTTTTATTATAAAGAAATGCTATTGATTTATATAAGTTTTGCAGCTTATAACTTTGTTGAAGCTATTGTCTCATATAGTATCTTTGCTAATTCCCTAAGATTTTCTAAGAAAATCAGCACATCATCAGTAAATAATTTTATTTCCTCTTTGCCTAGCTTTCATATCCAATTTCTTTCTCTTGTCTGAATGCTATTAAAAGCAAAACTTCTAAAACTACATCAAATTGTTCTATGCCTATACTTATTGAGAAAACTTCTAGTATATACCCAATTCATATAATATTTGCTTTTAAATATTTTTATGATATTAAAAAAGATCTGTCTTGTAAGATTTTTAGCATAAATTCTGTACTTTGTTAAATGTTTTATAAATTCTGTTAATATTTTCAAAGAATCAGCTTTTAGCTTTGTTTGTCATTTTCATTAAGGTGCATAGAATATAGTTAATGTGTATATGTGAATATATTTTTGATTACATATATGTATGTATGTGTTTGGGGGGATTAGAAGTGCACAATGACTGCACAGAGGGAGGAAAGAGAAGAATTTTCATTTCCTAAAGGAAGATTATAGTCTGGATTGTCTAGGCCATAAACTACCTAAAGAGTAATTGAAACCACTCAGAAAAAAAGTAGATTTAAGCATAGCCAGCCAGAAGAGATGAATGATCCTTTCCTAATACAGATTACAAAACTGGTACATAGACAAGATATGATAGTATTAGAAGACTTCAACTATCCACACCCCTTCTGGAAGTCTTATTTCATTAAATCCAGATTACTGGATTTATCTTGTCTTGAAGATGATCTTATTTCTCTTAATATAGAAGATAATATCATCTTTACATTTGTGGTAATCAGTGTTTGTGGGACAATGGAAAAAAATACATCCCATATTTTGAGCAGTCAGATTTCAAAAAGTTTGGAAAAAAGCAACAGATTTATAAAATAACAACAATATTGTAAAAATAAACACCTTTGTAAGGCTTAAGAACTTTGATAAATAATGATCAACCTTGATTCCAGAGGGCTGGTGATAAAGAATACCAACCATCTCCTGATAGAGAGATAGTAGACTAAAGGTGCATAATGAAGACAATTTTGTGAACATGACTAATGTGAGAATTTGTTACACATTTGTATACACATTTCTTACAAATTTTTTTTTCTTTTTGTCAAACATATACAAATTTCTTACAAAGATTTTCTCTTTCTTTTTTTCTACTAGTGGTGGGAGGTGGGATAGAGAGAAAATAAATTCTTATTAATTGAAAAAGAAAAGAAAAGAAAGAGACAGGTTTGATTCAATAGAGAATTCAGAAAGATAAATTGATTTAAGAGGGATGTGTGGTTCAAAAATTGAATTAGAAATAAATAGGCAGTATTTAATGAAGTCATCATGGATTTATAGAGAATTCTGCAATAGATTCAATATTTTAAAAAATGTATTGATATTGTTTTCACATCACCGCAACTCCAGAACATATCCCTTTCCTGTCTTCCTCTCCCCCTACTGAGTAGAGTACAATATTTTAAATGACATGCACCAAATATAAAAGAGTGTTGTTGTTTGCACTTAGTTCTTGAAGAAGACCATGACATCAGGGAGGTGGTGCCATGCAAGTGAATTGGATTTAACTGAAGTGGGGGAGTTTGTGCAAGGTCACCTGCTTCACTTTCCCTTCCAGAGCCATCTGGGTCCAATGGCAAAGTATAGATCAAGATGACTGGAGATGGCCCTGGTTGAAATAGGAAACCTTGGCCTTCTTAAGTTAAAGCCTTCAACAGGTATAACTGAGGCCATACCCATTCAATAATTAAGGCTAGATGGCAATTGAGGCAAAGAATCTAAATAAATAAATCTGGGAAGGGAAGACCCTCAGTGTTTCTGGCCAAAGCAGAAATGATTGCTGCTTACATTCAATCTGAGTCAATCTGGACCCAAACAATGACCAAATGGGGCTTGAGCTAGGACCAAATTAAGATATTTGGTCTCCAATTATTTTTTTTCTTTCTGCAAAGGCCCTTTATTAATATAATTTTATTTATTGTGTTCATTTAAGGAAGCATTTAGTATTTGTGTTTCTGCATTCGTGAGGTTTTTATACTTCAATACATGGTCAATTTTTGTAAAGGTGACATGCAGGCAGCCAGGTGGTATAGTGGCTAGAATGTTGAACGCAGAGTCAAGAAAACCTGAATTCAAATTCTGCTTTAGACACTTTCTAGTTCTCTGACTCTAGACAAATCATTTAATAACTCCAGACCACAGTTTCCTCATCTATAAAATGGTGATAATAGCAGCACTTAACTCACATGGTAATTGTGAAGATCAAATGAGATAATATATGTAAAGTACTTTGGAAACCTTAAAGCAATATATAAATCCTAGCTATTCAATACAATGATCCAAGACAATTCCAAAGAACTCATAATAAAAAAACATCGACCTCCAGAGAGAGAACTAAGAATCTAAATGCAGATCAAAGCACACCATTTGTCACTTTCTTTTTATTTTTCATGGTTCTTCTTTGGTCTGTTTTCTTTTACAACATGACTAATATGGAAATATATTTTGCATGATTGCATAAGTATAATCAATATCAAATTGCTTATCATCTCAGGAAAAGATGAGGGGAGGAAGAGAAGAAAAAAGAGAATTTGGGATTCAAAATATTGCTGTTGTTTTTAATTAAAGCTTTTTATTTTCATAATATATGCGTGGATAATTTTTTACATTCTCCCTTACAAAATCCTGTTCTAATTTTTCCCTCTCTTCCCCCACTTTCTCTCCCATTCTGAAAGTGATAAAATATATGTTAGAAAGAAAACGAAATGCAAGCAAACAACAAAAGAGTGAAAATACTATGTTGTGGTCTATATTCAGTTCTCATTGTCCTCTCTCTGAGTGCAGATGACTCTTTTCATCACAACACCACTGGAACTGCCTGAATCACCTCACTGTTGAGGAGAGCCATGTCTATCAGAATTGATAATCATATAATCTTGCTGTTGCTGTGTATAATGATCTCCCGGTTCTGCTCATTTCACTCGGTATCAGTTCATGTAAGTCTCTCCAGGCCTCTCTGAAATTATCCTGCTGGTCATTTCTTACAGAACAATAATATTCCATAATATTCATATACCACAATTTATTCAGTCATTCTCCAATTGATGGGCATCCACTCAGTTTCCAGTTTCTTGCTACTACAAAGAGGACTATCACACACATTTTTTACACATGTGGGTTCCTTTCCTTCCTTTAAGATCTATTTAAAATACAAGCCCAGTAGAAACACTGCTGAATTAAAGGGTATGCACAGTTTGGAAGAATTGGAACTCAAAATCTTTTAAAAGTTAATGCTAAAAGTTGTTTTTACATATAATTGGGGCAAATATTTTTCAATAAAATAAATTCTATCTATTATTATTATTATTAGCAACAACACAAAAATAGAAAAATAGAAAAGAGTGGCATGAACCTGTATGAATGGTATCAACAAGACTAAATCCCCAGAAAAAAACTAGGACTTGGAAAAAATGTTGAACCACAAAAAGAGTCTTTTAAAAAAAAGTCATATTTAAAGTGAAAACAAGGAATGGATGAATTCTTTTCTTGGGGCAGATGGCACAATATTAACAGATGACAGAGAGAAAACAGAGCTGCTCTTCTAAATTTTGTTTCAGTTTTCTCTATTAAGGAGAATGATCTGCAAATTAGAAAGGACAGAGCAAACATTGAAATTAAAGTCCAAAAAAGGTGATAAGATAGTAAGAAAAGTCTTAATTCAAAGCTTCAAGCATCTGTGTTTTCATCAGTGTGGGCCAACTTAGTTATAAGTTTTTCTGAAAGTAAATAGACTAGCTTTCAGATGAGAGTTTAGTTTGCAGCACACATCCTGGACTTTTTCTCCCAAATTTCTGTTTATAGTGGCGTACTGAGTCCCCAGAAGCCAGCTAGTACATCCCCTAAGTGTTCAACCCTAAGGAGTTGGAAAGTCTCTTTCCTAATGTTGTAAGCCACAACTCTAGATCTACATGTTCCCTCTATCCTAGACAATATCAAATGATATCAGTCAATTAACTTTAATTGGCTTTTAGAAATAAATATGCTATATGATGGCACAAAACGTCCCCCCCACCAAAAAAATTGAAATTTTGAAAAAAAATTCTGTGACATACAACTATCCCCTAAGTACATAAGAGAGTCTAGAGAAAATAATATAAACCTCCAGTATATGTGGCAAAGGAGGTACCTCAGCTCTTGGAACTCCTTTTGCTGGAATTCTCAAGATGTTTTCCTAAGGTGTGATGAACCTCGTCTGGTGGAATCCTTGAAGAGCCTTGAACACCCCTCTCTTGAATCATCCAGTCTATACTTAGGTTTTAATTTAAACCCTAACATCAACTGTTCGGGGAATGCTGGCATAATGCTGATGGGAAGTTCAAAATTTTTTGGAACCTTCTGCACTCACTCTATACAAAAATACAAAAGAGTAAAGGGAGAAAGAGACCAAGACAAAGGCTAGCTCTTGAAACCAGGGTTGCACTACTTCCCCCCATCCCCATCACCAGAGTGATTCTTTTTCAGGGTCTTAGCTTTTGTTGCGGTTCAGATGTTTCAATCATGTCCAGCTCTTCATGACCCCATTTGAGATTTTCTTGCAAAAGATAGTGGAATGGTTTGCCATTTCCTTCTTCAGCTCATTTTGTAGATAAGGAAAATTCAGGCAAACAGGATTAAATAACTTTCCGAGGCTCACACAGCTAGTAAGTGTCTGAGGCTAGATTTGAATTCAAGAAGATAAATCTTCCTGATTCCCAGCCCAGTGCTCTATCCATTGTAGCACCTCGCTACCTTTCCATCCCAAACTACCTATCAAATCTTCTCTGGTTTATACAGTCCCAATAGAATATGATCAAGTGTCTTCAACCAATGTGAATATGCTTTCTGTGCAACATCAGTCTGGATCACCTAATAACTTTCAAAGATTGGGATTTTTGTGAAGTACAAATGCTATTTCCTTCCTTTGTAAATTGCTTGACATAGCTTGCTAGAAAATTTATCTAGGGAAAGCTGTAAACTCCTTGAGCACAGACCCTATTATCTTTTTGCCAAAAAACATGCCTCAAAGCCATTTCTCTTGTCAGAGGTCAAGTTCCTTAGCGATAAAGAGAACTCCATTAGGATTTTTAAGTCACCACATTATTTTTCTGCTTACCTATTGCAATTTACTGCTTTCTTTTTTTTACTTTTTTGCTTTGCATCCTTAAACTGCTGAGATCTCTCCTTGTTTCAGAAATTGTGTCATAGACATATAACATATGTCTATGACATGTGACATATATAACAAATATGTCATAGATGATGTTCATTTCAGGCTTCATGGAAAATTATTATTATTATTTTGTAGCTTTCTAGTTTCTGAAATTAATTAATAGATTTACAATTCCTGAGCAGAGATAAGAAAAAGTGAGTGTTCTGATGCTATATCTGTCATCCATTTAAACAATCACTGCTCTAAAATCCCTGGAAATTGGAAAACTGAAATATCACTGACATACATCAGAGATGAAACCCTTTCTGTATTGAAAGGAAAAATTAATGCTTCTTTCATTTTAACATCCTGCCTCAAACACACACATACCTGCACATATAGACATATGTGTTTATATATATTTGTATATATGGGGATGAGTATATATTTGCACATGTTCATGTGTGTGCAAAGCCCCAACCAATTATATTCTTCCCCCTCCCCTTTAGGATACTGCTCACCTCTTGAAAATGTTTCTTAAACCATCTCAGGAGCTGCCACACTCCACAAGCTGATTTGGGATCACAGTCTACTGGCTGCACTCCCCAAATAGCTGGTGGAGATCTAATTTGAAATGCTGATCTGAAGAATCATAACACCCCCATATTCAGCCCTCCTGTGACCTCTGCTGGTTGCAAAGAATATCCTTCAGAAAACCTCATTAAGACAATAAGTATTATGCTTGGACTATTTTCTTCTCTCTTGGAATGGCAGTCAACTTATCACAAAAGCACTCAGTCAAAGGGCAATTGCTGCTAAATGTAGGAAAAAATACAGACAAGATAATTTGATCAATTCTCCTTTTCAATTAGTCCTCTGGATCCCAGGGGGGAAAAAAACACCAAATTCACCATCCTTCCAATAAGCAGCAATTTCTCAATGTCTTCTGCTTTCATTTATTGTGAGAACATCAGTAATGTTGTTCAGTTCTTCTGCTAATGTAATAACTCACTGGTCATTAGACAACTATCTCACACCTAAATTACCAACAATTAAATGAATGTCCAAAATTATATGATGCCTAATGTTTAAAATTGTGTTCTAAAATTGTGCGGTTCTTTATATCTGCTGCCCCACATCCACCATTCTGCCAACACTACCATGGAAGCAGAAGAACGATGCACAACACAGAGGGCCGTTTTATATTTTAATTTGTGTCATGGGTTGCAATGGCTAAAGAATTTATTACCTGATGATTAGCCTATTGTTGATAAGGTTCTTTGTATTTAGCTAGACTGGTCAATGGATACTAGACATTATTTGTCACTATTTGAGCACTATTTGTGCTCAAGTCTTTCCAGCATTGTAGAAATTTGCCAAAACTTGTACCTCACTAGCATTGTTTTTGAGAACTCAAGATCACCTCCACAATTCCACTTGTGCACACACACATACACACACACACACACACACAAACACACAGGTCACCAGACTGTTGCTGCCCAGAAAATCAAACAACAAAGGATTTATTAAGTATTTACTATGTGCCAGGCATTTTGGTAATTCTGGGAATATAAAGAAAAAAGTGAAATGTTTCTTGCCCTCAAATAGCTTGCATCCTAATGAGAGAAACAACATGAATTTAGAAAGGCAGACAGACAGATGGGTAAGTCAGATAGATAGATGGTAGATAGATAGATAGATGGACGGATGGTAGATAGATGGATGAATAGACAGATAGATGGATAAGTGGTAGGAAATATGTATGATTTCACTGAAAAGGAAATATATTACAAAATTCAGATGAAGAAGTATTTCTACTAATATACCTTCTATGCAATTTACAGACTTAAAGAGTTTTTTGGAGTATTAAAAGAGTGATTTTCCAAAGTCACACAGCCACCAATGTGGGATATAGAAGCAGGACTAGTACCCAGGTCTTATAGGCTTCAATCTTGTTCTTCATTATATACAAATATATACATGTGTATGTGTTTATAGATACATACCTCCCAAATGAATACAAGGTAGTTTGTAAGGAGTGGGTATGTGGGGCAGCTAGGTGGTACAGCCCTGAAGTCAGGAGGACCTGAGTTCAAATTTAGTCTCAGACACTCAACATGTCCTATCTCTGTGACCCTAGGCAAGTCACTTAACCCCAATTGCCTCAGAGAAAAAGAGAGAGAGAAAGAGAGAGAGAGAGAGAGAGAGAGAGAGAGAGAGAGAGAGAGAGGAAGAGAGAGAGAGAGAAAGTGGATATGTAGGCTACGTTAAAATAAATTTCAGAAGAGAGAGAGAGAAAGAGAGAGAGAGAGAATAAGTGGGTATGTAGGCTACGTTAAAATAAATTTCAGGAGAGAGAGAGAGAGAGAGAGAGAGAGAGAGAGAGAGAGAGAGAGAGAGAGAGAGAGAGTAAGTGGGTATGTAGGCTACGTTAAAATAAATTTCAGGAGAGAGAGAGAGAGAGAGAGAGAGAGAGAGAGAGAGAGAGAGAGAGAGAGAGAGAGAGAGAGAGAGAGAGTATGTAAGCTACGTTAAAATAAATTTCAAAGATGCAGATGAAAAGGAAGTGTATTCTAGACATGGGGGACGGCCATCAAGAAGATTGCATTCATTCCATAATCAAAGTGCCCACAAGTCCTTTTCTTTGAAAAGAAGGCTGGAGCACAGAAGCTCTTCCCACTTGGCTCCCCCTCTCCATGGCTGATGCTGAGAGGTTATATCATAGCCTTTTCAAGGCCAAAAATCAGAATTCAACATCATTTAGGAACTCTCCTCTGAATTATATGGGTGATATACACCTCTGGCACATGACATCCCTAATGACAATAATTCCCCCAGATCTCAATGCAGATCTCTGCAGACCCACACCTGCTTTTAATTCTGCTGCCCTCTCATAACTTCTAAAGAAAAAAAGGCCAATAGAGGAAATAGCAATCTGTTGGCTCACTTTTAAGGTATAGTTCCTGGACCACAGTAAGTACTTCATAAATGCTTGTCAATTGTCAATAGGCCAACACAAAGAAATAACTTTTCTACAAAATCCATTCCAAAAAAATCCTGGCCAACCAATTTACTTTGAGTGCAAAAAAAAAAAAAAAAAAAAAAGAGTTCCATTCATACAGTTTGTTGCATGAGAATAGGTTCTAATCAATCCCTCTTGGGCTTAATCTCAAAAACTAAAACTTATCCTCATTTGACAAGATTATTAAGCTAGAGGCAACTAGTTGGTGCAGCGGTTAAAGCACCAGACCTGAGTCCAAATCTGGCCTCAGACACTTAACACTTCCTAGCTGTGTGACCCTGGACAAGTCACTTAACCCCAAAATGCCTCAGAAAAAAAAAAAATGAACCAGCAAAGAATAAAGAATCCCACTATAGAAACTTACTATGGGGACAGGGAAGACTGGAGTTCCTCTTCAGAAGAGAACATTGAAATAAAAAAAAAGCTTCTACCCCAAAGAGTAATGTGAAATACCCAGAGATAATTTATAGAATAACTCAAAAAAGAATTTAAAAATCAAATGAGAAATATAAAGGAAAAACTAAAAATATAAAATAAAATAAAAACCATCCAAGAAAAACAGGAAAATCATGGGGAAAAGTTAACCAACTAGAAAAGGAGATATAAAGTCTCAACGATGAAAAAAAAAAACTTTTTGAAAATTAGAATTGGGCAAGGGGAAGCCAGTGAAGCCATAAATGATCAAGAAATAGCAAAACAGATTATAAAGAATGAAAAAAAAAAAGAATGTGAAACACCTAATAAGAAAAATGACAGATCTGGAAAACAGATCAAGAAAAGAAAATATAAGAATAATTGGACTTTCTGAAAGTTGTAACTAGAAAAAGAACTTTAACGAAATAATACAAGAAATAATCCAAGAAAATTGTCCTAAAGTGATAGAACATGAGAGGAAAGTAGAAATAGAAAAAAAAAACCTACCAATCACCACCTCAGTGAGATACTTTGTAGAAAATACATAGGAATATTATTGCCAAATTTTGAAACCTCCAAATCAAAGAGGAAATTTTGCAAAAAACAAGAAAAAAAAACAATTCAAATATGCTGGAACTATAATTAGAATTGTACAGGACTTATCAGTAGCCACAATAAAAGACCACAAGTCCTGCAATCATATCTACCAACAATCAAAAGAACTAGGCCTATGGCTAAAACTATCATATCCAGCAAAATTATCTATAATATTTAATGAGAAAAATGGACATTCAATGAACTTGCAGATTTTCAAGACTTTCTATCAACCAAATCTGAACTTAATAGGAAATTTAGCATATAAGAACTAATATCAAAGCTCAGTTTCAAGGAACTCAATATGGAAAAATTATCTTTTTTTAATATGAGAAATGCATTTGAAATTGGCATCAATAATAGAGTAGCTCAAAAGAAAGATTGGAGTAACCTTAGTGAAAAAAAATAATTCTTTGAAAATGTTGTTCATTTGTTTTCAATTTTGTCAGACTCTTAGTGATTTTCCATTTCTTTCTCCAGTGCATTTTACAACTGAGGCAAACAGGATGAAGTGACTTGCCCAGGGTCATACAGCTGGGAAGCGCATGAGGTCAGACTTGAATTTAGGGTTTTGTTTTTTTTTAACTCTGCCAGGTGCACAAATCATTGGCCACCTAGCTGCCCTCTTGAAAATTAGAATTGATCAAATAAAATCCAATGACTCCATGAGACATTTAAAAAAATGACAGTCAAATGACCTAAAAGAAAAAGAATAGGGGCAGCTAGGTGGCACAGTGGATAAGAGCACCAGCCCTAAAGTCAGAGGACCAGAGTTAAAATTGGCCTCAGACACTTAATACTTTTTAGCTGTGTGAGTCTGGGCAAGTCACTTAACCCCAATTGCCTCAGGGAAAAAAAAGAATGAAGAAGAAAATATGAAATTTCTCTTAGTAAAAATATCTACACGACAGTCTAATAGAAACTACAATGAGGAAATTATCTGCTTTAGTCTATGAACTATATTTTTATTAAAGCTGACTAGAATTGCAAGGTACATGGAACAAATTTCCAAATAGACTATAAAATGTTCTGTAAGTATAATGAGAAGCTGATCCAATCCTCATATGGAAGAAGTTGAAGAGTCTGCTCCTAGAAAGACTCAATAACATGGAATTGAAACATCCCAATTTCTAGTGGTAGCTAGGTGACACAATGGATAGAGTATTGGAGTTCGAGTCAGGAAGAGTTAAGTTCCAATGCAACCTTAGACACTTACTAGCTGTGTGATTCTGAGTAAGTCATTTTACCTGCTTGCCTGTTTCTTCATATATAATATGATTTGAAGAAGGAAATGAAGAAACGAAGCACACCCTAGCCAGAAGGTGGGGATTAGGGGTAGTTGACAACATGGCCTCCAACTTCTCAGGATAGACAACAGATCTAGAGCCAGAAGAGATCTTAGTGATCATGTAGTCTAATGCATTTATTTTATAAATGATATTGAGATCCCAGAGAAATACTTGTTCAAGGTAAACAGGCAATATTTGGTGATCAGAAAGTTAAATCTCCTGATTCCAAGTCTTTCCATTGTACCTCTATACAAATTTGAATAAAATCATTTCCTAATGAAGAAGGAAATGGAAAAACACTCTAGTATCTTTGTCAAGAAAATCCCAAATGAGGCCATGAAGAATCAGACATGACTAAGACAATGACTTAACAAATTAATTTCTGGTAGCTTGTAATTCTAACCTTCAAAGGTTTCAGCTGTTTCCAATACTCCTTTGTTCAAAAATAACACAGAACAAACACAAAGAGGCAAAGATCAGGGGTTCACATTCATGGACCACATGTCAACCTCGCTGGGAAGGGCCAGAGGTCCCCTCTCATCTCTTACCCAAATATCAGAAAGGAAAGAGACCAACCAAGTGCAAGGTATTGACTGTCTAGTGCTGTTTTGAATGTACCCCAGTCTTGTCTTTGCACCCAGACTGAAACCAGTTCTGGATTGTCTGTGCATGCTCCAGATTGGGGAGAGGAGCAATTTCATTTGCTGGAAAAGCTTCTTCCATAAGCAGGCTCCCCGGCTTCTTACATATGAGGGACTGAGTCAGCTTTCCCTCTTCCCCTTAAATAAATAAAATCAGCTATTTGTTATTGTAGTGAAATTAATAGGAAAGGGAAGGGAAAGTCTTTTCTCTCTTTAACTGAAATTAAGTCTGGAGCCCTAATCACCCATTTGGCATTTTGACCAGAAGGTGAGAACTTGACATTTATACTTATTCAATTTTATCTTGTTAGTGGAAGCCCCTTGTGCTAACTTGTTACTACTTTTTGAACCTTGAATTTAATGCATTGGTTCTTCCCTTCAAGCGTTGTGTTGTCCCCAAACTTGATTAGGAAGTCTTTGTCTTCATCCAATGGGGATAAAAATGTTGAACAGGATAAAAACACCTATAGAACCCAGAGGCATAGCACTAGAGGCCTGTCTCTAGCGTGACTCCAGTCCATTAATCAACAACATTCTTTGGGTGAAGTATTTTAACCAGTTGTAAATCTACCCCACAGTACTCTCATTCAATCTACATCTTGTTTTCAAAGATCATAGATAAAGAGGTAGTAGGGACCTTAAATATTATTTGGTCTGCTTCTTTTATTTAGAAAAATTTTGTTGGTATATTTTATTTTTATATGTTTACAAAAATATTCCTCTCCTACCTAGGAAGCCATCCATTAAAACAAAGAATAAAAAGGAAAAGAAACATTGAACAATATCAGTTCTCTCCTTTTATTGTTTTATCTTTTCATTTTTAACTTAGCAAACACCAAATTAGTATTTGCATATGCAAAATAAAACAGAAAAGCATTTCATATGAAACTGAAAATCTCTAATGTGCACAGCTTGCTTCTCCTTTTAAGTATACAACAATGTGTATCTTTCAAAATTGTCCTGCTTGTCTGTGTTTTCATCTAGTCTTCCTCCTGTTCTTTCCTTCCATTCTTCAATATATGTGGAAATATGTGTGTTTACATAGACATATATGTGTGCATATATATGTGTATGTGTGTGTCTAATGATCCTCCTATCTTTTCTTTTTTTTTTTTTTTTTTGGAGGGAAGGGGTCAACTCATTGTAACCTTCCCTTTCCTCTGTTGCCTTCCTCCACCAATTGAAAAAAGGAAAAAATCCTATTAACAAATATGCCCAATCAAAGAAAGCAACTTTCCTCATTGCCCTTATCCAAAAATATGTCTTTTTTCCCTCAAAAATAATATTCCTCTATCTTGCCCAGCAAGAAGTACTATGGCTACTCATAGTCCTAGGTCCACTCTGATTACCTCAGGAACTTTGACCTGTTCTATTTTCTTTATCTGGATTTGTTTGTGTTTCTTTAACCAAGCTGGTAGTACTTATATTCATGGGAATTCACCATATCAATGCCAAACTTAGTATAGCTACCAGATTGGCTTAGACCACTGTAGTTCAAAACTCTCTCTCAAAACTAAAGGAATTTACCAGTTTCACCCTCTCCAGTAGCAGGTATTACAGGACTGTGTCACTAGAGATAGGCATATAGATATATATTACTAGATACAGCTATCTAGATATCGTTTTCCTCACTTCAAGTCCACCTCTCTGTTAGAAGATGAGCAAAAAGTTTCCATTATCAATCCTTTGGAATCATCAATTCCCTCACTAGCTGAGAAAACTGAGAGAGAATCAGTAAAATTAATTTACCCAAGAATTTTTAAAACGTTTTTATTTTATTTTTCCTCCAGTTACATATAAAAACTTTGTTTGGTTATACATGTACATTTATTTTTTTTACATATTTCCTTATGAATAATGTTGGGAGAGAAAAATCAGAACAAAAGGGAAAAACCACAAGAGAACAAAAAAAACAGGAAAAAAAGAAAAGGGACCCTAACATGTGCTCATCTACATTCAGTCTCCATAGTTCTCTCTATGCCTTGGATTGCTTTTGATCACTGAACCGCTGAGAAGAATTAGGTCTGTCATTGTTGATCATCGCACAATATTGCTACAATATTTTCCTGGTTCTGCTTGTTTGATTCAGCATCAGTTCATGTAAATCTTTCCAGACCTTTCTAAAGTCAGCTTCTTCATCATTTTTCATAGAACAATAAAATTCCATTACTTTTATATATCATAATTTAGCCTTTCCCCAATCGATGAGCATCTATTCATTTTCCAATTCTTTACCACCAGAAAAAAGCTGCTGCAAATATTTTTGCACATGTGGGTCTTTTCCCTTCCTTTATGATTTCTTTGGGATTCAGACCCAGTAAGGCACTAGTACATCAAAGGGTATACACAATTTGATAGTCCTTTAGGCATAGTCCCAAACTCCTTTCCAGAATGGTTGTATCATTTCACAATTCCACCAATAATGCACTAGTGTCACAGTTTTCCCACGTCCCCTTCGACATTTATCATTATCTTTTCCTGTTATCATAGCCATCATATCTTATTACCCTCATATCATCTGCAAAAAGTGATAGTGATGCCTACTCTAATTCCTTCCATTTCTTTTTCTTTTCTTGTTGTAAAGCCAACATTTCTAGTACAATATTGAATCATAGTAGTGATAATGGGCACTCTTGTTTCACCCCTGATTTTATAGGGTATGCATCTAGCTTCTCCCCATTACCAAAAAAAAAAAGATGCTTGCTGATAATTTTAGATAAATTCTGCTTATCATTTTAAAGAAAACTCCATTTATTCCTTTGCTTGTTTTTAATAGGAATAAGTTCTGTATTTTGTCTCTTTTTTTGCCTCTTGAGATTATCATATGATTTCTGTTAGTTTTGTTATTGATATAGTCAATTATGCCAATAGTTTCCTTATATTAAACCAGCCCTGCATTCCTGGTATAAATCCCACTTGGCATTAGTGTATTATATTGCTGATAAGTTGTTATACTCTCTTGTTAATATTTTATTTAAGATTTTTGCATAAAAAAACAAAAAAAATTTCTAAAAAATATTTTTGCACCAATATTCATTAGGGAAATTGATCTGTAATTTTCTTTCTCTGTTTTGGCTCTTCCTGATTTAAGTATCAACATTATATTTCTGTCATCAGTCTTTTAGAATTACCAATCCTGTCACCAGTGAGGAAACTGAGGAAGAACCAGTAAGATTAATTTACCTAAGGATTTTTTTAAAGTTTGTTTTTTTTTAAGTGACAAAGACAGCTCAAGTCCAAAGCTAACACTCTTTCCATTGTCACATGACTTTGTTTAATTTCTTGTTGAGGACAAGATATGCTCAATACGCCGTTCCTCTGATATATTTTTTCTAATACTTTAAGGATGGGGTTTTATCTGTGTGAATACTTGCTAAGTCAAGAAAGAAATATCAACATACACAAAATAAAAATGAGGTTAAACTAAGCTACTCTTTCCTTGTTGAATTCAAGCTGCAGCTGCATCTTTCCCTGCTTACCCAAAGGCATGCTTGAGTTAGTACCTCTCTTACCATGAAGTCTAATGAATACCAAGACAACAGCTTCCAACAACGCTTTCAATCACAGGCAACAGTGATCGCCTTAAACAGATAGACTAAGTATCTATATCTATGTTGGAAATGCCAACATATTTACTCATGATATAACTTTACCTGCTCCCCTCTGCTCTAGTTACTCTAGAATTTTTGCAGCCTCAGGATTGTAGAAACATCCTGGGGAAATCTCTCCTGTAGTGGCCTAATTTTTTTTTAAATAAAGCATTCCATTTAGTGAAAAATTTTGAACTGAAACTCTCAATAAGTGTCTATTTTCTTTAAAATAAATTGTGTACATATATTGCTGTACTAACAATTTACACACATTAGAAAATATACAAAAATAGAAATTATAATAGGCTGAGACAAAGATAAAATGAGATTTTATATTAGTGTCAATATGAAGTTGCTGGATTGAAGGAGACAGGTTTGAGAGATAAGGACATCAAGATGAAATCTGACAACTGAATGGCTAGAGAAGAAAGAAAGAGAAAAGTTAAAGATGGCATCAAGATGGAGAGAACCCTGATGACTTGAACGATGGTGGTTCCTTCAACAGCAAAAAGGGAATTTGAACATAGGTTTGAGGGAAAGATAATGTAGTGACATTTGATGAAGATCACAATCCATCCATGCTCCCTTAGGCAGCTGGATATGGATCTGAACTAAGAAGCTGTTGAGCCATTTTCAGTTATGTCCAACTCTTCATGGAGTTTTCTCAGCAAAGATGCTGGAGGGGTTTGACATTTCCTTCACCAGCTCATTTTACAGATAAGGAAACTGAGGCAAATAGGATTAAGGGACTTGCCCAGGGTCACACAGCTAGTATCTGAGGCTGGATTTGAACTCTGACTAGGGCTCTACCCACTATACCACCTAGATGATCTGGTTTAAAATCCAGCCTCAGACACTCATAGTTCGGTGATGCTGGGCAAGTTGCTTAATCTCTGTTTACTTTCATTTCCTCAAATGTAAAATGAGTATGATAATGACAACATCATCTCATGGTTGTTTGAAGGATAAAATGAGATGTTTATGAGGCATTTTGCCAAACAACAATTTTTATTGTTGTTGTTATCCTGTGTGTCTCATCCAAAATTAAAGGGATGCATGTGGAACCTTACTCAGAAGTCTCTGTCCCTGGGCATAGAGCCCACCTTCAGAGGTTGTCCCTGCTAGAGCCATGAGATGATCTGAGGACATAGGGTGGGGATGCTAAGGGTGAAAGTGAAATTTTCCAAAAGGCACTTTCATCATCACTGCTCTAGGGCAAGTAGAAGGTTATAACTGCCCTGAGGAGCCAGAACCTAGATCAGAAGGAGAAAGGTTGAGGAAGTGCATAGCAGAGGGGAGGCTCTAAGTGGGGATAAGGCTAGTTGTGGGGCTGTTGGAGACAAGCCCCAGTATTATTTATTAAGGCAAGAGTGGGATGTAGCCCATCTTCTCACCCTCTGGTGGATCACATACTCCCTAAGACCAGGTGTCCATTTTAAAAACCATCACTCTCCCAAACTATATAAAATTCTAGCAGCATCCTTTCTTGTCCTTGCAGCATCCCTCCCATTCTCCATCCTTACAAAAGAGACACTCTGATCTTGAAAGAGTTTGGGAACTAAAAGCAAAGGCAATATGGCTAAAAATAGTGATCTGACTTGTGTCCCTGCTCATTTCAGGTGCCAATAAGAAGTGTGTTCCTATTGTTCACAAGGGACACTGTGCACACTCACATGCTTCCTTGTCTAAATCATAGCATTTAGAGCTGGAAGCAACTCTATAAATCATCTAGCACAACCCTTTCATTTTACAGAGAAAGAAACAAAAATCCAGAAATAACACAAGGATTAAAGACCTAAAGCAGACCTTAGAGGCCTTCTAGTCCATCCCCCTCATTTTGTAGCCCACGGTGTAAGGGTGATTCACTGAGGGTCACAGAGGTCATAAGCATCAAAATCAAGATTTGAAGCCAGTTCCCCCACATTGGAGCCAGGATTCTTCCTGCAATACCACAGTCTCCTAGGTCCTAACTCCTATACTCTTCTCATTATATCATGCTGCCTTTCTTTAGCAGCCAAAGAAGCCAACATAATCTTTGTTATTGTTGTTGTTTAGTTGTTTTTCAGTCATGAGCAACTTTTCATGGCTGCCTTTAGGCATTTTTTGGCAAAGATATTGGAGTAGTTTGCCATTTCTTTCTCTAGCTCAGGGAACTAAGGCAAACAGAGTTAAATGACTTGTATCTGAAGTCAAATTTGAATTCAGGTTTTCCTGACTCCAGACCCAGCACCTTTCCAATGCACCACCTAAAAAAGGCATGTTGCTTTTGAGTTGTTTTATTTACCTTCAATTCTTCATAGACCCATGTGAGGTTTTCTTGGTGAAGATACTGTAGCAGATACCATTTCCTTCTCTAGCTCATTTTACAAATGAGGACTCTGAGGCAAAGAGAATCAAGTGACTTGCCCAGGGTCACGCAGCTAATTAGTGTCTAAGGCTGGATTTGAACTCAAGGAGAAGTCTTACTCATTCTGAGGCCAGTTCTCTATTCACTATCTAGCTGTTCAAAAGAGCCCCAGATTCTGGGAATTAGAAGATTCCTCTATTATGTATTCCTTTATTCTGCTCTAGGGAGACCTTATAAGTAAATTATTGTTTTCATTTCTAAGCACCACAGTTTCAGAAAGAAGAAATTGATGGAAGCAGAATTTTCCAGTGATAATGAACACTAATTTTGAAATTAGAAGACCTGGACTCAAACTCTGACTGTCGCTTAATTATTTACATAGACTTGAATAAGTCTTCTTCTCTTCTCTGGGAATCAATTTTCCTCATAAGGACAATGAGGGAATTGTACTATTTATCCTCTAAAGTTTATTTCAATTCTAAATGTATGATTCTATGAAAACCTGGAGAGTTCCAGAGGAAGGCAACAATGATAGAAAAAAGGGCCTTATGTTCATGGGGGTTGTTTAGCCTCAAGAAGAAAAGACTCAACATGATAGCTCTCTTCAAGTAGTTGAAAGGCTCTTAAGCGGACCAGGGATTACACTTGTTCTTTTTGGCCCCAGAAGACCGAATTAACAATGAATGGAAATAGGAAAATGCAGGCTTGATGTTAGTAAAAACCTAACAATTAGATCTATCTATAAATGGAATGGATTTTTTCTGAAGGTGATAACCTTCTTTAAAGGTTTTCAAACAGATGCTGTTTCTTTTTACACATGGATTGGACTAGATGCCTCTTCCAAGTCTAGAATCCATAACTGGTTTTCCCTTCCCCACACTCAGAGCTAGACATATATTGGTAGAGTACAAGAATGACTAAAAAGTATAATTTGTGTGACAGTGACTTACCCAGTTGCATCCCCAAATTCTTCCTTTATCCATCTAAAGATATATCCCCATGCACCATCTCTCTGCTTTGTCCATCTCTGTATTGGGTCTCTTCCTTCCAAAGAACTCTTGTACTTAAACTGATACAAAGCCAAATGAGTAGAACTAGACCATTGTATGCAATAATAGGAATATTGAATGATGAAATGGAAATGACTTTGCAATACAATGGTCCAACACAATTCTGAAGGATTTATGAAAAATGCTATCCACCACTACACAAAGAACTTAGAGAGTCTGAATGCAGATTAAAGTATCCTCTTTCTTTATTTGTCTTGGGCTTTTTGACTGTTTTCTTTCACTGACAATGTTTGGTTTTTTTATGACTGCATTAGCCTTCAAAATTGGGGGGAGGATAAGAGAAAAGCAGGAGGGAAATAATTTGGAACGCAAATTTAAAAAAAATGTTTAAAAAATGCATGTAAATGGGAAAAAATAAAATATTAAATTATTTTTTAAATTCTTGCATTTGTCTCTTCTCTCTATTTACATGACTACCACCCTAGTTCAGAATCTTGTCACCTCTTGCTTAACCATTGCCAAGAACTTCATAATTGACTCTCTCTGATCCAAGCTTCTTTCCTTCTCCAGTACATCCTACACATCTTATAGTGATTTTCTTAGAATTCAGATTTGACCAAGTTACTTCTATGTTCAATAAACTCCTATGGCTTTCTATTACTTTTAGGAACAAATATAAACTCCTCTTTTTGGCTTCTAAAAACTCTTCACAACTTAACCTCAACATATTTATACATTATTAGCCTTCCCTCTATACTTTAGTCAGACTGGCCTTCTTGCTCATATGTAATTCTTCCACCTTCCATCTCTCTGACTTCACACTTGATGTCCACCAATCTTGGAATAAACTCCTTCCTCACCTCCATTACTTAGAATTCCTTACTTTCTCCAAAATTCATCTCAAATTCTACCTTTTATATGAAGCTTTTCTTGATTTCTCAAGCTACTAGTAAATTCTCCTCCATTCCCTTTTACATAATACTAATAAACAAATTGCATATTGATAATGATGTTTTTGTTCAGTCATTTCAATCATGTCCAATTCTTCATGACCCCATTTGGGGTTTTCTGATAAAGATACTGGAGTGGTTGGTCATGTCTTTCTCCAGCTCAATTTATAAATGAGAAAACTAAGGCAAACAGGATTGAGTAACTTGTCCAGGCTCATCTAAATCTAGTGACTGAGGCCCTATTTGGACTCAGTAAAAGTCCTCCTGACCCCAGGCCTGGTAATTTATCCACTGGACCTGCCCCCACTGACAATAATGATAATAATAGCTAACATTTATTTAGCTCTTACTATGTGCCAGGCACTATGCTAAATACTTACAAATATCTTCTTATTTGATCTTCACAACAACCTGGGAAATAGGTACTATTGTCACCCTCATTTTGCTTTTTTTGTTTGTTTGTTTGCCCTTCATTTTTAAAGAGAACCAATGACATTACGGGTGATGTCCTGACTTGTCCATGAACTGGATTTCAGTAAAGCAGAGATGTGCAAAATCATCAGCTTTATTCTCTCTTGCTGAGTCATCAAAGTCCAACAGCAGGACAACAGTCAAGAATGCAGGGGATGACCTTGTCATCTTCAATGCTTGACCAAGCATTCTTCAGCACCTGCAGGAACGGAAGTCCTTGCTTACTTAAGCACTATAGTTCTGTTCCAGTTGGGTTTTGGGATTTTTGTTTTTGTTTGTTGTGGTTTTATTGTTGTTTGCGGGAGTGAGGCAATTGGGGCTAAATGATTTACCCAGGATCACACAGCTAGGAAGTATTAAGTGTCTGAGGCTTGATTTGGATGCCTGGAGTTCCTCCTGACTCCAGGACCAATGCTTTATCCACTGTGCCATCTAGCTGCCCTTCCCATTACATTCCTAATAGACTAAAGAGCTGCACTGCACATAGGAACAATAACTAAAGACAATTCTTAGACTACAGTGTCTTCCAGAAGGTTTGTCCTGGGAAGGGTCCTGGGCAGCCCAGCATGATGCAGTGGCTACATAGTAAGAGGACCTAGGTTCATCCAATCTCTGATACTTGTTACCTATGCAACTTTGGTCAAGGCCTCAGTTTCCTAATACATAAAATGAGAGGACTAAACTAGAATGCTCTACTGAGGTCCTTTTCTAGTTCTAGACAGCTGGTTAGTGCAGTAGATAGAGTGCCCAGTCTGGAATAAAGAAGAATTGATTCAAATTCAAGCTCAGACATTTAGATTGGGCAAGTCACTTAATTTCTTTTTATTTCAGTTTCTTCATCTGGATGATAGGGATATTAATCACATCCATTTCCCAGAGTAAGGCTCAAATGAAATAATATTTGTAAAATACTTTTCACAATGCCTGGCACATATTAAGCACTTACTAGGGAGTTGTCTGCCCCAACTTTATGAATATTTTTCCCAGCATAATGGGCAGATGAAAATAATTTGATCTTCTTTTTACAGAGGAGGAAACTGAGGAGGCTAACAAGGGTCTGAAGTAAGATTGAACTCAAGTCTACTTTTATTTTTTTAAGTTTATTTATTTAAATAAAACAAAATAAGAAAAAACAAAATAGAAAAAAGACAGATAGGAAAAGAAAATAAAAAAAACAAAACACCGTCATGTGCCCAGCAGAACACAAGTCTTCTTAACCCCAAGTCCATTGCACTATCCACTGTTCTACCAGCCCTAGCACTTATTATTTCTCTTGATAGAATGTAAGTGCCTTGAAGACAGATTATTTCATTTTTGTCTTAGTAATCTTAGTATCTAGCACAGGGCCCTACACATAACAAATGGTTGATAAATACTAATTGGCTTAATGATGAACAGTAATTTTAAAAAATAAGAAATCCCAATTTCAGGCTAATGTTTGCCCTGTCAGCTTTGTTCTGTCAACTGAGTGACTACTTATTGTTTTCCTGATGCATTTATTAGTGTTTCCATGTTTTTGTCATATTTATGTGCATACTTTTATCTGTACCCACTCAGAGTATCCCCACTTTGTCTCTATACTCAGACCAAGAGATGATTGTTTTCTCCCAACAAAATACATGGTATAGTAAATAGAGTGTTGTACCTAAAGTCAGAAAGTTCTGAGTTCACATCCAACCTCCAGTATTTACTATCTATATGACTCTGGACAAGTCACTTAATCTCTGATTACCTCCATTTGATTATCTGTAAATTCAAAATAACAATAGCACCTACCTCCCAGGGTTTTTCTGAGGCTCAAATGAGTTATTTGCAAAGTACTTTGCAAACCTTAAAGGAGTATAGAAATGCTTCCTATTATTTTTATCATTATCAATGTTCCTCTCCTTTCTTAAACATTTCCAGTGACAGGTAGCTCTCTATCTTATAGGAATATCATGCAATATTATTATTTTTAGAGAGTTCTTTGTGGGGAGGGGTATCTTCCTTTTCACTTCCCAAATACACAGAAAACTGGAGCTCTAAGAGATCTGAGCCCATCAAAAAGACCAGCAGATGGGGAAACTGGGGTTGAAAATGTTTATATGATTTGCCTCTCATCACACAAGTATTTACATTCTTCAGTCTTTCACTTATCTGGAGATGCACACAAAGACAAATCCCTCTTTCACATGCAAAACCAAGCCTTTCTGTTCAAAATCTTGCCTTCCAGCATCTCTTGAGCCTTTGTGTCTCAATCCCCGCCTTTGTGACAGTCTTCCAGACAGACTGTCCAGCTCTTCAGAATGGGCGGGCCCATGTAGTGTGTCAGTCAATTAAAATAGAGCAGCAGCGCCACTTGGTGGAAGAACATGGACTTTTTTCTCCAAAAAATTTCAGCTTTTTGTAGAAACATTTCATTATGTAATTTATTTAGTAAAGTTATTAAATCCCTAGCTGTTGCTAGAAATTGGGGTGAAAAGGATAAAAATCTGGCTAAGACACTCTTCTTTTTAATAGTATTTTATTTTTTCAAATACATGCAAAGATAGTTTTCAATATTCACTTTTGCAAAATCTTGTGTTGTCTTCCACCTCTCCAAATAGCAAGCAATCCGATGCAGGTTAAACATATACAATTCTTCTAAAAATATTTCCATATTTGTTATACTGCACAAGAAAATCAGATCAAAAGAAGAAAAAATATAAGAAAGAAAAAAAGCAAACAAACAACAACAGCAACAAAATTGAAAATACTCTGCTTTGATCCACATGCAGTCTCCATGGTTCTCTTTCCGGATGCAATTGGCGTTTTCTATCCCACGTCTATTGGAATTGCCTTAAATCATAACATTATCGAAAAAACTTAAGTCCATTACAGTTGATCATCACATTAATTTGTTGTTATTCTGTACAATGTTCTCTTGGCTCTACTCAATTCATTTAGAATCAGATCATATAAGTCTTTCCAGACTTTTCTATCAGCCTGCTCATCATTTCTTATATTTCTTATAGAACAATAATATTCCATTATATTCATATATCATAACTTATTCAGCCATTTCCCAAATGATAGGCGTTCGTATAATTTCCAGTTCCTTGTCATTACAAAAATAGATGCTACAAATATTTTTACACATGTGGGTCCTTTCCCCTCTTTTATGATCTCTTTAGGATATGGACCCACTAGAGACACTGCTGGATCAAAAGGTATGCACAGTTTGCTAGTTTTGGGGGTATAGTTCCAAATTGCTCTTCAGAATGGTTGAATCATTTTACAACTGCACCAACTATGCATTAGCTTGGAACATTCTTTGGACAAATGAGAGCTAACAGTGAATAATAGAAAGAGTCTTGGACTTAGCATAAGGAATTTGGGTTTGAGTCTTGACTTTGCTTCTAATTCTATGACACTTTGCTTCATTGGATTTGAGGCACGTAAGTGACAAAATGTATACAGCACTGGAACTGTAATCAGAAAGACCTGAGTTCAAGTGAAGCTTCAAATACTTTCCAGTTGTGTGAGCCTAGGCTAGGGATATAACCTACTTGATAGATGTTATGAGGATGAAGTGAGATAATATTTGCAAAAGCCATAGCCAGTACCTGGCAGAGAGTTGATGCTATGTAAATACTTACTCCCATCTCCTTCTTCTGTCCTTCAATTTACTCTTTCATAACAGGAGAATATAATGTCAAACTATAAGATTGTTGTTGTTATGGTTCATTTTTTGTTCTTAAAGTGGACCGATGACATCAGGAGGTGATGTCTTAGCTTGTAAGTGAATTGGATCTAATTGAGGCAGATCTGTGCAAAGTCATCATCCTCACCTCTCTTACAGTCATCAGAGGCCAGTGACGACATATGTCAAGACTGGCAATGATTCTGGATGAATTTCGAGCCAAGTGATCTCCAACAGGATTGTCAGGATACATCAGGTCCTACCAGAATAACAGATTTTTTTTTTTGTCAGGAGTACTAAACAGGGAGATCAGAAAAACGTTTTAGATAGGGTTTAGCTAAATTTTTGCAAAGCATTTGATAAAGACTTACATAATATTCTTATGAAGAAGATGGAAGTGGATAGGATAATATGTAATTAGGTAGAGAAGGAACCAGCTGAATGGCTAGACCCAAACCTCCTAATAGTTTGATGTCACTGTGTAAGGTCACCAGTAAAGTCCACAATAATCTGTACTTGGTCCTCTGCTGTTCACCATTTTTATCAATGTCTTGGATAAAAATTTGGATACTAAAACTTTAAAATGTGAAAATGAAGTAAAGCTGGAAGACATAGTTAACATATGAGATCAGTGTCATCAAAATCAAATAGAAAGGCAGGGGGAGACTAATCCACAAATCAGGATCTTTTGGACCCATTTAACAACTTAGTTTTAAAATGTAATATTAACTACATTTTATTGCATTTTCATTTATCTTGTTAAATGTTTCCCAATAATATTTTAATCTGATTTCATAGCACTCAGGAGTGTTATGGGTCACATCTTTGACACCTTCACACTAAATGACAGTCAGCATTACAATGTTTGACGGAACATTGGACCAAATCTAATATAAACTTTATCTTTATTAAATAGAATTCCTTAAGCAAAGACACTCTTTGTTGAATATATTGTAGGGTATGTCTTTCATCAAGTGTCTATGTTGTGTGAAATAGACTCCAAAATTCTTACCAGCTTTGAGACTCTGTAACAATTCATAAATTCTATGAATATTCCAAAGAGTAGGAGACTCAAAGTGTAATTTATTAGCCCCATCTCTAAGCATCAGCTAATATTCACATGCTCATCCAACAGAATATGTCCTATTCTTTCTGGAATAGAAGGAAGTTTGTTTTCTCTTCTAGATAAATTTCTATGAATTTCTAGACAAGTATCTATGAAATATATCTCATATAGACTCCAGTCATTAATAATGTTTGTTGAATTTACCTACATACATATATATATATAGTATTTTAGGAAGGATAGTAACAAGTATATAGAGAAAAGCAATTAGAATAGTGAAAGTTCTCAGATTTGTATCCTTGGAGAATCAATTGAAGAGGCAAGGGATGTTCAAAATGAAGAAGAGAAGACCAAGCAAGCACCCAGCAGTTGTCCTCAAGTCACTACAAGCTTATGTGCACAAGAGATAACTTTATTTAAAAGGTGGAACTGTATAATTATAGATATGGTTTTTCTAGTAGCAATGTATGATTGTCAGAGTTGCCCTATAGGGAAATTCAAACACCACAGCATCAACACTTTGGAATTGTGGTGCCAGAGAAGGCTTTTTGAGAGCCTTAGATAGCAAGGAGATCAAATTAGTCAATGGTTAAAGAAATTAATTTATGCTATTCACTGGCAGGTCACATACTGAAGCTTAAATAAGTTGATCACTTAGCTTAAAGATAGGACTTATTAGAAAAGACCCTGATGTTTGGGGAAAATTGAAGGCAAAAGGAAAAGAGGAGGGCAAAGGAGAAGGATGGATGGATGTGATGGGGGCAATGAACATGAACTTAGAGAGATTTCAAGAAATAATGGAGAATAAAAAGACCTGACAAGCAATGATTCTTGGGGTCAAGAAGGATTAGACATGACTGAACAACAACAAAAGAAGAACCAAGAGGAACCGCCTTCCCTTCCACCTCCCATAATGTTACACTACAAAATAAGTATTTGTTAAGTACCTACTATGTGCCAGACCCTATGGCCAGAGCAAGTTAAAAATAATAAAATTTTAATATTAAAAGAAACTTTAGACATTATCTGGTCTAACCTACTCTCAGGAACTCTTTTTACAGCAGACTGACAATGGTTCACCTTTAAAACTTCCAAAGAATGGCATTCACCCTACAGAACTACCTATTTCATCATTAAGAATCTTAATTTAAAAAAAAAGTTCTCCCATATATAGTGAGAGACTAGCCACTGAGAATCAAGCCTTTATTAGTATGCACAATGTGCTTTGTCATAAAATCCATCATGTACTGGTATCAGATCATACACTGGTACTCTGCAATTGTTTTCTTTCTGCTTACTGTGCAATAAAAAGGGCAACTGGGTGACACAGTGTATAGATTACTGGGTATAGAAACAGATAGAGTCCTCTTCCTGAGTTCTAATCCAGCCTTAGATACTCAGCTGTATGATCCTGGGCAAGTCACTTAACCTGTTTGCCTCAGTTTCCTCGTGTATAAAATGAACTGGAGAGAAAAAAATGGCAAATCACTCTGGTATCTTTGCCAAGAAAATTCCCAATGGGGTCCCAAAGAGTTGGAAGTGACTTAACAACAACAAAGTGGGAATGATTTTGACTAAATTCTAGACTATACTCACGTCTGGAAAGTCTCCCAAGTATTCCCAAAATGCAGCCATAGAGGGTCATCTGAATTTAAGTCACTTTCTAGAAGCAACTAAAGCTGAAACAAAGAGCCAGAACATCAACCAAACTAGTTACTAGTAAAGTGATCCATTCTTCATCCTCTTTGATTCCATCTCCAACATGCACCAAAAAGTGGCTCAAGACTGCTGATGCCCAAACCTTGCAAGTTTATCCACAGTTCTCTGACTCTCTGTTGCCCCTGTCCAGGATGCTGGGAGCTGACAGGACAGAGAAATGAGATGATATTTAGAATCTGGGCTTCCATTCTCTAGGATAACTCTCCACTCTCATTTCAAATAAGTCTTCCATTTATACTATACCTTTTCAACTTAATGGTCAATGAAACCAACATAAAAAGGAACAGACTTTGCTAAACCTATAGTTACACTATGTTCTCCTCTAAGTCTTTCTGAACTTTTGCTACATTTGATTTTGTTTTCTCCTCATACACAAATATTGTTGATGTACATACAGTTCTGGTTCTGTTGATCTCATTTTATATAATTTTGTCCTAGTTTTTCTACCAATTCCAAGAAAATACTCAGTACCTGAGGCTCGACTTATCATCAAATCTAGCTTTCCTCCTCCCTCTTAAGGAATTTTAACCAATCAGATGGGCCTAACCACATTTCAGGAATGAGGAAATTAATTTAAACCTGACCTGAGAAATCTCAAAATCTCCTATGCCCTGACTAGTTCAGGTTTGTGACCCTACTTTATATCAATCTTTTTCTCCCAATAGTTTCTTATGGCAGTCAAAGATGAAAAGATTTATCCCAATCACTTGAAACCTTACTGTTCCCTTACAAGTCTAAGATGTTCTTGACAAAGATTAATGGCACACAGTTCTTTTGAGATTTGAATAGAGGAGGTACACTATTTATGGTCATTCCTATGACCAACATTTTCTTTTAAGGAAGTGTCTGTGACCTGTAGAGATAAAATGAGGAAAAGGGTATGATAGATCTATAATTTGTTTGATTTGAGATGTATAAATTCGGGGCTTTTTTCTCAATTTTACAGAGCAGTCTGGGATACTAATATTTCTCTTGGCATCCTGAGGTGATAGTAGAGGCATTTGTTTCTCCAAACAACTTGAGGCAGTACTATTTTAGGCAAAAGCTTGAGTTGGCAGTTTGATAAATTTTCAAAGCTGGGAGATGAGATGATAAATTGTGGTTCCAAAATTATATTGTGACCAATGAGCAAGACACAAGCTTTTTTCTGCCCATTGCCTTATATGTAAATTGGAGGTGATACACCACCCAAAAGTTTGTGAGGAAGGTTCTTTATAAACCATAAAGCACTAAGTAGAGAAGCCAGTGACTACTAATAGCACAGAAGTAGGACAAGAGTGACCATCTCCATATGGTACCTTTCTGTCTTCCTTCCAGAGAAAGATTTGCATGGACTACAACTGGCAGGAGTCTAAAGAAAATTTCTAACACTGTCAGATAGGAGACTGGAATTAGAGAGTGGCTGTTTAGGCCAAGGAGTTCAAAAGACAGAAATATCAAAGAGTTTCTCTGACTAATTGAATAACTTTTTTTTCAAAAACTGGACTTGTACCTGGGCTGATCAGCTTTTAAAAAGCTAACATTCCTCTTCTGATAGAGGAAATAGGAATGATTCACAAAGATCAGCAGGTGGCAGCAGACAGCAGTGCATCCACAGTGGACCAAAGATGGCAACGCAGCCATTACAAGCTTCCCAGCCCAGCTGACAGTCCAGCAGCTTCCAACAAGGGTGGCAGCAAATGTCAGAGATGGTGTGGGATTCCATTTAGGATGTATTCCTAAGAGATTGGGATATCCTGATCATGTGTATCCTTTCTAACATTACCTCTCCAACTTGTACTCTAGGAGAAGAGGAAACCTTTTCCTTATCACTCATTTTTATTTTGTATTAATATATGTCTAGTAGGTCTATTAAAAGAAATAATGGTGAGAGATTATAAGCTGTGGTATAGAGATTGACACAAAATGTGATATAAATTTGGGGTAGATGTTGTTTTTGATGATGATGATGATGATGGAAGGAGTATATATGGCTATAAATATATTTGGTTGGGCCTGTGAGTTTCTATTGATGGGCTTTCTTGAGGCCTTCAAAGCAGTAATTATCAATTATTGTGAGTTGTCCAGAATTTCAGAAGAGGAAGATTTATATGACCACTGTGATTACAGTCTGCCCAACTGGGCCTGGCCCAGCCTAGCCTCTGATTTCTAAGCCTTGTCCCACTATGCATCTATCTTCAGCTTCCGGATCTCCATCTTCTACTAAAGAATTAGTCTTTTCTTAATCAGCAAAGTAGATAAGGTTATCTTTAGTATCCTTCTTTCCTTTCCCATAACTTATTCTCCCCATCAACATGTTCTTCATGACTCTTCTCAGAAGCAATCAAAGTTATGACACTAGCAGCTACTCAGATTCTCCTACAGAAACACTTAGCCAATCATTATCTTATGATTCAATTGGATCTCTCACAACTCACTCCATCAAAACTGTCTTGTCCTGTACCCTGTTCCTCAGGGTTCTGCTAGCTATTATAAATAATGATACAAACTAATTTAAGCTGAATTGAGAATTGCCAATTCACAGTGGTCATTTATTGTAAATGCCTTTTCTATGTAATCCTTGCATTAGATCAGCTGATCTTACTATAACCCAAAGAGACAATAGGGGAATGCCAGTTACAATGTGGGAAGGGGGATCATCCAAGTTCTCAACAAATCCCATTATAAAGGCACCTGCTTGCCCACCCCCTCTCTCCCTCTGCCTTTCCTTTTTCCTCTCTTTCTCCCTTTCTCTCTCTCTCTCTCTCTCTCTCTCTCTCTCTCTTTCTTTTCCTGTTCTTCTATATGTATACACATATAAACACATATTTATGTAAATATATTAGATAGATAGATAGATAGATAGATAGATGGATAGATAGATATAGATATATACACCCAAACATACCATGTGTATGTGTGTGTGTGTGTGTGGTGTGTGTGCAAAATGGAGACAGAGATAGAGGCATATAGAGAGAGACAGAGAGAAAAGGAGAAAAGGAGGGAATTAAGGAATATTTGTGTAGTAGGATAGGGATAGAGAACCAATCATAGATAGATAGATAGACAGACAGACCAATCAATCTATAAACATACAGAAATTTGAACTCAGGTCTTCTAACTCCTGAGCCATTGCTCTTTTCCTTATACCATATCTGCCACTTGTGAAAAAAGAGGCTAACGGTTTTTTAATAATCCATATTAATTAAAACAATGGTAAATAAAGATTTTTGAGTAGAGAAATGGCTTAACCATTATAAACAATGAATTATAATTTAGCACAGGTGTTTCTTTGTTGTTTTACTTCACATTATCTTCTCCTTTTGGAGTATTTTTAAAATAATTAAGTCCTAAATGTTTTTCCCCTCTCTGCTTTTTCTTGTTTGTCCTTTATCCTGTAAGACATAGGCATCTTATGCAAGGGACAAGGAATCAAAGATATTGATTCATATCTTGCAATTGCCATTAACATTAACTTATCTAGTCCTCAGTTTCTTCATCTATAAAATGACGGGGTTGGACTAGATGACCTTTCCAACTTTTCAGGAAGAGAAAGGTAGAAGAATTCAAAAAGCTCTGCTTTGATTCAGCCATGATGTTTTTTCTCATTTTTTACTTTTATTTTCTGGTGAATAAGTGCTTGCTTATTTGTGCCTCTCTCCTCTCAGACATCCCTCAACCATGTTAGAGCTCTAACCCTTTGTCATAATCTATCACTTTTTGCTTGATTTATATTGCATTGATATCTTTGTGTAATCTAGTAACCTGAGCTAATTAAAAGTTTTGTTCTATATTAATGTTCAGTAAGAAATGACCAACATGATGATTTCAGAAAGGCCTGGAGAGAGTTACACGAACTGATGCTGAGTAAAACGAGCAGGACTAGGAGATCATTATATACTTCAACAACAATACTATATGATGATCAATTCTGATGGACTTGGCCATCTTCAGCAATGAGATGAACCAAATCAGTTCCAATGGAGCAGTAATGAACTGAACCAGCTATGCCCAGCGAAAGAACTCTGGGAAATGACTAAGAACCATTACATTGAATTCCCAATCCCTCTATTTTTGCCTGCCTGCATTTTGGATTTCTTTCATAAGCTAATTATACAATATTTCAGAGTCCAATTCTTTTTGTACAGCAAAATAACGATTTGGTCACGTATACTTATTGCGTATCTAATTTATACTTTAATATATTTAACATCTACTGGTCATCCTGCCATGGAGGGGAGGGTGTGGGGGAGGAGGAGGGGAAAAATTGGAACAAAAGGTTTAGCAATTGTCAATGCTGTAAAATTACCCATATATATAACTTGTAAATAAAAAGTTATGAAAAAAAAGTTTTGGTCGATATATTTCATCTAGGTGATATATGTGTAGTGGTCATTGGTTACAGATGACCAAAAGAATAAAGTGAAGGTGGCAGTTCCTCAGGAATAGTATTATTCTGGAGATAATCCAAACCCTTTTATGAGAGCATGAATATGAATACCCCACAAATTGGCAAGTGCTACAAATCAGGACTCTATTATTTTGTTTGTTGTGTAAACTTAAGAAAGCATTGGAAAAAATATTAATAATGCAGATTAAATTAATAATTTATATTTGATTTTCTTTCTCAGAGAGCTGTTGTTAAACATTTTCCAGCACATTCTTACTCCAAAAGACTAATAAAAAAGCCAAGAAAACTTGTCCAGAGACATGGTTCAAGAAAGAAGATACATTCCTATTATGGCCTGAAAGGTTATAAAGAACCCTACAGGAAACAGAAAGAAGGATATTAGTTGTGTTCAGTGTGCTCAGACCATTAGCTTCAGATCTGTATTTTCCTATTTGTAAAATTCTATTCAATACTGCTAAAACTGAGTATTTCTTTTTATACTAACTCCATAAATTCACAATCATAATCAGTTTTCTATAAGGCAAACTAGTTTGTGTAGACAAATAACTGGTAATTCAAAGATTTTTCAAAATATTTTAACAATTTTCTCGGGAAATTGAAAAAGTTAAAAAGATAATGCTGTTCTAATGGTTAAACAAGTCAGTCAGGGAAAGAAGTGTTCAGAGAAAATGAAAGAATAGAGAAACAGTTTATATTTTCAAGAGTTTCAATGGGTTTAAAAACCCATATACAAGTGGGCTTGTTCTTTGACAGCAAAGACAAACGGACTTTAACTGTTTATTCACTAAAACTATTAACAATGTATCTTTGCATTCATCTGCTAAGATTCTGATAAATCTTCCCCATGCCTCATTTATCCATTCTCTATTGTTGCTGTTTACCACAAAAGATTAAACATGTAAAGATGCAAGATCAAAATGAAACACGGGTTCTCCATGCCTAGATATTTTTGAGCAAGGATTGATGCTGTTGTTCAGCTATTCAGTTGTGCCCTACTCTTTGAGACCTAATGGACCATACTGTCCCTGAGGTTTTCTTGGCAAAGATATTGAAATGCTTTGCCATTGCCTTCTCCAGTGGCTAAGAGTTGGCCAGCGTTATTTGTCCTTCTCGAGGACAACTATGACCTCAGAGAGATGACAGCAAGTGAGTTGAGTTTAAGTGAGGGAAGGCTTGCAAGGTCACCAGCCTCATTTTCTCTTCCAGAGCCATCTGGGTCCAGTAGCAAGATACAGATCAGTACAACTGGAAATGGACCTGGATTTAGCAGGCAGCATTGGTCTTTTAAAGCTAAGGTCTTTAACAAGTCTCAGTTTGATTGAGGCAATACCCATTCGGTGATTTAGGCTAGGAAAGAATTGAGGCAAAGAATGGCCTCTTTTATCTATTCAAAAAAAATCAATCTGAAGATCTTGTGGGTTTCTAGCCAAAACAGAAATAGTTGCTGTTTAAATTTCCTCTGAGTCTATCAGGGCCCAAACAATGACCAATTGAGCTTGGCTTGGGACTACTCTTCACCAATCAATAACAGCAAGAGTAATTTGGATTTAAGGCATGGTCCTTAAGAAAGAAATCTAGTGGTAAATCTCAAACTATCTTGGGAGTTTTGTCAATCAATCAATAAATAAAGCCATTGAACCATCTAGCTGCCAGGACAAGGATACAAACTACTTAGTTAAGAAGATTATGCCATTTTATTTAATATTCCTTTCCCCCTCCCCTTCAAAGGTATAGTCACTAACCTAACAAGCAAATATATAGAAATAAAGTCAAAGATTTTTATTCTCACAATTTAAAGCAAATGGAATTGACTGTGGTAAACTAGAGGCAGCTAGGTAGTACAGTGATTGGAGTGCTAGGCCAGGAGCCAGAAACATTTGAATTTACATCCAGTTTCAGACATTTAGTAGCTGTGTGCTTTAGGCAAATAATTTTATCCTGTTTGCTTCAGTTTCCTTATCTAGTAAAATAAGCTGGAGAAAGAAATAGCAAACCATTCTAATATCTTTGCCAAAAAAAAAAAAAAACCCAAAGGGATTACGAAAAGATGAACACAATTGAAAAATGACTAAACAACAATTAAATGGTCAAAGGACAGGAATGGACAGTTCTTAAAAGAATAAACATACATTTTCTAAAATCACCTGGAAAAAATTACTTCAACTCTCTAATGATCAAAGAAATGCAAACAAAATCACTTTGGAGATACTGTATTATCTTGCACATTGAGCTTGGAAAAAGAGAAGAAGGAAAAGGGGATAAGGCAATTCTCATAAAGTAACAGGAGGCCATAATCATGTGGAAGAGGGATTAATTAGACTTGTTCTGTCTGGCCTCAGAGGGTAGAAGAAGGCCCAATGGGAGGAAGTTGCCAAGAGGTAAATATCAACTTGATGTCAAGAAAAGCTCCCTAATGAACAGAACTATCCTAAAGTGGAATAAGCTATATCAGAACAGAGCAGGTTTCCCTTCACTAGAGGTCTTCACTTCACCCTTCTCAGATATATTGCAAAAAAGATTAATTTTCTGGTCTGAGTTAGTCTAGAAGTTCACTAAGGTTGTTTCCAATTCAAATTCTGTGATTCTGTAAGAAAACAAATGTGGGAAGATCATCTAGAGTAAAACAAGTATGTATAGAAGAGGTACATTCTGAAGACAATACAATTCTGCAGGCTTAAACACAGACTTAAAAAACAGGGGGGCAAAGAGTGTAAGAGAATATTGTTGTTTATCCTTCATTCTCTTAAAGTACCGTGACATCAGGAAAATGATGCCATGAAATACAAATAAATTGGATTTGAGTGAGGGAGGACTATACAAGGTCATCTGCCTCACTTTGGAACAGCCCTCACTCAAATCCAATTCTCTTTATTACCACCTAGGAAAATTGTCATGGAACAGTAGATTGCTTATTGGGTAGAATGTTGGAGAAGACCTAAATTCGAATCCAGCCTCAGACTGGATATGTAAGTTTCCTGTGATACTGGCTGATTGCTGGAGTTGATATACCTTCCTTCTTGATGGGAGGAAGGGTTGAATACAAGGAATCTGACATCTGACTACATTTATACTCGTTTCTACTTCACCAGTTGCCTAAAGAGCTCAGGAGCTAACTCAGTCAGGCAGAGGCTATTAGAGGAAATAGTTCTGAAAGCTTATATAAAGAGATCAGGGAACACTTTGTGCAGGTTGTGGATGGTATTATGGAATAACAAATCAGGCTGAAAATAGCAAATCACATGCCAGCCAGCAATCAAATGTTTGCTTTAACAACTAAAAAGCTTTGGTTGAGTCCTGTCATCCTAGCAAGGAATACAATGTACTGATGAAGAAAAAATTAAATCAAGTACTAAGAGATCCTGGCCAAAAAAATGTAATAATAGCATCTGATGTTCTCTATCACTAAAAGATCTATGCCAAAGGAACCAAACACCCATGCAGCCTGCAGTGGGCCTGAACCAGATTAAAATGGAACTGAAATATTTAACAAAATAAATGAAAATACATAAACATTAATGTTGCTTAATAGTGTCTCATTCTTCATGACCCCATTTGGGGGTCTTCCTGATAAAGTTAATGGAGTGATTTACCGTTTCATTCTTTGGATCATTTTACAAATGAAAAAATTGAGATAAGCAGGGTTAAATGACTTGCCAATGGTCACACAAACACTAAGTGACTAAATCTGCATTTGAACTCAGAAAGTCTGGATTCAAGGCCTGATACTGTGCCACCTAGCTGGCTTATAATACAGCAGAGATAGTGTTAGTATGTGGTTCTCTAAGGTAATATAATGCAAGAATCTTATCTTTGGTCTAGTCATCCCCATTCTATTTGAGTTGGACCCTAGGTGACAAGACCCACTGCAATCTACTGCAACAGATTCATAAAAAATTACCATTTGTTGAGTAGGATTTGTGAACTATTAAGTCTGAAAATAATGTCTTCTAGTATAAAAACCATCAGTGTTCCCTAAAATTCCATAATATGAGGCTAGTTACATAAGAGAAATCAAGATACTGAAACTTACTACATGGAAATTGTTTTAGCATGACAAACATGAATAAGGTAGCAAAATGAAACTTTTAGAAGAATTTAAATTGCAACTTCAAAAAACTATTGGAGTTATTAAGGATAATTAGCTTGAAAGAACAACATGCACAATGCATGGCTATCGCAATATAAATAAAATCAATATAAAGAAGCCATTTATTCAAATACAGCAATCAATGTTAGTAACACTGCCAAAGTTAAAAGATACAACCCTCTTTTTAAATAGCTTTTTATTTTCAAAATAACATGCAAAGATTCTTTTCAGCATTCACCCTTGCAAAACCTTGTATTCCAAATTTTTCTTCCTCTCTTCCCCCTATCCTTTTCCCTAAAAAGCAAGTAATCCAATATAAGTTAAATATATGCAATTCATCTAAACATATTTCTACATTTATCATATTTCACAAGAAAAGTCAGATCAAAATGTTTTTTTTTAAAAGCAAGCAAACAACAAAAACAGTGAAAATACTATGTGTGATCCACATTTAGTCCCCATAATACTCTTTCTGCATGCAGATGGCTCTCTCCATCATAAGTCTATTAGAATTGGCCTGAATTAACCAGTTCCAGTGATGTTAAGATAAAGAGAACCATCTATACCCAGAGAGAGTATAGAAACTGAGTGTGGTTCACAACATAGCATTTTTTTTGCTGTTGTTTGCTGGCATTTTATTTTCTTTCTCATTTTTCTTCCTGTTTGATCTGATATTTCTTGTGCGGCAAGATAATTGTATAAATTTGTATGGATATATTGGATTTAACATATGTTTCTACCATGTTTAATATATATTGCATTATTTGTTATCTAAGGGAGAGAGGGTAGGGAAAAGGGAGAGAAAACTGGAACACAAGGTTTTTCAAGGTTAATGTTGAAAAATTATCCTTGCATATGTTTTGAAAATAAAAAGCTTTAATTAAAAAAAGGAATTGGCCTGAATCACCTTATTGTTGAAAAGAGCCATGTCCATCAGAATTGGTCATCACATAATCTTCTTGATGTTGTGTACAATGGTCTCTTGGTTCTATTTACTTCACTCAGCATCGGTTCAGGCCTTTCTGAAATCACCCTGCTGATCATTTCTTACATAAAAATAATAGTC
Organism: Antechinus flavipes; assembly: GCF_016432865.1. NCBI lineage: Eukaryota > Metazoa > Chordata > Mammalia > Dasyuromorphia > Dasyuridae > Antechinus > Antechinus flavipes. Next base: position 142,448,590 of record NC_067401.1, on the reverse strand, counting down.
CATTACATTCATATACCATAATTTATTTAGCCATCCCCCAAATGATGGGCATTCACTCAGTTTCCAGTTCCTTCCCACTACAAAAAGAACTGCACATGCAGGTCCTTTCCCCCTTTTTATGATCTTTTTGGAATAGAGACCCAGTAGAGACACTGCTAGATCAAAGGTAGGCCCAGTTGAATAGCCCTTTGGACATAATTCCAAATTGTTCTCCAGAATAGTTCAATTAGTTCATAATGCCACCAACAACTTATTAGTGTCTCAGTTTTCCCACATCTCCTCCAACATCTATCATTATCTTTTCCTGAAAAACACAACCCTCTTTCCCATTAATAACTGAAGATTTGGACTTTTTTAGGAAATATACTTTGTAAGAGGGTTTATTTGAAATATCTTTTGTGTTTTTGTACAAAACACATCAGTAATTTTTTAACATGGATAAGTGGCTTATCTTAAGAAATGATGTTATCAGGTATGACAAACAAAAAGACAGAATTTTAAGAATAGTAAGGTGTCCATAACAGCAGATATATTATCTGAACTTCCAGTAATGCAATAAAGACATTAAAACAAAAATACCTAAATGTCCTAACCAGTCATTTTCTAGCTAAACATAATACAACTGGGTTTTTGTTTAAAACAAGTAAACAAATGCAAGAGGAAAATTATGATCATACAGATAGGAACATATAATGATTTCCACAGATGTAACAAAGTACACTGATTTTCTCAAATCAGAACAGAAAGCTAAAATGGGTTTTTAACATAGTTTATTTTTATTTTGTGAGAAAAATTGAATGCAAACTAATAGCTATCTTTTTAAAGCAGCAGCTTCTGGCATATGTCATGCAGTCTGTAGAAATGTAGTCCCATTTTCCCTACCTAATGTTTAACAGCTAATGTTTGTGGTTCAACTCCAGTTAAATTCAACGAACATTATTTAGCATTTATTGTGTGCAGGGTATTATGATAGTCATTAAAGATTAAATAAAATATTATTCTTGCCCTCATAGAATTATCAATAGTACTTGGGTCAGAGAAGAAAAATCCTGCTAAAATGGAAGTCAAAAGTGTAGGGGCTGATCATTAGTTATTTGTTATCATTATTTAGTTGTTTGTCATGTCTAACTCTTTGTGACTCTATTTGTAGGGGAGTTTTTGGCAAAGTTTTTAGAGTTGTTTGCATTTCCTCAGAAAAATGAGAACAAGGTTAATTGACTTTCCGTGGTCACATAATAAGTGTCTGAGGATGGATTTGAACTCAAGTCTTCCTAACTTCAGGCCAACAATCTATCCACTGTGCCATCTAGCTGCCCTCATTAATTATGAAGGAAGTTTTAATGAAAAAAAATTGACATTTGACTTGAATTTTATTTTATTTTTTAAAATAATAACTTATTATTTTTTTTAAATATATGCAAGGATAATTTTCAACATTCATCCTTGCAAAATCATATGCTCCAGATATTTTTCTGCCTCTGTTCCCCCCAACTCCCATCTCGAAACAGCAAGTAATCCAATATAAGCATGTACAATTCTTCTATACACATTTCCACAATTATCATGCTGCACAAGAAAAATCAGATCAAAAAGAAAAAAATAAGAAAGAAAAAAAGCAAGCAAACAACAACAAAAATGTGAAAAAACTATATTGTGATCCACATTCAGTCGCTATAATCCTCTCTGTGGATGCAGATGGTTCTCTCCATCACAAGTCTATTGGAATTGGTCTGAATCACTTCATTGCTGAAAAGAGCTACGTCCATCAGAATTGATTATCACATAATCTTGTTATTGTGTACAATGTTCTCTTGATTCTTCTCACTTCACTTAGCATCAGTTTATAGGAGTCTCTCCAGGCCTTTCTGATATGACCTGGTATCATCCATAACACTCATATACTATAACTTATTCAGCCATTCTCCAACTGACGGGCATCCACTTTCCAGTTCCTTGTCACTACATAAAGGGCTGCTATAAATATTTTTGCACATGTGGATCATTTTCTCTTCTTTATGATCTCTGGGATATAAGCCCAGTAGAGACACTGCTGAATCAAAGGGTATTTGATAGGCTTTTGGGCATAGCTCTAAATTGCTCTCCAGAATGGTTGGATTAATTCACAACTACACCAACAATGTATTAATTTAACTTGGATTTTTAAAATAAATAAGAATTCAATAGGTAAAGAGGAGAATGAGGACAAATAAGGTCTAAGAAATAGCCTGAGCAAAGGCAGGAAAGTGAAGGATGTTTGGAGAACAGGTAGTCAAGAATCACAGAATTCAAATAGATCTTAGAGACATTGTTGTTTTATCCTTTTTTAATCATGTTTAACTCTTCATGATTCCATTTGGGATTTTCTTGGCAAAATACTGGAGTGCTTTGCCTTCTCCAGCTCATTTTACAGATGAGGAAACTGAAGTAAACAGAGTTATGTGACTTGCCCAGAGTCACACAGCTAATAAATCAATTTTGGAGTTACCTTTGAACTCAGTTCTTCCTGATTGCTCTAATTAATAAGCTGGCCATTTATGTGCACAGAACCCTGAACCACATCACTAAAGACTTCCAAGCCTATATACAACTAACCCTTAGTGACCTCTCTTTGAATCTAGACAGACAAATTTATCTAATTTTTCTAAATACAAGTGTTTAACAAATGTTATTTTCATAATTCCTAGTACAACTCTCTCCGTCTTGTCTATGAATGTGGTATAAACAACTTCATCAAGAGCTTCACCAAAATCTAGGTCAGCTATAGTTATATTCTCTTGATCCACCAATCTGGAAAGCTTTCTAAAACATCTGGCACAATATATTTTCAATGAAACCATGCAAGTTCTTTATTATGTTTAATAAACAACCCCTTTATAATACATACTAGAATTTTGCAAGAATAAAAATCAAATTCATTGGTAATAACATCTGCCAGTTTCTTCCAGACTAAATGATTCCTGGCCACTTGAACCAAAATGCTTCACGATAAAAGAGATTGTTATTCATCCATGTCTGATTCTTCATGCCCATTTGAGGGATTCTTGGTAAAGATACTGGAATGGTTTGCCATTTCCTTTTCCATTCACTTTACAGATGAAACTAAGGCAAAAAGGGTTAAGTGACTTCCTCAGGGTCAGCCAGCTAGTAAGTGAGACCAAGTTTGAACGCAGGAAAATGAATCTTTCTCAATCCAGGCTCAGTGCTCTCTCCACTGAGTCCCCTAGCTGCCCTTGGTTCTCTTACTATCTCCCTATTTACCTTGGTTTTCAACTCCCCGTTAGCCATAATTATTTCCTTTCCAGTTCAATGATTTACCTCCTTGGTAAAGAAAACAGAAGCAAAATTAGAAGTAAATAGTTCATTCTTCTATATGTTCATTATTATTATTTCATCCTCTCTGCTCAGTGGTCCTACTCTTTTTTGGAACAATTTTGCTTCAATGTAAACTAGATAGAAATATAATTTAAGTCTAGAATACTATGCAAAGGAGTTAAAATTTAGTACTACAGCAAGATAACTGTATAAATATGTTGGATTTAACATATATTTTAACATATTTAACATATATTGGACTTATCTGCCATCTAGGGAAAGGGTTGGGGGGAAGGAGGGGAAAAGGGAAAAATTTGGAACAGAAGGTTTTGCAAGGGTCAGTGTTAAAAAATTACTCATGAATATACTTTGTAAATGAAAAGCTATAATAAAATAAATTAAATTAATTAATTTAACTTAATTTTTAAAAGAATTTAATTTAGCAGGCAATACAATTATCACTAAAGAATTTTTGTGCAGAAGAGTGAAATTACCAGAGGTATGCAGAAGGAAAATAAGTCTGGCAATTTTGTGAAGGATGGATTGGGAGAGCATGAAGACCTATTAAAAGCTACTATTCTCCATAAACACCAAGATATTTATTATCATTTTGTGATAGCAAAGAATTGGAAACAAAATAGATTCCCTCTAACTGGGAACAGATAAAATGCAAAAGATTAATGAAATGGAATATAATTACACTGTTATATGTGATAACTGTTAATAAAGAGAAACATGGAAAATTTCCATGAAATGAAGCAAAGTAAAGTAAGCAGAGGAAAAAATATATACAGCATGTAAATAGGAAGAACAATCATAAAAAAATAAAAAGTTAATATTGAAAAATTATAAAGAATTAATATGATTGAAAGAAGACATGAAGACATTTTCACCTACCACTTTGTAGAAGTGGGACCCAGTCCACAAAAGTTGTATGTTGCACATATTTTCAAATATGCATTGACTGGTGGTACTGATTTTTTCCTCTTCTTTTTCTACTTTTGCTTTAAAAAAATACTACTTGTTATATGGGATAGGGCTCTGAAAAGGAAGGAGGAGGGATATTAGGGGAAATTATGATATAGAAAAGCAAAATATATCAATAAAAAGTTCTTTTTAAAAAAAAATAAGCTATTAAAATACTTTAAGTGAATGGTATTAAGAGCCTGTTCTTGGCTAAGGACAATGAGAAGGATGAGGAAGCACCACAAATGTAATACATTGTACAAAGGTAGAATTACCAGAATTTGGTAAATGAGAAGATAGGAGTGAAAGAGAAGGACGCATCAATGATAACTTTGAAGTTTCAAACACAAAAGCCTGGGTTCTTTCTTGAGCCCCTCTTCTCTTTTTTGTTTACTCTCTCTTGGTAATCTCATCATCTCCCATGAGTTTAATTATATTCTCCATGAAGAGAAAATCCCAAAATGGAGTTACAACTGAAACAACTGAATAACAAAAATTAACTATTAAAGCTTTTCATAATCTGGCCTCTTCATACTTTTCTAATCTTTTTCAATTTTACTTCTCTTCAGAAACTCTGGGAAGTAGGTCTATTAGCCTCCTCCCTGTTCTGCAGAGGAAAACCTCCATTGAGGTTTGGTCCATTGACCAAATATGTTTTTTTGTACTAGCTTACCTCTTTACTTGGAATGTATTTCTTCCCTGAGCTCTCCCTGCCTCTATGTCTCTTTAAAAACCCAATGAAGCAACACCTTCATTATGCTTTCCTAATTCTCCTACCTACTCTATCCATCCTCCAGTTGACCCCAAACTACCTTGTGCTCATTATTTTGTATTAATATTTCCTATATATACTTGCTTGTATACAAGTTAGTGCCTCCCTTGGAATGTAAACTTCTTGAAAGCAGGCACTGTTTTGCTTTTGTATTGATGTCCATAATGCTTAAGAGAGCTTGGTACACAATAAATGTTTTATAAATAGATTAAGACATTAAGCTGCAGCCCAAATTGTAAAAGGCCCAAATTTTAAAATGACAAAAATCTGAAAACTGTCCATGAAAACAAGCAATATCATTTCAAACAAATATATTTAGCTATTAGCTTTCAAACACTTTGTATCTAACAGTCTACTTTGTGTGCTTTAGAAATAATGACTTCACAAGGTTCTGATTTTGTTCTGGCCACCCACAATCCAGGGTGTGAAGGTGATATATTCATATTCCTTTTTTGCTGTTTAAAATAGATGGTTTTATTATTTTTAAAGTACTGAAGTTTTAATTAACCCAATAAGAACACAAATTATTACAATCTATTTTCATAAAATTTTGAAAACAACAAAAAGTTAAATAAATTATAATTACAGTGAATACTCTAAATATAGATTGTGGAACTCTTTTTTTTTATAATGGAACAGATGTGATGCTAATTATTTATAGCTAGTTTCTTTTTCAATATTCTTCTCAGTAAAGGCTTCAAATGATTTATTCTGTATTCACTAGCATGAAATGGAGATTGGCTTTTCACATCTTTTCAGGAGTCATTTTGCTTGATAGCTTTTTATCTTTTCCCAGTTTATTCAAATGAAGGGAGAGGTTATATTAAATTGTTTTATATAAATGTTCAAGCACTGATTGAATTTAGCACATCAATCCAAGAAATTATAGTGACTCATTGGTATTGGGATCATACTGGGGGCATATCAGACATCAGTAATAGCATCAATGTGGGCACTGAACATAAATATAAATATATCTTATAAATTATCTTTACAAATTCCATTTTAGTAAATAACCTTCTAACATTATCATAAAAAAATCAAAGATTTGAGGTTCCTGTGCATTTCTGTGAGAAATGTATTCTTTAATTTTAACTTCATCATCACTGATGACTGGACCATGTCCTAAATATATCAAATTAGTTTTAATCTAAAACACATTCAAATATTGCTATATTTCTTCTAGAATTTCTTCTAGAATTCAGTCTCCAGAAAACAGCACTTTCCTCTTCTAAAAGTAGAGCCATATGATCATTAGTGAGTCCACGTAGGTATAGAATTCTGAGAGTGGCTCTTTCTATGTTAATCACTTCATTGAAACTTAAGTAGAAAACAAAATCAAGGTACAGCTTTGCTGATGACACAAAAATTGCCCAGATTCATTGATAGGCACTGTTGCCAACTACATTTATCAATATGCAGAAATATTTTAGTAACTGGATTATTACATGTTCAGGGCATAAATCCATAGTACAAAAAAGCCAGTAGGACCTGAGACTCAGTTTGAGAAATATCATGTAGGTATTAATTATGTCACCAGGATGCATACAACAGAATTTTACAGCAGGCAGAAAGGGATATAAAAATTTATGCTCATCTCAGGTAAAATTATAAACTGATCAGTAAACACTAGGGACAAAGCTGGAATATGCAGACTAACCATTAATGCTGGAAGCATATTAGTTACATGATATGCTCATTTTAAGTAAACAGTAAAGCTGAGCCAGAAATTGGCTAATCACTGGAGCTAAAATTTTATGTCAGTTAAACTTGGCATGTTCTAACTAGTATTGTGCCTTGCTTTTTTAAGTAAAAGAAAGCATACAGACAAACCAGAAAAAATCTCTTATTCTAGTTAAATAGTTATTTTCAGAGCAAACTGGTGATTTTTTTAGTGAAATTTTTTTAGTACCTCATCTCCAATTACTCTAAGAGGTAATTTAGAGAAGTGCCTCCCAGGGAAATATATGGTTTCAAAGGGATTAGAACCCTTAAAATATGTAAAGCAGTTACATTTATTCACGGATGCTCCCTAGGCTAATCTTTAACAATTTGAAAACTGAAAAATATATGGCAATAATATTTTTAAATGCACATGTGAATAATAATAGCTCACATTTACATAGTTCCTTAAGGTTTAAAAAAAGTTGGTCAAATTACCTTGTGAATAATATTTGTCCCATTTTATAGGTGAAGTGACTGAAACTTAAGAAAGTAAATTAGATGACAGCTTAAATTCATTTGTAAGTGTTGCAACCAGGTCTCAAACAACTATCTTTTAACTCCAAGAACAGTGAATTTACGTTATTTACATTTACATTAGTTATTGATCAGTGGCAAAACAGGGGAATAAGAGAAGAGAAAAAGCATTTTTAAAGAGTTGATTATGTATCAGATATGATGCTAAGCTCCTCACAAATACCATCTCATTTGATTTTTTAAAATAGGATTTACCTTAATGCATCTTCCTATCCCACTTTATCCTGTTATCTTTTGCTAAAAATCCTGAAAATGCTACTGGCCTAGCCACTGTCAACTTAAGGGGTCTAAGATTGTTGAGTTCAATGAACTAGAGAACTCAGGAGATATACCTTCCCTGGGAAACTGAGTAATCTCTCTATAGTCATGTCTATTTATTCACTCAAAGAATTTTCCTTAATGACTATACTGTGCTTAGCTCTACAATAGGTACAATAAAGGAATATAGGGACGTATATGACATGATCCCTGCAATCAAGGAATTCACAATTTTAGTAGGAAAAGAGAATTTCTACTGATAAAACAGTTCATAAGAAGATAGTCATTAATAAATAAAATAAAGTATTAAATTGTTTTCTACAATGAATGCCCATAAAATTATTACTGGAATAGTGATCACAATTTCCTTTACTTTTACCTTTATATACTATATATATATAGTAAGCTATAGTATGGCCTACTAGAAGAATTCACATCTTTTTGAAAGTTTTTTTTTAAGTTTTTTTAAATCGTTTTCCAAAAGCATTTCTGGGGTGAGGGAAGGGGAGGATATTTCAAGAAACACCTTTTTTTGCAAGAAAAAAATATACAAAAATTATTTTTGAGATACTTTTTAATAGAAGTTTTACAATTTTAAATATAGATCTGCCTTTTGAAAAAAATATATAATTTGACCTTCAGTGATTTGCCCTAAATTTTTTTTCTACTGCATCACCCAAGGAGGGCAACTCCATTGTTTAACTAATTTCTATTGCCATAAGCATTACTGAACCTAAATTGTAAAATCCTGCATTGATAAACAAAACAATTATCTATTCCACATCATGACTTTTCCCATCATGGTTTTGATATATCTAAGATAGGTATAAGAAACTATATGGGAATTTGGGGGGGGAAGGGAATTTCACAGAAGCCACAAACAACATCAAAGGCCAACAGATGAGAAACAAAGTTTAGAAACTCAGAAATGCACAAAATATATGTATAGTATTATAGAATATTAATCCAAACTTTATAACATATCACTATAAAACCCCATTAAAGAAAAAGAAAAATTCAGACTTCTTTGGTACAAAGGAGCATCAAAAATTTTTACCATGAGTTTCCAGATCCAGGGACACCATGCTCCTAACCCCTATGATGTGCAATGGATAACTGTACAGACATCCCTTTAGTTGAAATGTTTAATTGTTTAATTCTGTAGAATTTGAATCTCAGATCTTAAAGAATATTCAGGCTAAAGAAAATAATATATGAGACACTGACAATGTACTACTAGAAAGGAAGAAACAATTAAAAGTTTGGAAAGCCTCAAAGGTAAAACTACTGTCCAAAGAAATGGCTAACAGAAAAGAGATAACTATATGAGTAGAATACTTAAAGCCCTGCTAAACAGGTTAAGCAAAAAAAAAAAAAAAAACTGCTAAATGGGACACATAAATCTTACTACTCAAAGCATTCATGATATTGCCCACATTCCAATTAGCTGATTAACATACTTACTGCTGACACTAATAGCAGCAATCTAAAGAAAAGGAAGACCAGAACAAAGAGAATCTCAAATGAAGTGCTATAGTCCTACAACTGTGATCCCATACAGGTTTCTCTAGAATCTCATCTGCTTCTCTCCTCACTGCCTATTTACACAATAGTGTAGAGGAATGCACAGGATCTCTGGAGGTTCTGGAACTCGGGCTCAAACATCATCTCCATCACTTAGTACCTTTGTGGTGCTGGCCAAGGTACTGAATCACTTTGGAACAGATCTATCAAATGAGGAGGCTAGACTGGATGGCACCTAAGGTGCTTCCAGCTCTACAACTACCATATCATGAATATTTGCACATATGGAAATAAGCACATACATAGACACAGTAAGAAGAGACCTCAGACCTGGAAGATAACAAGAGGGCAGATGTTTTCAGGAATTTTTCAGTAGTGAAGAGGGGAGCTGCAATGCTCTATTCATAAAATATTACAAAAGATAAGAATTCAAAGGAACCTCAGAGACTTTCTAGTGTAATCCATACATGAAGGAAAATTCCTTTTACAGTATCATGTCAAATAAATGTATTATTCATAATACATTGGATCTACATATTGTATTACTTATCTGTGCTTTACAAACCTTAAAGCACTATATAAATGCTAGTTGTGCTGGTGGTACTGATACTGGTTAGGGTAGTGATGGTGGATATGGGAGTGGTGGTGATAATCACAATCAAGGAAAGAATTTCTCAGCTCCTGACTAGTCCACTTCATCAGCAAACAGCTCTGGTTATCATCAAGAAGTTCCCTCTTAAATCAAAATTAAATCTATCTCTGAAATTTCTATGCATTCTTGTTTCAAATTCTGACTTATGGAAAATAAAGGGAAAAAAAACATACTTACTGCTTGTTTTGTGATTTTAGGGAAAGGTTCAGATTCGCTCCTACAAAATGATGCTCTCAGACTCAATTAAAGTGAAAGTAAAATTTAATTATACAATACACAGAATAGATTGCTTGCAATAACAACTAATACAGCAAATAACACATAACAGACAAAGAATGATGAGGATTATGATTAGGATAGAGGAAAGAGATAGAGAATACTTCACCGATTCGAGGAAACACTAGAGTGGCTGGGAGCCCCATTCTGCAGCCTTCAACTCGATCGGGAAAAGTGGGTCCCAGGCAGATGAACATCTCCGTGGGTGAGGCTCCAAAATGGAGAATGCTTTGCCCGCTTTTTATAGGAATCAGGACAAAGAAGGCTTTGGGCCAAATGAAGACCTCATGTAAGACAGGGACGTACCAACTAGGGCTCCAGGTGGTTATAGTCAAATGTTGTATTGACAAGGGGACCAGTCCTTATCAACAGCAACAGTTCCAAGGAGTGGCGAGTTCCTGGAATTACGTATTTGGAGCTAAAATACAGGTGGTACGTGCCTATCTTATAGGTTAAAAAATGGTCAAGTTCTCATGGGAGTAAAAGCTAAAACATCTGTTGTTATGGGTTAGGGAATGGTCAAGTTCCCATGGGAGAATATAGTCAAATGTTGTCAAGTTCCCATGGGAGTCATGTCCTACCTCGATTAGGTTCACATGGTTCGGATGGAGATTAGATTCACATGGAGATTGGGTTCACATGGGGAAAGTCACGTTCTTACAATGATTTGAAATGAACTAACTAATAATATGGAGATTCCCTATTCATTTGGCCTTAAGTTCATGAGAAGCATAAGAGAACGTGACAAGGGGGGTGAAGTTGGAGTAAATCTTCTTCATTTTAGAGTCCATATATAACAGTTACAAAAACATAGGGATAACACAAATCTGGATATAGGAATAGCTAAACTATTAAAATAAACAGTAGCACTGTTAGATCTAAATAAAAAAAAATCATACCAATGGTGACTGCTTCTGAACACAAAGTTTTGACTCTATGATGTTGCTTTCCATAGAATTATTCTCCAATTTTATAATAAGATTTAACCATAAAATAGATTTAGCTTTAATTTGTTGATTTTTTCCAGATCATACGCAATTCAACAAAAAAATGGGATACTCTAAACAAACCATCATTATTATCAACAAACATTAATCAATTACTTTGTGGCAAGCACCACGTAAAGTACTGAGGATCCAAAGAAAGCCAAAAAATTAATCTCTGCAGAAGAATTTTCTAATGAGGAAGAAAATAAGCAACAAATATGTACACACAAGACTGTGTGTGTTTGTGTGTGTGTGTGTATGTGTGTGTGTGTGTGTGTGTGTGTGTGTGTGTGTGTGTGTGTAGTAAATTAGAATTAATCACAGAGGGAAGGCACTAATATTAGAGGGACTGGAAAAGGTCTCTTACAGAATATAAAATCTGAGCTGTCTGAAGGCATTCAGTAAACAGAGAGGAGGAAAGAAAGTTTTCCAAGCTTATGGGAACAACAATTGAAAATGCATTAAATTTGGAGATGGTAAAGACCAGTATCATTAGATGATAGAAAAATAGAGAGGAGTAAAGTGAAAAAAAGACTGGAATGGCAAGAAGAGACCAGTTAGTAAAGTTTTAAAAAACAAAACAGAGAACATTCTAGTTGATTCTAGAGGCTGTTGAGTAGGAGAGTGAAATGGTCAGACATGTATTTTGGCAGCTTAGTGGAGAATAGGCTGAAGTAAGAAAGGAATTGGAGAAGGGAGATAAACTAGAAGGCTATTGCAGTATTCTAGGCATAAGGTAATAAGGGTCTATGTGAGTGGAGAAATACATGTATGAAATGTTACAAAGATGGAATCAGCAAAACTTGGCAGTTAATTGGATTTGTGGTCTGAGTGCGAATGATGAATTGAGGATGACACCATGATTGCAAGGAGATGGTCCTACTGACAATGATGGAGAAGTCCAGAAGGGGGAAGGGTTAAAAGGGAAAATGATGAGTTGTCTTGAACGTGTTGAGATTAAGATGTTGTGGAGATCTGATTGGTGAAAGCCATACTACTAGGGTAAGAGCCATTGAGAAAGAAGAGGATGAAAGCTATTACAAGGACATTGTACTAAGCAAATATTTGTGTGTCTGGGAACTTATTCAAACTGACCAGCACATGGTCTGTAGGGTCCCTTTTGGGTTGAAAGTCATAACAAGGATGAAGTAACCAGATAGCAAAAAAAACCAGATGCCATGAGCAGAACATAACCTTCATTGTGTCCACCACATAACCTTGGATATCTAGGTACTCACCCAACAGTGCTGGTGTGACACCCAAGCTCTAGAACCCATGCCCCAAATAAAACTTCTTGCTAAGTGTAATGCAAATCCACAATGACATAAATAATGTCACTGCATCATATATAATGATGCTTTGCAGCTCCTCCTCCATTTGTTTGATTTCTATAATTACTATAGAACTTTTGTGGGGGTCTTTGTGAGGATCCAGTACCTAGACTGCTGCCTAGACTGCATATCAGGGATCTGAGACCCAATGAATTGTCTGGCAGTGGTCCCCAGATAAGCCCTATGTAAATAACCCATTATGATTTTATTAAATTGTTTACATAATCATAATGGAGTTCCTTGCCTCTTTCTTTAGTACAATTAGCTTGTCCCTTGGTTGGAGGTGAGGGGGAGACTTGGAATTATCTTGATTAGGGAATTCTGGATGTCTATGAGATATCCAATTAGATATTGTCTAGTGAGAATCTGATGATTTAAGATTGAAAGGAGACAATTTAGGGCAGCATCAATAGATCTAAGAATCATTTGCATAAGGGATAATAATTGAATCCATGGATGCTGATAAGAGCACCAAGAAAGACTGCATAGAAAGTTAACATCATGATCAAAATAGCAATAGTTATATGTGAAAATATGAGATTAATACTATATTTTATGTCAACAATAATGCCCTTCGAAACCTGCAGAGTTGTCAGTCATTCACCTCTGTAAAGAGAAAGGAATAGTCATGGGAACCACAATTCTTATCATGGCGTATTTGAAAGCATGGAAAGCTTTCCCCCCACAGAATGGGAAGATGGAAGAACTGTTGTAGCCAAACTAGTCAAATACAGATTCATTTGGATCCCAATCATTTCAGACAAGATTTTCATCAATTTCTATAGGGGTTATGTCTATTAAGATCTACCTAAACAAGTTATTCTAAGGTCCTGGCTTCAAAGGGCTTTGCTCACATAAGCTGGATTGGAATTGGTAATCAACTCCTAATAACACTTTAGTACTGGAATGAAAATATGTATTTTTGTAAAATATGTAATTTTAAAACATACAATAATACAATACAGTATATTCAGAACAGTGAGAAAGTTCTTGTACATGTAAGCTAAAACTGAAATGAAACCTCCACAGTATTAGACATTACCAAAATAGACCAAAATCCACACATAAAAAACAGCTATTTGCCACATAAAAAAGAATTTACATAGATTTATAAAATCATATCAAGTTTTTATTTGTATTTATATTACATTTAGAAAATTTATCAAATTTTATTTATATTTATATTATTTTTATCAAATTTACATTGATTTACATCTTATAACAAACTTTATGTAAATTTTCTTAGTTTTATAAACAATATCTACATATTAACTCATAAAAGTATTCTCATTATGTACACCCACACATTGTTAAACTTTCCTGGCTCCAAATATTTTCATTGTACACATACAAGTTTAGGTAATTTGTTTACTGCAGAGAAATGATAAATAACGAGTTTATATTCACAATGAGTTTTCTGAGTGAACTTGCTACATAAATGAAGATTCATGAAGTTAAAGTATTTTATGTATGTAAATATACAAAAGTGACTTATAGAACACTGAACCAGGGATATCTTTTCTTTGTTTTCAGGTAGTGGGATGAACTAGCAAAAAAGAATCACAAAATATTACAAGAGAATGAGAGGCTACTGAGTCATACCGGAGGCAAATAATTCCTACCAGCCCTAATAAATGAACTGTTTTTTCTAACTCTTTTCCTCCTTTTTATCCTTCTCTCTCTCCCTCCAACCCCGTAAGTCTTAACTTAGTGAAACTCACAAGTATTGCTTAGCCCAGCTGATGTTCCCCCAGGAACGTGAATTATTAGAATACATAAACTGAATCTCTCTTACAGCAACAAAAACAGTTGTCCTTCTTCTGAGGCAACAGATAAGAATTTAATCTTTGCATCCTGCAGTTCAAAATATTACTTTGTCTAGGCCTCTCCTTTACACTTATCTCATGCATCCTTCCTTGTAACATAGTTATTTATGGACATGGAATCACAGAAAGTGATACCTGGAAAATGTGGCCCAGAGGGGGTAGTGACTTATGCATACTGACAAAGCAAGTTTCAAGACCATTATTTGTGTACTGTTTCCTGTCTGGACCCTACTGCTATTGCTAAGGTGATAAATCACTATGGAAAAGGGGATTGCCTTCAAGGCCACCAGAGAAGCAGGTAAACCTAAGAATCCTGGTTGTAATAGCAGACCCATCCTGGGAGCCACCATCTCCTCTTGGAGCCTACAGGCACAGTTATTGAAGACTCCCAAATGGTTCTTGTCACCAGAGTCCTTGACAGTGTTAATTATTTTATACTAGAAACTATTATTTTTATCTGAAATGTTATGTGCTTTCCAGCTTTCTTACAGATGAAACTTTCTTTATGTGATATCTCTTCTATTAAGATATGAGATCAGGAATTTCTTTTTTTCTTTCTGTATTCTCAGTGCTTTTGCACATATTAACCATGGAATCAAGGCTTTTTCATTCATTCGTTCATTTTGTTTTTGCAATGGGATAGAGGCTGGACCTGGAGTAAGGAAGATTTGAGTTCAAATCTGGATTTAGACTTATTGTGTGACTTCAGACAAGTTACTTACCTTCTGTCTGCTTCAGTTTACTCACCTGTACAATAGAGGTAATAATAACATCTATGGTTGCTGTGATGATCAAATGAGACACTATTTGTAAAATGCTTTGCAAATCTTAAAGCACTATATTAATAAAGACTTGTATGCTCCATGAGAGCAAGTCCTATGCACCCAGTCTGTCCCAGTACTAAACACAGTATTTTATGTATAAGAAATTTTTAACAAATTTGTTTGAAGGAACCAAGATTGCAAAATAGAAGAAAGTAATACTGCTGTACTATTCCTCCATAGCTCCTTCAAGAGGACCTATAAATGTAGCAAACCAAATCCTGATGGAAAAATCCTGAAAAAGTCCTTTGTCCAGCAAGGTTAGCATGGGTAGATTGACAAAAGGTCTTCAGATAGGGGAGACATGTTTGAACAGAAGTAGCACACAAAGAGAGGCTGCATACCCCACAAAAAGAAGGCTCAGATCCATACCAGCATGCTACAATGGTACTAACAGGTGCCAACTAGCAGCTTCATTGTCCATTACCCAATTGTGGGTCACAGATCCATGGAAGAGGGAGAAGGGAACTGTGCAGGCAGTGATATTGCCCTGCCTAGGTGGGGAGGTCTTTTTTGTCTAAAAAGGAGGAAATTCAGAAGCTAATAAAAGCTGTAATGTGGCTCTGTAACACCAGAGAAACTGAGGCAAGATAGACATTAGAGAATTTTTAATATTTTATTTGAGAGGGAGAGATTGTGCTGGGGGCATGTTGCCCCAAGAGCTGATGTCTCAAAGCATCCAGCAGAGAATGTGTGTTTCCCCTGAAATATATATATATATATATATTATATATATATATATATATATATATATATATATATATATATATATATGTGGCTCTTAAGCTATAAGGGTAGAGTCCAAGGAAGGGGGGCGGAATCCAAACTCTGGTGATTGGGAATCTCCAAGAAGGGACCATCAATCTGGTTCTGTTAGGTTGGGGAGTAGGACCATAAATTCTTACGAATTAGGAGTAAAGGAGATAGTCAAACTAGAGCCAGGAAGTCTGAAGAGATAGAGGTAGACAATGCCAATGAGGTATCTGAGATAGGACATCTGGAGTTTTATCTTTTGGAATACAAGAGTGGCAACAGCCCTAATTATCTCAGTTTTAATGAGGAGGAGGTGCAACCAGGGGGATTTAGGCAGAACAATAAAAGGAACTGAGGCAGAACATTCAGGGAGAACAACTTAGGGAAACTGAGGCAGGACAATTAGGGAAACTGAGGCAGGACAATAAAAGGGAACTGTGGCTCTACAGCTCAGACCTCAAACTCAGAAAATGGTCTTATTTTAAGTATGTAGCTTAACCTGCACAAAGTCAAGAAACCCAAACCAAAGAGGATCCTATACTTCTTTTTTGAACCAACAATGACTTCCAGCTGCTTACTATGGGCACAGTCTAGCAGCATTGTATCAGTAACTTTACACAGCTGGGGGGTAAAGATGGGGTGAGATGGCAATCATATCTTGATAAAGATCAGAGCCCTTTGAGAGCAATAGAAGCTTGCAAATTCCCAGTCTGTCCCTGAGATTCTGAAATAACACAACACTCAATACCCCAAGGAAGCAGCAAAAGGACCAGTCTAGCCCTTCTCTTCAGAAGTGTGGCAGAGCCTAACCCTAAAATCAAGTCTTAGACATGAAGTAGGCAAAAAGAATGGGCAAATAAACAAAAAGAAAAAAAAAACTACATGATAATGAACTAATGTGGTGGTGAAGACATTCAAAACATAAATGCAAAAGAAGATAATGATTCCAAAACATTTACAAGCAAAGCGTCAAAGAAAAACTTAGCTTTGGCAAAAATTCAACTAGAATTCTTAGAAGAAATGAAGGAAGAGTAAATGGAATGAAAGAATTTAAGGATAAAAGTTGGAAAAGAAATGAAATATCTTTCTCACACACACACACAAATACACACAGATTCTGTATACAATTCTGTATACAGAAATATATTTCACTCAAAAGAAAAATGGGAGGAAGGAGAGAGACGGGAGGAGGACAAATTAAGTAAGGGATTACTTCTAAGCAAAACAAACTCAAGAACTTTGAGATGGCAAAGAATGGGAATAGGAAAAGGTTTCCATAAATTGGAAAATGAATTAATAATTTTTAGTATATAAAGGTGAAAAGTCACTATGATGAATTTTTTGGGTAATGACTATTTCCAGAGCACTAACACTGAAACATACGACCTATCTTCTGATAGAGGTCAAAGATTGAGAAGATAAAATGATTTATATATGTGTGTATAACATGTATATGGTGTTCAAGGAGCACTAACATCTTTGGGGTAAGGGCTTGCTGAGCCCCTCCTTTGATGTCTGTCTATCCCCCAACTCTTACCTATGACTACAAGAAGCTGGAGCAAGCAGAGTCACAACCCCTTAAAACGGTTTGGCCTAAACCAGATTTCGGGTGTAACCAATAGAATTCAAACCCATTCACTAAATTAGGGGGGTGTCTCCTCAAAGCATGTGAAGACATCCCCCTCCCTTCCCAGCACCATGGTAGATGAGAATTTGATCCCGGGCCTATGAAGGAGACTGAATCAGGTGCTTTGTGTCCCTTAGAGCTTGGGCCTGACATCAAAGATTCCAGAATCATCGTCATCTATTTCAACCCGGGCCATCTCCAGTCGTCTTGACTTTTGTTCTGTCCCTGGACTTCGATGATTGACAATTTTGAGCAACTCACTTAAATCCACTTTACTTACAAGTCAAAACATCACCCATTATCCGTTATTTCACTCCAACATCATGATGTCATTAGTTCTCCTCAAAAAAAGTTTTAATATATATTTCAACGTCTATATACTTGTTATACTTGTCTATATAACACTATATGTGTGTGTGTGTGTGTAAGAGTGGGTACAGACACACATACTTCCTCAGCTGAAACTACTGTGAATTTCGACCTCAAAGGCACATTCCCTCCCTCTTCTGGCACTTGGGCAGGGTTTAAGGTCAGTTACGCAATACGTCCCTGGGGGTGGCTAGGGACTGCAGAGGAAGGAGAGGGCTCCCAGCTGTCCAAAGGCTGCCAAAGTCCTCCCTGTCTTCCGGTCCTCGCTCCCGGGAGAGCAAGAGGAGGGAATATTATCTCCAGCACAACCATTCTCTCCGAGCCCGCTGGCCCTTGCCTATCCCTTCCTCCGCTTGCTAAGACAGCTCGAAACGGGGGAAGTGAGCAGCCCAACCTAGCCCTAAACTCTGGACGGAAACCAGGCATTCACAGAGTTCTGCTCAAAATACCTTACGACTCCTAGGACATTGGTCAATTCCCCACCCTAAAAGAACAGTCGACTAACGCAGAGGCGGGGCCAACAGGCAACCAATAGCCCTCTCCCTTCAGAAGCTTTAAAAAACCAATGAACGCGTGGCATCGTGAATGACAAGGAATTAGACCAACAGAGAGGAAGGAACCTGATCAAGGCTAGCCCGGCCCATTGCAACCAAGGTGACAGAAGGAAGCCCTCTGGGAATGCCTGATTCTTCTTCCAATCGTAGCCCTACAAGTCATGATGAACTACCTATCCCCGCCCCATAACGACTAAAACCCAATCAGCACAAGCGAAAGCATTCTGTTGCGTTCAGCCAATAAATGCATGCAAAGTTCTGTCATCAGTTGCGGATGGGAGTAGGAAAGAAAGGAAAGTCACCTTCCTGGAGCAATTTAAGAAAAATTGTTGTTACTGTTCTGAGGAGGGAAGCAGGAAAGGATGGAGGAGAGTGGGAAAAGGAAACCTTTATTAAATCCTTATTGTGCCAGACAATCTGCTACGGACTACGCCTGCCCTCAAGAAACTTACATTCTAAGGGGAGAGAGGGGAGACAGCGTACAAAGAAGCTGCAAAGGGTTTGGGGGTGCGGAGTGAAGGCACTCTGCAAGGGGGCCATGGTTTTGAAGTCTGGAAGCCAGGAACAAGACTTGCAGGAGAATAAATATCAGCCTGAGCCCCTCCACAAAAGGGAGAAACTCACCAACGGGAGATGGGGGTGAACCTTAGAGGGGAATATTCCCAGTTAAGAAGACCACAAGAGTAGTTGAATTATCAAAGGTGAGACTTCCCTTGGAGAACCTTAGAGTAGGGAGGAAGGTTAAAGGATCCTTTCTAGTCCATTTGTTCTGCTGAAGAGCATTGCAGAAGTTGCATTTTGTTTCACACTAATTTCATAGAATTGGAATACAGGAGGGACTGGATGGTATTACCTATTCATTTAAAAAAGAAACTGATGTCTAGAAAAATACTAATGATGCACACAATAAGTAGCAGAGCCAGGACTTTTATACAGCTCAGGCTTATGCAAGGCCTTTTATCCAGGAACTTTATAAATGATTATTTAATTGAACCTGAAAAAATGAATCTTACAATTCAATTTAGCTGTTTATGAACCACCTCACATATTCTACTAAAAGAAGACAGTATGTGCACAGAAAAGTACAATACAAGCAACAGATTCAATTTAAAGACCATTTATTAGTTGCCTATACCATACCAGACATCATATTAGATACTGGACATACAAAACCAAAAATGCAACAACCCCTTTCCTCAAGAAGCTAACATTCTACTCATAAAGTTTTAAGTACTAACTTTGTGTGGAGCACTGTGCCAGGCATTAATCTTTCCCCAAGATACTCCAGAGCAAAAGGCTTTGGTTTAATAATAATATTATTTTTGTGACGTAATAATTTTATACCAGCATTTATATAGTACTTTTGATGTGACTGATGTAGCAAATGATGGGGCATTTGTGATAGGTTTAGGAGATGCACCAAATGTTGCAGTTACCATTCTCTTTGGCAAAAGTAGGTTTATTTAGGAAAAGAGGATCACAGACAAAATTTAAAAATACAATAGACACCAGGAATGGTCAATATTAAATAGAGCAGGAGAACATATAAAAGACAGGTTATTTAGTGGAACTCACAATTACCCAGTAGAAAAGGAACTCTACATGAGGTTGGGGCATGCCTTAACTGGCACACTAAATCCTAAAAGGGATTTGGCACCCTAAAAGAGTTAGTTAGATAATCTGACTAGATTATCTGCCAGTACTTAACCACAAGAGAGTAGTCCAATGACATTCAAAAACCTCTTTTTCAATTGGAACTTCAGCTAGGGAGTAATTGATTTCAATTTAAAGTAAATGGTCAATAGCTTCCACATTGATTGATGATGGTCTGTTGAAAACACTATGGAAGTGTTCAGCCTATCTATTTAGGATCATGTTCTTATCACTAATCAGTGTGGCAGCATCAGTACTGAGTAGTTAAGATGCACCATAAGTCTTTGGCTCATAAATAGCCTTCAGTGCATCATAAAAATGCTTTGGCTTGTTACTACCAGCATAAAATTGAATTTCATCTGACTTTTTACTGAGCCAAGAATCTTGCATTTCTCTAAATTTTGATTGTACTTTACTTTTAATAGAATTGAATGCTACCTTCTTAGAGATGGATGAACTATCTTGCTGGTACACCCTATGGAATTCTCATTTTTCATTTAGTAGCTTCTGAAATTCCTCATCATTTTCATCAAACAAACCTTGATGTTTGCAATTTTTCCGACCCAGATGAGTAAATGCAGTTCTGCACAGCAAATCTCTGAAAACTCCCACCCCTTTTCTGATCCATTGTTGCCAACTGTGTGTTGACTCAATTTCTCCAAATTGGCAAAAAAAAAAAAAATGTTCCCTCTCAGAAAAGCGCTCTAATCTGTTGACATTTGGATTACCTCCAGAGGAGGGGGGAACTACTGAATTAAACTGATTTCTCTCAGAGCCTTCTTCCTGCCTGCCCCAGGAAACAATTCCATCAATGTTCTAATTTCTCTTGGCCAACCACACTCACCATTCAGGACCTCATCACTAGGTTCTATTAACATCTCAGACTCAACAACTTCAAAATAGCATTCATTTAATTTTCCTTAAAACTATTTCTCCTAAAAAATAACCTACTTTTATTGAGGGTATCATCATCCATTGAGTTGTCCAGGTCTGCAATCTTGATGTCATCCTTGACACCCTCACATTTAGTGAGTTTCTAAATCTTGTCAATTCTACCTCCACAGCACATCTAAGAACAGACTTCTCTTTCCCTCTCACAAAGCCACCATGCATTCAAACATATATGTCACACTGGTTGTGTCCAAACACACTCTGAGGGGCAAATAGCCTTCTCACCATGGTGGGGTTGTCCAAAATCCAGAGCCCAGAGGAAGTTGGAGCAGTTTTCCTACTATATGGGGACTTTAAGTAGAAGCTGCAGGCAATGTCATTATTTGCAATTTCTTCCTCTACTTCTCACTCAATTTCCTTCTTTTTTTTCTGAAAGATTCTGGTATGAGAGGAATGTCTAACCATTGATTTGTTTATAGTCCAGGTTCTCTATTGGCTTCCTTTCTTGCTCTGATGACATTTCTGATAGGTGGAAACAGGGTCTACCCTACTCTTTCCCATCCCTACCTGTGACTTATAGCCAGGTGAGGGAAAAACTAACTAAACATGTTTCTCCCCTTAGATTCCTCTAGTCACTTTTTTTTTCCATTTCTTTACCATGGAATTTTGATTGGTTTGAGCAAGAAATTAAAAAGTTTGTATTTTAAGTTTTAAAGGTTAATGGCCATTCCTTCAGCTGCATTTCCAGGTAGTTCTTTATGACAAAGTATAGTTGGAAACATGCTTTTTTAATCAAAGTGGTTGCTGAGTATTTTATAATGAAGGGGAGAACTTGATTAAAAGGAAATCTTTGCAATGGATATTTTTATGTAACTCAAACCCCAAAGTCTATTGGCATGAGATTCTTCCTGTTGATAATTATTAATGACCTTTCCGTTTGGCAAGGCAGGAGAAATCAGGAAAGAGGAAAGCTTTTCTATCTTTTTTGAGCTTTCTCCACGTCACTGAATCTCTTCAGATTTCAGGATCTTCTCAGGTCCAGTATCAAGAGAGAAAATGAAAAATGCCAACTTCACTTCAGGTTGCTAAAGGACTGCAAAGAAGCTAATCTTAGAGAAGTTGTCAGTCTCCATTATGTGCCCATCCCCAACTAGCTACACTAGAAATCAAGGAGTTTCCCCTTAAGTGAGATCTAGGAGTCTCTTTGGTTGAGCTATTACATTTTTCCCAAAGGGAGAGCTTCTTCACTTTGTATTGACTGGTATATTGTCTTCTCTGTATACATTATCTGATTTCTGTGTGGCTGTGCTTTGGATAGATGGATTTCTGTGATAATTGCTATGTGTGTTTATTGTGGGACTGGTATTTTATGGAAAAGGAATCAAGCCTTGGATAAAAGCTTGAAGTCTTCCTTCTTCCATAATGAAACAGTGGTCAGAAATTGGATTGAACCTGAAAATCATATGCTCCAGGCAAATAATCTTTAAGTGAAGAGAGTGATATAATGCTAGCTTAATATCTCTGCTCTTTTTGACAAGAGCAGAGAAGTTGCCTCTGACCCCAACCTCCTTTCTCTGCTCTTGACAAGATTTAATGTCTCCCTTGAGGAAGAGTCACAGGGAAAAGATGCCAAAGATCATCTATTCTGTCTTCCTTCAAGTCATGTGATGAGACTTCCATACTACATCTAGAGGACAACCCTCACAATATGTGGGGCTTCCCTGCATTTGAGTATAGTTTAATTGCTTATTTTTTAAGTTATAATTTTCTTTAGTTTGAGTTATAAAAATAATTCCCTTTATGACTGAGAATTCAATAAATGTCCAAATTTAACATAAAAAATAAGATTCCCTGGCATGCAACCAAATGAAATGTGATGTACATGTTCATGACACCAATTTCGTCCCTCAATGAACCTTGCTCAAGGGAGTCACTGTAGCCTTTGATCAGTTTCTTTGCTTTCATTCTATCCCCTCCCCAGGCCATCCTCCACCGAGCTGCCAAATTAGTTTATTTGATAACACACATCTCAAAAATCTCAAGGGACTCTGTATTGCCTCTAAGGTAAAAAACAAATACTTTCAGCCAAGCTTTTAAGGCTAACAATAATCGGGAAGAAGCAACAACCAAAACTTAGTTGTCCAGGAATTCTCTTCTGAGGATTACCCATTCAAAAACCAGCCATCTTCTTCAATAGGTCTTTATTGCCCTCAGGGAAAAAAAGATAAAGCAAAAGAGGTGGCTATGGATTTTAGGACCAGTTTGGGGTTCATCTTGGACCTGCACATCTTAGAAATCACATGTTTTCACTGCCATATATGTGTACCTGCCATATCTGCTAAAAGGAAAGAAGGAGAGAGAATCTCCTCCATCAGGAAATCCAAGGAGGGTATGTATAATCCTAAACTATGGGTAAGCAACTTTTCCTGTCTCAGTTGCTCTATTTCTCTGCTGCTTATACAGCCAGTTCTGGCAGATTCCAGATAAACATTCCATTTATAAAATCTTTTTCAGAAACTCTAGGTTGAAAGAAAGTTTGGGAAGAGATCACCAAGTGACAGTTTCAGGTGTGTGGTCACAGTATGGATTGTCTATGTAATATAAAATTCAGGTCAAGTAAATTTTTGAAATCTCCTACATATGGGAAGAGAGCAAAACCACAGATAATTTGCTATTTCAGAGTCATATTCCATTCTCATATTCATAAATCCAGCACCCAATGCTACTGGCATAAGAACTAATGCAGTTTTGCATAACTGCACATGTGGTTTCTTAATTGTGGGTGGGGATAAGGGAGAAAACCTAGAACTCAAAAATCTTAAAAACAAATGTAAAAAAATAATTGTTTTGAATGTAACTGGGGAAAGATATTAAATAAATTAATTAATTAGGATATGCAGTTAAGAGTATGGAGGTCTCTAAGAGTTTGTAAACTGAAAGATCTAGAATATCAAGGGAAATGATGAAAAGAAGTAAGGATAAAGAGGAAAAAGCACTTCCATATCTCAAGTTATATTATAAAGTAGCAGTCATTAAAACTATTGTATTGGCTAAAAAATAGACAGTTCAATAGAACAGAATTGACAAGGAGGATTCAGAAGAGAGAGAGACAGAGAAAGACAGAAGAAAGACAGAGAGAGAGAGAGAGAGAAAGAGAGAGAGAGAGAGAGAGAGAGAGAAACAGAGACACAGAGACAGAGACACAGAGAGACATGAGAGAGAAAGAGACAGAGACACAGAGAGAGAGAGATAGAAAGACAGAGACAGAGAGAGAGAGAAAGAGAGAGACAGAGACAGAGAAGGAAGCAAGGAGGGAGAGAGAATTTTTAGCCTGAGTTTTTAGTATCTTCTGATAAAACAGTAGAATGACTACAAAGGAAAAGCCTACTTGTGCTCGTTGGATACACTCTAAAAATACCATGTGACTATAAGTTTGAATGTAGTGCCCTTACAAGGACAAATTCTCTTGCTGTTTAATTAAAGAATTAATTGACAATCTACATTGTTATAAGTTTGTGGAAAGTAGGACTTAAACTGAGTATGGGCTGCTACATTATGTCAAATATGACCTGGGATAGCCACCAACTATTAAATTTTAGATCCAAAGTCAGGTGTTCTGATTATGATTTTAGAACTCTTTCCATTATACTATATTAAGAAAGACAAGTTTTGCAGTGATATGAGAAAGGATACAATCCATGGGCATAATAGTGAAGGTCTTTAATGTGGTATGGTAATGGGAGGAAATAAAACTTAGTAACTCATTAGATATTAGAGGAAAGAGAAGAGTCAAAGATTATATCAAATACGGGCGTCGTGGTGAGCCACTAACAGAAATAGTGAAGTAAGGATAGTAGATTAAGAGAAAGCATAATAAAATTCCCATTTATATATACATAGCTCTTAACTAGTGTGAATAAAGAATCTTCAGAAGCAGCTCTATGTATCTGAATTCATATTATTCAGTTATATTATGTAAAATATGGTAATAGATTCAAGCCCAATATTCATAATTGGGAACGAACTGTATTATGTTTGAGATATATTGAAACATCTAGGTGGAGAAATCACTAGTAGCAATTGTTTGGGTCTCAGAAGAGGGGTGAATAATGATTCGTTAGGCTTTTGACAATTGGTGTAAGGAAGTCTGTATCATAGAAATCTGGCTGTGCAAAGTCATTAAAATACCTTTCACAGTACATTATCATTTCAGGCATTTCTAATTAATGACAAGGGTTTCATTTTTACTCATACACAGAATTCCTTTGATGCAGTCTTTTCCCTTTAGATCTTGATAATATCTCATGCTTGTTCTTAGGTTCCCTTTAAACAGCAGCATAACTTTCTCATTATTAAGGGATGGGGGAGACTTCTGCTGCTGCATTAAAAATGCTAATGTCTTTTTCTTAGTACTATGGCCAGGGAGGAAGAAATGCAGAACCATAAAATCTTAATTTAGAGCTGGAAGTAATCAGAGATATCATTTATTCCAGTCCATTCCCTTTCCTTATATTCAAAACATCATCTGCCTACTATCCCCAGGCACAATACCAGATACCAGATGAAAAGACAAAAAACCCCAAAACAACAAGCTACTCCTGACCACAAGGAGGTTACATTCTACTGGGGGAAACTAATGTGTGCACATATAAGGAAATACCAATTTTTTTCCCCTGAGGTAATTGGGGTTAAGTAACTTGCCCAGGGTCAAGCAGGAAGTGTTAAGTGTCTGGGATCACATTTGAACTCAGGTCCTCCTGACTTCAGGGCTGGTGCTCTACCCATTATACCAACTAAGTGCCCCCCCCAATTTTTAATAGGTATAGCTATTTATATTTGCATATATATAGTATTGTATATGTAGTATAGTATATGTATAAATATGTAGATACACACATAAAAATATATTTCATATATATACATGTGTCTGTATATACACACATACATATATATGTGTATATTGTGTGTGTATATATATATATAATGCAAATATTGATAGTACTTACCTCTTAAGATTGTTGTGAATGATAAAATGAGATAACATTCACACAGTGTCTTCCACACTTTAAAGTGCTATATTATTATTATATTGTTATAGGGTTAGTTATTAATACTATTATCTGTATTTATATTCATGAACTCTTTAATCTGATCTGCATGTATTTCATATTTATCTGTCTAAACATATGTTGTTTTATAGTTAAGGAAACCAGGAGTTAGAGAGATGAAGTGATCTGCTCCAGGTAACACAAATAGTATGGGGCAGTCTCTTCTCAATGACTTTCTTAGAATCAGTTTATCTTAAATATTGAGTCAACTGAGATACAAACTAGATGTAGAGAAAACTGTATAATCTGTATAACCTTTTGAAGAAAGAAGTTCAGGCTGAAGCACAAGAGGGAAAAAAATGAAGAAAAAGTCCAAATAGCTCAACTGTTCTAAAATGCACATATAATAGTAACAGTGATACAGAATGCCTGACCTCCTGGTTTTGCCTAGTTGCAATCTCCAGAAATGTCAGTGCTGTCCTTGATTATACCAGGGCTTCTTAAACTTTTTCCACTTGTGATCCTTTTTTGCCCAAGAAATTTTTATACAATCCCAGACATATACATATATACATATATGTATATAAATAGGTATACAAATCAAACATTTACTGATAATAAATCATAACTCCATAATTTGCATATTCAGTTGTAAAACCCCATATGGGTTGTAAGAAGCTTTGGACTATACCAGCCTTCCTACCCATTCCAGAACTCTTATTTTTGCCTTAGGATACTATAAGACTCTTGTCACCATTTGACTCCTTCCTGACAAAGGGCATTCTATTTTTTTTCCCCAAGTTTTAAAATGCTTTTTAAAAACCTAAGCTTTTGTTAATATATTCTGTTTCTTACATTATAATTATTATAAATATCCCTCTTTCTCTCTCTCCCAGAGAGCTATCCCATATGACAATTTTTTAAAAAGGAAAAAAATCAGCAAATTGATCAGTACATTGAGAAATTTTGAAAATATGTGCAATGTCCAACATCCAACCATCTCTGATGGATATTCTACTTTTAATGCAAAGTCTACTTACCTAAAATCAATTTGTCTACTTTTAAGTGCCATAAACATTCAGGACTGATTGTTTTATTTTTAGCTGAATTTAGTATTTATGCAATAACTCATCTTTCCTTTTTTTGTTAAAAAGTTAATTAAACAACCATCTATTAAGCACCTACTATGTACAAAATACTTTGCTAGGTGATGGGGATAAAAGAGAAAAAAATGAAACAGCTCCTGTCTTCAAAAAGCTTATATTCTATTGAGTTCACATTCATGGGCTTATCACCAAAAGATTGATTATTAGGTAATGAATATTTTTCCAGCCATAGTAACTCATGAAATAGTTTATTAGTCAGAATGTTGGTGTTGTCAGGGACTTTGGAGATCATAGAAGGGAAATGATTAGCTTATCGTAACACAGCAAGTAATGACAAAGTGTACTGAAGTACACTAATTTCTGAACCAACGCTCTTTCTAAGCAATCATTGTCTATAAAGTACCTACTATGTGTGAGGCATCAGACTGGGCACTGAGAATATAAGTACAAAGAATGAAACAATCTCTATACAAAATGAGATCACAACCTAATGGAAGAGGCATATACTGCATAAAAATAAACTATATATGCATATATGTATACACACATATATATACATATATATACACATATGTATACAAATGAAGTGGTAAAATACAAAGTAATTGGGAAGCATATTTGGGGGATTAGAAAAGGCTTCATGTGGAAGATGGTGCCTGAGCTGCAGCTTATAGACAGAGAGGGATTATTGGAAGAGGAAGTAGGACACTCCAGCTCTGTGACCCATGCTTGTTACACCCTCCCTCTTCTGCTCTGACTACTGACCTCCCTTGTTTCCCCAAATTCCCAATTAAAATCCTACCTTCTACAGGAAATCTTTCCTAAATCCTTTTAATTCCAGTGCTTTCCCTCATTAATTATTTCCTGTTTATTCTTTACTTAGCTGGCTATATACACTTGCCTCTGTGCACACTGCATACACACACACATCCATACACATATCTGCATATGGTCATCTCCATTAGATTGTAAGCTTCTTGAGGTTAGCCACTGTCTTTTGCCTCTTTTTGTATCTCAGGTGCTTAGTGACATGTTTGGGGTTTAGCACCAAATGAGGTTCAGAACCAAATGATGAGATTTCAGGCACCAAATATTGCCTCTTTTAATATCCCAAGTACTTAGTGATGTGTTTGGAGTTTAGCATAAAATAGTGCTAAGGCTGAGGTTCAAATGCTGATATTTCAGACACCAAATGTTGGGGTTCAGTCATGTGAAGAATTCACAATGGCCATCCTTTGGCAAACAGTAGGTTTATTTAAGAGAAGAGGTGCTCTGGTAATCAATTTTGTACCTCTATGGTATCACCAAACTTTGGCTTCAGTTCATCTCTCTCCCCACAGGCCACTGTATTTTATGCTCAGCTTCTGGACTACTTAAGTGTCTCTGGATTTGGTCTCTAAAATTTCAGTATCACTCTCTTGACTCCCTCCTATTTAGGAACCCAAACCACTTTTCAAAAGATTTCTTTAACAAATTAAAAGAGTGAGGAAATGATGAGGTACTGAGTAACAAGGTAGGATTGGCAGAGAAAAACTGAAATAAGATTATTGCCTGAGGCAAACAGGAAGGGTACTGATGGGGATTAATTCAACTTTACAGTTTACCTTTGTGGAGGTCTTGGGTAGCCCACCTTTGCTGTGTCCAGTCAGAAATCCAAGTTATGTCAAACCTCCAAGATTAAATTTCCTCTATAAATCTGTCCATGATTCACAGCATCTTTGCTGAACCACTTTGGCATTAGCCCAATGCATTTTGCATCATGGTATCTTTCTCCTCCCAGTTTCCCCTATGCTGCATAATGTCTTTCTCCTTTATATAGTTAATTAACTTTTTTACGGTGCTAAACTTGTTTATAGATAGCCTGCCAATTAAGAGCAAACTCCAACCATAATTTGTGAGTTCCACTAGGGAACTTGTCTTTTCCATTGTTAATTGTTATATGCTCTCCCAGATCTAGTTCATATTTATCACTCCTGGTGTCTATTGTACCTCTTTTTGTCTGTAATCTTTTCTCCTAAATAAACTTAGTTTTTGCCAAAGTGAATGGCCATTGTGAATTCTTCACGTGACTGAACCCTAACATTTGGTGCCTGACCATCAATTTCATCATTTGGTGCTAAACCACAAACATATCACTTAGTACAGTATCTGACACATACTAGGCACTTAATAAATATTTGTTGATTGATTGATTAATTGAAAGAATTTAAATAGGGCAATTTAGGAAGTCAGGAAAGAAATATAATCATGAATCTTCTGAAGTACTGATAGATAAGCATAATCATATATAGTAATTATCAATAATAGTTGATATATATGTATTTAGAAAGAGAATGCTTTGCAAAATGCATTACATATACCATCTCATTTGAGCCTCATAACATTCCTGTTTACAGTCAACATTATGCTGCTTTCATAAGACTAAAATTAATATTTCTCAATGAGATTGACAACCACTCAAAAAAGATCAGGCTAGTAATTTACAAAGGAAAAACCCAATGAATGAAGAAGATAGATTGTCTAGATGACAATACGATAGGATTGACAGCCCATTGAATCAATACATCTTGGGCAAGTACTGCAATTGGACTCTGATTCTGAGTAGCAGAAGGAATGTGGCTGGATTGTCTTGGAAGAAGTGTTTAGCACTTCCAACAATTCCATCTATTCCCTAGAATGGAATCCTAGTTTTCAAATAATAATTATCCTGCCCAATGTTCAATGGCTACAAATCATAGCACACCATTATTGTGGAGACCAGAAAGGCAACATGATGGGATTAGGTGATTGCAACATGTTACTCACAATGATTTGTACAAAAGGACATAAACAGTAGCATTAAGGAAATATGTGATTGGGAAAAAGAAATGAACTGATCATGTAGGAAGATTGAGGAATTACAACAAATGGTCTCCTCCTCCCTCCCCCTAAATATTGTCATGATATCCATAATGGCTTTTTGATTAGAATATTCTTATTCCTATTTTTAAATGAGGATGAAGGAGAGCAAAGTAAGATCCATAACACTGGAAATTCAACTTAATTAAAAAAGGATTTATTAAACATCTATTATATGCATGGTACTGAGTTTACAAAGACCAATAGAAAAACCTGTCCCTGCCTTAAGGACACAATTACCATTCTGCAAAAGGCTAAGAAATATCAAAAATTGAGGAAAGAGAGATTTGTAGCAGCGCTGGGGATAAGATTAGCAGATAATTGTTTTTCTGTTGCTTGTGGACCAAGCTAGTTCCCAGTTCATCACCAGGAAGATAGCCACCAAGTGCAGATTTGTTTTTAACTTCATCAACTAGGACATCTACTTAATTGCAAAGGAAGTGAACACACAATTCAGGGGTCCTGAAACTTTTTAAATAGGGGGCCAGTTCACTGCCCCTCAGACTGTTGGAGGACCGGACTATAGTAAAAACAAAAACTTTGTTTTGTGGGCCTTTAAATAAAGAAACTTCATAGCCTTGGGTGAGGGGGATAAACGTCCTCAGCTGCTGCATCTGGCCCACAGGCCAGACCTGCGATCTTTGGAAATAACAATTCCAGCAATGAACTTCTTGAGATCAGGGCCTGTTTTTGCTTTTCTTTGAATCCCCAACACTTTGCATGCTGCCTGGAATATACTTGTGGACCATGACTTGACTATAACAGTGATAGAAAGGACTGGTGATACAGGCTCCATCTGTGATTTCACTGATAATAGGAAACTACTAGATGAGGAAAATCTGTTTACAAATGCAGGTGGGCACCTTCTCTGTAATTTATGAGCTAAACAACTTCAGAGCCAGGATTTGGAATTCTACTGTTCCTGGCCAGCTCCCTACTCCATGATAACACAAAGAATTTATTAAATAGGGACTTTTTGGAGGTCAATGGCATCAGAAGTGTCCTGGAGCCAACTATAACCAGCTCTCAAAAGAAATCAGGGCTTGATTTATTGTTTTGATGATTGTTTAGACTTAAAGTGATGAAGAAAATGTTAATAATAGAAACTAAACTTAAAGGTATATTTTGAGTATTGCTTTTTCTCTGTTTTTAAGAAAGGGCCGCTTGTTAAACATTTACAAGCATACCCCTAATGGCAATCCAATTCATTACTGCAAATTGTGGGGCAGAGAGCTTGTTGGGAGTCATGATTTGGATGAAGCAGAGGGCTACACCCTTCTGACTGCAATTCTATGCTTAGCTGAATGGGAGGCACAAAGCTTTGGCCTGATATAAAAGGGAGAAATGTGCCAACAGGGTACTCCAGGAAGCTTCCAGTTTCCAATCCAAAATGGCGACACGAATCCTCCTCATCCATCAGTTCTCCCGCAACAACGCATTTTCTGAGCTGCAGCCTGAAGAGAGGAGGAGGATGAAAGAGAGCTCTCAGAACCTCTCCAGGCTCGGGAGGGGCGCTCGCGTGGCAGAGTGAGCGCGGGCCCGAATCGCGGCGGCGCGCGCTCCCGCGCGTTGGGCCTAAATTAAGGGCAGCAGGGAGAGAGCGCTGGAGGTGACTGGCAGGGGCGCGCGCGCGCGTTCCCGTGGCTCTGCGGCTCTGCGGCTGCGCGGCGGGGGCGTGCTTAGTAGTGGGCGAAGCTGCAGCTGAGGTGCCGTACTTGTCGGTTAAGATGGCGGGCCGGGTGAGTGAGGGTCCGGGACCGGGGGAATCAAGGAAAGCTCTGGGCTTTGAGTATCCCCCTCTCTCTAAAAAGCCCTAAAAGGCTTCCCAGGGGCAGAGGTCGAGTAGGAATGTCGGGCGGCTGGGGAAAAGGTGGCTTCCGCTAATGCCAGGCGGTCGAGAAGGGAAGAGAGCGTGGGCTGGAAGAGCGATTGTAGGGAGGAATGGGATGGAGCCCCTCGGGAGGTACGGGGCAGCAGACCCTCCCCCACTCTGGGCTGCGTGGTCCAGCAGTCCCCTTTCTTACAAGCCGGGCAATAGTCAGTGTTGGACTGCCTGACCAGCCTCTATTCTCTCTCCCCTATCCACCCTCCTGGGCTGCCCAGCACCAAAGGCCGGCTCTTCTCCATCCTGTGCGGGCTGGTGTGAGCTAGAGTATGTGTGAGAGTGAGGGGGGGTCCCGAGAAAGGCGGTCAGCTCTGGAAAGGCGGTGGTGCTGAGGACAGGATGACTCAGTATTAAAACCGTGGTTATGTGGGGATGACTTGTCACTGTTATAGCTGGGCGGAAGATGCTGGTACAGCAGAATCTCACTTAGCTAGGTTTAGGGTTTTTGTTTCCTTTTCTTTTTTAAATTAATGACAGCTGCTCAGAATGCAACAGTCCAATTCCGTGAATCAGGGCTTTTCCCCCTTACTTCCTCCTTTACCCTATCTGACAGTAATATGGGAAGGATTGGATGAGAATGGGGCTGGGTTATGTGCTGAGTGGCTGTACTGCAGTATGCAATCTGGTAAAAGAACTCGGAGGGTTGAGCTGCATGCATCTAGCTTAGAGATGGCACCTGCTGCAAACCTGGTTAATGTTAACTTCGTCATTAGGGGATTAAAGAGGTGCTTTTCTGAGTGCTACTTTTGCTAAGATGTTTGAATGAATTATATACTGATGATTATAATGTACCTGTGTGCATATGCATCTTCCTCATTCTAGAATTACAGGTCATAGAATCTTAGACTTGGAAGGCTACTTAGAGGTCATGTAGATTTGTCCTTATGCAGTCAGTAATCCCTCTCCAGTATCTCTATTAGAGCTTCATTCAGGCGCTGGTGAAACAGGGTCAAGGAAGGAGAAACTCATTAGGTAACAAAGTAGCCTCTGACATTCATTGTTGATCATTAAGGTTCTAATTTATTTTAATCTGAAAATGACCTCCCTGCATGGTTGTAGCTCTGACCCTTTTGTTCTATTTCTGTTCTTTGAGTTGCAGAATAAATTTTAATCCCTTTTGGACATGATAGTTCATCAGATGACCATGGTTCCTAAAGGTTAAATGTTGCCATTTATTTCAAACCTTCCTCATATTGACATGATTCCTAAATACTTCATAAATTCTTCAGTGTGTCCATTCCATTTTGTCATTCTCCATCTTCAAATGTGTGGCTAAACACAAAATTCTTGATATTGTCCCATAGGTGCAGACTACAGTGGGCTTGTTATTTTCCTTTCTCCTGGGCATTATATTTTAATACTGCACTCTGCTTGCATTAGCTGTTATTAATTATGTCATGTGTTGACTCACATTGTATTCCTAATGAACTAAAACCCTTTGGTCTTTTTCACATGAACTGCTATTAAACCAGATTTCTCCCGTCCTGAGTTTGTGCAGGATTTTACATTCATTCCAAAAAAAAAAGAAAAAAAATCCAAAAAAACCCAGCCCTGTGTAAGAGATAAAGAAAAAATATATAGCATACTTATTAAATTTGATGACAGTTCAATTCTATTAAGATATTTTTTCATTTTGATTCATGTGGTATGGCATTTTAGCTTCCCTCTCAGTATTGTCCACAAAGCGATAAGCTCATCTTTTATTTTTATCCACTTCATCGGTAACAATGTTGTTCTGAACAGGGTGGTAACTACTGCAGGTGACTACTTCATGCTGACATTGGTCTATTAATGCTCTTTGAATATGTTGATTCTCCAAGCTATGAACCAGCTCACATCTCCATTTTATTCCCAAGAGTATCATGTGGTTAAATACAGTTCTGATTACTTGTATGACATTAAGCAAGTCACCTGACTTTTCTGGGTCTCAGTTTCCTCTTCTGTAAAATGAAAAGATTAGGTTAGGTGACCCCAAGGCCATACAAGTCTAAATTCATAATCCTGGAGCAGCTAGGTGGCACAGTGGATAGAGCACCAGCCCTGAAGTCAGGAGGACCTGAGTTTCAAATCTGACCTCAGACACTTAACACTTCCTTGCTGTGTGACCCCAATTGCCTTAGCAAAATAAATAAACAAATAAATAAATTCATGATCCCATGGAATATTTTATTGAAATTTAAAAAATCACTATCTATGGTATACTTCTGATCTACTTGTCTTGTAAACCTATTTAAAAAGATGCAAGACTATTTAGATGTTACTTGTTCTTGATGAATCCATGTAGGACTATAGTGATCACTGTGGTGTAGGTTTTTATCGCCTCAAAACCTATCTGAATTATTTCAAAGGCCTGCTAATTGGTCCCCTTACCTCAGATCTCTCCCCATTCCAGTCCATCCTCTACTTAGCTGTCAAATGAATCTCCTAAAATGCAAGTCCAGTTGTATCACACTTCTCCCTATCTCCTTTTCTCCCTTTGAGTAATTCCAGTGCTCCATTTGCCTCCAGGATCAAATATACAATCTTCTATTTAGCTTTCTAAGCTCTTCATAACCTGGTTCCTTCTACCCTTCAAGTCTTCTCACACCTTATTTCCCTCTATTGAATCTAATAATATTGACCTCTTTGCTATTTCTTGAACAAAATACCCAATTTTCCAACATTGAGCTGGCTGCCCTTCGTAACTGGAGACATGCTCCCTCCATTTCTCTGACTTCCTAAATATCTCGGCTATAATCCTGTCTTTTGTAAGAAACATTTTCTAATCCTTCTTGGTCCTAGTGCCTTCCATTTGAGTATACCCAGTCTATTCAGTATATATCTTTTTTGTATGTGGTTGTTTGTGTATAGCCTCTCCCATCAGACTGGGAGCTCCTTTTTTTTTTTTTTTTTGGGGGGGGGTATATTCAGTGCTTAGCACCCAGTGCTTGGCACATAGCTTGCCTTAATAAATTCTAGTTGACCAGTCTCTTTCATACATATACAACATTTTTTTGATAAGCTATTTTCGAATGTCACTAGGGATTGATGTCTAGGTTCTAGAATTCAAATTTTAAAAAATTGTGACATTTGCCGATGCCCAGTTTTCTGGCTCCTCTCTTTTTTTCATGATTTCCCAAAGATTTGTTTCTTGGTTAGATTTAGAAACTTGTCAAAATAGTTTTTATCTTTCCACTTTTTTCTGTGTAGTGTAGAATTCTTTTTTTTTTTTTTTTTAAATTTATAATAGCATTTTATCCTTGTCCTTTAATTGTCCCTGTTTGGGTGCCATATGTTGGACTACACGGGAGAGCTGTTGAAATACACGGGAGCCACCTGACAGTGGCTGCTGAAAATCCAACCCCAACCTGCAGAATGGATCTCCTCTTGTGAGAGGGTGATACAAGGAGACTGAGAGGCCATTGCATTGTCTGACCTCTCTCCTCTTCCCTCTGCCTCCAGTTTACCTCATTCCTAGTCTGCAACACCTGTGTCAGCAAAGGCTACCTTGTAACTCTTTCAGATGTTATGATCCACAGCTGTGGAGGCTCTCAGAGAATTGAGCTGTCCCTTAACATTTAATAATAATAATAATAATAATATTTATATTCAGCATATAATTCCTTAAAACCATTTGTAATTCTTCATATCTTTTATATCAGGCCTACAATAGAATAAATATCTTACTTAGGGTTGATTATAAAGATAATTTAGTTTTTGCCTTTTATATCTAAGGTAAACTAGGAAATTTGCAAGGAAATAAAATACTTGAAATTATTTATTGTAGTTTAATTAAGAAATAACTAAAATCTGAGGGGCAAGGAAAATTTACTTGTAAAAATATTTACAGTAACATTTTTGCAATTGAATTTGTAATAGAATGATTTCACAAAAAACTGGAAAGATAAATGAATGTAACAGAAAAATAGTTGATTTGGATTAGTCTTGTGTACTTTCACATCCCCTAATTTATAGACATTTAATATATAAATGACCATGTGAACAAACATTTTTGCTGCTTCTGTTCCCCAATTGCTTTAAATTTGAATGCCCTGTGGCTAATGCTTTGGGAAATGTTATGAAAATACATAAAGCTTTTAGAAGGGATTGGTATAAGGATTAAAGCTTTCCTTTCTTTAGCATTAAGAACTCTTGGTAGGAAATTCCCTTTAAATATACACCTGCTCTTCAGAAGTTGTATGTAGCCTTCTGTTTAAGTATATTTAAGTGGTTTGCTCAAGGTGATGGCACTAGTATGTGTCTGAGGCAAGACTTGACTCCAGGTCTTCCTGTTTTCAAGGCCATCTCTCTATTCACTGTTGGGAATTATTTTTAGACAGCCATCATAGACCAGAAATTCATTAGAAATTCATTTAGTTTATCCTGAATCTTCTTTTAAAAATATAAATTGAGTGTTAAGGGTTCATTTGTGTGTTAGTGTTGATCTTTTCACATTGGATTGAGTTTTCTTTGAGTTCTCCCCTGAGAGAATGGGTATTTTGATGGGGGACAAAGAAGTGCATCATTCAGAACTTCTTATTTTATCATATTGACTAGATACTGCTTCCAGAAAAGAGAGTAAAGAAAAGTCATGGTCTCTTTCCTCCCACGCGCCTTAACCCCTAGACAGAGAACTCAGTAATACATAGTGTTTTTAGTACTATATAGTTCACTAATGTTATGGTATGACTGTGAGTGGGAACTTGTGACATAATGGATAGTGAGGTGGCCTCAAAGACTAAAAAATCCGGGTTCAAGCTTTACCTCCAATACATACTGGTTATATGTCTCTGAGCATGTGACTCAACTGCTCTTAAAAGCAACATATATTTATTGTTTATTATTATTTTGGACTATTATGTTAAGTGCTGGAGATGCAAATACAAGTAAACAAAGATAATGCCTCTCCCAAAGGACTTACACATATTTTTTAAATAATAGATTTTTATTTTCAAAATATATACAAAGATAGTTTTCAACATTCACCCTTGCAAAACCTTATGTTCCAGATTTTTTCTTGCTTTTACCCCCTACCCTAGAGAACAGGTAATCCAATATATGTTAAACATGTGCGGTTTTTATATACCTATTTCCACAATTATGCTACATAAGATAAATCAGATCAAAAAAGAAAGAAAAATAGGGAAAAAAAACCCAAAAAACAAGCAAGCAACAATAAAAAAGGTGAAAAAACTATGTTTTGATACACATTTAGTCCCAAGTCTCTTTCTAAAAGCAGATGGCTCTCTCCATCACAAGTCTTTTGGAACTGGCATGAATCACCTCATTGTTGAAAAGAGCTATGTCCCTCAGAGTTGATCGTCTCATAATCTGGTTACTGTGAACAATGTTCTCTTTGATCAACTCACTTCACTCGATATCAGTTCGTGCAACTCTTTAGGCTTTTCTGAAATCACCTGCTTATCATTTTTTATAGAGTAATAATATTCTATTATATTCATATTCTATAACTTATTTAGCCATTCCCTAAATGATGGGCATCCACTCAGTTTACAGTTCCTTGCCACTACAAAAAGGACTGCTACAAACATGTTTGTCCATGTGGGTCCTTTTCCCTTCCTTATGATCTCTTTGGGATATAGACCCAATAGAGACAATGCTGAATCAAAGGGAATGTAATTCCCTTTGTAATGGGAACGATAACATAAAAGAACTGAAAGTAAGGAAACATGGGAGGTGAGGTATAAAATAGGATAAAAGTATTAACTTGGGTCCCGTCCATAAGATGGAAGCCCCAGGAAGAATTTGCCAATGGAAGAAAGGAGTTGGCATGACACAGGAATATTTCTGAGGGAGGGTACAGTGGAAAATAGATGTTCCAGGATGAGGAAGTCTCAAACACTGAGGGAAGTTCTAGCATGAGATTTCAGCTCTTGAATTGTTCTAGAAGGGAAAGTTGCAAAGAAGCAGCTAGGAGGCATGAAGCTCTAAGTTCCAATTCTGTCTCAGATACTTAATAGTTCTGTAATCCTGGGCAGGTCATTTAACTTGTCTACTTCAGTTTTTTCATCTGTAAAAGGTGGGATAATAGTAGTAGTACTTACCTCTTAGGGTTGTTATTAAGCTCAAATGACATTACATGTGAATGGAGCTTTGCAAATCTTAAAAAGCTATACATAAATGTGTATATCTATTAGAGATGTTCAAAATAAGTTCTTGCTTTACATAAATTTTTATTACGCAAATTTGACTTCCTGACAGGCTGCAATAACAGAAACAGTATCATTGCAGGCCTGCAATAGGGGTCCTTCCATAGGATTTCTCCCCTCCCACTCAAGCTTTTGGTGGGACTCAGTCATTGAAGGGGGGGGTAAGGCTTTGCATAGCTCTGGATGGGGAAAGAGGAGATATGCACTGTTCATTTATATTAAGCAAGAATTGTATCTCAATCTAAATATATATTACACACATATATACATACACACTCATAAAATAACTAGACATATCTGTTTATATTCCTCAGCTCTTCCTATTGACTTCCCTGGCTTCCTTTAAGTCCCATCTAAAATCCCATCTTTTTCTAGAAGCCTTCTCCAATCCCTTTTAATTCCAATTCTTTCCTTCTGTTAATTATTTCCTAGATTGTAAGGTCCTTGAAAGCAGGATCTGTCTTTTGCCTCTTTTTATATCCTCAATGCTTAGCACAATGCCTGGTACAGATTAATAAATATTTACTGACTGATTACATACATTATGTGTATGTCTATGTGCATATATACGTGTGTGTGTGTGTATATGTGTATTATATCATCATTGTTAAAAGGAATTTTCTCAGCTGGAAGTTCTCTATAACATTGAAATAACAGATCCAGTTTCTATCTCTTTGGATCCAACAGGCTTTTTTAGGATAACTATTGTGAGGACCTTTCAGTAATATCTTTTTAAATGCCTTATATTTTCAAATCATTTTTTTCCAATTTTAACAGTATTACTAAATATTTTGTTTAGTGAAATAGATGTGAATGTTTATTGTCAATAAATTCTTTGCAATCTGGAACAGTTTTGAATCTGATATTTCTTTATGTAAGATCTTTATACGATTGTCATTATTTTCCTTTATTTTTATAAGTCAGTTTCTTGTGGAATTGTTTATATTTCCTAAAGATACTTCCTTTTTTCTGTTGTAAAATTTTATTTTTATTTCTAAATTTGCTGAATTTTATTTACAAATGACTCTCTAGTTTAACTGGAACCATGAATCTTACTTTTTTATAATGGCAAACATCTTGCTCATCAGGATTTTAGTAGAAATAAATCCAAACTGGAGATACCTTTTATTTCATTTGTTATTGGGACCATTTGTAGATGTTTGTTTTATTAACAGAAGCTTGCTTTTTAAAATATCTTTGCTTCTAATCTCTTTAAACCTATTATTTACCTGTTTTCAATTATCTGACTGGTCAATGGGTATAAAAAATATTTAGACTTAAGAAGAATATAAGAATATAAGTCAAAACTGATTATTTGGTGTGAACTGTTCAAACCATCATAAGTTGAACTTATTCAGTGGTTGATTTTAGATCAGTAATAAGTAGGATTTTTAAAGGAGTTGGTATATTTCTTGGTTTTCTTCACTGGTCTAATACACAAATTATGTATGACTTAGAACTGCAAAGTATAGGTATTTACAGTGTATTGCTTAGTTTGAGAAATGTTGTGCTAGATTATGAAACTAACTATTATTTGTAACTTTCTGTGGAAAAATACATTCTGATTCCCAAATAATTTACTTAGAAATTAACTTTTCTCCAAATTGAATATACAACTTATAAAATGATATTTTTGTTTTAAAGTTCTAATGCTTTAGAGGGCTTCTGTGGTACATTGCCTTCTGTAACACCATTTTTATATTCTTAAGCAATTCTCAGTTCTGGAAAACAAATTTTTCTTTTCTCAAATCTGTTGGGTTGTTACTTCCTCCTTGAAATTCAAAGAAAATTTAGTTGTAAAGATTTGATATTCTAAAAGAACTTTCTTAAATCTAGCTTCTTGCTTTTGTACTGTCCCCCAACCCATACTAGGAAAATGCAATAGTTAAGATCTAGTAATGTAAGATACATTTTTCATAGTTTGTCATGAGTTGTAACTGAATCAAGCCTGTGCCCTGATAGTTTAGGTCTGAAATGACATACCCATAGTCCATCTAATAGTTTACAGAAAGAGGTTTACTCTTCCAGAGTAAGAGTTTGCATGTTTATCCAATATAGTGAGTGCTTGCTTGGACTCAGCCAAGTAGAGTTCCCAACTCTGTTCATGATGCTGTTCTCTGGTTATAAGCCCTAGGGAGGAGCTCTAGACTCTCTTGGATTGGCTGTTTTGAACTAACGTGATCAGGAAGCTTACTGGGCTAAACCTTAGTTCCTCAAGTCAATTAAAGACAATTTCAATACCTTTTATTAAAATGAGCCAAACTTGCATGAAAGGGAGGGGAGCCTACTCCCTATTCTTCCATCAAATATATGGATTCCATAAGATCTATATATTCATCAAATACATGGATTAGAATTCACAATAAGACTATAAGCTCCATGAGGAGTAGGAATTGTATATTATTTAAATTTGGTATCTTTTCTAGAGCCTATGATAGTATTCTGTTGCACATAGTACATCCTTAGTAGATGCTTATTGAATTGAAAGTCTATTGGCTGCATTTTAAGATTCATGTTATGCTTATTTCTTTTTGAATTAATGATTTATAGCACAATTCTGGTGTATTTTCACCAAAACAAAATAGTTGAGTATTTTATGTTTATGACTATATACTATATTTCTGAACTCTTGGATAAAAAGTTTATCCACTGCTATTGATTTTCTTTTATCTTTTCTTATTTCTCTTTAGGATAGAAATGAATGCCACTAGTAATATTGACATTTATTCCATAGAATCAATGGTTTTTGATTTTGGTTTTTAACTATCAGCAAAAAAATGGTAGTTTTTCCAATCTTATTTTTTTGTAGCTCTGAAACCAGTAGGTTTATCAGTTTAAAATATGTTTTTGAAGTTAGCTACTTGCTAAAGTCTAATGAAGTACTCAAGAACTTGTGGATTTTGTAGTGGAAACCTTTCTCAGGTTAGGAGAAAGAGCCACAATAATTGCCATTTCAGAGATGAAATTATGGGGCAATAAAACCTTGGAATTTCAGAAATCATCTCTGTGTGCAAAACTCAATGATAGTATTTCAGATATAGGCTAAAATTAATTATTTTTATTTTAAGATATTTTGTGCTTATGAAATATATTTTATAATCTCCATTATGATAATGATCAACAAAAATGACATCAGTTCTGGTTTTATATAATCTCATGAAGAAGGATAACAGATAATTATGGGCAGTGTTATCTCATCAAACAGAGAGAAACAATGGAAGATAGCACCAATTTGAATAAAGCTTGGGAAGATAGCCAGCTAAGTAATGTGATCCCAAAGACATCCAAGGATGAAACTATAGGAAGAAAAAAAAAATGGAAAAGATTTGCATCAATTATTATAGCAAAGTCTTTCAAGGACAGTAGAACCACTAGACTGACCCTCACAGGCCCTGGATATGCCTGTGGAAGAGGGAGAAATGGCATGAAAGAGACAAAAGTTGTTATAAGTAGCTTAACTGAATCAAGAGGAGATATTAAGAGTATGCTGGAAATGAAACAAATTTGAGAGCATTGAGCTATTGATATACAAGGTATCTAGAAGAAGAGAAGGTAATAAAGAAATGGGGGGGGGGGAACCCAAAGACCTTTTACATACCAAAGATAACTACTGACATATTTCTACTTTTCTTTC
Source organism: Antechinus flavipes (assembly GCF_016432865.1). Lineage (NCBI taxonomy): Eukaryota > Metazoa > Chordata > Mammalia > Dasyuromorphia > Dasyuridae > Antechinus > Antechinus flavipes. The sequence continues at coordinate 142,407,040 of NC_067401.1, read as the reverse complement.
TATACAAAGTCTTAGCAAACCTGATGAAGGTAGAGAACAAGCAACTTTTGCTATAGATATTAAGCAGTGGGATTCATCTTTGCCATTTAGCTTTCAAGTTCAGATGTCACTTATCACTTTTATTACCTGTATGAATTTAAGCAAAGTATTGCCCCTGCCCCTCAATTTCTGTATCTGTTAAGGGAGAGATTTGGACCAAATAGTTTTTTAAGTCTCTTCTAGCTTGACCTCTGATAGTAAATTGCAGTTTTTAGCAAACGTATGCTCACTATTTTGTAATTGCAAAGCACTGCAGAACAAAGCACAGCCTATTTTACAACATGGTGTTTCCCATCCAATCATCAAAATTATTAAAGATTTCTTAGAAGTCATGATAACAAAAGTAATCCTGCTAAATAACTTATGATAAAACTTGGAAGGACATTAAACAGGAATATGCATATTCATCAATGGTATATGCTACCATGATGGAGGAAGTCTAGTACCAGTACAGATTATTGATTTCCAGTGGATGGTAATAGCTTGTTTGTGGGAACCTGCTAGTGGCATCAAGCCTTAGAATTTACAGAGGCTTCTGTAAGTGATATTTAATCACTTAATGATGTTTAGCTTATAATGATGTTAGCTACACGGGAAAATTCAAGTGGATGAAAAATGTCTTATTACCCAATTTTACCGTGCATTTGGATAGACTTAGAGAGCCTGTCTATTAATCAGTAATCATCAATAAACATTTATTAAGGACTAGGTATTGTGTTTAAAACAACTCATCCCTGCCATCAAGAAGAGGGTGATCCTGTCAGATTGGCTAAGATGAACAGGAAAAAATAATGATGAATGTTGGAGGGGATGTGGGAAAACTGGGACACTGATGCATAGTGGAGTTGTGAACGAATCCAACCAAGAGCAATCTGGAATTATGCCTAAAAAGTTATCAAACTGTGCATACCCTTTGATCCAGCAGTGCTACTACTGGGCTTATACCCCAAAGAGATACTAAAGAAGGGAAAGGGACCTGTATGTGCCAAAATGTTTGTGGCGGCCCTGTTTGTAGTGGCCAGAAACTGGAAATTGAATGGATGCCCATCAATTGGAGAATGGCTGGGTAAATTGTGGTATATGAATGTTATGGAATATTATTGTTCTGTAAGAAATGACCAGCAGGATGAATACAGAGAGGACTGGCGCGACTTACATGAACTGATGCTAAGTGAAATGAGCAGAACCAGGAGATCATTATACACTTCGACAACGATGTTGTATGAGGACATATTTTGATGGAAGTGGATTTCTTTGACAAAGACTCAGTTTCAATTGATAAAGGATGGACAAAAGCAGCTACACCCAAAGAAAGAACACTGGGAAACGAATGTGAACTATTTGCATTTTTGTTTTTCTTCCCAGGTTATTTTTACTTTCTGAATCCAATTCTCCCTGTGCAACAAGAGAACTGTTCGGTTCTGCAAACATATATTGTATCTAGGATATATTGCAACATATCTAACATATATAGGATTGCTTGCCATCTAGGGGAGGGGGTGGAGGGAGGGAGGAGAAAAATTGGAACAGAAGCGAGTGCAAGGAATAATGTTGTAAAAAATTACCCTGGCATGGATTCTATCAATATAAAGTTATTATTAAATAAAATAAAATAAAATATTAAAAAAAAAAGAAGAGGGTGATCTAATTGGGGAAAACAGATAAAAGTTTCTTTTATCAAATAGAGAAATGTCATCCAAGGACAACACTTGCTGAGAATAGAAGATCCCTTATCTCAAATAGGAAAATTTCAAAAGAATGAAAGAGAATGGGTGTTTTTACCTTCCCCTTTCTGTCTTTTTTTTTTTTTTTTTAGAAAAAGGTTATTAGGAAAGCAGCAACTAACTGTCCTATGTGGCTACTTTCTTGATAAAACTATTGGGAGAATGCCTTATATACTTGTTGAGATATTATAGATTTGTGGAAAGAGCACTAGATTTTGAAGTCAGAGGACTACTGGGATTCAATCCTGTTTCTGCTATTTATTTGCTATGTGACTGTGGGCCACGTTAATTGACATCTTTACGCTTTAGTTTCATCATGTATGAAATAGAAATAATAATACTTCTGCCTATTTAATAGGGTTATTGTGAAAGTTAAATAAGATTTTAAAGCACTTTGTATATGCTAAAGTATTATATAAGTGATGGATCATTATTGTTTTGTCCCCTGTGAAAATATGAGAATACAATAGACTTTTGCAGCCAGTTTTCTCTAGCTCACCCTATTTTGACAGTTATACAACTACAAATAATAGAGAATATAAGATCCTATACTTACTGTTTGTGGATTTTAAAAAATGGACTGAGAATGAAATGAAGCATTAAAGGCTTTCCTCAAACAGATCTCTCACCAGTACATTAAAATGATATGCCATTAAAGATAATTTTATTTAAAAATCTCTATTGAATTTATAAACATAGGACTTGAGATCCAATCTTTCCTCTGCCACTTTCTATATATCTTTGGGCAAGTCAGCCATTCTAGGCCTGTAAATTGAGAGGTGGTAGATTAAGTGGGTCCTCTTAGCTCTTTTTGTACATTCCCTTGCTTCCATGGTCTGGTGACTACTAATGTCAAAAGAGAAGGAAAACTGGAAGGTATAATTGATATTCTCCAATGTCTCTTCTAGCTCCAGAACTATGATCTAGTATTTAGCTATATTTCCCTAGTGTCTTTCTTAGAAGATATAAAATGAAGAAATCAGGTTGGATGATTGATAATGTTACTTTTAATTAATAACCTTATGATTTTTATTATCCTGCATAGAAATTAGATAGAAGAATTCTCTTTTGACTTGGAAGTTATCCCAAAGCCCCTTTTCTAAGAGCTATACCTAGAACACAACAAAACTTCCTGTGAAATCCACAATGATATGAAAGAGGTAGATTAAGTATCTGTGGAAAAAAAGTAGATTATCTTTTTGCCAAACCATGTTGCCTTTACAGCAAAGAATGGACTTAGAGGAATGACCTTGATTTGAATATTGACTGTGGTACCAGCTGCATGATTCCTGGGTCAAGTTACTTAGCATCTTGGAATTTGCTTCTCATTTGTAAGATGGGAAAAAAAAAAACCCCAAATGCTTATTACTACCCAATCAGTGAGTATCAGTGTATATTTCTTAAGTGCCTACTATATGTCAGGCCACTGGCATTGATTTTTGCAAGAAAGTCATGAGGAAAAACAATTAAAATACATAAACACATTATTGTTACTGGATAAATATTCTGTTGTTAGTCTATCAGTATGTATATATGTACACACATACAAACACATATGAACACATACATATATGCTTTAGGTAATAAAGTGGATAATGACTTAGTAAAATAATATCAATCTATCTTTCCTTTGAGATATTGTGCAGTGCTGTCAATGATATCACTCTGTTTATATCTGCTAATCTATTTCTTGAACTTTATTACCCTTCTGGTGATGTCATTTGATTGTTTATATAGAACATAATCTCTGAAAAGCCAAAATTAGAAATAATTTAAAGGGCAGTAGAAAGATGTACCATAGAATCAGGGATGATTTATACCATAAATAAGAAATGGCACATACCATGTGTCAAGGAAGTATATGACCAAAACAGCTGATGAGAGTGAGAGATAATAGGTGAACAGCTGAGACCTTTGTACCTTTGAGACATTAAGGGAACCCAGAAAAAGTGGACTGGAAGAGTTAGATTGTTGGTGGGGCCTTTGTGGAAATCCTATGGAATAGCAGTAACAGGATGAAAAGGTATATAAATATAAATATACACACATAATACACACACACACACACATATATGAAAATTGGATTTTTATTGACAAGATAATTTTGTAAGTTGATAAAAAATACTTAAAAGCATTTAATTATGCTTTATTGAGTACTAATTTCCTCCCCACTGGATAGAATTCTCCCTTACATTATATCAAAACCTTTTAGACAAAACTGATGTTAACATTCTGGCAGAGTTTAAATAATTTTTCATTTGTAGCACCTTCTCCCTCTATTCTCTACCAAGAGTCAGGAAATGTATTTCATCAGTTCCTTGAGTCCACCAAGACTGTCCTGATTATTTCTTTTAACTTGACATGATTTGGTTTTTTGTTAAGGTGGTAGATTCCCAATGGAATGATGCTTAACAGTTTGAGGGCTGTTGCTGGAGCCTTTTACAGCTGGAACAAAAATTAGAGTCTTGTAATGGTCCCTATGTAAATGAAGAGCAATAAAGCTTTATCGTATTGGGAAAATCAGAAAAATTAGAGATACTTGCTTGGGAATCTTGATCAGTAATACCTACTGCATACTTAATTGTACTACTGAATTTTCTTTTTCTCCATTATACTTAATGGTTTTCTTATAGTGTCTGGAACATCCCTATACAATCCTTGTCTTTTAATTGAGCTTCAGATCTACAATGTGTTAAATTCAAACTCCCTTTTGATTCCTACTTTGCTTTTTTTTCCCATCCTCCCATTCAATTTTCTGAATCTCTACTAATTTATAATTATCTTGCAGTTCAAGATTGGCTCTTGTTGTAAGTGAGTGATTTTCCAAACACAGTTTTCCTTTTCCACAAGCCAACTTTCTAATTTGGTTTCTTGTTTAAGGACTTTCAGTTGCTATCCTATCTTCCCCATCTCCTTTTTCTCTTCAGTGGTAGAAAAACACAGAATTTATGGTTAAAAGACCTATGTTCATATTTTGCCTCTGTTATTTTTTACTTGTGTGACCTTGGGAAAGTTATAGAACTTATTTTAACCTCAATTTTTCTTCATCTGTAAAATTAAGATTTAGACTACATGGTCTCTAAAATCTAACCTAATTCTTTACCTATGTTGCTGTAAATTATAAATCAGTTTGTATATACTTTGCTCTAATTTACTAAACCATTTCAATCAAATCATTTATTCAGACTGATAATGTGTACAAATGAAATTCTTTCCATTAAAAATGAAATATTGATTTAAAAATATTTTTCCCACCTCTTCCTATCTCTAGGAAGTATTTCCTAAGTTCAAGATGGATTATAGCTACTCTAACAGCTTTTAGAGCACTTTAGAGCCACTTTCTTTTTGAAATTGTTCCAGGCCTAAGCAGGAACTTTCAAGACTCAAATTAAAATTAAGTTAATTGGACAGTGAATGAATTAAGTAATGTCTTACCCTAAGCACCATTTTGCTCTCCTATAAAAATCAATATGATACCTCTTCAATTCTGGGATTTTTCAACATAAGAATGCATTACACAGAAGATTGAGGCAGTATAAGTTTGAGGGGAACTCATTCCCACATTCTTTATTCCTGTATAGTGAAGCCTGTTAGTGTTGGAGTAGTTGGGCAAGGTAGAAGAGACAAGAGAAAAATACTCAGGAAAATTAATCTGATTGTAAATATTTGAATTCTTTAATTTATGCTTTAACAATCACAATGAAGTATAGCTAGAAAAATTCCTGCTTGTGAAATTCCATGTGAATTCAATTTTTTCACATTATTATTTGCAAATTCACATTACTAATTGCAAACTAATGCCTGGTTTGATAGGTATTTTTTCTTTGCAGCACAAATTCAGTCTTTTTCAACAGCGTCAGGAACAAAAGGTTTTTTTTTCTCTTCATTTTCCATTAACTTTTTCCTTTGTTTCTTTTTCTTTTCTTTTGAGGTTAGAGCTTGCCATCTCTATCTCTTGTGAATATATCTTTCTCTCTTTTCACTCACATGGCTACCACCCTATTTCAAACTCTCATCACCTCACTCCCAGACTCCTATAATGGCTTTTTAATTGATTGTCCTACCCGGCTTTGACTGTCTTCTCACCTCCCTGTTTAGTAGTCTCCAGTTGTTCCCATCATCCTCAGGACCAAACATAAAGTCCTTTGACATCTTCATAACCTGGCCTCTGAGCTTTCTAATCCTTTTATACTTATTCCCCTCTATACAGTATGATATAACTATACTGGCTTAGTTGCTCTAAGCCATTTGCACATTATCTACCATCTTCCTTTTCCATGAATTTGCACTTTATATGTGACTATTCCCTGTGCTTGTAATGTCTCCTTTCTTCATCTTTGCCTCTTAGTTTCCCTAGCTTCTTTCAAGATTCACTCAAATCCACCTACTGCAACAGACTTTTTAATCTGTCCTCCTAGCTGCTAGAACATTCTTCCCAAAGATCACTTTTAGTATCCTCTGTAAAAACATTTTGTATACCTAATTATTTATTTTAGATGATTTCTCTTAGAATATAAGTTTCTTGAAGACAGGGATTGTTTTTGCCTTTCTTTGTATTTTCAGCACTTAGCATAGAATTTATAGTAAATACTGAATAAATGCATGTTGATTGATTGATTATATCTATCCATAGAAATATTATAGGAAATTGTGTTAATTCTTGGCTTTCTTGCCAAGCTGGTTTGCTTGCCACTCACTATCTTCTACACAGGCACTCTGATGTGAATTTGTGAGGAACTTATCAACCAACTTAGGTTATAAAAATTTGAAAGATATTTGAAAGAACATGGAGAATGGGAAAAAAGTCACAAGCATGGATGATGGCAAATTTCCTAATTTTAAAAGGAAAGAGAACATAATCTATAAGCTTTTGGCCAATAAGCTTAACTAATATCCCTAGGGAAATTATGGAATGGTTCCTTAAAGGAATGCTGAACATCTAGAAAGGGAAACAGTGATTAGAGATGGCCAGCATGGTTTTATCAAGAACAGGTTTTACCAGACTAATCCAATAATTTGGGGATTTTTTGGACAGAATTATTAAATTAAGAAAATGAAATGCTGTGAATATAGTTTACATAGAATTTGAACGAAGCTTTTTTTTAAAAATGTGAATTTGATAGTCATCAACAAACATGAGTGTTTCCATGTACAAATAAAGAGAATTATATCTGACCCCATCAATTTATGATACCATAGCTTATATTTTAAACTATATGTTAACTTTAACAGAGATTCTAATTTTGCCTTGATTTGTGTCCTTCTGAACTTCCTTCTGCTGTCTTCAATGTATTTTTAAAAGTTTTTTGTTGACACTATTCCTCCCTTTGGGGGAGGCATTACTATTACTATCCCTTTCCATAACTTCTCCTCTGCCCCCCTCCCCAATAAAAGCCCTGACATGTAAATCAATACAGAAAAGCAAAACAAATTTTCATTTTGGTTGTGTTTTTAAATATATGAATCATCTTGCATATGTGATCATCCACCCTTGTAAGAAGTGCAAAGCAAAATTCCTTGTCAGTGTTGTAGAATCTTGATTGCTTATTGCATCTTTCACAGTTCTTTTTCCTTTACATTGTAGACATTACAGAATTGTTCTCTTTGTTCTATTCGTTACATTTTAGTTAGTTCATTTAAATCTTTGTAGGTTTCTGAAAATTTAGGGCTAGTTATTTGCAATTACCACAATCACTTCCCTCTGTCTTTGATCTTTTGGGGGGTATGTACTTAATATATAACTTGCCCTTCCCATACTAATGTCCCCCTACGTACTCATTATTTTAACACTAAGCCTCTTCATCATCATGCCTAACCTTATTCAGCAACCACTGGTTTACTGCTTTTCTTGGGTAGTCTTTATTTATTTATTTAAATTTCCCCTCAATGTTTCTCATTTGATTTTTAAATTCTTTTTTGAGTTCTTTTGTAAATTATCTCTGGATAGGGAGTCATTTCATGCTACTCTTTGGAGTACAAGGCTTTTTTTATTTCAATGTCCTTTGAAGATAAACCCTAGTCTTCCTTCTTCCCAAAGTATCTTTCAATGGTGGGGTTCTTTTTTGATAGTTCTTTTTTTTTTTTTTTTTTTTTAATTATTAGTATAAGCACCTCTAATCCTGGGGATGAGGGTTGTCTCTGGCTTCACTTCAGCTCTCTCCTCTGACCAGGAACCCTAAACCAAGAGCTCCATCCTGCAGCACGTGCCCACAGTGTCTCTGTCTCCCTGCCTCTGCACTTACTGGGTACTGGTTCCTTCTCCCCCAGGCCTGTATCTCACAGCACTGGTCCTATGTACCTAATCAGCCAGGTTTCCTCTGTCTTCCCAAACTCACACCCAGATTCTACTAGTAGTTGGGAAGCTAGCCCCAGGGCTTCCCACTTGTGGTTTCTGCAGGAACTAGCCTGGAGGTGTTTGCACTTCTTGTGAGTTAATCCTGACACTGTCTCTTTCTTTAGATCTTCTCAGATTGTATCTGGAGGACTCATGTTCTACCTCAAGTCTTGATTTTTCAAGAATCTATGTTTATCCTGAGGCACAAATTTGTTCCATTTGTGTGGGAAATGGGGAGAGCTTGAAATTACCAACACATCTCCAGTTGAAACAGGATATCCTGTAGGCATCTCCAGCTCACAATATGTCCAAAACAGAACTCAACGTGTTTTTCTCACCCTCTTTTTTCTTGATGTCACTTTTGATCCCTTGCTTTCACTCAACCCACACATCTAATCCATCTGCTCAATCTGGTCATTTTTGTCTTTATATACATATGTATCTTCCTTCTCTTCAGTCAAACAGCCACAATTCTAGTTCAAGCACAGGTCTTTCTACCTCCAGTTGCTCTCCATTTTAGTCTTTTCTTCACTCAGACTTAATTTCACTATAAAAAATTCTGTGACTTGTTTGGTGAGCAAATCTCTAATTTGGGTCCTATTAATGTCATATTCTAAATAAGTGTTCACAGATGGTCATAGTTATCCATCCTTTTAAAAGTGAGATTCTTGAAGCAATGTTTCCTTTCCCAATAACCTATCTTTTAAGTTTGCTTTTGAAATAATAAAATAAATTTTGGTTTGAGATTTGAAGAATGAATTTAGTAACGTCAAGAGAATGTTTTGGTTTTTCATTTGTCTATTTCCTTGCACACAGTAGTTACCTAATTTAAAAAAAAATTAATATGATTATTTATAGCCTAATCAGACCCTGATGAACAGCATTATATCTGGAGACCTTGGAGAGTTATTGAAAATCTGCTTTTCAGCAGATTATAGCTTAATTGCAAGAATTAGTCTGGTGTGGCCTTTACATTTTTACAGAGCAAACTTTGGGGGGGGAAAGGCTGTTGATGAAAGGCTTCCCAAAGGGCTTTCACTATTTTGAATGTACCCTCTATAATTTGTTTTTGTTGAGCAATTTTAAAACTTGATTTCTTCAGTTTCCAGGAAAACTATTTCCTAAACACTACTTAATCTCCCTGTATTCAGCCTTTTTCCCCACTGTCTCTTTTGTCTTAAATGTTGTCTCTTCTTCTCTGTCCTTTGAAATTCCTTGCTTGAAAATTGTTGCAATTTCCTTCAAAAAAGCCTTTCCTATTCTCCCAGTTGTTAATGTTCCCCCAAACTATTTTGTATCTGTGTACAGTGTCAGCTCCTGGTTAGATATCAAGGACTATTTGGTTTTTCACTTTCTCTTCCTAGAATTTTAGAATGTTCCTGGAATAGAAGTTACTAATTGAATTAAACAATCTCTTAGTATAAGTAATATATTTTAATCAGTATTTAATGTTGAATAAAAATGTTGAATTTACTTGTTATATGTTGTGACTGGGAATAATATTAGGAAAGAATATGACATTTTCATCACCTTTTTTCTCCCTTATTCTAATGTAGTCTATGCAAGCAGCAAGATGCCCTACGGACGAATTGTCATTGAGCAACTGTGCAGTTGTCAATGAAAAGGATTTCCAGTCTGGCCTGTGAGTAATCATTAATACAGAAAACAAAACTTTATAAGGACTGTTTTAGAAACTGTTTTAGAATTTTTTGGATGCTGCTCTTTTGACCTGAGGAAATTGGAAATGCATATATTCCTTCATTTCTTTAGATGGGGAAGTAGCAGAGATGGGCAAGAGTTATTTGCTTTCAGATTTAATTTAAACATTTTCTTAATGATAAGCATATGTGGACACAGTGGATAGAGCCTGAAGTCAAGAAAACTCATCTTCATGTTCATGTTCAAATATTCAAATACAATCTCAGACACTTACTAGCTCTGTGACCCTATTTGCCTCAGTTTCTTTTTCTGTAAAATGGGCTGGAAAAGGAAATGGCAAACCACTCCAGTATCTCTAAGAAAATCCCAGATGGAGTCGCAAAGAGTCAGACATAACTGAACAACAACAACAAAATGTATATTATGTAGAGGCATAAATATGGAGTTTTTAGATTGTTTTATGATGACCAAACTGATAGGTGTGTGTTTTTTTTCCATATGTATCAAAACCTTTGCAGCATAAGAACTGGAAGATGGATCTTTACAAATAACATTTTAAAAAATTAAAAATTGTTGCTAGCCCGTCAGTTATATCTAGCTTCTCCTACTCACTCAGTGCCCAAAATTATGAAGTCTTTTATTCTAAAACTTGTATCAGTTTTAGGCTTCTACACATAGAATATTTGACATGTCCGTAAAGTATTAATAAATATTTCAATTTCCATAGCATTTGTCATTATTTGTGGCAAATCATGCTTTCAACTTTGTGCCATAGAATTTGTCACCTGAGGCAAACCCCTTATTTTACAGAGAAGGACATTGAGATATGAAGTATTTGTATGTTCACTCCTGTCAACTCCAGTGCTGTTGTAGTATTCTATATTACCAGTATTACCTTAGTTATAAATTGAATTTGGGATATATGATTTCTAGATTTCGCTAAGGTCTCTTCTAGCCCTAAGGCAAAATTTGCCACAGGAAGCCTGCCATTTTAAATAATCAAAGCTCCATATTTATGGAGGAGTTACTTTAGATATAATAAAGTCTCTGAAACATGAGAAAATGAAAGAAACACTTATTGGAAAAAACTGGGGAAAAAAAGAATTTCTTTGGGAAAAAATCTTAGAAATCTTTTTTAAAATAATTTTTATCAATACCTTTGTTTTACATCACTTACATTTTCAACTTAGCATTTTCTTTCTTTCAGAGAGCAATCCCTTATAGCAAAAGAATACAAGAAGTTAAAAACAGTTTAGCAAAAATAAACATTATTTCTAAAAAGTCTTCATCATAGACAGTGTGTGTGTGTGTGTGTGGGGGGGGTAATTTAACCTTAAGGACAAGAGAGAACTGGCCCTAGCTTCTGCAAAGATGTGGAAGGAAATATCTTCTTTTTGGGGGATCATGCTTGGTAATTGCAGTTTTTTATCCTTCATTTTGATTTTGTTGTTCTTTTTTATTTATGTTGTTGTTCCCATCATGTATAGTGTTTTGCTGATTGTTCATGTTTCAGTTCATTTAGTATTTCTTTTGTTTCTCAGTATTAAAAATAGTTTTCTTAAAGCACAGTAATGTTACATTTCATTTGAGCACCATTACCACATTATAAACTTTTCCTAGTTGATGTGCATTTGCTTTTTTTCTTCTTTACTATTATAAAAAGTTTCCTATAAATATTTTGTTGCATATGGGGGCATTCCTTTTTGTCATTGAACTCCTGATATCATATGACTCACAGTAAAATTTTTGGGTCAAAGGATATGAACATTTTAGTAACTTTCTTTGCATAATTCCAAATTATTTTCCAGAATGGTAAGACCATAAGATAGCAGTTCCACCAATAACAAATTAAATACTTTTCTTTCCATAAATCTGTCACCTTTGTCATCTGAAATCTCCTAATTGTTTTGATTTGTGTTTCCCTTATTAGTAGTAATAGGAAGCATTCTTTATCATGGTTAATAGTTTGTAAATTTTCTTTTAAGAATTACTTATTCATCTCCTTTGACCACTTATTTTTTGGACAAAGGCTTTTGGTCTTATTGATTTCTATGAAGTTATCTATGTATTTTGGATATTAAACTCACCAGAAATATTAAATATGAATTTTTATCCAGTTAACTATATCCTTTTTTACTAGTTGCATTAATTTTGCTTTTTACAAAAGCTTTTCAATTTTAAGTATTAGGAATTCTTCTTTGGGGGGAGGTAAAGTTAATGATCTTTATTTTTTGTTGGTTAAGAATTTGCCTGCTAGCTATAATAGTGAAAAGTATTTGACATGGTTCTCTGCTAATTTTTTTAATGGTATGATCTTTAATATTCAGATCACATATCCATTTTGGATTTATTGTAACATATGTTGGAAGATATTGGTCTAAATCATAGAAATATAACAGGAAGAAATAGTCAGTGCTTTTTTTCATAAAATGAGCATAACTTAAATTCTCTGTAATATTATATCTGACTTCTTGCCTTCTTCAATCTTCTAGATGTAGGAAATGATTGAATATCAGTTGCTTAGATTTACTTGACATTTTTATGAATGGGCACTGTAATCTATTTAGAAATGATTCATTATATTTTTATGTATCATAATTTTGCCTCTTCTCTTAGTCTTTCATGTGATTTGGTACAGTTTGAAATAGAATAAAATTACAATTTAAATTTGTGATTAAGTGAAAAGCACTTTTCAGTGGGAGGAAATTCTTATCTTTTTTTATTTAACCTTAAGGACAAAAGAGGAGTATCCCTCAGCCTTTTGATTTACATAGAGAACAGGAAGTCTCTATAAATTGTTAGTTGTTATGAACTTGAGCATAATAGTTAAAATGTACTCTGTAGCCCTGCCAAAATTTTTCAATTGTTGATTTAATACTGAAAAATTCCATGTTTTCTTTTTCATTTGGGCATCTGGTAAAATGTCATATGTACTCTGGGTACTTCATAAAATCCATCTATTAGTTAAGGTGAGGTGAGGAAGGGGCCCTCACCTCATTTTCCTTTAAAATGAAAAATTGTCAATATTTCTTTCCTTTAGACATGTGATTGTGAGGACCTCACCCAATCACAGATACACGTTTACACTGAGAACTCATTCATCGGTTGTTCCAGGCAGTATTGCATTCAGCTTACCCCAGGTAACACTGATATTCACATATTGTCTCCAAGAATGCTTGAAAATAGTGGCAGAATCATTTTTTTATCTAGATGTCATCTTGTATCTTCTGATTCAAATAGAATATACAGGTGGGTGCTATGTTACAAAGTTTTTTATTTCCAGGAATTTTTTTTGTCATGACCATCCTAAGTATCTTTGCTTTCCATGATCTTTCTCTTTATACCTTTTACTTTTGCTATTATGGTAATTGACTTAGATCATTGAAGCAGGAGGCCCTTTATCAAGTTAGTCCAGTATTAATACCCAAAGTAAAACAGAAGTTAAAACAGCAATCTTCTTATTATCTTATCTCCTAAAATTATGTAATACAATGCAATATAATGTAAAATTGTTGTATAAAACTACACAATACAATTTATTTTTAAATCAGTGTTCTAATATATGCATTTGACAGCTCAGAAGCATGTTCAATCCACATGTCTGATTGGGCTCCATTGGTAACCAAAGACACTCTGAATTTACTATTATAACAACTCTAAAACTTTGACCTTTTTATTGCTCTTCTTGTAATAATACCAACAGTCACATTATTTTTATGGTCAGATGGATATCTTTCCAATTTGCTTCTAGCACATAGTACGGTTATGATACTTAGAGGCTTTAATAAATATTTTTGACATACTAAATGCTTCTTCAAGTTGCTGGTTAGTGCCAGATTTTAGCTTGTATCTTAAAAAGGCAAGCAGCTTTAATATCTGAGAGCTACCTGGTGGACAGAGTTGAATAAAAGAAACCTAAGATATGGACCAGATCCAGGATTATTCAGAGAGTTTTTGGCAGATGTTTTATTTAAACATTTTAGGATTACTTTAGTGTGCATGAATTTTGACCTCAAATTATTCTGTTCTATCCTGTACTTTAGAGTTTCACAGACTTAAGGAGACTAACCTATTCTATATCTTCTGAGAAATTGGGCAAGGGAATAGATAGGTGCTGACAGGTTGGAGAGGATCTGCAAATGTGGGTGAATCAGATCAGTCTAAATAACACTAGTCTTATACCCAATTTGACATGAAACAGAGAGAGAGACAGAAGGAGAGAGAGACAAACACAGAGACAGGGAGGGAGGAAGGGGTGAAGGGGAAGAGGGAAAAAGAGAGAGAGAAAGAAAGAGGGAGGGAGGGGAAGAGAGGGAGAGGAAGAGGGAGAAGGGAGAGAAAGGGGGGGGAGAGAGGAAGAGAGGAAGAAAAGGAAGGAGGGTGGAAGGGAGGGAGGGAGAGGGAGAAGAAGAAAAGGAGGGAAAGGGGGAAAAAGGGAGGGAGGCGGGAGGGAGGAGAGAGAGAACTATGACTTAGAGCAATAGTTTCAAGCTCGAATTGCATCTAAAAAGAAAATTTCTATCTGTAAATTACTTGTGCTGCTGTTTCTAAATCTTTATTTCTCTTTGCAAAGATTTGCCAATTTGGTTACATTTTGTTTTAACAAAGGGAAATCTATTTATCTGAACAGAATGTTCTTGAATATAAATTGGGAGGCTAAAATTGCTCAGTCACCTGTGAACGTCTGAATATAAGATACCTGATTTAGAGAATCCTTAAGGCTCTTATTTTGTGATAAATGACTTACAATAGCTTGTTGTGCTACAAGGTAATGAGAAGTCTTATGTAAGACACCTCTGTTGTGATTTGTTTTCATGAATTGGCTTCTGGGATCTAGAGAACCAGAGGAAATCATGGAAGGATAATTTGGTAGAAGAGAATCTGGATGGGGAAGTGAAAGGTAACTAGGAGTTAACTGATTAACTGGTAAGACTTGAGCAGAATGAAGTTCATACAAAGATCTGTGATGCTCAAGGACATAAATATCTTTGGGTTTTCCAATCCTCCAATAATGACTTCTTTCACTGTGCTTTGGATATTAATCAGAAGTGATTAATATTACAGGGAAAGAGTCAGGAATGCTGTATATGGTGTCAAGAGAGTCCTAATCATATTCAGAGCCCTAGAACTCTAGAAGATCTTAGGCCCTCATTTTACAGATGAGGAAATTAAGACCTATGGAAGTGAACTGAGACTCCAATGATTATACCAGATGCAAGTGTCGAACCCAGGTCTTCCAATTCCAGAGCACTGATTTTGTATCCTGCCTCTGGCACTTACTAGATGTCAGACCTGAAGCAAGTCATAACCTCTTTGAATTTCAGTTTTTTCTTTTGTAAAAGAGATATAGTTTTTTCACAGTGAATAAGGACCAGATGAGCTAAAGCATTTTAAAAAGATTGAGACTCCATATAAATGCCAACTGCTCTTAATATTATCTTTTTCCCAGACTTAAAATTTTGGCCTTTCTTTTCCTTCTGGCCAGTCCATCTGTCTAGAACATGAAGAAAGGCTGTGAAGGATTAAATAATCCATGTTGCTGATTTTTGTCCCCTAAACTGTGTGAAAATATTTTCAGAGAATTTAGAACTGGAAGGGAGCTGAAAGACTAGCTACTCTGTTTTGCAGATGAGGAAGTTGTCCCAGGTCATGGAGAGAGTAGGAAGGAGATTCAGGTCCCCTAACCCTACATTCATTGTTCCTTCTGTTATATTGTGGTTTGTTAAATTGAGCTCTGTGGGGGAAAAAATTAAACCAGTTTGTAGAGATAATTCATTTTTTCTAAACCCAGAATAATTTTTTGTGTTATTTATTCATTGCTTAAGAAAGACAGTGTGGTATGGTTACTAGATACCTGACATCAGAATCAATGAGATCCAAAGGTAGCATGAGTATTGGTAGAGAATTGTTTTCTGAATTAGGAGGTTTGTTTCAGTTCTTGCCTCTGATTCATTCCAGCTGTGTGATCCTGGGCAAAAGCACTTAACAATTCTCAGTGCCTCCAGGCAACTCTGAAGACTCTGTGTACTTTTTTTTTTCTCAATAGAATTTTATTTTTCTAATTACATGTAAAGAGAGTTTTCAACATTTATATTTGTAAAATTTTTGAGTTCCAATTTTTTCCTTTCTTCTTCTCTTACCTTCCCTCTCTCCAGTATAGCAAGCAATCTGATATAGTCTATACAAATAAAATACTTTTTTAAAATAGTATTTTATTTTTCCAAATACAAATAAAGATAATTTTCCACATTTACTTTTGTAAGACTTTATGTTCTGAATTTTTTTCCCCTCCTTTATGTTCCGTTTCACCAAGAAAGCAAGCAACCTGATTTAGGCTAAATATACGTACAATCATTTGTAACATATTTCCATATTTATCATACTGTAAAAGAAAAATCAGACCAAAAGGGGGAAAAATGAGGGAAAAAAAAGTTTAAACAAAGGGTGAAAATAGTATGCTATCTCCATAGTTCTTTCTGAATGTGAATGGCTTTTTCTGTCCCTAGCCTATTGAAATTGTCTGAGGTCACCACATTGCTGAGAAGAATCTATCATAGTTGATCATCACATAATCTTGCTGTTATTTTATACCATGTTTTGCTTACTTCCCTCAGCCATTCTCCAATTCATGAGCATCTACTCAATTTCTAATTTCTTGCTACTACAAAAAGTTTTGCACATGTGATGATTATACTTTTTAGAACGTTTGCTTATCTGTCTTGATAGGAGAGTTTATGCCCTGGGAGCTTCATATGTCAATGAAATCCAGGATTTGTAATTTATTTATTGACTTTGGACTTCAGATTACTAGCAAAAATGGATTTAAAGATATCACATATCATATTCATGCCATCACTTTTAAGTTAGATACATAAAAACAGTATTCCTTTTTATAAGATTAAAGGTAAACAATGACTATAGGCAGAATCATTTATGCCCCTTCTTTTATCACTGATTTGGGGAACATACTCAAAATGAGGGTACTACTCATTTATTATTCATCATCAGCTATTTTGTGTAAGTGAATTTTTTTTTTTTTTAGGTAACTCAAGCTATCCCCTTTAAAATTCTATAGCTACAATTTTATTCAAACATTTTTGAAAGATATTTCTAAAATGTGTTTTATATTGTTCTGCCTTTTAAAACAGAATATTGATTATCAGTTATCTTTTTTATGATGATTCTGAGTAATTCCATAAGTAGGTATAACTTTTTTTGATGCTTTTACCTACTTCACTTCCATCAGGTTTTCTAATGGTAAGTTTATGACTTTTATGATTTCTCACTTATTGTTACTCTAGCAATTTTCAATATCCCTTCATGATCTTTCTTACTTATTTATTAGTCTCCTTTATAAAAAGAAATGAGATCATTTTGTTTGTTAAGGATCATATGGTAAATAATAGTATATAATCTCTGAATAAAAATTGAGGTATCTCCCCATAAGAAAATGTTAATTTACTCAATCACTCAAGATTTTAAAAGTACCTATTATATGTAAGGCATTAGACAATACAAAGATAGAATAATGACTCTTTTTGTTCATGTAATTCATAATGTGGTAAACATATGGTTACTTGACTTTTTGAAAATTGGTGGGCTAAACTACATTATGGGCACATTAATATGTGAATTATATCCTATTTTTATAGGTATATAGGTTTATATGGTATTTTAGGATCTTGAAGTATTATAGGTATTATCTCATTTGATCCTCAGTAAGTATATGAGATATGTAATGCAAGTATTATTATTCTCCCCATTTTATAGGGGAAAAAGTGGAAGTTCAAGAGAAGTAATTATCTCAGATCACATCACCATTATGTGGGGAGCAAGGACTGTGTACCCAGGTCTTTTTATTCAAAGCCTTATTTGCTTTATACTTCTACTCCATTCTGCCTCCTTACATAGGCAATGTATTAGATTGTTTTTCTGTTGAATGTATATATTTTCTGGGAACAAAGTTCTTGCCATGTTTCTTTACCTTTGATTAGTTATTTGTTTCCTAAAGTACTTTCTTTTTTCTCTCTGTAGCGGAAATGGGCTGGGCTTTCTATTGGACAAGAGATAGAAGGTAAGTATATTATTTAGCTCTTAAATTATTTTCTCTATGATTTCCCAAAATTACTGAACTGAAATGCATCAGTATTTTTTTTTTGCTTGATTGTATGTCAGTCAATAAGAATAGATGTTTGCTATGTTAAGAAAACTATATTAAGAGCCCAGAGTATAAAAAAAAAACTATAGTTCCCACCTCCTAGGTTTATAGTTGAATGGGGATCAGGACAGTCACATATTATATAGTTTACAGAATATATATGAGAAAGATATGAAATTTAAAAATTTTTTCAAAGCATAAAGGGCAAACAAATATAACTTTTTGGAATTAACTTGCATAATAAGTACTGAGGCAGGATAAGGATGAATGTGATCTTATTGGAGACAGATGAATTTAGTTGGGAAACATTTTCTTTGTGTATGTGTATGGGGAGAAGCAGATTTTACAGTTTTTCTTTTTTCATTTTGACCTTAAACAGCAACAAACTTGAACATTACAGTGTAAGAAGAAGATGTGAAAAGAGGATCATCTATGAAACTGTAAACTTAGGTTATTTGCAGTTTTTTAAGTGTATGGTAAATTTAACACTGTATTAACAAAACTGCCTGCTTCTATGTGTTTCCTTTGAACGTCTTTCTCTGTTATGTGTTCTTTTAATGGTTCAGTATCACTGTTACTACCCACCAACTCTCCCTATTTTCAAAACAGAAATTTTCCTTTGTAACAGATGTAGTCAAGTAAAACATCAATATGTTGGTCATGTCTGAAAATAGAAGTTGCATTTTGTACCTCTAGTCCATCATCACCTCTTGCAAGAAGTGGGAAACATGCTTCATCATTGGTCTTCTGAAACCGTGATTAGTCTTGGAATTGAGATTCTAAGTCTTTTGTAGTTGTTTTCCTTTATATCATTATTCATTATAGAAAGTGTTTTCCTGATCTGCTCATTCCTCTTTATTTGAATCTTTCCATTTTGAATCTTATCATATTCCTCATTTCATAAGGAGCAGTAAAAAGTAGACTTTAAATAAGATTTTGGAGGTCAAAGAAGAGTAAGATCTGGTGTAAAGAGTTAACAGAGGACAGTTTAGGAGATGAAAACAACATAAATAAGAGCATGAGAGGAATAAATGTAATTGAAGGGCAGGAAATAAGTTTGCTATGATGAACCCAAAAGTCTGAAATGCCTTTTAGTAGGAGAAAAGAGTAGGTTTTGCAATATGTATAGGACCTTGAAATACACACTAAAGAATCCTGTAATCTTTTACTTAACTGCCTGCTTCCTTATCTGTCTAATGAAGGGACTGTCTAGATTATTTTTCATTCCTTTGAGTTCTAAAATACCTTTCTATAGTAAATTTTATTCAAGAGTCAAATGGAAGTCCCTTTATTTATTTAAATTTCATCACAGTAATTCTTTAAAAAAATTTTTTTTATCTCAGCCATTTTTTCCAGCACTATAATTTTATTACAAATGATGATTACTCAGCACTACAAATAATAGTATTTTGTTTTTTACAATTATATGTAAAGATAATTTTCAACATTCATTTTTGTAAGATTTTGAGTTCCAAAAATTTTTCACGTCTTTCCTTACTCTGTATCTCCTCTCCACCCTCAGACAGCTAGCAATCTGATATAAGTTATACATGTACAATCATTTCTTTAGCATATTTCCATGTTAGTCATGTTGGGAAAAAAATCAGAACAGAAGGGAAAACTCACAAGAAAGAAAAATACAAAAGGTAAAAACAGTGTGATTCAAATTGCATTCAATCTTCATAGTTCTTTCTCTAGATTACAGATGGTATTTTCCATTCCAAGTTTATTGCAATTGTCTTGAGAAGAGCTAAGTCTATTATACTTGATTGTTACATAATCTTGCTTGTTACTGAGTACAATATTCTCCTGGTTCTGCTCATTTCAATCAGCATCAGTTCATAGCAGTCGTTCCAGGCTTTTCTGAAATCGGCCTGCTCATTATAGTATTCCATTACATTCATATACCACAACTTATTTAGCCATGCCCCAATTGATGGGCATGCATTCAATTTCTTATTCCTTGCCACTACAAAAAGAGTTGCTACATTTTTTTGTATGAGTTCTTTCTCTTTTATGATTTCTTGGTGCTGTTGCATCACAGTGAGTTTTAAAGAAAATGATTCTAAATTTCATTCAAAGGGGAAACTGGGGAGAAGTTTGAAGAATTGAATAAGACTTGAATAAGTGTTGTGGCTATAGAAATGGATAAATACAGGATCTGAGGAATTCTAAAGAGGAAAAATTGGAAGTCTTTGAAGATACTTTCCCAGATAGAATGGAACATTTTTTCCTGAGTTGGTTAGGAAGGATGAAGAAGATTATGAGAGAAAAGGGTAGGAAAGCTATAGCACAATTTTCTCAGTGAAATAGATTGTAAGATTATTAGTAGTGAGGGAAACATTAAGGAGGAGAATTTGGAACTTGAAAGAAAACAAGATTTTAAATAAGTAAGGGGTGTATGGTCTGTAATAAGGGAAGAACAGCATTGTCTAGAGATGCCTGTGACAACATGTAACAGTTGAGCATAAACTTGTTTTGGGTTGGGCAAATGATACTATATTTTTAGCTACAGCACATTCTAAGAGCAGAGGAAACAGGTAATATATTTTCTTTTTAATTTACTCTTCAGAGTGTTCAATTCTCTTATCAAGGATATGGCTACTTGCCAGACATTTGCTCCTCAAATATAGGGATTTTCTTTCTACTAATGTAGGCTTTTTATGAAATAGTCTTGTCAGAAAAAAATTATCATCATGACAATGATTTTAGCAAGGTTTGTCCTTCCATGATAGACATACCATTCTGTCTATACCTGAAGCATTTCTTTTCACTTGGGTGGAAGGATTTATCAGAGTTTCTATCACTGTTACTTTCATAATGATTTGGGTCATTTTAGTATGGTTTTAGTGAAGTTTGAACAATTTAATAAAGCAATTTCTGAACCCTTATTAGAGAAAACCTAACAAAAACTAATAGCAAATATTAGCATTATTTGCTTGTAGATCAGGGATTCTGGCTTGAGAAGAACCTTTTATTTATTTTTTAAAAAGTTTTATTGATACTTTTTATTTTTACCTTATAGTCATTTTGCCTCTTCTAGTTTTCTTATTTTTATTTTAAAAAAAACCAATAAGAAAAACAGAAAAGCAATACAAGGAAGAAAAAACAAATCAAAAGAAAACATTGTCATAATCCCAGTAGAACATCAAGGAGGATTTAAAATATATAACAAATTACCAGTTTAAGAAAGTATATATTAGTAGAAAAAGTTATATTCATGAGTGCCCATCTTTTCTTTACTTCCTTGTTAAGTATTCTTTTATTTTCTTCTGTGTACCTTATTTACTTTATTCTTTTTTTCCCTTTCATCCCCTCCACTCCCAAGCAAGCTAAAATTAAGAAAAGATATATTTATGTGTACATAAGTAGATATACATATACACCCATACACATTGCCTCCTCAAATCTTTTATTTTTTTTTTAATTGTTAAATTTATTGTTAAAATGAGAGTTCTTTCCATAGTAATTTATATTTTGGGATTTTTCAAACATGGGAGTTTTCTTTTTTCATTTTTTCGTGTGTGTATTGGGGGGGGGGTTATTTGGACTTAAATCACACCGCTATTAAGTGTCAAGTGTCTGGAGTGGGATTTGTTCTCAGGTTCCCCTGACTCCAGGGCCAGTGCTGTTGCCTACCATGCCACATAGCTACTCCCCCCCCTTTTTTTTTCCCTAAATGTCAAATAATTAGGAGACTAAATCACAGAAATTTATAACTAATTGGATAACAATAAACTGTAAAGAAAGACAGTTCTAAAGACTTAATTCTGATCAGTTCAATAAATCAGTCATGAATTCAGAAGACTGATGATAAAACTTATTACCGATTCTCTGTAAGAGAGGTGATGGATTCAAAGTGTGAAAAGAGGCATTTTTAAGCATGGCCAAATTGGGAGTTTGTTTTGCTTGACTAGGCATATTTATTAGAAGAGTTTGGTTTTTCTTTTTGCTCTTTTGACTTTCAAGGAGAAGTGGCTAGAGAAGGAGGGTAGGTTGTCAAAATGAGAAAAGAGTCATTGAAACATTGTAAAGAAGGTATAGGAGATGATAGAAGGCCAACTGGCAGTGTAGATGAATAGAAAATAAAGAGAAGCAGAAAGTATAGATGAACACAGGACAGCTTTAAACACTACTTGTAGAATTCCTTTTGTATTTAAAAGGAAAACAGACTACATTACACATAATAAAAATTTACTATTTCATGTAAACTTTTTCTTTACAACTTCATATTTAGAATAAACATTTTTATTTGGTGTTTTAAGTTCAAAATAAAATATTTTTTAAAGTTTCCTTGCCTAGTGGATCACATCTATTGTATTTTGTTTTGTTTTTTCTAGAAAAAGGACAGGGGTTGGAAATAATAACTTGGACCACGATTTGCTAGGAATAAGTTGATGGAAGAAGGTTTCACATAAAGGTTTCCTGTAGTCATGTTTCCTTCACATGGAATAGTGTCAGAAACATTGTCAAGTTCCTTACAAAGTGAAAGGTGAAAAGATCTGAAGTGGCCTTGTGAAGGCAAATATAGGGATAAGAAAAAAAAAAAGTAGTATTCATAAGAATTATGAATAAGATTCATGCATCGTTTTAAAAATTAGTATTTAAAGCACAGTAAAGCACAGTAAAAATTAATTACATAAGCTTTTTCAGCTTTTAAAAATCAGGATCAGTAAATGCTACTATTATTAAAAATTAACACTTTTCTATATTAAAAAGTAATGTGTGCTAATCAAAATAATTTTGTATTGAGAATCTTTTTTGTGGGATTCTTGTTTTGTGTCATTCTGATAGTCATTTGCCATTTAGTTCTCATTAATTCTCTTTTATTAACCTTGTTTTATTCTTGATAATTGTTTCATGTTTCTAGAGGACTGTAATTTTTAGATCAAAGGGGTCAGAACATTGTTCTTAATTATTAATGGTACTTCAAAGCTTGATGTCTTAGTTTGAATTTGGGAACTTTGTTAAAATTGAAATGTTTAATTTAATGTTTCATTTCTGCTTTCTGAATTGTCTTTGTGACTTTGTAGTATGCAATTCTAAATGTCTTTTGTATGTAAATGCTGTTATTATGAATTAACAGATAATCTGTTTTGATATAGAAGATGTAAAAATCTGAATATTAATTTATTAACTAAGTGACTGAATCACCAACAGAGTTTGCTTCTAATAAAAAATAGAATTAGTTATGTAGGAGCCCAGTAGATATACAAAAATCTTTCCTTTCCTTCAAAACTTAACTTAGATGTTACCTTCTGCATGTTTTTCCCTGATGACCCTGTGCCCTGTCACTAATGTAATCTCACTCCTTAAATTTTCCTAGGTTATATTGTCTGAATTTCTTCCTTATATCCATCATATCTTACTTTGTACTTTTATCTCCTATATACATCATATTCTTTCTTCTCCCTTGCCCTCAACCCCAGTAAAATGTAAGCTACTTGAGGGCAGACCTGTCTCATGTTTTATCTTGTATGTCTGATGCCTAGCATAATGATTTTTATATAAGTAATAGTTGCTTAAGGTCTGATGAAGGAGCAAATGTATTTTTAAACAGTGGTATATCACATAAAATATCTACAATAACAACAAGCATTTAATAAATGCCTATTATATGAAGAGTGTTTTTAGGCACAGAAGAGAATCTTTTCCGGCTTTGTGCTGAAGTGCTAGAGTATGTTATGTCATGTCTAAAGACAATGGAGCTTTTCTCAGAATAAAATTTCTAAATGCATAAAATATGTAGAATTACAAAAAAAAATCAATTATCAAAACCCAGGTTAAAAATCCTCGCTCTAGAGAATTTACATTATAGTAGGAAGAATGAGACAGATACCTAACTACTACAAATTAGGATATGTCAGGTGCCAAGGACAGGTCAAAATGTCAGGATAAATTTGTTGGAAGCGAAGAAGGAACCTTCTTGATGAAGGTTGTACTTATACTGAACCCTGAAACAAGGGAAAGAAAAGCTTTATCAAGCAGAGTTATAGGAAAAATCTTTTCCAGGAGTAGGCATACAAAAGGTTCTGAAATGGGAGAGGGTAAGATGAGATTGGGAAATAGTACTCACTCTGGCTGGAGTATGAAATGTTTGAGGAGAAATACTGTGAAATTAGGCTTTGATTTCAGATTGACTGTCATTGGTACATGCTATAGCACTCCTGAAGGTTTTTTGAATAGGTAAGTGATATGACCAGACCTAGTAATTATCATATGTCATTATCATTATTTTGGTAGTGATTGCAAAGGATAAGTTAGTGTGAGCAAAAAGTAGAGGCAGAAAAAAAGCTAATTAGGTAGTAGTGATAGTTTAGATGAGCAAAATGAGCCTTGAACCAGAATGGTGACAATGGAAATGGAAAGAAGAGGGCAATTGGGACTGTTGCAAAGATATAATTAGTAGATTTGGCAATTACTTTTATATAGGCAATGAAAGAGAAGGAAGAGCCAAAAATAACTCAAAACTTTCAAGCCTAAGTGAATGAAAGAATGAAAATGTCATTAATGAAAATTAGGAAAAAGGGACAGATTTAAGGATTAAATTGATGTTGAAGTTTGTTGAATTTGAAGTATCGTTTGAACATTCAATTAGAAATATCCAAAAGGCAGACGGATTGGACCCCAGGGGACATGTTTGTCTTAGAGGTTTAAAAAACAAAACAAAACAAAACAAAACAAAACATTGGAAGTTATTTGAATCTAATTATATGATAATTGAAGCATGAGAATTATGATGTAGTTTATGAATCTTTAGGAAACCAGTGTAGTAATTTAGTTATCTTTTTATTGCAAATGATATAAAAACAAAATTGAAGTTATAATCCTAGAATAATTGTGGCTTAAAAAATTTACTGTGATAATTTCTGGATTTCTGGAATCATATCATGACAACTTAATTACAAAAGGGAACAAATACTAATTAACATCAAAATCAGCGTTAGAGTTTTAGGATATGAGTTGTGAGGAATTGTTTTGATTGCAACTTTATGTATACTGTTATTATTTTGTCTTTACTTTTAAAGATTAAGAAAATCACTTTTTATTGGTGGAGGGAAGAGAATAACTCTACAACATCTCTTATGATATACCAAGCATATAGAACATGTTCAGTCAGTATTTTTAAGTAATGGGCAAAAGCTTTAAATCTAGTTCCGATTCCTTAGTGAATGAACTTCCTTTTATAACAGTAGCTTTAAAGTATTTTTGGTCTGTAGATTAATTTCTTAGGACAGAAGATCTTACCAAACATTTATTCATCATTTCTGTTTGCCTCAAAGGGAGAGGGGTAGAGAGCCTATCCTATGATGATATTCTTTAACTCATGCTATTTTTGGACTATAAAAGTGTGAAGGCAGAGACAGTATTGTTTGGGCTGAGGTTTTTGTTTGTTATGTTTTTTTAATACTAGAGGTGGCATAAAGAATGGAGGGAAATTTGTGCATTAGATTTGTGATCTCTAATATCTAGGAAAGGAATCTCCTGATGGGACTTTATATTATTTCCATTCTACTTTATTATCATTGATAATTCTGTGTAGACAGTTGAGATTTCTATTGTGATGTTTATATGATGTACATAATTTTAGTTATTTGAAGTATACTGTCTTTGTTGTCACTATAATAAAATGCTTTTTTCTCCCTCTAGTTTCTTTATATTCATTTGACAAGACAAAGCAGTGTATTGGCACGATGACCATTGAGATTGATTTCCTACAGAAAAAAAGCATTGATTCCAATCCTTATGACACTGACAAGATGGCAGCAGAATTTATCCAACAGTTCAACAATCAAGCTTTCTCAGTGGGACAACAGGTATTTATTTCTTTTCATCCCAGTCGCTTTATTAATATCCCAATTTCCTGATCATAATCTAGTTATAGTAGATAATTCATTTTATTTCATTGGGACTATTAGACAAAGTCTAAGAAAGCAAAAATGGAAGAAAGATTAGAATTTAGTAGACTTATTGCTTTTTCCCTTTCCTCAAATGTAAACACTTTATCCTATTTCATATATATATATATATATATATATATATATATACTCATTTTATTTCCTTCCTTGAGATATCTCCTCTTTAGTACCATGTGTAGGACATCTACTCTAGTTTACCTAAGAGACTTCTTGGAAGTCATTTGCTAAAGTTTCTCCTTTGAGTTTCAATAGTCACAAATAGCAAATTATATTTTCTTACTTGTGAATCTCATAGGTAGAAAATACTAGCATGATGATAAAATTTGGTATTTTCAAAATGTAGATGTGTTTTTATATGATATTGACTAAGAATAAATATGTAAACAAAAACATAATGTATATACACACGTAAACATGTATGTTTATAAGCATCTGAGAGTACATGTGTATATGTGAAGGTATGTTTGTGGTTTTGTTATGCATATGTATCTTTGTACATCTACATGTATGTCTATTGTATACTATTTTTGTTTTCTCGGATCTAGTTAGCTGCATAGTTAAAATTGCCCTTTTCTCTGTGGCCTTGAGATAAATTATCTAAAATACTTTTCAAAGTCTAATCCTCATACAAATGAATTATTTTCTTCATTTATTATTGTCATTGTTATTTAGGAGTTGATTTTAGAAAGGAAGAGCACAGTTCTGGTTGCTAGGGAGTAGAATTCTAGACCAGCATCACTCACTGATAGATGTGTTTTTTTGAGTTGTCTGAGAAGTCTTGTTCCATATACTTTTAACATTGCTAGATAAGTATAGACCCGCTAAAAAGTATTTTCAAAAGACACATTTTGGTAGATACCAGGTGGTAGATACAAAACATTCCTTCTTAATAAAGTAGACAATTAACCTCACTCAATAAAAATTGTTCATATTACAAGTTGGATTTTTAAAATAATTTAAAAATTTTTATTTTACACACACACAC
Source organism: Antechinus flavipes (assembly GCF_016432865.1). Classification (NCBI taxonomy): domain Eukaryota; kingdom Metazoa; phylum Chordata; class Mammalia; order Dasyuromorphia; family Dasyuridae; genus Antechinus; species Antechinus flavipes. The sequence goes on along the minus strand of NC_067401.1, from coordinate 142,380,222 downwards.
ACAGCATTTTTTTAAGATTGTAAGTTCCAAATTCTCTCTCCTATTCCTTCTCCTAATGCACTGAGAAGACAAGCAAATTATATATATGAAACCATACAAAACATTTCCATATTAGCCATATTTCAAAAAAGCAGGAAAAATAAAATTAGAAAACTATACTAGTTTGCATTTATACTTCATTAGTTCTTTCCCTAGAGGTGGATAACATTTTTTAAGGCTTTTAGAATTATCTTGGATCATTATATTGATCAAAGTAGCCAAGTACTTCATGATTGATCATGATTGTGATATTGCTCTTACTGGGCATAATGATCTTCTGGTTCTTCTCATTTCTTGTTATATCAGTTCATATAGGTCCTGCCTTTTTTTTCTGAAACTACCTCCTTCATCAGTTTTCCATCACAATCATGTGCCACAACTTGTTCAGCCATATCCCAAATTGATGAACATCCCCCAAATTAACACTTTTTTCTTTGTCACCACAGCTAAGTCCTTTTCCTTTTTCTTTGATAATCTTTTTGAGATATAGACTTAATAACAGTGTTGCTGGCATATGCATAGTTCCAAATTGTTCTCCAGATTGGTTGGAATAGTTTAACTCCACCAACAGTTTATTAGTATATATCTATTTTCCCCTAATTCCCTCCAGCATTTTGTTATTTCTGATAGTTATGTGGTAGTACTTGAGAGTTATTTTAATTTGTCTTTCTCTAATCACTAGTGATTTAGAATACTTTTTTTCAAATGACTATAGTTTTGATTTCTTCTAAAAACTGCCTTTATTTTTGACCATTTATCAATTGGGGAATGGCTCTTATTTTTTATAATTTTGACTTAGTTTTATGCTTAATATATATTTGAGAAATGAGGCTTTTATCAGAGAAACTTGCTGTAAAATTTTTTTGATATTACTTCATTACCTGTTACCTTTTAGTAAAATATAGCTTCCTTGATCATCTCTTTTAATTAGATCCATTTTACAAGTTGTTTTGCAATTCAAATATAGGACAGCTTCGAAAACAAACAGTTTAGAAAACAAAAGCTAGACTAATTAACAGACTGATTGAAACTGTACCATTTTAATTATTTTATTCATGTGGTCTAATTTTACAGTTTTTTTACTGCATCAACAATATCAGAAATCTTTTTCTTCAGCCAGTTCTATTGTTTTGGGTGAAAATAAATGCTTTTTCTACTAAGTTTCATTTCATTGTCCTTATTCATCCAACATTCTCTATTATCACTTAGATCTTTTCTTATAAAGTCCCCAGTACTGACATATTTCATTTTACCAGTCTGGTATGCATGGTTATCTCAGCTGCTCCCTTGTTTGGTTAAAACTGATGCTTTAGAATATTCTCTTGCCTTTTTCTTCTTTGGATTTTTTGCTAGAGAAGTGCTTTTTCCTCTTAGCTTTTGTGGATTTTATTGTCAATCACTCCAGATGAGTGATTTGGGCACCACACATTTTGCTGTTTGTTTGGGAGTCAACACCTTTATCATAACAATGAATACGAGCATTAAATCTGTGGAAAGGAAACTTTTCCTAGAAAAATAGGATAGAAGAAATATCCTCTTCTTGGAGTGTAGAAGGTGTGGGATGAAAAGTAAAAATGTGTTTGAGTTTCCTTCAGTGTTATTTAGCCACTACTTTTTTTTTTTTTTTAATTTTTTTGTCTGTTGTTTTAAAGTGGCATAGAAAATTGATAAAGGTAGTTGCCAATTGTTGAGGTACTTCTGGGACAAAATTTGCATTGTGGGAATTGGAGGTTGCTGTGGAGAAAACTATTGCTGCACTCTTATTTTTCTCCCTTTCCTCTTTCCTGAAAAGCTTGTATTTAGCTTCAATGAGAAGCTTTTTGGTTTGTTAGTGAAGGATATTGAGGCCATGGATCCCAGCATCCTGAAAGGAGAACCTGCTACAGGGAAAAGACAGAAGGTATGAATCACATTTAATATTTCAACTATAAGTAAAATTGTTTTAATGTAAATATTAAAAATTAACTTTCCTAAGTTCTATCTTACATAGTTATAATAGTTGATCTTTGTAACCAATGTTTTCCAATTTTCAGATATACTGTTTTTCATATTGTTAAATGTGCTATGTGTTAAATCTAGGTATTTGTTTCAGTTTTCCAAAAATATAGATAAAATTATTATGAACAGCAGGGGCAGCTAGGTGGCGCAGTGGGTAGAGTACTAGCCCTGAAGTCAGGACCTGAATTCAAATGTGGTCTCAGACACAACATGTTCTAGCTGTGTGATCCTGGGCAAGTCACTTAACCCCAATGGCCTCAGCCAAAAAAATAAACAAATAAAAATTAAGGAAAGCACTGATTTATATTACTTCAAAAGATAGGACACCAAGAATAAAAAAATGGAAGCTGATTATAAGGTATATAACTAGGTCACTATTTTTTGAGTCATAGCCTAAAAAAAAAAAATCTTATTTTTTATCTGATACTTTGTTTTAGGGAGGGCAGTTCAGCAACCAGTTGTGCAATGTTGGACTATAACTATTTGTTCATCTTCTTGCAGATTGAAGTCGGTCTGGTTGTTGGAAATAGTCAAGTTGCATTTGAAAAAGCAGATAATTCTTCTCTTAATCTTATTGGTAAGAATTGTAGTGTTTTGAAAGATGGTTTCTTAAATGGACTTTAACTTTATCTTGACATGTCACCAAGCATAGATCTAAGGTCTAATCTAATGACTTAAATGAATAAACAAGTATACTCCCTTTGCAAGAAAGCCACTTTGTGGTAATGATAAAATCAGGAAATGCTGCCATGTTATTTGGAAGGGCCAGGACTTGGGAAATTACAAAATGTAAAAGGAAGAAGTCAGACATTTTCAAGCATGAGTGTTGGGGCTTTTTTTTTTGGGTAATTATTTAGTACCTTAAGAAAGATCCTATGCCATTTTAACTGTCAATTCAGAAAAACTAACCTGGGGTCCTTAGAGTAAAATATGAAGTTATAAAAATCCAAACACATTTTCATTTACTTGGGAAAACCAGTGATTTTAATGAAGGTCAAATAGTTAAAATAAAATAATAGTTTTAATGATGTGTTGAGGACCCTGCTTAGGGGTCCTCAAACTTTTTAAATAGGGGGCCAGTTCACTGTCCCTCAGACTGTTAGAGGGCTTGACTATAGTAAAAACAAAAACTTTGTTTTGGGCCTTTAAATAAAGAAACTTCATAGCCTTGGGTGAGGGGGATAAACGTCCTTAGCTACTACATCTGGCCCGTGGGCTGTAGTTTGAGGACCCCTGCAAATGAATGTTATCCCATCTCTTGAATTATCTCTGTTACATCAGAAAAATACAACTAACAATATCAACAATCATAATTCCAGACATATCTAAAAAAGAAGGCAATTACAAAAAACACTAATGGCACAAAGAGTTTGAAAAGAACTTAAATTGTTATGTTTAAAAGTCCCTTTTGAGTTTTATGACATAAATCTGACAGATGAATGATGCCAAAATAATTTCAAAAAGCTGACATTTACTTTACCTATCCCTTGAATGAATGTGGTCTGCAGTATTTTACAGTAAGAATAAAACATTTCAGGATCTCCACATAGCACCGATAGTGGCCATTGCTAGAGTCAGAAACATAACAGGAAAACTGGAATTATTAAGGGGTATCTCTCCCCCTAAGATTATGTTTCAAGAGCAGAAGAACTTTTGAAGATTTTTGGAAAGAATGAAAAAATACATTAGTATCTAGATGCTAGATTACCCAATTAAAGGCAACATAAAGGAATCATGTAGAACAAGATGTAAAACATCTAGCTGGCGGTCTTTAAAGCATATATTTCATTATAGAAACTAATTCTTTTTATTCAGTATTTTGTCTCTTATTTTGGTGACTTTCACAGATGACACCAGAATGCAAAAAAGTGTAATTATTTTTTGGTTTTCTCTATAGATAAAGCATATATGAGTCATTCTGGATGAAGCAAAGAGATTTCAGAAGTGTTAAATAACTAAAACAGATTATTGAAAATTGCATTACTACTATCTTATCTTTAGTTTTGGAGAGCTATGTCATAGGTTATTGTAGAAAGAACAGATTGTCATGTAATCTGTCATAAAAGTCATCATTGTCATGTATTTATATAGCATTCACTAACCCCATGTTTTAAAATAGCAATAAGTATTATTTCTATAAGCCCAAACTAGCAAGTCAAAAATGGAAATGCCATTTGATTCTTGATGTAGGTTATGTTGCCTTTATTAAGACTGGCTGATGACTAGTCTTAATAGTGATGAAAGTTTTTTTGGTGAAAATATCCTTTTTTTTTTTTAAATTTAATTTTATTTAATAATAACTTTATATTGACATAATCCATGCCAGGGTAATTTTTTTACAACATTATCCCTTGCACTCGCTTCTGTTGTGATTTTTCCCCTCCCTCCCTCCACCCCCTCCCCTAGATGGCAAGCAGTCTTATATATGTTAGATATGTTGCAGTATATCCTAGATACAATATATGTTTGCAGAACCGAACAGTTCTCTTGTTGCACAGGGAGAATTGGATTCAGAAGGTAAAAATAACTCAGGAAGAAAATAAAAAATGCAAATAGTTCATATTCATTTCCCAGTGTTCTTTCTTTGGGTGTAGCTGTTTCTGTCCATCATTTATCCATTGAAATTCAGTTAGGTCTCTTTGTCAAAGAAATCCACTTCCATCAGAATACTTCCTCATACAATATTATTGTTGAAGTGTATAATGATCTCCTGGTTCTGCTCATTTCACTCAGCATCAGTTCATGTAAGTCTCTCCAAGCCTCTCTATATTCATCCTGCTCTCATTTCTTACAGAACAATAATATTCCATAACATTCATATACCACAATTTACCCAGCCATTCTCCAATTGATGGGCATCCATTCATTTTCCAGTTTCTAGCCACTACAAACAGGGCTGCCACAAACATTTTGGCACATACAGGTCCCTTTCCCTTCTTTAGTATCTCTTTGGGGTATAAGCCCAGTAGTAACACTGTTGGATCAAAGGGTATGCACATTTTGATAACTTTTTGGGCATAATTCCAGATTGCTCTTCAGAATGGTTGGATTCATTCACAACTCCACCAACAATGCATCAGTGTCCCAGTTTTCCCGCATCCCCTCCAACATTCATCATTATTTTTTCCTATCATCTTAGCCAATCTGACAGGTGTGTAGTGGTATCTCAGAGTTGTCTTAATTTGCATTTCTCTGATCAATAATGATTTGGAACACTCTTTCATATGAGTGGTAATAGTTTCAATTTCATCATCTGAAAATTGTCTGTTCATATCCTTTGACCATTTATCAATTGGAGAATGGCTTGTTTCTTATAAATTAGGGTCAATTCTCTATATATTTTGGAAATGAGGCCTTCATCAGAACCTTTAACTATGAAGATGTTTTCCTAGTTTGTTGCTTCCCTTCTAATCTTGTTTGCATTAGTTCTGTTTGTACAAAGGCTTTTTAATTTGATATAATCAAAATTTTCTATTTTGTGATCAGTAATGGTCTCTAGTTCATCTTTGGTCGAAAATATCCTTAACTATAGTCCTTATTTAAGGTGATATATGAAGTAATATTTTGCTCCAACATTTAAAGCTTCCTGAGGGGAATATGTACAGGGCTGTCTATACAGGATAATGGTTTCTGAGAAGAGAAACTGATTAGAATGAAGGCTACCATCAGTCACCTGGCATTCTTATTTTAAATATTCATATTCACATAAAATCTTTTTGGAAATGAGAGATTTTCATAGGCCTAAGGCACAGTTTCTTATCTCGTCATGACATTTAAGGAAGGTTAAACAGCATTTCCTGCCATTGAATTTCTGAACTGATTATTTTATTCATATGCTGCTTAAGCAAGTCTTCCTTTATCACTAGTGATATGTGACTTTTATGAAATACAATTTTTATTTTTCTAAATGATCTCTGCAAAGTGTAACTTAGACTTTTTAAAGTTGAAAAATGGTTTATTGATTTATTGTGCATTATACATTTGGCCACAAGGGGCCAGCCAAGTTTAAGAAAATACTCAAGGTTCATCATCAAGTCACATTGTAACCTAGAAATTATCTTATTAAAATGTTTTTTTCATTTGAAACTTTCCTTTCCTGTGTTCTAAAAACAATAATATATTCCAGTTTTATCCTCAGGTGTCCTGTGGCAATTCCATTTTACTTATCATCTTTTTTCAAATATGGCAAAATAATGTCTTGTTTTAGGTCAGATTCTAACCTAGATTAAATTTTATCTTAACTGTATTTATAATGATATAACTATAATATGTCATTTTTTAGGTTGATTGCCACCTATAACTTATATTCTAATTCAGACCTTGATCATCTTTGATTTGTACTTTTAAAATATCTTTGTAATTGGTCTCCTGCTAACACCCGTCTCCTAATTGTCTAATTGATATTCCTAAAACAGTTATGACCATGTTATCCCTATACTCAAAAATCTTCACTGATTTCTCCTTGCCTCTAAGAAAATATGCAAACTTCTGAGTTTAGCATTTAAAACTTTTTTCTGAAAAGATTTCTATCCATTTTTTCAGCTCTTCTTCATTTTCTGTCGTTTATTTACTTCTCTATTCTAGGCAAACTAATCTACAACCTGTTGCCCACATATGCTGTTCTACCTTGGTCATTTTGCAAAAAGTAGCCCTTTATGCGTAATCTTGTCTCTGTCTTGAAACTCTGTCTCGAAAACCTCCAAAATATCTCCAGAGTACAATTTGGGTGTAACTACCTTCCCAATGACCTTTCCTGTATATACACTAGTTATGCTAGTGCCTTTTCTCTCTTGAAATTTTATATATAGATATATATAGATATATATGCTTTATACTTATTTATATACATTCTGTATATGTTGTGTTCCCTGGTAACATCCTTGAAAGTGGGGACTGTGCTTTTTTTCTTTCCTTTTCTCTCTTTCCCTCCTTCACTCCCTCCCTTCCTACCTTCTTTTCTCTCTTTCTCCCTTCTAATATAGCACCTTTCACAAACATTATTAAGTCATTAATACATGTTATATTGAAATGACTTGGTTAGACTAATTTCCCATGTATAAATGTAACAAACTGAAGAATGCATATCATATATTCTCACATATTCTCTGTATACCAAAGGATTTGAAGCTAGGTAAATGTAGTTTCCCTTTATTATGCTCCTTTTGGAAGCTTTGAAAGTCTTTGTAATGAAATTAGGGCTTAAAAAGTCCAAGATTTTAAAATATTTTTTTAATGTCTAAAATGTAAATTTTGCTTTGCTTTGTTCCAAGGGTATTATTACATAGCTCGACAGTTTAGCTGGTCATTTTACAAATGTTCTTTTAACCACAAATGAAACAAGGCAAGAACTTAAAAGGTGGTTTAGCAGAACCCATATCCCACTACTGGAGAAAACAATTGAATGCCTTAATGACACTGACCATCTTTTAATGGGTCATCAATGTCATCTTTGTAAGAACAACTGATTATTTATTGAGATTTAATTTATTCAGTTTATTTATTAAAGATGTATTGTTTACCAATTTATATTTATTAATAATATTAAAATTTCTTTGAATATCTTCTTTTGACTGGTGAATATCTGATTATATTTTATTTGTACAGGCAAAGCTAAAACCAAGGAAAATCGACAATCTATCATTAATCCTGACTGGAACTTTGAAAAGATGGGAATAGGAGGCCTGGACAGGGAGTTTTCAGATATATTTCGCCGAGCTTTTGCCTCTCGAGTATTTCCTCCAGAAATTGTTGAGCAGATGGGTGAGTGTGTAAAAGGAAAATTTAGTAAAAGCATTTAATTTACTTTTAAAATTAAAAATATGATTAATTTTTTGAGAAATGTTTTGGAATTATTTCTAGGAACCCAAGGAATTTTTCACTTTTTCCTTCTACGTGTTTCATCATTGGACTGAAAATATTTAGGATTCCTCAGAAATCCTAAGTGTACTATGACTATTTAAAAATAATATTTTATCATCTGTAGAATATAATAAAATAATAAAAATAATTTTGATGGTTTTTCTGATTTTACTGAAAAGTTTTAAGTTTAGTATATATTTAGAAATTCCTTCTTATTCTTAATGGTTTGATCAATGATTTGAACTTTTACTGAATTGTAATTCTGTTTTAAATATAATCTTTACAAAGTCTGAAGATAGTTGCTTTTCTTCTTACTACCGTTTCCTAACTCAACTACTGCCTCCTCACACTTCTCAAGTGATTACTTATCTGAATTAGATTTAATCCAATAGAATAGACAGAAGAATACATTTTGGGGTTTCTGCATTGTGACATTGTGCAAGGTGCTATATTTGGAGGGAAGAAGGAAGGAAGGAAGGAAGGAAGAAAAGAGGAAGACAGGGAGAAAGGGAGGGAAGGAGGTAGGGACAGAGAGAAAAGGAAAAAAACCAATTATTAAGATTTTTCCTCTTAAAATTCAACTTCTTTGAGGTTTAATTTTAAAATGTGAATTATCTTCATTGGTGTTGATACTGTTATGGCAATTTTTATATCTAAACATCAACTTGTTTCAAGTCATTAAGTAATGATATGAGAAGAATTTCTAACTCCTATTGCCTGCTTAAAATATAATACACATAAAACAAGGCATTTTAATACCGTTTCTACTTTTGCTTTCTTCCTTTTCTCCATTTTTTTTCTTTTTTCTAATTTACTGTTAGGAGATTAGTTTCTTCAGCACAGGGGCCCCAACAACTGTTTTTGAGACCCAAAGTATTTAGGTCATTTAAATCTTTTTGTTGTTAGCTTAGCTTCTCTGGCTTGCACAGGATTCACTGTCTGATATATTTTACACACACACACACACACACACACACACACCTGTTCATTGGGTAAAGGTCAACTTTGGAATGGATTAAAGGAAAATGACAGAGACCCTCATCACCTGAACTTTATGCACCAATTTTTCCCCACATACTTTTCCCCACTCTGAGAGATACAAAAACTTTATATAAAAAGGGAACTTTGCTTTTGAGGAAGTACCAAAAAAAAATTGTCTACTTTCTTTATTATATTTTTTGAGACAAAAATAACTCTTAATTAAGGTACTTTATTGATTTAGAGGGACAATGTTTAGATATTGTTTGTACATGTAATAGCAGAAATAAGAGGATTGATTCCAAGTTTCCTCTTTTGTAAAATGAGAGTGTTAGACTGAATGGAATTCTGAAATTCTTTTCAGTTTTAGATCTATGGTCCTACATGAAGGAATGGCACTTTAGTTACTCTTATGACACAGTTTCAAATGATTTTTAGAGTTGGATCTTGTTGGTAATCATGGGAGAATCAGAGTCCAATGATTGGGACAGGGATATAGTAAGTAAAATACAGTGGCAGAGTCAGGAAGAGAGAGGATCAAACATTGGTTTTTCTAACCATTGAGTAATTGCTTTAAGTTTTTCAGTACACATAAAGAATTATTGACTTAAACTAAATTTATAAGTTATATAATTTGGATAATATACATTTATCATAGTTTAGTTGATAGGGAATATCTAATTATTTAGAGACTATTTCCTAGCATGTGCATCTGAATGTGGTTGGTGGATAAAGTTCTGAATTTGGAGTTAGGAAGACTTGAGTTTGAATTGTGTCTGAAACACATTCATAACAAATGACTTAATCTCTATCAGCCACTTTTTCTTCTTTTTAAAAACAAAATAAATGGTAGCTATAATCATTATAAGCATTCATTCATTTATTTAAGTCCTGGAATTCTCTTTTTTCTGCTCCTTTTGGTTATTTTAGTACTCAATAGAGCAGCCACTAGATAATGGAAAAAGAAAGGTAATGGAGGTGAAACTATATCATTCAAATTGTTATTTTTCAGCTCCATCAGTAAAGTATATGGTAGTAAAACAGCTTTGAATTATCATTTTAAAATAGGTTAAAATTTTTCATTTAACCATTGCCTTCTCAAATCTCCATGTTCAGTGGTGTGTTCTTTTATTTGTTATGGACTCTTACTATGGATTTGAATGAAATCTTTAGTGTTGCTTTAAGCTTGTGGCTTCTGTGGCTGTTGTTTTTTTCGGGTTTTTTGCCCTGACCTATTTTGCAAAAGGACTTCTCTTTAGTTTTGTGTTGTATGGACATCTTTAGTCTTGGTGTAAGTCTTAGCTATCAAAAAGAATATGCTGTTTTTGTGGTTTTAAAAGTTTTCCAATGCATTCTACTATATTGAACTTTAAACTGGATCTTAAAATAATCTTCTTTTTTTATTTCAGAAAATGTATATTCTAAATATCCTAGGTATTGTTTTCCTGCTGTATAAGAACTTAGTAGTTGTTATCCTCAGTAGAGTCCATTGATACCTTCTTTTATTTCTTAAGTCAAGCATTTTGGTAAGATTGTTTTCTAGCATTCAAAGTGGTTATTCTCTGTAATAAGGAAAGCATGAATTGTTACACTTTTTGCCGATTAGCATTGTGCTAGACATTTTATATACTCGTTGCTTTTCTGGTCAGGTGGCTAAAATAGCAGCTGAGCTATTCTTAATTCTTGAAAAGTTAATTGGATAGATCAGAATGGTTCACAAATTGAAATAAAAACTAACTAGTCAGATCTCTTCAGATGAAAAACAGTGATTGAAAAGCAGAAGTTAGTATTATAAACAATTATTTTTAGGGATGCATTTTAAATTTTTCTTTGAATCATTTCATTTTTTTTCCCTTGCAAGAGAATACTACTTGTATAATTAGTATACAAAAATTATTCCAAATGAGGTTTTCTGAATAGTTTCAACTTAGTTTCCCATTCCATGATGCAGATTCTTTGGATTAGTGCCATTATTGTTTTCATGATAATACTAATTTACTTTTATAGTACATGTTCTTTCTTTTTGCATATTTACAGTTTAAAATATTATTTGTAATATCTTGATAGTGCTATTGGTCTTTTTTTTCTTTAATGTGTATTTGGAAATCAGAATGGTACTAATGATCAGCAGGAGGGCTAAGATGACTTTATTTAGTCATAAAATTATAGAGCTAAAATTAGGATTTGCTTCAGTTAGCTTCCTGCCTGATATTTTTAATTCCACTGAACCATTATCACATATCCACTCAATTTTTAGTCACATATTACTTAAATGTGAACTTTTCTGTAGTTAAGAACTAGGCCAGCCTAAAATATGCAAGACTCTCCTTAATGGGGTTTACTTTTATATAATTTAAAATGTACATTTAGAACAGCTTTGAAAGGTAAGAGTGATCACAAGCAAGGTCTACATCTTAAGTAGTATGTAAAGGAGAAAGAATTGATAGATGAACTTCAGGTCTTTTTTTATACTTGCTTCAGAGCTACCTTCTTGCCCCTTTTCTCCCTTAATTAGCTGCTTAACTCCCAGTAGTCTGGGGTCCCCCCCAAAAAACCAATATTAGGAAATCATCAGATGATTAGACCAGACTTGAATTCTATGGGCTTAACTCTTGAAGCCCCACATTGGGATAAGAAATCTTAGTCAAATGAGATGCTAGGATATACTTGTGAAGGGATGCTCTTTTTTTTTTTATAATTTTTTTTTTAATTATAACTTTTTATTGACAGAGCCCATGCCTGAGTAATTTTTTTTTTACAACACCCTTGCACTCACTTCGGTTTCAACTTTTCTCCTCCCTCCCTTCATCCCCTCCCCCAGATGGCAAGCAGTCCTGTACAAGTTAAATATGTCACAGTATATCCTAGATACAATATATGTGTACAGAACTGAACAGTTCTCTTGTTGCACAGGAAGAATTGGATTCAGAAGGTAAAAATAACCTGGGAAGAAAAACAAAAATGAAAGCAGTTTACATTCATTTCCCAGTGTTCTTTCTTTGGATGTAGCTGCTTCTGTCCATCCTTGTTCAATTGAAACTGAGTTCGATCTTCTCTTTGTTGAAGAAATCCACTTCCATCAGAATACATCCTCATACAGTATCGTTATTGAGGTATATAATGATCTCCTGGTTCTGCTCATTTCACTTAGCATCAATTCATGTAAGTCTCTCCAAACCTTTCTGTATTCATCCTACTGGTCATTTCTTACAGAACAATAATATTCCATAACATTTATGTAGCACAATTTTGTCAACCATTCTCCAGTTGATGGGCATCCATTCATTTTCCAGTTTCTAGCCACTACAAACAGGGCTGCCACAAACATTTTGGCACATACAGGTCCCTTTCCCTTCTTTAGTATCTCTTTGGGGTATAAGCCCAGTAGTAGCACTGCTGGGTCAAAGGGTATGCACAGTTTGATAACTTTTTGAGCATAGTTCCAAATTGCTCTCCAGAATGGCTGGATGTATTCACAATTCCACCAACAATGTATCAGTGTCTCTGTTTTCCCACATGAGGGGATGCTCTTAAACTGCTAGGTATGCATACTGATTGATTGTTGTCTTGAATATGTTCATTACTAACTGATTATATTCACTTTTTAGACATAATACACTTAATCAGTCTTAGCTATGTTTTGTAGAATAGATCCAGAATTTCAAATTGCACTATTGTATTACAGCTGTCATATTGGAAAAGAACTTGTCACTTCTAAAACATTTTTAGAAATCAATGGCACTTTTTATTTTTAATTTTCTAATAGATTTTATTTTGGCATGGCAGAAACTTTATGAGAAGCTGCTTGATAAAATATATATTTCAAGAAAATTTGTTGATAATATATAGGAGGAATGTGTAACTTTGATACTGTGATAATGTTGGCCATTTGTTGTAGTTGAAGAGTTTTGTTACCTCTACATTTTGGTTTTATTTTATGCCATTGTAGACATGATATTCTTGGCTCTGGCTTATTTGTTTGTTTTTTCAATTTTTGCCTTTTGTTTTTAAATCACAGTCATTATCTCTTAATCTTTCTTTCCTCCACTTCTTAGAATCTTTTCTCATTACAAAGAAAAAGTCAACCAATCTGGTGATAGTCTGTCACTATTAGCATATTTCAAACTGAGCAGTAATTTGAAAACTGTATATATTAAAAGAAAATATATTCCTCTTGTTTAAAGAATAAGATTTTTTTTTTCTTGGTAAAATTAGTCTATAAAGTATCTTCCAGTTCTGGTTTTCAGGAAAGGCTCAAAGGTGCAAGGAGAAGTGCTTTTATTGTAGAAGTCATAGAATTTAGGAAATAGTGACAGGCATTTAGGAAACTTGTATTTCTCTTTCATATATCTGTCTTTGACTCTGTACTTCTGCCCATCCAGGGAGCAAGAATAGGGGTTGCATTTTCCCTATTTTGCACTTCTGTGCTTCTTGAGAGTAATGCTCTAGGTATCTTCTGTGCTGTAATTCTCTGCTAGGACAGGATTTAAAATAGTTATCTCTAAGACCTTCCTCCCTTTGGATTTTATTTGCATTAGGGATACAGCATTCCTTATATTAGGAGTGAAAAAGCATCAATTACTTCATTGGAGTTGCCACTAGTGAAGCAGTTGCTCTGTGTGGTGCAGCTGCAAAGGTATTATGTCTTTAGGAGATAAGGAGCTTTTCACAATATGCAGACGTCGTTCACTTATTAAAAATGGTGCAAATAAAATCCAAAGGGGGAAGGGCAATAAGATTTTTCCAACATAATTTTTTTTGTGTGCAATTCTTGCCTAGATTAAAGTGAACACTGACACCCTTAAATTGTATTTACACCCTCCCCCCTACTCTTGTGGGATTGCAGTCTTAAGTGGGGGTTAAGACTGCTAGCCAAACTCCAGGGTCCTGTGAGAGGAACCCTAAGGCTAAAGAGCTTATCTGAAATTTGAAAAAATGAAGCTTTCTGACATTCATCTTTTACTTTGCATTAGTCATAACTTGCTTTTCAGCTGTATTTTCGGTTTTGAATGCCAACATGACATCTGCTTGAGTCTATCTGTAATTTATTAGGAAAGGAAAAGAAAGCAATTGTTCACTAGTTGGAGCTACTAACTTTTTATTTCTGATTTTCCATTAAGTGCTTGTAGATGGTACCTTTTTCATAAGAGGAATGTAATAAATTTGCCAGTTCTAACCTTAGGTTAGGAAGCTTATAAAGATCATTTTTTTAAACTACAAAAAGAAATGGCTCTTGACTGTGTGTGGTTTCCATAGACTCTGGGAAGAGAATTAGAAATAGGCATATCCCCTCAATATAGCATAGTTGTTTCTTGAAAAGCTATCTATAAAATGAAATATATCTTCAGTCAGTTTTCCCCCTGACTTAGATACTTGAAAATTTCTTTTGATAGAAAAAAATATATGGCTGGTCTTACTTGATCAAATTTTACTAGTATACAACTGATATTTCTCATAAGCACATTTTAGGAAATAGGCTTCTTTTAGTTGCAGTGCTGTCCAAAACTAAAATTGTATTGTTTCAGGAAAGGGCCTTTAATAGAGCTGCAATAAAACCAAATAGTTACAGTAGACTGTACCTCTACCTCTATCCATAATCAAAATATTAGTGAAACAGTAGGGTAGACACTCTGCTAGTGCCTTTGATAATGACCTTGTTGCTAGTAGAAAGTAATTGTTCATTCTTTCAGCACTTAAAAAACAATTTAAATTCATGAATACTGTCTTTGCATTTAATGATCCTTCTCCCTTTCTCCTTACTACAGCTGCTGTCCTAGATTAAAGGGTTAATTCTTCCTGTTTCAGTACAGAAGTAGTAAAAATTTTTTATATTCAGACCTTCTAGATGTTGTTTTCCCTGGGAAAGGAGATAAAGTATTAGACTTGAAAGTCAGAAAGGCTTCTAGATTCAAAATTCAAATCTTGCTTCAGGCACTCATTTGTTATATGACCTTGGTCAAGTCACTAAAGCCCTCTGTACCTCAGTTCTCCAACTATAAATTTCTCCAGTGTTTTGGAGATGCTTAAAATCTCCAAGTAAGCTTCTAGCTCTAAATCTGTGACTATTTTTCTTTCATATGAGTCTTTGAGCAGCTGTGAGTTTATGGAAGGAGCTAAGTTGAGGCAAAGTTTCTGTTCTTTAGTGAATTTGAATTTTGCTTTAACAATCTTTTACTTGAGTGATCTAATCTTATATTTTTAAAAGTAAAGTGTCAGTGTTTTCTCATATTTTCTCCCCCACACTTAGGAAAGCATTTAGGTGACATGAGTAAGAGTATTACAGAGTCTTTAATTACATGTTCATGTTGAACAAGCAGGTTTTTGTTTTTAGCTTCCTTGGAAAGTTAAAAAAATTTTTTTTAGAGCTCTTCGTAGAGATAAGAATGCTTTCAGCATAATAGGTGTTCCTTATTTTGGGGTAAAAAGGACTCTGAAAGCGCCAGGTTTTTTTTTTTTTTTCAGGACCTTTTTCTGATAGCCCTAATATTCAAAATTTAATATATTTTATCAATTTAATACAATCACTCTTCCATATGTTAAATTATGAATGTCAGGATTATTTTTTTTTAGCATATCTTGATTGGAGGTGTCTTTTTAAAAAGTTTTATTGCTGTCTTTTTTCTTCATGTCAGTTATTTCAAACTCCCTTCCTCCAGACTGAATCTTTCCTTGTGACAAACAGAACAGTTTTGCAAAACACATCTGATACTGAGGGAGGAGGTGCATTTCATTTTTTGTTCTTTGATATCTTTATTGATTTTCTAGAGTTTAATCTCATTTTAGTAATCTTTTCATTTATAGTTTCATTGTATATTTATTTCCTCTTGGTTTTGCTTTTTTCTACTTTATATCAGTTTACACAAATATTTCCATATTTCTCTGAATTTTTGAAAATAAATTTTTATTTTTTTGTTTTTGTGTCACTTATGTTTCTTTTTATACTTCTCCTTCTTTCTCCTCTCAGAGAGCCTCCTGTATAACAAAGAATAAAAATAAGAGAAAAAAATTGAACAAAACTAATCTATATATTGGAAAAATGTGGTATTATCTGCAGTATTCTACGTAAATAGAACTCCTCTTCAAAAAAGGGAAGACCTGTTGCATTCTTATCTCGTCTAGGAGCCATGCTTGGTTATTTCAGTTTCACATTTTGATTTTGTTGTTATTTTCTTTTATACAGAGTTTATAGTTAATGGGTCTATTACTTAGTTTTGCTTATTTATTTTATACATGTTCATAGAAGTCATTCTGTGCTTCTTTATATCTGTCACATTCGTTGTTATTTTACAGTATATTAGTATCCCATTTCTCAACTATTAAACACCAAGAAGTGACCTTTATTTCTGTCTTTGAATTCCCTGGGAACATATCCTCAATAGAGATGTGGAGAGTGGTTACTTTGTTAATTACTGTTTTTTCTAGTGCCAAAGTAAAATCCAGAGTGGTTAGAGTTGGCCAAAGCTTATTTAGAGTGACCAGCGTTTCTAAGTATCTTTGTTTCTAGCTTATCTTCCACAATTTTTTTCTCTTAAGCCAATAACAAAATAGTGTACTCTTCTTACCTGTTGGTAAGAATTAAGCTATTTACTTTTAAAAGTGATAGAATTGTTTTCTTCTACTGAGGCCTGGCTCAGTCAGTTATAGTGCAAAGATATTAGTTCCTGTTCTTCTTGGTAGAAGCTGGAGGTTTTGAAGTTTGGCTAGGTTTGAAACCGTTTCTCCTAACTAATACATTGGTTTCAGAGTTTTGATGTATGTGATTGGCTGCTACCTGGAGCACAATGGGCCATGTGAACTCTACTGAGAAGCAAATAGCTTCTGCCCTGAAGTATATAAGACTAAAAAGGTAAATAAATTTAAATGTTCAATTAAAAATTAGCTATCACCAATCTTCTCATAGCTAATAGAGAACTAGATTTAGAGGCAGGAGAATAGGTTCCAGTTCTGTCACATTTAATAACTAAATTAATAGTAAACTAAGTTAATTTCTCATAATCTAGCTTTCTCACTTTTGAAGCAAGAATCATCATCCTTATAACATTTACTGAACAAGATTGTTAGGATAAAAGCACTTCACATTATGTAAATATGTTATTAAGTGCCAAATAGGAGGTATAGGCAATGGATTTTATAGAGATTTGGGAAGGAAAACTCAGGAAAGCTTTTCATAAAAGAGGTACTTCAGATAAGTCCTGAAGAATAGATATGATTTGGATACTTGGATAAGAAAAGGAACTATTTTAGATGGGTAGGTAAACATGGGTAGAAATATGCAGAAAATATTCAGGGATCAATGAAGAGATCGGTTTTTTTTTTTTCTTAATAGTTTTTTATTTTAGTATCACTTACATTTCCCAACATCCCCACTCCAATCCCTACAACAAAGAATAAATAAGAGGGAAAAAACAGTTCAGAAAAAGAAATCAACAAATCAAAAAGTTTGACTTTATATACAATTTTATATTTCCATAGTATTCCACTTTTATAAAGAAGGAAGAAAGTTGTACTTTTTTATCCCTCCTTTAGAAGCAAATTTGGTCATTTTTATTTAGCAGAATTCAGTTTCTTTATAAAAATAAAGTTTGATATTTATTGATTTTACATTGACAAGATTTCCCCTGGTTTCCTCTTCCTGACCCCTCAATAGAGTCAATCTTATAAAAAAGGAAGAGAAATTTTGTTTGTTTTATTTGCAAAATTGTCAGATTTTTTTCAATGTGTTGATCAATCTTGGCAGTGTTTCATACCTGTGGGCTCTTTGACCTCTGCAAAGTGCAGAAGAAGATGTTTACTCAGATCTTTGATCTTTATAATTTTTCAGTTCAGTTTTGAATGTTTTGTGATGGTTGTTCTATTGTCATTGTGTATGGTGTTTTCCTGGCTCTGCTTGCTTCATTTTGCATTACTTCATGTCAATGTTTGCATGCTTTTCTGTATGTATCACACTCATCATTTCTTAATAACTCAGTAATAAATTGTTATATTTATATATCACAATTGTTTAGCCATTCTCTAATTGACAGGCATTTACTTAGTTCTGCTTTTTTGCTTCTATGAAAAGTTCTGCTCTCAATATTTTGGTGCATGTGGACCCTCTCTTTATGTCAGTGAGCTCGTAAATATCTATGCCTATCAAAGAATTTTCTGGACCAAAGGAAATAGATATTTTTAGTCACTTGGTTTGCATAATTCCAAATTGCTTCCTGGGGTGGTTATAACAGTTCACAACTCCACTGATAGTATATTAACCTATTGCAGCATTTGTTTCCATTTTGTCATTGTGTACATTTTCCTGGTTCTACTTATTTCATTTTTCATTAATTCATATGGGTCCTCTTCTGCTCTATATATTCATTCTCTCTAATAATACAATAGCATTACATTATATCTATATATCATAATTACCATTCCCCAATTCATGATCATCTATTCAGTTTCTGGTTCTTTGTAAATACAAAAAGTGCATCTATAAGCATTTTTTATCTATATCAACTCTTTCGTTTTATTTTTGGAATCCTTGTGATATTAAAGCTACCAGTGCAATCTCGGGATCAAAGGGTATAGAAGAGGTTAGCTGGATTCAGAGGAACCTGTGTTAAGGAGAAGTGGGACTAAAAAGATGGAAAAATAAGTTGAGACCAGTCTTTTAAAGGACACTGGGTGTCCAGTTGTGGAGTTTGGACTTTAAGATACAGGCCTGTAGAGCCTTTCTTCACTGACCATTCTGTCAGTCAAGGTAGTATAGTAAGTAAATAATTCCTTGAGAAAGTGATCTCTAGTCAGACTTTTTAAAACTTAGAATTAGCATTTACTAGAGTCAATTTTCTTATATTGACTCCATTCTAGACTGTTACTTCTAAGACTGACTTAAAATTGAACTGTACTGTGGCAGTTATAAGATCATAAATTTACATTGGAAAGGACCTTAGTGACCATTTAGTCCATACCTTTCATTTTACAATTTGAGGGCTAGACAGGTTATGACTTGCCTAAGTCACAGACACAATAAACAGAAACTCTGGATTGGAACCAAAATTCTCTAACTCCATATTCTGTGTTCTTTATCAATTGAAAAACAACAACAACAGATTATCTTTTGCCTCATTCTAGAAATATCTCAATCATTTGTTTTCATACTTGCAATCAGATGTTAGTTTATTATTTATTTTGGGAAAAAAATCAGTTTTTTTATACCAAAATAATTCATTGCCCCAGTCTTTTTCATTATTGGTTTGTGTTGTTGTTTTTTGTTTTAAACATTTTATTTAGTTAGGCATATAGTACAAGGCATATAGTACAAGTCTGTAATGTCTATTATTAGGGAGGTTGTGGCTGGTGGATCATTTGAATTGGAATACTGATTTTCTACAACAGGAATAACCAGCCAACCAGGATTCTGCACCAAAGTCTAATTTCAATATTATGTACCTCATGGGAGCAGGGACCTCTACACTGCCTAAAGAGGAATGAACCAGTACAGGTTGGTTATAGAGTTAGTCAAAGGTTTCACCCAATCAATAGTAGAATTAAGCCTCTAAATGGCTATTGCATTTACAGTTTGGGTGAGGTAGGGAGAACCAGTCTCAGGAGCAAATAAATTCAGTTTCTATTGATATCTTTTGTTTTCATACCTCAGTATGTCCTTTTATCCTCCCCCATTTAGAGTATCATGTCTTATAAGAAAAAAGAAAAAAAAAAACAATTAAGCAAAACTAGTAAACAGCACATCAACTAAGTTGAACAGTGTACTCAGTATTCCAGACCCATAATCCCCCACTTTTACAAAGATGGAAGGATACTAAACTTGGTAATAATTACACAGATTTTTGTCTTTCTGTCTACACTCTCTCTCTCTCTCTCTCTCTCTGTCTTTCTCTCTCTCTCTCTCTGTCTGTTTCTCTTTCTCTGTCTCTCTTTCTCTCATTGACATGAATGTATACATTATTTTTTTCTATTATGTGTCCCAGTATTAATATTGCTGAAAGGTACTTCAGAGAAATGTATCCTATATTCATGTTTACTTAATTTGGAATTATTAGATGGATTGTGATATTTGTAGTTCTTAAAGTTGACAATATTTACTTTATTCTTTTAAGTTTGTTTTAAATATTTTATTCAAAGATCTAAGTTATTTTTATATCTTAAACTTTTGTTGCTCTTAAAACTTCCAGTGCTTAGATTATTCTTATATAGTCAAATGGATTGTAATCAATTTTGAACAATGTTTGTTTATAAGGTAACTAAGGGGATTCATAGAAATATTTTTTCTGTATTTGTGAGCTCATACTTTGAGCTGATTTATTTTTATTTTTATCACATTCCATCAGAGAGAATGCCCTACTACTTCCATAAATCTTGTTATTTTCATATGTGTGATATATTGACTTGGAAAAAACAACTATCCCAAGACACAATGGAGAGGATACAAAAGAAGTAACAGAAAAGACTTTAATAAAATTGCCTCATAATTTACACATTATTTAGTTAAATTTCATAATTAAAACAAGACTTTTGACATTACATATGATTTCTGTATGACCAATCTTTTTTTTTTTTTTTTTTTACTAGAACATTCAAAATAAAAAAGGTCAGGAAAAAAAAAATCTAATTTTGTTTAAGAATGAATTTAGCATTTATTTATTTATTTATTTGCTGAAGCAATTAGGGTCAAGTGACTTGCCCAGGGTCACACAGCCAGGCAGTGTTAAGGGTGTGAGATAAGATTTGAACTCAGGTCCTCCTGACTTCAGGGTTAGTGCTCTATCCACTGCATCACCTAGCTGCCCCCTGAATATAGTAATCTTTAAAGATTGTCAAAGGGTTTAATGTAGATAGCAATAAATCCCTTTTACATAATATTTTCCTAATAGTATATAATTTAACCCTAGAAAATTATTGCAGAAGATAGATCTGAAAGAGCATATTTAAAAGGAGTTTTTGTAGGTTAGAAATTCCTTACCACACAATATTTGTGTGGTGTGGTAGAAAGAGTGCTGTGTTTGGAGTCAGAGGATCTAGTTTCATAGTTTCATATCCTGACTGCAACTTCTATGAACTTAGGCAAATTGCTTAGCTATTCTAGGCTTCAAGTTACTCATTTATAAAATAAGGAGGATATACTATATGGTATCTAGAATATTTCATGGCTCTAAATGTAACATTCTTGATTGAAAATTAAACTATAAAGTTAAACTATAAAGTATAAACTGAAGATTAAACACTTATGAATGCATATACTTGAATTAAATATTTTGATGTTAAAAATCTAATCTGATTTCTGTCTTGTATCACTCGTAAAATCAACAAGTGATTATTAAGTGCCTATAAGACATTCCTGATGCTGAGAATTAAGGTTCTTCCCCTTAAAAGAGCTTTCATTCTTTTGGGACAGACTATCTTCCTGCCTGTTTGTCTAGCTGTCTGTCTATCTTAATTTAAAACTATAAGATGATTTTGGGAGGGACTGGAACTGGGGGAGAGAAGTGTCAAGAAAAAATTTAAAAGGCAAGGCTTGAGCTCAGTTTTGAAAGAAGCAAATAATGAGAAACATTGCAGATGTTCAAGACAACCATATTAGAAGGATATGGTTCTAGAATATGGATGGAGTGCTGTGTATGAGGAACAGTAAGAAAGCCAGGTTGTCTTTACTTTAGAGATCATGAAGGACAATAATGTAGACTAAATCTGCAAAGGTAGGTTGCAGCCAACTTGTGAAGACCTTTGAATGTCAATTAGGAATTTGTATGTTTTGTCTTAGAGTTAATAGGGAGTGCTTGGAGCTTATTGAGTTAGAGGAGTGTGATGAACAGATCTGCCTTTTAGACCAAGTGTTGACAGTTATGTATAATGTAGATTGCAGTGGAGGAACTTGAGTCAGGAAGACTAAGGAGAAGGTTCTTTGATCATCTAGATAAAAACTGATAAGAATCTGAATAGGGTGGTAGCTGTGTGAGTAGAGGTGAGTGAGATCTAAGAAATATCATAGAGGTAGAAACAATCAGATGAGGGAAAGAACAGAGTTAAGCCTGACACCCAAGTTGTGAGTCTGAGGGGCTGGAAGCATGGTATTACATTGAGAATTTTGGAAGAAATTTAATGAGGTCTGTTTTGGACTTGAGTTTGTTGAGTTGGGGTATCTAATTTGAAATTTCCAATAGGCATTTGTTGATGTGGGATTTGATGCAATAGACATAGAGGAGGGAGAGATTGAAAGTAAGGAGACCAAATAAGAAGTTCTTGAATAGTCTTGATTTTAAAAAAATGTTTCAGGTCAGTCAATTAGCACTTAATAAGTGCCTGCAATGTGCCAGGCACTGTGCTAAGTGCAGGGGACACAGAGAAAGGCAAAAGACAGCCCCTGCTTCTTGAGGAGCTCATAGGGGGAGACAATTGCAGATGACTACATATAAATAAGATATTGATAGGATATAAGGGTCTCAAGGGAAAGTTTTAAGATTAAGGAGGACTGAAAAAGCTTTTTGCAGAAAATGGGACTTTAGCTGAGACTTGAAAGAGGCTCAGGAAGCCTTCTTGGAGGAAAATAGCCTATTTCTGAGACTAGAACAAAAAAAGAGGGAACAGATAAAGAAGGTTTGGGACTATGGAAGAAGGAGAGATAAGGCAGCTTATGATAAATGAACTACTTTCTCAAATCTGGTCATGTGTTAAGAGAATTGGAGGTAAAGATTGCATTGGTACTTGAGGAAGGAAGAAAAATTTTAGAAACTCTAGTGTTTGGAATATGATGGTCAATCAGAGATAAGTAAGATGAATATTGTGCAGCAGTGAGGCCCCAATTGAGGTGAGAAAACAATTTACATTGGACCCAATCAGCATGATTTTGTATCTTACCCCACTGATATTAGGAGCTGAGGAGTAAGAATAAAGAAGAAAGAATTGACAGTGATCCAAGATTGAGAATTGACACTATAAGTAGAAGAACAAATAGGATAAAGGATCTAGGGTGGAGGGGATGATTGGAGAGAGGGGGGGGGGGGAAGAAAGAGAAAAAAACAGAGAGACATGTAGACAGAGACAGAGCATTCATAAATTACTTATATGCCAGGGATTGTGCTAAGTACTAGGAATTCAAATTTCAGCAGGCAAAAGAGTCTCTGTTCTCTAATGAGAAATGACAACAGATAATGTATGCTAAAAAGGTAGGGAGAAGAGCACCCACCCTTTTGGTTGGTTGTTTGGAAATTGGTGGGAAGTTTTATGGGGCCCTGAATATTAGGTGAAATATTCACCTGATATTAAGTGAATATTAGATGAAAGTTCACTTATCAGAGCCAAATACTTAAGGATTTAACTTTTTACACTTGCTTTTGTGCTAAATCAGCTCAAACCAATTGTACCCAAAAAAAGATCCTCCATCATAAATGGACCTTATTTCATTTCTGACCAGGAACTCTTAAAGGAATAATTTAATTTCTCACTGCCTTTCTGAAAATGTGATTTTTAAAAAGCATCTAGTACAGGATGAATAAGTTAGCAGAGGATCTTATAAAAGAAACTGTTAAAAATACTGAGTATATTTGATCTAGAAAAAATTTTAACAAAAGGAAAGAGAAAAAAATTGTCTCCAAAGGGAAACCATCTCAAGGTAAATGGGCTCATTTCTTTACCATCCGAGGAGGCTAACTGAATGAATGAAAAAGCATTTATTAAGCACTTTCCAAACTGCCTTATTCCAATCCATCCTTCATTCAGCTGTCAAAATGACCATATCAATTCTTCTCAGTTCTACTGCTTCTCCAACCTATCAATTCAATCACCTCCAAGATCAAATACAAAATCTTCCATTCAGCTCAGCTCTTTCATTGGTAAGTATGTCCTTCTCTATTGACTCCTTCCTCATTGCTTATATTCAGTCAATCAGCAAACATTAAGTGCTTACTATATGCTAAACCCTTAGAATAAAAGAAAGTGAAGAAAAAAAATAATAAACTGTCCCTTTCCTATACTTCAAATGCTTTCCCTTAAGTCTCTTATGTTTCTACTCCCTTTTTACTGGTAAACTCCTAGGAAGAGTTGCCTACTTTCTCAACTCTTTGTAATCTGACAGCTAAAACCCTATTACTCTACTGTAATTGTTTTCTCTGAGGTTGCTAATGTTGTCTTGTTAAATCCAATTCCCTTTTCTTAGTCCTTAATCCCTCTTTACATTTTTGCCACTTTCAACCTTTGATCTAGCCTTCCTGGTGGACTCTCTCCTCCCTTGTTTTCTATGACTTTGTTCTCTCCTGCCTTTTCTTCTACCTCTCTGGCCTTTTCCAGTTTCCTTTGCTGGTTTATCACTTACTTTTCAACCTCTTAAGTAGAGATATTTCCCTGAGGCTCAATCCTGCTCATTGATTTCTTTTTTATGCTCTTTGGTTTTCCTCTTTGGATCTGGATTCACTTGGATTCAGAGGTAGACAGATCTGGTTTTGAAACCCATTTCAGACATTTGCTAGTTTAGACATTAAAAGGTTAGTTTGGCCTTCTTAATCACTTTCTCACTTTCCTCATTTGTAAAATGCATACTGCCTCTTTCACAGGATTAGTGTGAGGATCAAGTGAGAAAAAGGATGCAATATGTTTTTCAAATCTTAAAGTGTTGTAGAAGTATAAATTGTTGTTTTCTACTTCTGTGAGTTTATTCTGTGTGCGTGTAGCTTGCCTGTGACCTACCATGGAACCCATTGGTTGTTTTCTGACATGATTCCATCTCCTAGACTGTATTTTGAGGTTTGTTCTCTGGTATGTTCTCTTCTGTATTTTTTGAGTTCTGCTATCTTCTGTGTGCAGCTGAATTCAGGGCAATATTTTGTGTGCTGGCTCATTTGTTTCTTTTCTTTTCTCATTCTCGCTCTATCCCCATCCTTTCCCAAATCACAACTGAACATTTCAGTTTATGTTCCTGCCCTGGGACTTTTATCACTATCAGTGAAAATCCTTTTCTCAGCTTCCATTAATCCTATCAGATTCTTTTTACTTATTATATCCTCTTTGTTTTATCCTGATGAAGAGAATCAACTCACAGAAGAGAGAAATATATTACCTGTGTCTTCAAGTTATTCAGTTTCCTATCAAAAATGTCAAAGCTTCTAGAGGTGCATTCCACATTTCTTTTGAGTATATAAATTGTTGATATGTTATTCTGCAGAAGTAGGTAATAAATGGGTTGCTAAGTTTCAGCAGGCATTGTATCATACTGTGTCAGGAACATCATGCTACTGTTTTGTTTTGTTTTTTTTCATGTTGAGACTACATAGATCTACCTCACCATATACCATAATGATTTCTTTCTTCTGAGAGGTAACATAATTTCCTTTAAGCTTTTTATGGAGCATGAGATGTGATGGAACTACCCTAGATTATACTGATTCATCCTTCATGTTAAGAGACTCATTTCTATAAAATCATCAGTCTAGAGCTCTTTTTTCTTTTTCTCCTATTACATTCTTCCTTTTACCCATTTCTTGACATTGGTTTCCTTTAAACTTCTTTCTTAATATATTTTTTTTCTTTCTGGTTTCTTTTCTGTAATATTTTTTTCCAATTTATGCAAAAGTCCTCCATTTGGTTAGATGATCTTTAAGATTTCTTTCTGCTCTAAAAGTCTGTGGCATATTCTAATAAGCCAGAGTGTGATGATACATTAGCCAACCAAGTATGTAAGAGTTAACTTGTTAGAGAGTTAATCTGATATTATCAATTCTGGTATAACCTAAAACTTAAAAATTAAATGACTTGCCCACAGTTATACAGATAATGTCAGAGGTAAGATTTAAATCTTGGATTTCCTCACTCCAAACTTATTACATGTTGCCCCATCTAGTTTTAACATCTTTGTAAAATATGGGAAGTTGTGTTTTTTGGGATGGGGGTATTTTCTTAGAAAGTGGGAGCAAAGACTTGATTTTCTACATGATATTGGTTGCATATTTTTATACCTTTTTCTCTTAAGAGGGAGCAGAGATAAAATATTGGTATTTTCCCCTGTGTTCAAACCTTCTCCTCTCCAATCTCCAGTAGAAAACATTTTATAAAAACATCTTTCTAGTAAGGAGCCTTAATTTTCTGGGCTCTGAAAAGAGGGGAGGAAAAAGAATATAGAGACATGATTCCATCTCACACTGGAAAAAAAATTCTGCAAAAATCCTCACTTGAATCTTCTGTTTCATTACCTATTGATTTAAATCTAATTCTGTCCTTTGTAACTAAACTCACAAAGGCTGTCTAAATAGGTGCCTCTACTTTCTCTCTTCCCACTCTCTTCTTTCTAGCTTCCAATCCTATTTCACTGAAACTTCTCTCCAGAGTTACCAGTGATCTCTTAGTTGCTAAATCTGATGGCCTTTTCTCAATCCTCATTCTCCTGGAACTTTCTGCAGTCTTTGACTCTATTAATTATTCCCTCCTCCTTGATGCTTTCTCTCTCTCTTTTTTTGGAACACCAGTCTCTGTTGGTTCTCCTACCTATCACTTCTATCTCCTTTGTTAGATCCTCATCCAGACCAACATCCTGCAACCAGAAGTATCTCCAGGGTTGTAGTGGACTCTTCTCTTCTCCATCTATGTCAGTCAATGATCTTCTCAATTCTGTCTGGTTGATTTAATTACCTTCTCTATGATTCTCAGATCTACCTATCCTGTTCCACTTTCTCTGCTGACAATCTTACACCATCACCTGGCTTTCAGATGTCTTAAATAAGATGTACAAGAGACATCTTAAAATCAATATGTCCAAAACAGAATTTATTATTTTTCTCCCTAAACCTTCCCCTTCCCTTTCATCACCCCCACTCCTCCTATATCTTCCCTTTTACTGTAGAAGATAACTGCATTCTATAAGTTCTTCAGGCTCACACACTAGAAGTTTTCCTGGATTTTTTGCTCTCTCTCACTCCTCATATTCAATCTCTAATATATTGCCAATACCTGTTGACTTCACCTTTGGAATAGCTTTTTAATGAGTCCACTTCTCTCTTCTGACCTGCCACCCCTCTAGTGTAGGCTATCATCACCAAAGTGCCTGGACTACTGCAATAGATTGGTGGCTCTGACTGCCTCAAGATCTTTCCTGACTCCAGTCCATCTTTCATTCAACCACTAATTTTTTTTTTAAAGCACAGGTCCAGTCCTGGCAATCCCTACCCAAATTCTAATGGTTCCCTATTGCTATCAGGATGAAATACAAATATTCTATTTGTTGCTTCAAGCCTTTAATAACTTAGCCTCTCTGGTTGTCTCCCAGGGCTGGAATATTCTCGCTCCTCTATTCTGCCTATTGACCTTTCTCACTTCCTTTAAGTATCAACTAAACAACTGTATTTTACTGGAAGCCCCCTCCAACTACTCTTAATTCTAGTGCCTTTCCTTTGTGAATTATTTCCTATTTAAACTCTATATAGTTTGTTTTGTGTGCATTTGTTTATGTTTCCTCCATTAGATTTTAATTTCCTTGAGGATAGGGACTGTCATTTGCCTCTTTTTGTATTCCCAGCTCTTAGCACAATTCCTGGCATATTATAGGTGCTTATTTGGTTGATTATTTTTTTAAAGTAAGACATTATAGTGACTAATTTCATAGCATACCAAATTTTATAAGCTTTTGATCCCATCTTTTTTCTATCCCCTACTTGTCAATTTTTTAGGTCTTTCTCTTTTAATTAGTTCCTTTTCTTTTGACTAATAGACTTTCTAAGAAGTAAACTTTGCAAATATTTATTAAGTACCTACTGTGTACAAGGCATTGTACTAGGGTCTCAGGATATAAAGACCAAAAATCCAAAGTACTGTTTTAACCTAAAGTCTACTTTACTTAGAAAACTTTCCTTCAACATAATAGTCATTTAAATTGTATGATTTATCTCTTACTCTCCATTCTCAGTACTTTATCTTTAAATATTTTCCAAGTTGTCTTCTATTCTTAATAGTTTAAGAAAAAGAACTCTCAGTAGTGAGTTCCTTTCCAATAAATCTCGTTTCCTTTTCCTTTTGACTTGCCAATTCCTTTTGATCCTCTTAACTGATCCCTTCAGTTGAAACTTTTTTCATTATTGATACATTTTACTCTTCTGATTGATTGATTAGAAGCCTGAAAAGCAGAAAGATCACAGAGCTTACTCAGAACTTACTAGTTAACTTTTCTATCAGTGGCTAAGGTTGGTTTCCCCTAACATCATGTTCTCTGATAGGTATCCCACCTCTAGTCCTCTCCCTTTCAGTTTTCTTTTCTATATTGTCTTCCCTCATTAGAATATAATTCCTTTAAGGGTAGGAACTAGTTTGTTATTGTTTATTGTTAGGATTCTTACAAGTGGAATTGAGATAGTAGTTAAATCTAGTTTAGCATTGATTTAATCCTACAATAAATAATGGTTTCCTAGTGATATAATGATTGGTATGTACTCAGTGTACAGCATATAAGCAAGAAGCTCTCAGGGCCAGACACAGAAGCCTACTAGAAACTCTGAACCCCAGTCAGTATTCAGTTGAGGAGATTCACAAACCAGAGAAGGAAGCTTAAGCTCTTGGAACCAAGGAAAGAAATAGGACTCTATTAAAGCTGACCAGGCTCCAGGAAAAGAGACAAGACTTTGAAGGAGAAAATAAAGGATTTGGACTTTCACTCCTGGCTGCATTTGGGGTGATAACTCTGAACTGAAACTAAGGCTGCCTCCAAGCCCCCCAAGAAACCTCCCAGAGAACATTCTGTGGTGTTCTCTTCTTTTTTATAATATAATGGTTCTCTAGGAGCAGGTTTCTTGGGGAGGTTTTCTGGAGGCAGCCTTAGTTTCAGTTCAGAGTAATAATCACCTCAGATGCAGCCAGCTGTTAAAATCCAAACGTTTATTTTCTCCTTCCAAGTCTTATCTCTTTCCTTGGACCCGGTTAGCTTTCTTAGAGGCCTCTTTCCCTCCTTGGTTCCAAGAGCTCTTGCAGCTTGTCTTTTAGCTCTTCCAGCTTCTGCCTCTCGCTCAACTCCGACCCGTGGCTTTCTAATCTCCAACTGATGCTCTCCTCAAAATCTTTTCAACTCAATTCTCCTGACTGAGCTCAGCTGTTTTTATGCTTTTTTAGAGGTATAAACTCAAAGGTTGACTCTTAAATCTAAGAGTGGGATTATGGGAGGTATGAATTTGGAAATCTCATACTGAACCCTTAAATCTCCCAAATGTGTGAACTAATGTGTGAGCTAATGTGTGAACTCTCAAAGGTGTTAACTTAAGCATTGTTTCTATCAATTGCATTGAGTTATCACCTTGTTTCAAGTTCTGGCTCATAACAACATTCTATTTTAGAGAAGAATATTACAGTTTGTAGTTCCAGCACTTAGGACACTGCCTGGCACATAGTAGGTGCTTAAAAAATGTTTATTGACTATTGTCTTCTGTGTTTTTTTTTTTTCCACTCATTTCACAGCTCTGAATATTTCTGTGCTGATTCTTCTCTTTCATATCCATTAACAGTGAACATTCCCTCAGTCTCAGTACTTGGTACTTTTGTTTGTTCTTAACACTGTTGCTGAACATTTTATTTGTTCATATGGTTTCAACTATCATCAATAAATAGGTAATTACTAAAATATACATCTTCGCTTCTTACCCTCTCTAAGTATTTATTCAATTAAAAATTTTTGTTGATCTCCTATGTGTAAGTTCCATATTAAAAGTATTATGTATTTTATTAGATTGTATCTCTAAATTTTTCCATTATCTTTAATTGGATATTCTGTAATATATAAAATTACCAACTTGTTCTAAATTTATATCATTCAGTTCAATGAATATTTATTAAACTTATCATCTCCTATGAAAAGCAGATATTCTCAGCATTACATGATACTTTCATCGCTAAAATTAAAGCCTTATGTTGATTTTTATCTTTTGTCTCTCTGGTTCCTCAACCCCAACCCCAATCTTAATTCCCTGCCATTTTTTTTTTTCTCAGTATCTTGATTCCTTTCCATTTCATAGTGTTCACAACCATATACTTGGAGCGTTACAGCAAGCTTCTTGTTTTTCTCTCATTTCACCAAGCCATAATAATTGAATGAATGACCACTTTGTACACAAAATTAATTGGTTCTTCATTTTTGTGCCTGATTACTAAAGAAATAGAAAAGTTTGCAGTACCTGTTCTGAAGCAAGTTACCATCCATTATTGGTAAAATATATCTAAGAGACTTTAAGAATATTTAGCAAATTAACTTCATAGGATACAAATAACTGGTATTGTTTCTCTAAGAAGGTTTTTGTAGAGAAAATCCTTTGTAAATTGCAAAGTGACATAGAAATGTACATTGTTATGCAAGTGTGGAGATGAGACTAAAATCTTAGTCTGCATTTTAGGAAGTTTTCTTCGATGAGTTTTGAGGAGAAAAAAAAGGAGAAAAATGAATTGACCGAAAAAAAGTGAAGTGGACTTTCTAGGTAGGAGGAGGGAATAGGTAAATTGTGTAAAAGGCAAACCAATTTGTACTGGGGAATAAAAATTATGGAAAGGAAGCAAAAAGAAAAGAAAGGGAAAACTTCAGACATTTAAAGTTCTAAAATTTTAAAGATACATGCTGCTAGTGGCAGCAAGGCAGGACCTGCTATAGTGGATGTATGATGTTTGTCGTCAAGAATTTCTGAAATACCAGGCAACACCCTACAAGGGAGTGTAAAGGGTGGGAGTGTCAGCAAAGATTAGTTTGGAGAATTGGTACACATACCCCATCTTTAGTTCTAGATTATCTAATAAAATGATCTACATTAAATCAACAGCATTACTTGGATATAGACCAGTCAAGTGACAGATACCCTTATACAGCTGTTTGACCAGGTGGGAATTCATAAGACGATCTTGGTGCTCAGAGCATCAGGAACTTTTTCACTATCTCACTTCAACATAAAATGCTTCTAGCATTTTAGAGTTGGAGTTCCTACAAGTCTCTACTAGACAAGATAGTGCCTAGAGGCTGGTGATAAAAAGACCTGTCTGCTCAAGTAGGGTAGAGTTGTGATCTTGGTCTTTAATATTTCCTTTCCTTGCAGATTGATCAAGAAGTATAATACTTATACCAGGCTAAAAGCTCAGGTGACTAACAATTTTTATATCAGTGTTTCAAAGAAGAGGTGAGTTGAAGGAAGTTGTCTCCTAGAACAGGAAAGAACAAACTAAAGTCTAAGAGCCAAAAACAACCTATCCCCTCATTCTTGTTCAGCCGGGAGTTAAGAATGTATTTTGCATTTTAAAATGCAATAAAACTTTGTTTAAAAACATAAAAACCATTCTTAACTCATGAAGCACAATTGCACAGCCTGCCATAATTTGCTGTCTCTGGCTTTTACTCGTGTCTAGAAGAGATTTATAAAGACTCTTGAAAACATAATAAAATGTGATTAGATCATAAAGGGTACACAAATGTAAGAGTTAGGTGGGCTTCATAACAAAATTAAGAGTAACCTAGAGTAGTTTGAACCAGTCTTCCTCTCAAGTAGGGAATTGGCATTGAAAAGACTACCCTGGATTATGATTGCACTTTGTGCAGGTGCATGCATTACATAAAGCTCAGTATTCAAATCCATTTTTGTACATAAAGAAAACTTATAAGCCTGTTTTGTTTGAATGCGTCTTGACTTGTCAGTAGCCTTTTGACAGGTTGTCTCATCTATGAACATGGTGGATCTGTCTGTGTTTCATCTGGTATCTGTGCTTGGGATTTCCCTTTAAGCATCAGTCATCATTCAAATTCCATTTCACACTTATCCTATCTAGCTCATGTTGTCCACAAAATGAATTTAGTACTTCTTATTCTGACACTAATTTGACAGAGATCACTTCTAATTTATTACCATCCTGCTCGTTCTTACATAAAATTAATGTTTGCCCCAATTTTTTTCCCTTTTGGATGCTGAAAATTGACTGACAAATTTTTCTAAATAAAACTCCCCTACATAACATCTTTTATGAAAAAAGAACAGATTTAATGATTTTCTATCAAAAAGAAGATGCAAATTTGCTACTGTGCTTTTTATTTCTTTGAAAGATTCCAAAGAAGAAGCATTATACTTTTTATTGTAAAAGTGAAGACATTGTTATCTGTGAGCTATTTAAAAGACAAGATCACACTTATCTGAAGCACTGGAATGTAGTAAATATTAAATAGTGGTACTTTCTCTAGAGGTGATGGGTATGTAACATCATTATAGTGGATTAAATCCCACTGGATATAGAGTTTTAGACCCTCATAATTTTAAACTGTGTGTAGGATGTGTTAACTAAAGCCTTTCATAATTGTCATCCTAGTAATTGTATCCCCTATGTATCTAACTGGTTATACAGTTATAGAATCGATATATGGCATAGCATTATGCAAAGTCATGCAATAAAAACCTCAGTGCCTATGCGGAAGGTGGGGCTAGGGACACAATACTTAAAACCTTCATCAATGAGTTACATGTTTAACAAAGATAGGAATTTAATAAAAAATGATAGCATCATTTCATATATGTTAAATAGTTAATAAAATAAATATTACAGTAAGTAGTGTCAGATTCTAAAGCCACTAGTCTTCTATAGCCTCAAGTTACTGCTTTCCTTCATCCTGAGTCCCTTTTACCCTAGGAGCAGAGCTTAACTTATAAAAGTAAAAAAAGAGGAAATATAAAAAAAAAAAAGGAGCAAGAAACAGAAAAGAACCTTGACCATAGAAAGCTACTCTGGTGAAAGGGCAGACTAAAACACACAGATGAGGACATACTGTCCACAGAAGAAATCTCAGAGAGTGAGATAAATTGGTCTTAGGCCCAAAGAGGTTTCTTGGAAATGTTTATAAAAGACTTTAAAAGGCAAATAAGAAAGATAGAAGAAAAAATAAGAAAGGAATGTGAGGTATGCATGAGAGAATCAACAACTTAGAAAAGGAAAGAAAAAAATTGAAGAAAACAACTTCTTAAAAAATTACAGTTGGCCAAAAAAGATGAGTTAGAGTGAGAATGACTCGACTA